>NW_024412404.1:35690658-35720362 GCF_014898765.1 Herpailurus yagouaroundi | reverse complement strand
TTTTATTTTATTTTATTTTATTTTATTTTATTTTATTTTATTTTATTTTATTTTTTAAAGTTTATTTATTTTGAGAAAGAGATAGCATGAGTGAGGGAGGGGCAGAGAGGGAGACAGAGAATTCCAAGCAGGCTCCGTGCTATCAGCGCAGAGCCCTACACAAGGCTTGAACTCATGAACCATGAGATCATGACCTGAGCCAAAACTAAGAGTTGGGCACTTAACCAACTGAGCCACCCAGGCACCTGATCCTCATTTTTAAACCATGGGACTAATATTCCATATGTCAAAGGGAGACCGTGAAGATGAAATAATGCATCTACAGCACTTGGTGCATGGCACACAGAAGTGTCCAGGTGATGGGAGCTACCATATTACTCAAGGGTTTTAAAGTTTGTTTCTTCCTCAAGGGCTCCATCATTAAGGACTGATTTCAATATTATTTTTATAATGACAATAAAATAGCAACAACAGCAGCTCCACTATGTTCTTTTACCCAACTTCCTTTTTCTCATGTGTTCCACTTGCCACACATGTTCTCATGTATGTTCTCCTCATGTTCTCATGCCCCACTGTCTCCCGTCCCCCCTTCCCCTTCATCTTACCTTTCAGCTTGCACTCTTCTATCTGGTGCACCACCCCTGTGTCATTCTCCTTTTCCGCTGGCCACTTATAGATGTACAAACTCGTGTGAGAAGAGCCTGCATCCAGCACAATCCCATACTGAGAGTAAAACATATCAAGAATTTATCAGCATTACAATATTCTTCTCCATACTCAGCTTGCAACAGAAAGGAGACAAAGATAGGAGTTTTCAAAAACGAAGAGAAGGATTTTAATTCAAGACAGACATGGGGGTGGAGGGGGTATGCCTGGTGTCGCCCTGATCACAAGACCTACCAGGATACCAATCCCTCTAGAACAGTGGCTCTTAATGCTGGTTGCACATTAGAAATATCCAGGCCTTACCCAGGATGGGGCCTGAGACTCAGTATGAATTAGAAGCTTCTCAGGTGATTCTAATGGCCAGCCAGGAATCAGAACCATATGCTGAAGCAGCTAAGACAATATGGATGGAACAGACAGCCATGAAACCAGCAGTGCCCAAACTTATGTACACACTGGAATCATGTCAGAATCACCTAGAGAGCCTCAGAGGCTACTGATGCCCGTGTTCCATCCCCAGATATGTGGTTTAATTGGTCTGGTATGTGGCCTGGGCTTTGGAAGAGACACATGGAAAATACTAAGCGTGTTTGCTTTTTAATTATGAATATAACTATATATTGTATTCAATAAAACTTTTAAAATATGTATTTTCATGTTTTGGGCTTTTGCATCTAGGGGGTATGAAAGCAAGAATAAAGGAAGAAAGATGATGGGAAGACAGGGGGAGAAGTCAGTATGAGAAAGAACTAGATGGTCAGAGGAGAAAGGGGGAAAGAACAAAGTCCTCACATTACATTTCATGAGTATGTTAAATGTACCAGGGAGATGTGCTGTCAAAACTGTGCTGTAGTGTAGGTACTCTTTTTATCCGTGCTATAGAGGTAAGAAACTAAAGTACAAAGAGGTTAAGTAATTTACTCAAGATACAGAGCCAATAGGTGACAGAGCCTGGATTTGGATCACAGTCACACCCAAGACCTCATGCTGTATATACAGACAAACACAGGAGCAAGGGCAGAACAACAGCTCTCAAACTGATCCCCTATTAAAGGCTTTTAACAAGGGGTAACTACAGCCAAGTGCACAGATTTTAGGTGTGCATCCCAATGAATTTTTGCATATGTGCACATCCATATACACCACCACCAATATCGAGATTCAGAACATTTTCTACTCCTGAGAAGGCTTCCTAGTGCCCCTTTCAGTCAGTTTCTCCTGAGGGTAACCTTTGTCTTGATTTCTATCACCACAGGTGAGTTTTGCTTATTTCTGAGCTGCGGTAAAGAGACTCACACTGTGTGTCTCCTTTATGGGTAGCTTCTTTTCCTCTATACTGTCTCTCAGATGCTTCCAGACTGTGTGCAGCAATAGTTCATCCTTTTTGTTGCTGTGGAATATTTCATTTTTTACTGCATGCACTATATTTTTATCCATTCTATTTTTGGTGGACATTTGAGTTGTTTCCAGTTTGGGACTACTGGGCATATAACCGCCAGGAACATTCTTACACATGTCATTTTGTGGATATAAGCTCTCATTTCATTCGGATATCGACCTAGGAGTAGACTGCCGAATGCCTTTTTTAATTTATTTTTTTAACATTTCTTTATTATTGAGACAGAGACACAGAGCATGAGCAGGGGAGGGGCAGAGAGAGGGGGAGACACAGAATCCGAAGCAGGCTCCAGGCTCTGAGCTGTCAGCACAGAGCCCGATGCGGGGCTCGAGCGCACGAACTGTGAGATCATGACCTGAGCCGAAGTCGGACGCTTAACTGACTGAGCCACCCAGGCAGCCCCCGAGTGCCCTTTTTGATCATCTCATCTTCATCTTTGGTTACATCCCTAAGTTCAATCAGGAAAAATGCCATGATTGAATAACAATGTCTGCCATGATTTTGTGAGGACAGCATGACAGCACATGTACTTTTATTTATCAGCCCTATGCTAGAGAGAAACATGAAGGAAAGCAAACGGGGAAGCAGAAGGAAGAGAAAAAGAGGAAGCATTTCTAAAATGTGAGCCAATCACTCTCATCACACTTTGCTACTGTGGACCTCAAAGTGTGGCCTGCCTCTTGATAATGCTCAGCTCAGCAGCTGTTTTATATATATCCTCTCCCACTGTCTTATTACTTGGTAAGAACATAAGAACTTCCAGGGAGAAAAGAAGACAAGAATGAGGATTCAAGAGACCTCCCTGGACCACTGGGAAGAGCTACAAGTGGACTCTGCTGAGGTGTCAAGCTTTATTCTGTTTTTCCAGATTAGGGAGTATCAGTGTGCAGCAGTGGGAGGATCCTTGACCCTCCATAACCTCCACAGTGTTCTCAGCTTAGTTACACACAGCAGGACTCCCTGTGGCAATGAGCATTATGCCCTTAAAAAGAAAAATGCCTGTATGCTTGGCAAGAAAGCAAGCTGGACAGACTCCTCTGCAAGCAGGCTTGCAGTGAGAGGAAATCACGAATTGACTTAGGTATTGACCACTGCCGGCAGAGAGGGGAATGCCTGGGGTCTGGGGCCTTTGGAACCATGGGAAGCCTCCTAGAGTGGAGAAAGAGTCTCAGAGGGCTGCACAGCAGAAAATTCTGTTGTTCCCTAGCAGGGTCCGTGAATCCTTCGCGCCAGAAAATGTTCCAGCCACAGCAGCAGATGATAAAATCTATCAAGGCAGCAGCAGCAAGCAGCCTCTATCTGGAATCAGGACATTCTATTCTTTGTTGACATGAAGGTCACTCTTCCAGTAAAGCAAAGGAATCAGCCTTACTTCTATCAGCCTGCTTCTCGAAGGCCTTACACAGGGAGGTGGCTAAGAAACGACTGTTTTCACTACATTTCGCTTGTCAAGTGTTTGAGAAGGTAGAGTGTATACTGTAACACAGGCATTGAGGACATTTCACCTTGTGTATACAGCAGACTGGAATGCTAATCTGTTGAACGGTGCCAAATATTTTTTGTCTTCGGAAGTGGTTTGCAGAGTAAAGAATTGGCATCGCTTGCTGCTTGAGGGACAGATAAAGCTTGATTGTATGAACATTCTGTTTGAACATTTTGGAAGTCTGCCTTTCATTGTTACAAAACTGTCAGCATTTTTACACATTCCCATCTTAGAGCTAGAAGTTCATTCCATCTAATCTTTGTATTTGATAGATGAGAAACTATGTCCGGTACAATTTGACAACTTGCCTAACAAGTCCAGATAGTGAAGGCCTTAGGAGACCCATGTGGGGCCCAGGTGGCCACCGCCTTTTGTTTCTTTTTCACAGCAGCATTTCCAGTGCATGTTCCAGCGAGCACAAAGCCTGCAAGGATCCAGGCAAATAAACCTTCCCAGAAATCTGGGGAAAGCTGAATGTGCTCTCTCTCTCTCTCCTGGTTCATAAAACCCACTAGGTAGTGAATGCTTCACAGAAGTCTGGTGGTGGAGAAACTTGCCTAACTTTGTTTGAGCCAGCATTCCCTAGACTCCATGACAACAGAATTCTGTTTAAAATAAAAATCTCCACCCAACAGAAATGCTTTGACAAATGCTTTGTCTTGTGCCATCCTATCACTCTTACCCAGTGCTTCTGTAGCTCATATTTAAAACACTTCTAAAAGCCCCTGTGAGTCTGTTGTTCACATTAAAGAAACATCAAAGATTTGTGTGATGATGAAGAGATACGATATTCCCGTAGTATTATTTCAATATTACTTTCTATTTTAAATATTTATTAAATATTTAATAGTATTTCAATATTACTTTCTAATTTAAATATTTATTAAATAGCATCTAGGAAATGAAGGGGAGAGCCGTAAAAAGATACTTAAGATCCTACCAAGTAGACATCACCGTCATTTTGATTTATCTCCTTCCAGTCTTTCCTAAATGCATAAATTTTTATATAGCTGAAATCTTACTGTTGTATACAATTTCATCTTAGGCTAGTTTTTGATCATGTCCACGATTTTAAAATCATAACCAATCTTCCTAAGCTATGTTGAGTGAACAGAAGCAGTGCTCTAGAAAAAGGAACAATACTGGGGCGCCTGGGTGGCTCAGTCGGTTGAGTGTCTGACTTCGGCTCAGGTCATGATCTCGTGGTCCGTGAGTTCGAGCCGCATCAGGCTCTGTGCTGACCGCTCAGAGCCTGGAGACTGTTTCAGATTCTGTGTCTCCCTCTCTCTCTGACCCTCCCCCGTTCATGCTCTGTCTCTCTCTGTCTCAAAAATAAATAAACGTTAAAAAAAAATTAAAAGAAAAAAAAAAGAAAAAGGAACAATAAAAATGACCTTGCTTGGTTCATGGAGAGGCCAATGTAGGGCATTTGGTGAAGACCTGGAGGTACAGGTGACAACAGACCCTGAGCCCACCGAGAGGGGTCATGTGGAGGTGGGCCAAAACTCTCCTTAAGATGGAAGTAATTCTACCTGCACAAATGTCACAAGTCCAAGAGTCTGAGTAAATGTCCCTAGATGTGGGGGTAAACAGAAAACTGGAGCATCAGATGATCTACTTGTATTCCTGACTCTGCAGAAGTGAGATATTCAACCTCAGTCTTCTCATTCAGAAGCACCTGCCATGACACTGACCAGCCCTCAATTCCCTGGAGGACAGGTAGCTTCTGTTCCACAGCCTTGGCCCAGAATGCCCTTCACCTGAGATGCCAGCCTTCTCTGACCTTCTCAGATTTGACTCTACCCTCCTAATCCATGGCTCAGAGTACCTGTACTTTTGCTCTAAAGACAGCACTTACCATGACGTGTACTACATGTCTGTGTGGCTATTTGCTTCATGTCTGTCTTCCCCATAAGGATGTGGTACATTGTTCAGGCAGCTCTATTTTGCTTACCATGGTATAGCCAGCATCCACCACAGTATACACTACCACGTGTTAGGCACAAAGAAGGAATCAACAGACAATTGTTGTATCGAATGAATGAATGAGGGGGTTTAGAATTATATGGTTCCTGCACTCCTTCCAGTCTCAAAAGAAGTTAATATTCACAGCCCAATATAAAGTAGTGCCATTGGGGTTGAGTTCCACCACCACTACCACCACCACCCAAAAAAACCCTGTAAGCCAGGTAACATGGGCAGCCATGGGATAATTAACTTCTCTTGGTCATTTCAAACATACTGGTTCTTTAGAATCTTTCTTAAAAGTCTCTGTAGCTTTAGTTGTACTTTTAGCAGCCTCCTCAGTCTGTTTCAGTGAGTCTTTTTGAATAAACAAAACTAATCCTTTTGAACTTGACTCTATAAACAAATCAGGTCTCCATTAGCTACAGCAATGCCGGCAGGGCCTATAAACAATTGGAGACCATTTTATGCCTTTTTTTCCCCTTTAGTTGGAATTACTAGACCTTCAATACAAACCACAGTTTTATTGCTTTTGTTTGTTTAATCGTGGTAAAATACACCGAACATAAACTTAACCATTTTAAGTGTACGTTCAACGTACAGTTCAGTGGCATTAAGTACATTCACACTTTGGTGCAAACACCACCACCATCCATCACCAGGGATTGTTTTTTAAACAAGACAACATTAAAATCCAGTGGAGTACAAATAATATAGACATTTTCCGGGAGTATTTGAGATTGAAAATTGGAGCAAATCTTTCCAAATTCTCCATAAAAAGATACAATCGCACAATCACAAATGCTTAACGAAAGAGACCACTTTAATTCCCTGTGAAAAAGCAGATATACTGGGACAGGCTCAGCAACCTTAACAGATTAGCAGCTAACTGCCTTCCCTAGAACTCATCTCCCTCAAAGTAGTGTGGACAGCTGGTCTCCACGAGGGCTTCTGATGTGCTAGATACTCTGATAAGTGAGCCACTGGTATTATTCCTTATAATCCTCACAACTACTTCCATTTTAATATGAGGAAACTGAGGCATAGAGAGAGAATCCTACTTGCCCAAGTCTCATAGCAGAAAGTAGCAGATCTGAGACTGAAATCAAAACCATCTGGTCCCTGAGCCAGCAGGCTTTCCACAGAAGTGGCAGCTGTTAATGAAGGCATGTGGTTTGGTACTGGGTCAGTCTGGTGCCTTTGAGAGAACCCTGTGGGGATCTGTGTGTGCCAGAATGTAGAATGTTTGTGCTATAAGGAATATCTGGTAACTCGCTAAATGCCAGTGTTCACTAATGAGCAGGAAATTAAGGAAGTGATGAACTGAGCAGATCTGAAAAGCTACCTCCCCATCCAGGTCCACTAGAATAAAGGCACTTTCCCAGGGGGCACGTAGTTCACTAAGGCCTATTTTTTGAAAGCCATCATTGCATATCTACGGGACAGTTGGTTCCCAGACTTTAAGGGCATGGGAATGTCCCAGAATGCATATTCAACAGGTAGGTTTTTCAAACCCTGCAACCTGAAGGTTCAAACTGAGTTGGGGCTGGGGGGACGGGGGTGGAATAGGGAACCCTGGTCTCCAGGGGATTTGGAGACAGAGGCCTGCCTCCCACGTTGACAAATCTTGCCATCAATCTGGTCCTTCACATGCTCTTCACATCCAAGTAGGAGGCAGTTTTACCTGCGTAACTCTATTCATTGAACCAGCAAACTTCTATGAGGCAACCAAGTCAGATGCTGTGCTGGTTATAATTTAACATGGATTTTGTGATTATTTGATTAATGATTATCTCTTCCACTAGACTATAAGCTCCATGAAAGTAAGGACTTTGCCAGTCTTACTCATTGGCATAAACCCAGGACCTAAAATAAGAGTAGATGGTCTGTTTTGTATCTTAAAATCCTCATATATGGACAAAACATAAAAAACTCTTAAATATGCAAAACAAACAGAGGGTTGCTGGAAGGGTTGTGGGAGGGGGGATGGGCTAAATGGGTAAGGGGCATTAAGGAATCTACTCCTGAAATCATTATTGCACTATATGCTAACTAACTTGGATGTAAATTTAAAAATAAATTAAATTAAAAATAAATAAAAAAATTTTTTTTAATTTTTTTTCAACGTTTATTTATTTTTGGGACAGAGACAAACAGAGAATGAACGGGGGAGGGGCAGAGAGAGAGGGAGACACAGAATCGGAAACAGGCTCCAGGCTCTGAGCCATCAGCCCAGAGCCTGACGCAGGGCTCGAACTCACGGACGGCGAGATCGTGACCTGGCTGAAGTCGGACGCTTAACTGACTGCGCCACCCAGGCGCCCCAAAATAAATAAAATTTTTAAAAAAAGAGTAGATGGTCAATGACTATTTGTTAAGTGAAGAAGTTGAGTGAATGAATAAAATGCATGCAATGACATATGAAATCCAGGCCCTGTCCTCAACATGATTACCACCTCAGTAGCTGGGCAAGTAAACAACACATCAGTACAAGAAGGAGTTCTTGTGTTTTTCTAGATGTGGCATGGGCATGAGGCCACTACTTCTCCAGTAAGGCAGAATCCAAACTGGGTCAGGTAGGAAGATGACAGGACTGCATCAGCAGAATGGGAGGGTTGACCTGGGCTGGGTTAGACAAGGGTGGGTTAGATGGGAAGAAGCAGGGATAAAATGGCGATTTGTCACCAGGCAGACAGGCTGCAAAGATGATAATATATGATCTATCAATCCTGAGTGTCCACAGTGGGCCAGGACTCCTGCTCAGCACTTCACGTTTGCATTTATTTATCCCAATTAATTCTTGTGGTAACCCATGAGATACTGAGCCTTGTGCAAGAGAACCTCAAAGGCCCTCATTTTGTTTATCTATAAGATGAGGATAATCTTTCATTCCTTAGAGCAGTCCTGGAAGAAAAAATGGAAATGATTTATAAACTGCAAGCACTATATTAGAATGATAGAATTCCTCAGGACTTGGTCCTTGCCCTCTTCTTGCTTTTTACCCCTTTCCTATAATCTCATATACTTCTAGGACTTCAATACATCAATGACATAAGAACCATATCTTTAGTCTAGACCCATACTGTTCAATAAGGCAGCCCTTGAAATAGCCCTTGTGGCTATTGAGCCCTTGAAATGTTGACTACAGATGACCCTTGAACAACACAGATTTGAACTATGCAGGTCCATTTATACATGGATTCTTTTCAGTAAATACAGTACAATACTGTAAATGTATTTTCCCTTATTATGATTTTCTTTTTTAAATTTATTTATTTAAATTCAAGTTAGTTAACATACAGTGCAGTCTTGGTTTCAGGAATAGAACCCAGTGATTCATCACTTATATATAATACCCAGTGCTCATCCCAACAAGTGCCCTCCTTAATGTCCATCACCCATTTAGCCCACCCCCTGACCTAATTACCCCTCCAGCAACCCTCAGTTTGCTCTCTGTATTTAAGAGTCTCTTGTGGTTTGCTTCCCTCACTGTTTTTATCTTATTTTTCTTTTCTTATGATTTGCTTCTTTCTTTTTTTCTTTCTTTCTTTTCTTTTCTTTTCTTTCTTTCTTTCTTTCTTTCTTTCTTTCTTTCTTTCTGAGAGAGAGATAGAGAGCACAAGTGAGGGAGGGGCAGAGAGAGAGAGAGAGAGGAGACAGAGAAGCAGGGATTGTGTTCACCCAAGTGGGGACTTGAATCCACAAACTGTGAGATCATGACTTGAGCTGAAGTCAGATGCTTAACAACTGAACCACCGAGGTGCCCTCTTCTTATTTTTGTAACGTTTTCTTTTCTCAAGCTCACTTTATTGTATGAATACAGTATATAATACATACAACATACAAAATATGTGTGAATCATATTTTTTGTTTATGTTATTGGTAAGGCTTCTGGTCAAGAGTAGTCAATTAAGTTTTTGGGGAATCAAAAGTTATACATGGGTTTTTGACTGTGTGGCAGGGAATGGTACTCCTAACCACCCATGTTGTTCAAGGGCAAACCATAGTCTGTATTAACATGTGACTTAAGTTAAAAATTGCATTGGATTTTGAAAATAGCATGAAAAAAGGAATGGGAAATGTTTCATTAATAATTATTTTGATGGAATGTTGAAATAATATTTTGGATATAATGAATTGCACTACATTAAAATTTAATTAATGCACTTAATTAATTACATTGTTATTAAAATTAATTTCACCTCTTTCTACTTTTTAAAAGTGCTGCTCCTAGAAAAATTAAAATGTGGCTTGCATTATACTTCTCATAAGCAGTGTGGGTCTATACCTCTTCTATGAGGTCTAGATCTGATTATCCAACTGCTTTGACATTTCTCCTTGGATGTCCAAGACCTCAAAAACAAAAACATTTTTCTTCAGAAACTTAACTCAAAACCTTCTCCCCCTTCCAAATTACTGTAATAGCCTAGTCTCCTACATCTGCTCTTATCCTCCCACCCTCTACTTCATTGCAGCCAGAGTGATCTCTGCAAAACACAAATCTGATGTTACTGTCCTTCCCATTGCTCTTAGGATTAAAACTAAAATCCTCAACCTGATTTGCAAGAAACAGACTGCACCACCTCTCTCACCATCTTTATCTGGGAGATTCTTGGACTTGCTTTCCTTTTGCCTGGAATACTCTCTATCCATCTCTACCTCAGCTAACTTCCTATTTATTTATTTATTTATTTATTTATTTATTTATTTATTTATTTATTTATTTATTAAAGTAGACTCAAGCCCAGTGCAGAGCCCAATTTGGGGGATGAACTCACAACACTGAGATCAAGACCTGAGCCAAGATCAGGAGTTGAATGTTTAACCGGCTGAGCTTCTTAGGTGCCCCTAACTCAGCTGACTTTGAAAGTAAGGTATGTTCATTCCTTTAAAAAAAAAAAAAAAAAAAAAAAGGGGGTGTTTTTTTTTTTTTTAATGTTTATTCATTTTTGAGACAGAGACAGAGAGACAGAGAGCATGAGTGGGGGAGGGGCAAAGAGAGAGGGAGACACAGAATCTGAAGCAGGCTCCAGGCTCTGAGCTGTCAGCAGAGCCCAACACGGAGCTCAAACTCATGAACCTTGAGACCATGACCTAAGTTGGACACTTAACCGACTGAGCCATACAGGCACCCCTAACTCAGCTAACTTCTAATCATCCTTCAAACATTATTGTAAATGTGATTTCTTTCAAGGAAGACTGCCTGGCTTTCACTTGGTGGCATTCATCACAACTATAATTAATAATTTGTGCCATCTATTAAATGTGTTTCCTTCCCCAGATAGTAAGCTCAATCATATCTATACTGGCTTCCCAATTGTGTAGCCCAGTGCCTAACACAGATACTTAATACATAATTGTTGATACATGAATCTGTGAACAAAGATCTGCTAAATAAGGTATGGTCATAAAGAGATGATGTTATATATTTTTATTTTATTTTAATTCCAGTATAGTTACATACAATGTTATATTAGTTTCAGGTGTAGAATATAGTGATTCAACAATTCTACACATTACTCAGTGCTCATCATGATAAGTGTACTCTTAATCTCCTTCACCTATTTCACTCATCTCCCCACCCACCTGCCCTCTGGTAACGATCAGTTTGTTGTCTATAGTTGAGTCTGTTTTGGGGTTGTTTCTTTTTTGTTTGTTTCTTAAATTCCACAGATAAGTGAAAACATATGGCATTTGTCTTTCCCTGACTCATTTCATTTAGCATTATACTCTCTATCTTTAGCACTATCCATGTTATTGCAAATGGCAAGATTCTTTTTATGGATGAATAATATTCCATATGTATGATATATATATCATATATATGTGTGTGTTTTCCACAGTGCTTTCCACAGTGGATGCGCCAGTTTGCATTCCCACCAATAGTGCACAATGGTTCCCTTTTCCCACATCCTCACCAACACTTGTGCTTTGTGTTTTTGAGTCTAGGCATTCTAACAGGTGTGAGGTGATATCTCATTGTAGTTTTGATTGACACATCCCCGATGATAAGTGATGTTGAGCATCTTTTCATGTGTCTGTTGGCCATCTGTATGTCTTCTTTAGAGAAATGTCTGTACACGTCTTCTGTCCATTTTTAATGGGATTATCTGTTTTTTGGTGTTGAGCTGTATAAGTTTTTTATATATTTTGAATAGTAACACTTTACTAGATATGTCATTTGAAAATATCATCTCCCACCCAGTAGGCTGTCTTTTTATAGTTTTGTTGATTGTTTCCTTTGCTGTGCAGTTTTTATTTTGAAGAAATCCCAATAGATTATTTTTGCTTTTGTTTCCCTTGCTTCAGAAGACATATCAAGAAAAATGTTGCTACAGCTGATGTGAAAGAAATTATTGCCTGTGTTCTCTTCTAGTATTTTTATGGTTTCAGGTCTCACATTTAGGTCCTTAATCAATTTTGAGTTTCTTTTTTGTATGGTGTAAGAAGGTAGTCCAGTTTCATTCTTTTGCATGTATGTGTCCAGTATTCCCAACACCATTTGTTGAAGAAACTTCTTCCCATTGCACATTCTTGCCACCTTTGTCAAAGATTAATTTACCATATAATTATGGGTTTGTTTCTGGGCTCTTGATTCTGTTCTATTGATCTGTGTGTCTATTTTTGTGCCAGTACCACACTATTTTGAAGAGTACAGCTTTGTAGTATATTTTGAAATCTGGGATTCTGATATCTCTGGTTTTGTTCTTCTTTTTCAATATTGCTGTGGTTATTCAGGGTCTTTGTGGTTCCATACACATTTTTGGATTGTTTGTTCTTGTTCCGTGAAAATACTGTTAGTATTTTGATAGGGATTGCATTAAATCTGTAGATTGCTTTGTGTAGTATGGACATTTCAACAATATTGGTTCTCTCAATCCATGAGCATGGAATATCTTTCATTTGCTTGTGTTATCTTCAATTTATTTCATCAGTGTTTTATAGTTCTCAGAGTACAAGACTTTCACTTCCTTGGTTAAGTTTATTCCTAGGCATTTTATTTTTTTGGTGCAATTGTAAAGGGATTTTTTTTCTTACATTCTCTTTCTGTTACTTCTTATTAGTGTATAGATATGCAATGGATTTCTGTATATTGATTTTGTATCCTCTGACCTTACTGAATTCATTTATCAGTTTTAGTAGTTTTTTGGTGGAGTCTTTAGGGTTTTCTATATATAGTATCATGTCATCTGCAAATAGTGAAAGTTTTCCTTCTTCCTTACCAATCTGGATACCATTTTGTTTCTTTTTCTTGTCTGATTGCTCTGGCTAGGACTTCTAGTACCATGTTGAATAAAATGGTGAGTGGACATCCTTGTCTTATTCCTGACATTAGGGGGAAAGCTTTTCATTATTGAGCTGTTAGCTGTGGGTTTTTTTTTTAAAGATATTATTTTTAGGTAATCTCTACACCCATAGTGGAGCTTGAACTCACAACCCCAAGATCAAGAGTAACATGCTCTACTGACTGAGTCAGCCAGGCATCCCAGCTGTGGGTTTTTTATATACGGTCTTTACTATGTTTATGCATGTTCCCTCTAAACATACTTTGTTGAGGGTTTTTGTCATGAATGGATATTATACTTTGTTGCATTCTTTTTCTGCATCTATTGAGATGATAATATGGTTTTTATCCTTTCTCTTGCAGATGTGATATATCATGCTGATTGATTTGTGAATATTAAACTACCTTGAAGCCCAGGAATAAATCCCACTTGATTGTAGTGAATGACTTAATGTATTGTTGGATTTGGTTTGCTAATATTTTATTGAGGATTTTTGCATCTATGTTCATCAGAGATATTAGCCTATAGTTGTCTTTTTTTGTAGTGTCTTTATCTGGTTTTGGTATCAGGGTAATGATGGCCTCATAGAATGAATTTGGAAGCTTTCCTTCCTCTTCTATTTTTGGGAATAGTTTGAGAAAAATAGGTATTAGCTCTTTAAATGTTTGGTAGAGGGGCATCTGGCTGGCTCAGTTGGTAGAGCATGTGACTCTTGATTTTGGGATTGTAAATTCGAGCCCCATGTTGGGTGTAGAGATTATTTAATAAAATCTTTAAAATACACAGACACATACCTACATACATAGATGTTTAGTAGAATTCACCTCTTAAGCCGTCTGGTCCTGGATTTGTGTTTGTTGGGAGTTTTTTGATTACTGATTCAATTTCTTTGTTGTAATAGGTCTACTCAAATTTTCTATTTATTCCTGATTCAAATTTGGGAGGCTATGTTTCTAGGAATTTGTCCATTTCTTCTAGGTTGCCCAGTTTGTTGTCATATAATTTTTCATAATATTCTCTTATAATCCTTTATATTTCTGTGGTATTGGTATTTCTCCTCTTTCATTTTTTGATTTTGTTTATTTGAGTCATCTCTCTCTCTATCTCTCTCTTTGATGAGCCTGGATAAAGGTTTATCAAGTTTGGTTGACCTTTTTAAAGAACCAGCTCTGGTTTCATTGATATGTTCTATTGTCATTTTTAGTTGCCACTGAGTTTATTTCTGCTCTAATCTTTAATACTTCCTTCCTCCTACTCGTTTGGGGTTTTGTTTCTTATTCTTCTAGCTCCTTTAGGTGTAAGATTAGGTTGTTTATTTAAGATTTTTCTTGTTTTTTGAGTTAGGCCTGTATTGATATGAACTTCCCTCTTAGAACAACTTTGCTGCATCCCCCAAATTTTGAACAATTATGTTTTCATTTGCATTTGTCTCCATGTATTTATTTCCTCTTTGATTTCTTGGTTGACCCACTCATTGTTTAGTAGCATGCTCTTTAACTTCCATATATCTGTGCTCTTTCCAGATTCTTGCTTGTGGTTGATTTCTAGTTTCAGAGTGTTGTAGTCCAAAAAGATCCATGGTATGACTTCAGTATTTTTTAATTTATTGAGACTTGCTTTGTAGCCTAATATGTGATCTATTCTGGAGAACATTCTGTGTGCACTTGAAAAGAATGTGTATTCTGTGGGCACCTGGGTGGCTCAGTCAACTGAGTGTCTGACTTTGGCTCAGGTCATGATCTCGCTGTTCATGGGTTCCTGCTTCCTACTTTTCTTACTCCTGCTTATGATCTTTCCTTACCACTCAAAGAGATCCTCCTGGATCTGGATTTCTGTTTCCTTCCCTAGATTCAGGAGGTTTTCAGCTATTTCTTCAAATAAATTTTCTGCCCCCCTTTACACTCTCTTCTCCTTCTGGGAGCCCTATAATGCAAATGTTTTTATGCTTGATGGTGTTGCTGAGTTCCCCAAGTCTGTTTTTATTTTTTTCTCCCATTCAGCTTGATGGCTTCCCATTACTCTGCCCTCCAGGTCACTGATCCACTCTTCTGCTTCCTGTAGTCTACTATTTATTCCATCTAGTGTATTTTTTATTTCAATTTGAGTACTTCATCTCTGATTGGTTCTTTTTTTGTTTTCTATTTCTTTGTTAAGGGTGTCACTCTTTTCTCAAGTCCAGTGGGTATCTTTATGACCATTAATTTAAATTCTCTGTCAGGCATATTACTTATCTCTGTTTGTTATCTCTTGCTATGATTTTGTTCTGTTCTTTTCTTTGGGACAAATTCCTCTGTCTCCTCATTTTGTCTAATTCTCTGCATTTTTTTCTTCTCTGTGTTAAGAAAGATAGCTACATCCCCTGTACTTGAAAGTAATGGCCTTATAAAGAAGAGGTCCTGTAGTGCCCTGGCGTGCAGTGTTCCCTGTTCACCAGAACCTGGCACTTCAGGGGTGTCTCCTATGTGTGATGCCTGTGCCCTGCTGTTGTGGCTGAGCCACTTTTTACTTCAGTCCAATTGTCTGCGATGGCTCTCTTTGCCTGTTGTGGGCAGGGTTTGGTCCCTGTGCTGTTAGTGGAACAGTCTGGGGCCACCTTTGGCTTGAGTTGAGTCAGACCAGGGGTTGGCCAGAGATACATTAGCACAAACTGCAGGGTGTTTCTTGTGTTGTCTTCTGAGAGACTTTCATTGGTTGAAGGGGCCCACAGTCAGACCAGATATCTGCCCCAGCCCACTGCTAGGGCTGCAGGCAGACTGGTTGTGTGGTTATCTTTTCTCCCTGGGGCAGGAGTCACTTTGGAGTGGTGCTGGGTCATCAGGGCTGCTTACACGTTGCTAGGCTTGTTGCACCACTTTGGATGGGCTCTGGTCAAGGGCATATTGGACGGGGCAGGTACACAGAAGAATGTGGGGCTGGGGGCCTGGGGCACACAGTGTTAGCAAGGTTTGTGTAGGTCTGCTGTGGAAGGGGACCTGTAGCCACCAGAACCAAGGCTGGCTGGATTAGAGGGAGTGGGTCCCAAGAAGCACTTGGGAGCAGGGTGGGTTGTGTTAGCAAGGTCTGTTGTGATAGACCTGGAGTGAGACACCTGCATGTCCTCAGGAGAACACAAGGGTGGGGGCAGGCTGTTAGCAAGTTAGGTAGTGTTGGAACAGTGCTGGTTCACAGGTGTCCATGTGTTTATGTTGGGAGGTAGGGGAGGGAGATGGCATCTACCAGCTCCTTTGTTCCTGGAGAAGTCTCTCAATGATCCCTACCCTTCCAAGCACATGCTCTGAGGTTAGTAAACAAATCTCCCTCCTGCACACCCCAGGTGATTTTCAAACTGCTGCTTCTAGGTTGTATCTCCAGGGGCTGTTTGTTGTGCTATCTTTTTAAGGCTGGGGACTTAGTTTCCTCTCACCATCCCAGCTCTTCCAGAACTGAGCTCACTAATTTTCAAAGTTCCAGGTGTAGGCCCCTGCTTCACAGGCAGGATCCCCGTGCCTGAGGTGCTTGGTGTGAGAGTCTTGTCCTCTCCCCTTTCCATGCCTGTATTGTTCTTCCCTCCCACAGACAGTCGCATAGTTCCATTTAGCTTCTAAACACATCCCTGCCCTTCCTACCCTCTGCAATGTGGTCCCCTTCTCTACATTTAACTGTGGAAAGTCTGTTCTGCCAGTCTTCAGATCACTTTCTGGGTTACTTACACTGATGTAGGTGTTATCTTGTTCCATGGAACAAGATGAGCTTAGGGTCCTCCTACTCCATCTTCCCCAGAAGTTTGATGTTATACATTTTTCAAACAAATGTACCAGGTACAAATATCAAAATAAGTGTTATTCTTTAAATCATTTTTGAAAGGAAATAAACTGATTCCAACAAACTACTCAAAGCACTCAAGTAGCTCATGATATTTGGGATGATCCTGGTAATAGTTTACAAACCACCCAAGAAAAGAGTCTCGTTTATTGCTCCTTATTTTAGATTATATAATATTTAATCATACACCTTATTCATCAAACTTAGTTTTGAATGATTTAAGAGATATTATCAAAGAGTATGCTCCAAAGCAGCAATGTCCAATTAAATTTTCTGCAGCAATGGAAATGTTCTATGTCTGCACTGTCCAATTTAGTAGCCACCAGCCACATGAGGCTACTGAATACTTGGAATGTGGCTGGCACAATTAAAAGACAAAATCTTTTATTTTAATTAACTTAAGTTGAAATAGCTGTATAGGGCTAATGACTATCAAATTGGGTAGCATACATAGCTTAAAGCCATCACCAAAGACAAGTGCCTAAAATACTTTTGCCCTCAATATATGCCAGCAATCTTATTAAAATTAATGTATGACCTTAATAAATAGCTAACTTGCATATATAAATTGATCTTTGTGTTAAAGAAACCAGTGATATTGCTATAAAGATTCATTTCATATGCCAGTGCCTACTCTTCAAATACTCATACTTTTTATTTAAAGACTTTGTTCCATTTTGTGGGTCCAATACAACACAGAATCACAACAGAGTCAATGGTGACCACTGTGATTGCAGAAGTATTCTTTGGGAACACGGAGCTCAGGTCTGTCATGGATTTTGCCTCCTAGATAGTCCCCCTCTCCAATGATGCAATAATGAACATGTAAAAAGGTCAAATCAAGAAGACATGTACTTTTGGAGCTGGTAAACAAATAGCAAAACTAAGATGTCACGAGACTTCAACTGTGAGTGAAGTTTTGCCAAGAGAGCCGACATCACTCAACATTAAAAGGCAAGAGACCATCGACAATGAGATAATATCAGCCTTCTGTGCTGACAAAGGGGCTGCTGTGCACAGTTCCACTGAGTTGAGTTTGTGTTGCAAAGGAATGCCAATGTAATATCCAGGCCTCTGCTATACAGCAACTGATTTGGGTGGGTGGCAAAAGTTTTAGAAGCCCGGCATATGCATCCATCTTTCCAGTCTCACAGTTTAGTAACTTCAAATACAAGAAAATATGCTTTTGAAGATGTATTCCAGAGCCTCCATGGTCAAGTTAACTTCTGAACATATGTACAGTTCATGTACATACGTGCCAATATGTACAACATTAGCATATTGATATATTCTGGGCCATTTTAGTTTTATTTACTTGTAGATTAATTTCAATGAAAGTTTAAAAAGGTGTGTTTACAACATAAATTTACATTTACCATATGCTTATTACTTAACAGATTAAATAATGACCACATTATAAGGTACTCATGAGACATTCATGTTTTAGAAATTTTACTTTGATGAGTTTGAAAGGAAGCAGAAATAAATCACAACAGAGTTAATGACCCTAATTATTTTTAAAATTTTATTTATTTAATTCAAGTTAGTTAACATACCGTGTAGTATTGATTTCAGGAGTAGAACCCATTGATTCTGTCACTTACATATAATGCCCAGTGCTCATCCCAGCAAGTGCCCTCCATAATGCCCATCACTCATTTAGCCCATCCCCCCAACCTACCTCCCCTCCAGCAACCCTCAGTTTATTTTCTGTATTTAAGAGTCTCTTATGGGTTGACTCCTCTGTTTTTGTCTTATTTTTCCTTCTCTTCCCCTATGTTCATCTGTTTTGTTTCTTAAATTCCACATATGAGTGGGGCACCTGGGTGGCTCAGTCGGTTAAGCGTCCGACTTCGGCTCAGGTCATGATCTCACAGCTCGTGAGTTCGAGCCCCACATTGGGCTCTGTGCTGACAGCTTAGAGCCTGGAGCCTGCTTCAAATTCTATGTCTCCCTCTTTCTCTGTTCCTCCCCTGCTCATGCTCTGTCTCTCTCTCCTTCAAAAATAAATAAAAACATTAAAAAAATTTTTTTTAATTCCACATGAGTGAAATTATATATTTGTCTTTCTCTGACTGACTTATTTCGCTTAAATAATACACTCTAGTGCCATCCATGTTGTTGTAAATGGCAAAATTTCATTCTTATTTTCAATGATATTAACTAGCTCTTCAAATGTTGGAAATTTCCCAAGAAATCTGTCCATCCATGAATTCATTTCAAATTACTATATTCGATACATGTATATTTTCTTTGCATTTTTAAAACTGATTTTGCTTCTTTCTCTAGTATTTTGGAGATGAGGAACAGATCTTCTCCACATTCTTTGACCTTCAAAGTGCTTTATACAATGCTAATAAATTTTATTATTTTGGTGACAGTAGTAATTGAATAAGAAGAACAAAGAGTACAGTGTTGTGACACATCCACAATGAAACAATGAGTAAGAAGTAGAGATAGTACTAGATCAGAGAATATCAGCACAAAATATTCCCACAAAATACTAGCGCATATCTGGATGTAGTGAATTAAGTATCTGTTTCTGTTAAAGTACTAATAATAATTATTGGTGAACAAGCATAAACACAATTCTCTTCCTACCACTACTTGATTCAAGGCATTCTCTCTTCCAGAATGAACATTGTTTCCATTTTACCCCCTTAATTCAATGGATACTGACTTGCTCCTGAGCTGCCAGAACCTCCACTCCTCCTGAAAAGCTCTTGAGCTTTTACCAAATCTTGAGATTTACCATAACTTCCTTCCCTCGCCCAACCCCAGCCAGGCCCCCTCAAGATTTGATTTACCTTAACATTTTCTGGCACTGGTTTGTTCTGGGTCAGCCCCACAGCGATCAAAGCAATCACAGCCATGATAGAGGAGAAGCCAAGGACGATCAGTATGTTTCTAGAACAAAATCTCTTCAGTTCAGACTCTAAAATCAAAAGCAGAAAAGGAAATACCAATAAGAAGTCAACAAACATTGACTTTCCCTCCACTTTCTGTATGGTCTTGTGCTAGCTATCTGGAGACATCAAAGATAGATAAAGGTCCATCTTTATTCATAAAACACTTGCAAAGTAATAGGTAAATAATTCAAGAACAAAAGGATTTGTTTGTTCTGTGATGAGGACCAAGACTGAATTAGTGGCTTTGGTAAGGCGAATGGACAGAATTGGGTCAGTGGTCAGATAAGGAATGAGGAGACAGAAGAATCCCAAATTGGCAATTTAATAGGTCATGTAGGTCTATCAGGATACAAGTAACAAATAACAAAAAAGCAAGAATCGTCCTCATTTCTCAAATATACCACAAAATGCTTAAGATGTTAAAAAGTATTTAGAAAAAAAAGATGTTAAAAAGTATTCAGAATATATCATCAAACATGAAACTCCCACTACCTCAAGATATTTTCTGGCTTGATATCCCCTTGCATTTCAGCCACATTATATGTTGTAATTGGTAATAGCATAGAGGCTGTGGAGTTTTGAACATATCATCATTCCCATTATCTCATCTATTCTGTTCTTAACCTGTCATGGGACATAAAAAAGCTCCAAGCAAAGAATTAGATAAAAGGCAAAAATTACTTTGATCATCATGAAGACAGCATATAGCAGAAGTGAACAAGAAATGGAATGCTGCCCACTCCCTCCATTCTAACAACTCACTCTCTTCCTCTTTCAACTTCCCAAACTATCCCTAAACTTTTTTCTTAGACTTTGAAGAAGAAGGATAGGATAAAGCAATAAAGAAGCACGTGAAATGAGATGGGTTCTACAGAAGAGACTGCACTTCTCTAAAGACAGGGCATGGGATTAAAACAGCTGAAAGAGGAGCCCAATTGAGTCTTTCCCTCTGGGTTTCCCTCTTGATTAGCAGCAGCTACCGCATACTGAGACAGGAGTTCCTCCTTAAGCTTTTGAGCAGAAGCTTGGATTTAATCCAAAGAATTGTAACTGCATGGGTCTCCAGTCTGCTCATCAACCTCTAGTATCTTGACCAATCTTTACCCATCAGACCAAACAGTACAAAACTTAGGAGAAAAAGTTTTAACAAAATCATTAGCTACTGCTTCCAAACACAGCAACAATAGATGAAATATACAGCACTTCCCCCACCCCTTCTCCCTTCTCAAAAGAACTTCAATTTTGTTCAGATGCTTGCCATTCCTCCAAGCGGTCCACATACCTCATGGGAAAAGGATACAACCCTCCAGCTCAGGGTCAAGCCTGATTGTTGTGCATAATCTCATTCCCTCACCAATGACTAGTTCAACAATGGATATGTACCCAAAAATAGTCCATGAGATCCTAGAGGAAGGCTGCTGGGGCAAGTTCAGGAAAAGAAAGGCAGCATTCTCGTCTTCCTCAGACATTGCCCTGCCTGGATAGGATGACATCCAATGATGGCAGAACACAGAGACGGAGAGAACTTAAGTTTTTAATGGCATTTTGTACTGGTGAAACAACAAATCCTGATCCAGTCCTCCCATGAGACTTATGCTTTGGCCCAGTTAGAGTCAATATTTTAATACTTTGAAGCCAAAACATCCTAATATAACTGGTATGACAGAAGTCTGTTTGATGCCAGGGTTCTGGAGTCTGGAAAAGAGCATCCCCCTAGGTACTACCTGCCTCAGTTCCCAAAGTTATGATATTGACAATCACAACTTGTAACATGCAGCACTTTGGATGAACAATTACAAATCAAATACCAAGGGTAGCGCACTGCAGCAATGTTTCTACTTTAATTGAATTTTGAATGCTCTACTCCCTCAAGCTGTTCCCCAAAAATCTACCTATTAAGTTATTTTGTTCTCATAAGTATGACAATTTTGCTTTCTCACTTTCCTTCCACATCCATTGGGCACTAATCTTAGTGGTGAAAAAGACCAACAAGGTCCCCACTCTTTGGAGTTCACAATCTAGCTGGGGAGATAAATAAACCAGAACAGAAGTGACAAATAAGTGACTTCAGGTCATGATACATGCTAAGAAGAAATTTAAACTAAGGAATGTTTACAGTTTAATGGAAATTAAGTAATGGGATATGCAGCAAAGTTGTGGTGGGAGAATTAAACTGAAGCAGGAAAGCCTCTCCAAGAAGGTGACATTTGAGCTGAGACCTGGATGTTGAGCTATGAGAAGGAGTAACAACATTTCAGAAAAAGGGGACAGCAACTGCAAAAGCCCTGAAGTAGGAAACAGCTCAATGTGACTGTTTCTTCCATTTCCTAATGAGATTATTTACTAACATCATTATTCCTGAACAGTTGGAAATATACTTTCCCACATTTACCCAGGTTTCCGATGACATCCCTATTATTAGAATGTATTGAAGACTTTCATCATATTCTTATTAAAGGTAAGACAAGAAAAAGAACTTGAAGAGAAAGCTAAGGAACTTTTCATACACGTTTTTTAAAATGAACCTGGGGCGCCTGGGTGGCGCAGTCGGTTAAGCGTCCGACTTCAGCCAGGTCACGATCTCGCGGTCCGTGAGTTCGAGCCCCGCGTCGGGCTCTGGGCTGATGGCTCAGAGCCTGGAGCCTGTTTCCGATTCTGTGTCTCCCTCTCTCTCTGCCCCTCCCCCGTTCATGCTCTGTCTCTCTCTGTCCCAAAAAAAAAAAAAATAAACGTTGAAAAAAAAAATTTTTAAATGAACCAAAAAAATAATGGCTCAGTTTGTTTTTTATGTAACTGGCTAGATTCCCAGGGAGGAGTAATTAAAATACTACCATGTTTTCTATGGATTATGGCAGGTAGTTTTCCAAAGCCCTGATCACATGCAGGAAGCCAGACTCTTCTTAGGAGGTGGTCCTAGATGTACCACTAAACACAAGGGTCCAGGTGGGACTTAGCTGTGTTGTGCTCATAAAAAGGGAACCACTTAGGTTACTACCCCTCTTCTCTGGCCCCCAGAAACCTTTCAGATGTCATGACTGCTTTTATCAAATCCTGTTATGGAAAATTCACAGTGACTGTGTCTCCCAGACTCCTTGAAAAGCCCTTAATTTGCTTTGTGGATAACAGAAATTTGGTTTCTATCACAGCATGTGAAATACGATTTCAAAAACCAATTTCAAGAAACATTTTATATCAGAATATCTAATGGCAAAGTGTTGTGTTTGTTTTCCTTTGAATTGTCTCACTATACTGGAAAATTCAAGATTATTACTTCCTTCCCATTTTCCCCTTTCATATGATGAGCAGGGAAATGTTTCTATTTAAGATGAGAGAACCAAGTAGAAAGTTCAGCTCTCACTTGAGACACAAAACTGAAGGAAACCCAAGCTTTGAGAAAACCGATTGATTTCAAGCCAATTAGCTATGTCTGAGGAAAAAAACCAAAAACAAAAAATGATGTTTTTATTCTTATGCAACAGCCATCCTGACATCTATAGTTAGCATCCTATTAAAGTGAAGATCAGTCTTATTTAGTTTTGTCCTTAGCGAAAATTCTGCTGTACAGAGAAATCCTGGCATCTCTACTTCATGATATCAAAGACGTAATATCTTAAAATTTTACTATATGAATAAAAAGATTTGGAGTGTTGGCAGATGTGGTGGCTTTCAGGCAAAAACAACCCAAGATCCTGTGTGACTCACTAGATTCAGACCGTTTCCAATTTGATGGGTCACATCCGGACTAAGCTTGGCTCATCACATAGAAGAAGAGCAAACACAGACAAGCACTGGTGAGTAAACACCAGTAGAGTGCTGTGGCCCTTGATGTGGGCATTGACAAAACTTCAGGACAGTCACTGAAGTTCAAGGGACTGGTCCTAATCTGGCCCCACCATTCCCCCAAATCCCAGCGTCAAAGTCCCTGCTCCATTTCTCCTATCTTCCTTCTTTTCCATCAAGTAGTTGTTCTTGGTGACACACATTTAGGTTGTTCTCACACTTCAGGGTTTTAAGATCTTTCTCAATTCTCAGTTCATTCCAGGTGCCTTAGACCCACCCTCTTCTGTGGTGATATCCACTCTGGTCCAGTCACTTCCACCTCTGCTACGACAGACCTTTCTTATACCTTCCACCCCTTCCAGTGCCCTTCCCTATCAGAATCCATCCATGTATGGCTGCAGAAATCTCCCATAACTGACATTCCCACGGTTCTTCCTGATCAAGAGTCTAAGGTAGCTTCCTGTGGGCTGCCAGATGAAAGCCATACTGATCTACCTAGACCTCTCAACCCTCTGGAAATGTAAGCCCTTTCTATCTCACCATTCCAAGAAGCAGATGTTTTTCTTCAAGATCATACTGCCTGACATCATGTTCACTAGAATGTAAATATCCTGAGTGCAGGGACTTTTCTTCTGGCTTGTTCATTGCCATATTCCCAGTATAATGAATAAATAAATCTTCAGATTCTTCTCCTGAGAATCTGAAATTTCTATCACTTAGAATTCTATTCCCCTCTTTCTCCACTTCTTTTTCCTTGTCTCTTTTAAAATCAAGCTCAATAGCCAGACTTCAAGTTGTATTACAAAGCTGTAATCATCAAGACAGGATGGTACTGGCACAAAAACAGACACTCAGATCAATGGAACATAATAGACGACCAAGAAGTGGACCCACAAACGTATGGCCAACTAATTGTTGACAAAGCAGGAATGAATATCCAATGGAATACAGTCTCTTCAGCAAGTGGTGCTGGGAAAACTGGACAGCGACATGCAGAAAAATGAACCTCAACCACTTTCTTACACCATACACAAAAATAAACTCAAAATGGATGAAAGACCTAAATGTAAGACAGGAGGCCATCAGAATCCTCGAGGAGAAAGCAGGCAACAATCTCTTTGATCTTGGCCACAGCAACTTCTTATTCAACAAGTCTCTGGAGGCAAGGGAAACAAAAGCAAAAATGAACTATTGGGACCTCATCAAAATAAAAAGCCTCTGCACAGCGAAGGAAACAATCAGCAAAACTAAAAGGCAACCGACAGAATGAGAGAAGATATTTGCAAATGACGTATCAGATAAAGGGTTAGTATCCAAAATCTCTAAGAACTCATCAAACTCAACACCCAAAAAACAAATAATCCAGTGAAGAAATGGGCAAAAGACATGAATAGATAGTTTTCCAAAGACATCCAGATAGCCAACCAACACATGAAAAAATGCTCAACATCACTCATCATCAGGGAAATACAAAGCAAAACCACAATGAGATGCCACCTCACACCAGTCAGAATGGCTAACATTAACAACTCAGGCAACAACAGATGTTGGTGAGGATGTGGAGAAAGAGGATCTCTTTTGCACTGCTGGTGGGAATGCAAACTGGTGCAGCCACTCTGGAAAACAGTATGGAGGTTCCTCAAAAAATTAAAAATAGAATTACCCTACGACCCAGCAATTGCACTACACTACTAGATATTTATCCAAGGGATGCAGGTATGCTTTTTCGAAGGGGCACATGCACCCCAATGTTTAGAGCAGCACTATCAACAATAGCCAAAGTATGGAAAGAGCCCAAATGTCCATCGATGGATGAATGGATAAAGAAGAAGTGGTATATGTATACAATGGAGTATTATTCGGCAATCAAAAAGAATGAAATCTTGCCATTTGCAGCTATGTGGATGGAACTGGAGGGTATTATGCTAAGCGAAATGAGTCAGTCAGAGAAAGACAAATATCATATGACTTCACTCATATGAGGACTTTAAGACGCAGAACAGATGAACACAAGGGAAAGGAAGCAAATATAATATAAAACAGGGAGGGGGACAAAACAGAAGAGACTCTTAAATATGGAGAATAAACAGAGGCTTACTGGAGGGGTTGTGGGAGGGGGGATGGGCTAAATGGGTAAGGGACATTAAGGAATCTACTCCTGACATCATTGTTGTACTATATGCTAACTAACTTGGATGTAAATTTAAAAAATAAAATAACAAAGTAAATAAAAATTAAAAAAATAAAATCAAGCTCAATAGGAAGCTATGTTCCCATCCATATGCTTCAAAGCTCAATTGTTCCAGTAGTTCTCTCTCCATGTGCTGCTTCTGGATACTTAATGGATTGAGCCATTTGTTTGGGAGGTCTATAGCTATTTGGGGAGGGGCTATGCTTCATTTGTTTTTTCAGTTAGTCATTCAATAATTACTTATGGAATGTATTATACTGTGCACTAGACCTGCCCTAGGCTCTAAGCTACAGCAATGAACAAAACAGATAAGCATCCCCATCCGCATGGTGCTTATATCCTAGTCTGGAAGAAAAGACAATAAACAAGATAAGTAAAATTTAGAGTATATTACATAACCATAGGGGCTAAGGAAGGAGGAGAAAAAAGCAGGAAAGGTGAAGAGAAAGGATAAGTTTATTATGAAAGGTCTCTCTGAGATGGTGATATTGATGACAGTCAAAGATGTGAAAAGAAAGCATGCATACCTGTTGAGCAAGAGCATTTAAAGCAACCAGAATTGCATGTGCAAAGGCCCTGAGGGTGAGACAGTGCCTGGTCATGAGGTCAGTGTGACTGGAAGAGTGATGCAGGGGAGAATAATAAAAGATTGTCAAGTGGGTAACTGAGTTGCTTGCTTATAGGACCTTGCAGGTTCCAGCAAGGTTTTGCCTTATTCTAAGAGATCTGACTTATTTCTAGTCATTTGTATTATCTACACTCAGCACCATAAGGTAAATAAGAAATCATCAAGGGCCTTTAAAGTCCCTGGAAAGGGAGGATGTGGCCTTTTAGGCAGCACACACCTGCCTCTTGTGATGAGGTGCTGAGGCTACCCCAATGAGGTCAGGTCACAGCACAATCACACAACCAAATATAGGCAGACCTGGCTCTGTTGAAGAAAAGACTGTGTCAAGACCAGGTGAGATGGATCCAGGAGGAATAAATACTATCACGTGGGAGGTCTTCTCTATACCTTCTGGCCTTGGTGGATCAGGACCAGAGAATCTTTGCTGAGAGAACATCATCATGAGGGTTCACTGAGCCAATAGTCACCATGATCCATGAGCAGAATGCTAAACTCCACAAACATCTGAAGGGTGGCTCAAGATATAGCAGAGCCCAGACAAGCTCACCTTTGCTCAGCCTCTCTGAGTGTCCACTTCCTCATGTGCAAAATGGGGTCCATAATAGTACTTACTTCATAGGGTTGCTAGGTAAGATTCGATGAGCAAACAATACATAGCAGCCTATACTTCAAGAGCCTTCACTGTACTCCAGATTCTGCTCTTAGCACTTTGAATATAGCCACCCATTTAACCCTCACAACAATCCTCTGACGTAGATGTACTATTATCATCTGCATCAATTTCCTAGGGCTATCAACAACAAACTACCACAAACTTGGTGACTTAAAGCAATAGAAACTTATTCTCTCACAATTCTGGAAGGCAGAAGTCCAGAATCAAGGTGTCAACAGGGCCAAAGGCTCTGGAGGAGATTTCTTTCTTGCATCTTCCAGTTTCTGGTGGCTCCTGGTATTCTTTGGCTTGTGGCTACGTCTCTCCAATCACTGCCTGCACACGGCCTTTTCCCCTGTGTCTGTGTGTGCTACATTTCCCTCTCTTTTCTCTTATAGGACACCAGTGATTGGATGTAGGGCCCACCCTAAATCCAGAATGAACTCATCTCAAGATCCTTAATTACATTAGCAAAGACCCTTTTTCTAAATAAGCTCACAATTTACAGGTAGGTACTATTATCATCATTACTGTCACTCTACAGATGAGGAAAGTGAGTCACAGAGAAGCTAAGTAAGTTGCCCAAAGTTACACCGATGTAAATGTTGGGACCAGGAAGTAAGCACAGGTATTCTGGACCCAGAGGCCAGGCTTTTAACCACTGCCCTACCCTGCAGCACATGACTGAGGCTTAGTACAGTGCTTGGCACATAGTACTGGTGCTGTATGTGGGAGCCAGTCCCATTATCCAGAAGTGAAAAGTGACTGACTTTGAGGATTTGGCTATAAGAGTGGTCTGGACTGTTGTCACAGGTGAAAACAGACAATGTTTTACCTTTAAAATAGAGTCTTTGGTCCCTAGGAGTCAGAAGCTTGGAGCTAAGTAGCAGAGACTGAGATTGTAATTCCCCAAGAAGTTAAGGGGACTTGGTCAAAGTCATACATTTTGTTTGTTGGTTGGTTGGTTTGTTGGGGGGGCGGGGAGGGGCAGAGAGAGAGAGAGGAACCTGAAGCAGGCTCCAGGCTCTGAGCTGTGAGCACAGAGCCTGACATGGGGCTCTAACCCACAAACCATGAGATCATGACCTAAGCTAAAGTCAGACACTTAGCTGACTGAGCCACCCTGGTGCCCCTCAAATCATACATACAGACATGTGGCAAATGGCAGAGAGGGTTTCGATCCAAGTCTCTCATGTCCACTCCACTGCCTCAGCCATTGCTCTGCATTAGGGACATGTAGAAATTAATTACTCAGCTTCGTTCCTTGACTCAATGCAAAAGAACACACCCCAATTTCTGTTCAAATGGAAAGATCATATTTCATCTCACACCCCCCATATTTTCCCAATTAATAAATCCGGAGTCAAATTTGAGGACAAAGCTGTTTAATTTGGTGGGGTTTTTTCCTGTGTTTTTAAGTAAAGGAAGTCAGTACAATGTCAACAAATACGCAAATGCTAAAAATAAACTGAAAGGCCTCAATGATGACTAGTTAGTTAAAGGGCAAAAGGCAAAGGAGAGGGAGGGAAAACACGATTGACCCAGGCTTGGGAGACATGGGCAAGAAGACAGATCCAGAGAATAAGAGGGGAAGGGAGAGGTGGAGGATGGGAATGGAAAGAGAGGGAGAGATGATTAATTGAGTAAATTACCCATGCCCTGTCCTACTGATCCCTTGAACCACAGACTTCAGAGGAAGCTATTTGCTTCTATTTATGATCATTTATTCCTAATCTTTGAAATGTTAATTAGCTGGTTAATTTCAGCCCACAACTCTTTCGAAAAGGAGCACATTTATCTTAACTCGCAGTGGAAATGCGAGTAGGGGTGCTGAGCTCTTCCTGCAAATTGGATTCTACCACCCCCATGTTCCCCTCTCCAAGGCTCTTGCTGTGAGCTGTGCTCTTTTCAGATTAGCAGCAAGTAACTGACGTTGCATTTGGTGTGCCTGACTGGAAAAATTGTTAATGACTGCAAAAATCAAATGCCAATAGGGGCTCTATGTATGAGAAATAAGGAAGCAAAGGAGTCTCCTTCCTCGCTCTTCTCCTTACTTCCTCCCACCATACCATCTACCACCTCACCCACACCCCTTCTGGCCTCTCCTGAATTATTTTGCCCATAGACTGCATGGAGCACAATAAGTCTTTGTGGTCATCATGGAATCCCGTATTCAAGTATAGGGCTGGCAAGGAAGAGGGTTGTTTCCAGCAAAGTGACATCACTGAGACTGCAGACAGGAATTCCCTGTGTCCCAGCCAAAAAGTGTAACAATCTCATGTATTGATGGTCTTTGCACTAAGCACATTGCTTTCACTAAATGAATCCTCTTCCACAACTGAATTGAAGAAATGCATCCTGGGGACTCTGCCCTTTCTCAGAGCAGCTGCATTTGTCAATAAACTTTGGTTAGTTTCAGCCAGTGACAAAGACTATGAAAATCTGTACTGGCCATATATCACCAGAGTAGGGGGTCAGAGGCAAGGTGGAGTAAACTGACTCACTCAGGTTACCTAGATTTACAGTCCCCTGTGTTCTATACCTTACATTCATAAATTCTCTCATTTCTATCTCCACATCTTTGCACCCATGAGATATAAAAGTCAGAAGCAACATAAAACTATTTCTGCAGCAAAATATGCCATAAACAAGGTAAAAAGTTACAAAGTACGAAAAATGTTTGTAACAGCTATGAACCAGTTAGTTTCCTTAATATATAGAGTCATTAAAAATCATTAAGAATATGATCAACCTATCTAATAGAAAAATAAGCAAAAGCCATGAATAGGCACTTCAAAGAAATATATTCTCAATATATTAAATGTATTTTCAGTGTCCTTAATTAAAGAAATGCAAATGAAAAAATGGGATAACTTTTATCACTTGTCAGAATAGAAAAGTTTTTTTTATTTGATAACATTACTAAATGCTTATTAGAATGGGG
>NW_024412404.1:35606624-35690558 GCF_014898765.1 Herpailurus yagouaroundi | reverse complement strand
CCCCCCCCCCCCCCCGCAATAATACCAAATGTTGGCAAGGATGTGGAGCAACTAGAACTCTCATGTTGCTACTGGGGATGCAAAATGGCATAGCCACTTTGGAAAGAGTTTGGCAGTCCTTTATGAAGTTAAACATATAATTGCTATATGACCAGGCAACCCCACTCTTAAGTATTTATCCAAGGAGAGTTAATACATAAGCCTACACAAAAACCTGTACCTAAGTATTTGTAACATCACCCAAAACTCAAAATAACCCAAATGCCCACCAACTAGTGAATGTACCCAAATTATGACACAATCATACAGTGTAATTCTACTCAGCAACAAAAAAGGAATAAACTACTGATAAATGCAACAACATGAATGAATCTCAAAAGCATTATGCTAGGTGAAAGAAGCCAGACTCAAAAAGGCTATATACTGTAGGATTTCATTTATACAGTATTCTGGAAAAGGCAAAACTAAGGACAGGAATCAGATCAATGGGTAGAGGTTCAGGAACAGAGGACTGACTACAAAATGCAAAAGGTCATGAGGGAACTTTCTGAGATCATGGAAATACTCCGTATCTTGATTGTGGGGGTAGTTAGATGACTATATACATTTGTTTAAAATTCATAGAACTGTATACCTAACAAGGGTGAGTTTTCAGTAAGGAAATTCAATAGAGAAAGTCTATTTATCAACAAGGAAATAACAAGGAAGTGGGGAAACAGGCATTTCTTACATGTTGGTGAGAGTAAAAATTCATACAACTTTGGTGGGTGGCAATTTTGTAATATGTATGAAAGAGTAAAGTGTACATATCCTGTAACCTAAGAATTCTACTTCTAAAAATTTAACCTGCTAATGATACTTATGAATATATGAAAAGATGAATGTATAAGGATGTTTGGTGCAGCATGATTTGTAATAGCAAGACTAAAAATGACAAAGGTCCATTAATTGGGGTCTGGATATTAAAATTCTAAAACACAGCAGATAATATTATTCAGGCATGAAAAAAAAGACTTTGATCTACGAATGTTGATACAAACTGTCTTCAAAATATTTTATATATGCAAAGCAAAATATGGAGCAATATGTACAGTATGTTCCCATTGGATAAAGGCATAGACATCTCTGGAAGAATATGGATTCGCTAGGACTCAGGACTCAGCATATAGTCATACTCATGGCTTAAGATTTATTACAGTGAAAGGATATGAAGCATCAGCAAAGACAAAAAAAAAAAAAAAACAAGCATGGGACTACGTCTAGGGAAAACAGGTATAAGCTTTCAAGAGTCTTCTCCCAGTGGAGACCACTGGACATACTTAATTCCCCCAGCAATGAGTTAGAACAACATATGTGAAATATTGCCTACCAGGGAGGCTCACCAGAGACCCAGTGCCCAGGGCTATCACTGGGAGCTGATACATAGGCACCTTCCATTCAGCATACACCAATATTCCAGACGGAATTCCTTTCCCAGAAGGAAAGCAGGGGCTCAGCACAAACCACGCTACCTGCACAGTACAAGCACAGCAAGCCATCCCCACCAATCCTCAGAATGGTGACAACTCTTCTGAAACCCAAGCCCCCAGACACGATCAAAGGGATTCAACCCAGCAAGCAGGTCCTCTCAAGGACAGCAGTCCCAGGTCTGCATGTTGATTCCCTTCTGCACCAAGCAATTCTTAAAATATTTTACCACATGACCTTCCTTACTCCTTCCCTCTCTCCTTTTCCTCCCTCCTTCTCCTCCTTCCTCTTCCCCTTCCCTCCTTCCTTCCTTCCTCATTTCCCTGAGTAATTTATTTTTATTTAAAAAAAAAATTTTTTTTAACGTTTATTTATTTTTGGGACAGAGACAGACAGAGCATGAACGGGGGAGGGGCAGAGAGAGAGGGAGACACAGAATCGGAAACAGGCTCCAGGCTCCGAGCCATCAGCCCAGAGCCCGACGCGGGGCTCGAACTCACGGACCGCGAGATCGTGACCTGGCTGAAGTCGGACGCTTAACCGACTGCGCCACCCAGGCGCCCCTCCCTGAGTAATTTAAAATTCTTAATAGAAATTCCTGAAAACCCAGAGGCTTTGAGTTGAAAAAGAAATATTTACAGAGGGTTTCCAGTTTAGAGTAAAGTGGCAAAGATGCTAGGAGCCCAGAAGTTAGGGAATGAGTAAATGGGAAGTTTTGCATTGATGGTTTGATGCTGACTTTACGGATTCTCTGCTCACTGCCACCCTGCTACCCACTGACCAACCTTGATGAGGCCAAGTAGCCATCTCTGGATCCCCACTCATTCATTCTTCTCAGATCATTTAATCTCTTTTGTATTCTTTGAGGCAGAGCTTTGGGTGGATTCAGAGCTTTATTTTGAGGGAAATTTGGTATCTCCTCTTAGGTACCTCTGCTGTTATGTAAATACAAGAGGGAACACCTCTCTGGATAAGATATAGTCAAGTTTCTAAATTCTCTGGTAACCATCACAGATCATCAGTATTAAGCAGCTGGCTCTCTCTTTAACCAGCAACACAGAATATCTGCACTTTAGATACTTATGTGAGAACTCAATCTTAAGTTGAATAAGTATCTAGTTCCTGTCAAGGGTGTAACAGATACAACTGATATTTGGGAAGGACAACCTAAGAGTCCCCCAGATTTTTTAAGTTTATTTTCTGTATTCACTTAGGGAGGTGGAAGGCAGGAGGGGTTACAGAAAGGTCCCTGGATCTTGGAGAAAGGGGTGTCCTTCTAGGGTAAAACTAGTAAGACCAACACATAAACAGATGAGAGCAGGTCCTACCAAAATTGCCCACACTTTTTTTTTTTTATCTTAAGTGTATGTTCAGTCCTGTGACTTAAGTATTTCCTCAAATCTAGAATACAACTAAGAAAGTGGTGTCCTACTCAATTTTGTACCCTGAATGAAGAAAGAATTTGTAAATATGGTGAGGTGGGGTCATCTGTGAGGAGTGAAATGGCAACTAAAAGAATCAGACAGCATGGTGTGTCTCCAGCATGGTCTGGGGGAAAGCTGCCTTCGCCATGGAATCAAGTATGCCACTTCCCTGAAAGTTCTTTCTCCGTAGTGATGAAGGATGACCCCTCTAAGATAATGAGACTAACTTCCCTGACTATGATTTCATGTCCACCAAGCTGTCTTGCCACAACTAACAGGGTAAAAAATGAGCTGATCATTGTTAAACAATAAGTGGGTATTATGCCTTATACACTCATCATTTGCATGTTGAGTTTCATGGGATTGTCATTCTTTTTATTCTGTAAAGCGAAATAGATTGTCTTTCCCTTTAAGATACAGGCTGTCTGTAGAATATGGATGCAACGCAGAGACCACCAAAGGCATGTGTACAGCACATTCTATTGACTTCTTGCTCACACCCATACAGTCTGCTATCTTACTTGCTCAGACTTACAGAGGTAGGAGGAGTGCAGCCAGACAAGGAAACAGACTTGGGGGGCCAAAGCAGACAAGAGTGATTCCATATGCTTTCTCTTCTTTGGAGTTATAATATTGTTCTGAATGGAAGGGAAAGTGTCTCCACCTCAGCATACCACAAAAAAGGAAGCATACATTATGGTCCTTGGAAATGATGGCTAAAATAGTTCAAACTCTTTATAGAAATTCCTGAAAACCCAAGTACTCTGGGGAACACTTGAGTTGAAGAGGAAAATTTTACTCCACCTTTTGGGAAAGTCTTTGTTGCCTAGAACTGACCTCTGGGAATGACACATTGGTAGACCCATCTTTAGGGATGGGATAGTTAAGTTAGATAACAAAGAAACTATTGGGCCCACGCTCTACCTATTCTCTCAGGACTGGGTGGGTAAAGGCCACTTCCTCTCTTCTTAGATTTTTATATGGTTACTGGTATGTTCATTCCACTTCTCTTGCCTCCAGCTCTCTCCCTCCAGCATCTCCAGTGACCTGACCCGTCATGCCCCAGCAGTTCTTAAGATGTGACTTCCTCTAACTTGTTGTTTTTTTTTTTTTCTCCGTATACTCTGGGCATTCCTAAATTCCACCTCCTCACAACCTACTCCCTCCTTGATCCACCACACCTGGCTTCTGTCCCACCATCCCACTAAAGCCACTCATAGAAACAGCCAATGGATGCTTTTCAGTATTTACATTTCCTGTAGACTTTGACACTGTTAATTTCTTACTACATAAAGTCTCTCCTTTCTTGGCTTCCATGACACCAGGCTCTCTTGTAATAGTCCTCCTATTTCTCTGACCCCTGGTTTACTGGCTCTTCTTTCTCACCATACCCTTTGAATAGGGATGTTACATAGTGTTCTGAGAACCTTGGCTCATTTCATTTTATATACATACACTCAACTCAAGGGTGATGACTCTCTAATCTGTATGGAGATGACTCCCTAATCTGTATGGAGATGACTCTCTCATCTATTATCTCCAGTCCAGAACTTGCTCTTGAGCTCCAAATCTGTAATTCTAGTCACCTACTGGACATATTTGCTTTAATGTTCTACAGCCAAAATCACTACGTTTAAAACTTAACTGTCTTCCCCACACTAATTTTTCTCTATAATCTGCTCAGTGAAGGTCCCCACCATACCACCAGTGTCCCTAAACTCCTTCTTCTCCCTCTGATCAAGCTCCAAGTTTTATTGATTCTACCCACTAAATATCTCTCAAATCCTTTCATTTATCTCTTCTTGCCTGGACTTCTACAACAGCTTCTATAGAGGCCCTCTCATACTCAGGCTCTTCCCCTTCCAGTCCATTTTCTACTTTAGAGCCAGCACGAACATCCTAAAAATGCAAACCTGATTCTACAATCCCACCAGTGTGAACTTCTGATTCTCTGAGCAATGTCTCAAAATAAAAGCAAAACTCTTTAACAACAGTTTGGAGGCCATGTCCCCAGGTATACTTCAAGGTGTTAGTTTCTACACTGGCCCTTTTTCATACCCTTATGCCTTACACAATGTTTCTGCTTCTTTCTTCTGTCTAAAACACTATTCTTTCCTCTCACTTCTTTATCTAACTATCTTCTGGGGAAATGGAGGCTGAGAGAGAATGAGCAGTTTATGTGTCACTGCTTCCAGAAAGTCTTCCTGAAAGCCTCTTGCCCTTCCTCTGCATCTGTCTCATGGCACCTGTGCACAGTGCTACAATGGCCTTTAACTTGTGTCAGTTTCCTCCATGAGAATAAGTGCCCTGAGAACACAGAGTATCTTTTAGAATCTTTAGAAACCAGCAAAGGGTGTGGCCTATGTCAATACTCCATATATCAGTTCAGTTGAATAAATGAATGGATAAGATTGATTTGAATTTTTAGTATACAACATTTTCCATCAAGAAAAAGGGTGGGGGATTCAAATATTTCAAATGTTTTACTTCTCAACTCCATGGTTCTGACTATTTTTAGTGAGCTGCCAGGAAACCTCAACTTCAGTCTGCATGTACTGTAGGAAGCAAGAGGACAAATGTTTGGGTAGTAAATCCCAAATCTGGATCCCAGCGCTTAGTCATAAACTCCATGGAATACTTTCTCACTAAATTACAAAGAATAATAGCCCTAAATGATAGGTTTATAATAGAAGGAACTCCACATTTGGCTGGTTCTTTCTAAGCAAGTACGGTTAACTCTACATTGTCTCTGGCAATGAGTCATTCTGATTAAAGAGAGTATGATTAAGTAGTAATGCATCTCCTTTTTTATGACTATGTAATAATCTCATAGGATAAACTCTCAATTCTGCATCTTACTAGTTGTGTGACTTGGGCTTTCTAAACTTTCTAACTTTCTAAATCTTCATTTTCTAGACTAAAATTTTTAAAACATCCATCACTTACTTTGGGAAGTAGATGTGAAGATGTAGTGAGCTCTGTATGAAAAGAGTGATTAGAGTGATCCCAACGGACCCCATGGCCTCAGTTACTACTGTCAATGTGTGGGAAATAGTTTAACTTAAGTTTAGTCCAGACATACGTATTCTTGACTTTTTGGCTCCCTCTTTGCCCTTTCAGCTTGGATGACTCACAGACACCTCAAACCCATTCTACTCAAACAGAATGCATGTTTCTCCCCTCCCCCCAAACCTGTTCTTCCTCTGACTTCCCATAGTTCAACATTTATAGTTCAGTGAACATCTCTACTGAGATCTCACCCAGTTGTGATACCAAGAACAGCATCATCCTCCATTTCTTCTTCACCCTCACCCTTCACACCCAAACAACCCATTTATTCAGGAAATTTGTCTGAGACTTTGTGTCTAGTCCTGGGTCCTGCCTCCCAAAGATTCTGATGCCTCCCCATCCCCCTCCATCACACTGCCACCTCCTTAGTCCAACCACCACCACCTCCCACAGCAGGCTCCTAACTCATCTCCCTGCATCCACTCTTGCCTCTCGACAATTTACTTTCTATACTGAAGCCAGAGTGATCTTTTCAAGGTGCCTATATGATCACATCACCCACTAGTTACTTAAAACACTTCAGAGCTTCCCATTACTTTAGAATAAAAACAGAAACCTTCATGCAAGCCATAGGTTCTGTGTGCTCTACCCTTTCTGGGTTTCTAGACTCTCTTATCACCACTCTTCCCCTCACTCTGCCTCCCCTCAGCCTCACTTCACCACTCTCCCCCTGCTACAAGGTCCTGGCACAATTTTTTTACTCTGCCTGGAACATTGTCCTCCCACTTCCTTTGTTTAGCTATTTTCTACTCAGCCTTCAGATCCCAACTGAAAGTGACTCCCTCAAGGACGCCTCAGGGAACCCTTTTATGAACTCACTCTAGCAGGCACTCTGCATGACACTCGAAACTTTTCTATCACTTAAAGCTATCGTAATTAATTATCTACATACGTAAGTATTCCACCACACCAGCCTCAATGCTGGCTGCATATTAAATTCACTGGAGAAAATACCAACTCTTGCGTTCCACCCCAGACAAATTAAATCAGGATTACTGCAGATGGGGCCTACACACTGCAATCTTTTAATGGCTCCCTGGTACATCTAATGTGTAGCCGAGGTTGGGAACGACTGGTTCAGAGGGCAAGGACCATGTCTGCTTGTCCACAACTTCATCCCTAGTGCCAAGCACACAGCAGTGTGTGCACACAGTATAGGCACTCAATAAATGGCAATTGTAGTTATGATTGTTATTGTTGTGGCTGATATGGTTATGATTAAGATCGTAACTTTTTCACATTTTTGGTATCTGTGATTCTTTACCACGTAACTCCAAGAAAATAAAACTGTAGCAGCTAAATTATCTTTTAGCTGATATTATTAAATCAGCTGAATTATTAAAATTCAGCATGTTTCTTCCATTTTCCTGTCAACATAGACCTTCAATTGAGGACTGACCAGAACCTACTATATAATGGTCTCACAAGAAATCACATCTCCAAGGTGAAACAAAATACAGCATATTTAAAAATCCAATTCATATCCTACAATTCCTTTTTATGTAGGTATGTATTCATAATTATAGTCATTTGAATAATGACTTTCGAATTTTGTAATGACATGAATTAATTGGATTGTCCACTGTTTTATCACTCTGATTCTATTTGATTTTACTCTTCCCTGTTTGTAGTTTTTCTCTCCTGTCACATGACCTATTTTACTAAGCAAAATACTAACCCCACCCCCACCCAGGCTCGGTGGTTAGAACTGAAGTTCCTTTGGCTTGCAGTTTGCCTACGTCAAAGGGCAGGCTCTGGGCAAGTCCTTTAGAGAACATTCTAAAGACACAGTTTCTGTAATCCAGTTCTCAACCATAAACCCACTCAAAATCACCTACGTGTGTTGTTAAAACAAAACTGCTGGACCCTATGCTCAGAGTTACTGATTTACTATGTCTTGGGTGAAGCCAGAGAATTTGCATTTCTAATAAGTTGCCAGGTAACGCTGCTGTGGCTACTCCAGGAATCATACTTTGAAAACTACTGCTTTAATTCATAATGCACTCTAACTACACCCTAGTCAATGGTGGATATTTAAAAAAATAGTTGCAGAGCACTTGTGAGGCGTACTAGGGGTACAGTCAGTGAAGACCATCCAATTTATTCTTTATATTTAAAGCACAACTCTGGGCATTTCTCCTATGATTTCAGAGGGATTTCCTCTGTGCTATTTTTGTAAATGACTCAACATCTCCCACCCATATTTCTCTTTTGATGAGAAAGAGATCATGAAAGCAGCATGCCTCTAGCCTGTTCTTAATAGGGAATCCCTCAGCTACCTCTAGCCTACTTTTTATTTAAAAAAAAAAAATTTTTTTTAATGTTTATTTATTTTTGAGACAGAGAGAGACAGAGCATGAATGGGGGAGGGTCAGAGAGAGGAAGACACAGAATCTGAAACAGGCTCCAGGCTCTGAGCTGTTAGCACAGAGCCCAACACGGGGCTCAAACTCACGGACCGCGAGATCATGACCTGAGCCGAAGTCGGCCGCTTAACCGACTGAGCCACCCAGGCGCCCCTCTAGCCTACTTTTTTTTTTTTTTAATTTTTTTTTAACGTTTATTTATTTTTGAGACAGAGAGAGACAGAGCATGAACGGGGGAGGGGCAGAGAAAGAGACACAGAATCGGAAGCAGGCTCCAGGCTCTGAGCCATCAGCCCAGAGCCCGACGCGGGGCTCGAACTCATGGACCGTGAGATCGTGACCTGAGCTGAAGTCGGACGCTTAACCGACTGAGCCACCCAGGCGCCCCATCTAGCCTACTTTTTAAAGGCAGCCCTTGTTCACTATCCCTGATGCCAGCCAGATTTGGGAAGTCACCTTCGAGATTGTTTAACATCATGGTGAGAGGGGGACTGAAATAACAGTGAGGGAACTTCTAGGAAGCTCTTCAGAGAAACAAGGTTCAAAATCACTCTAAGAGGTTTCAGCAGGGATTTGGGAGAGAGGTAGGGTAAGGGATTCACAGGCAGCCCAAAGGAAGTGAGCCCAACACTAGCACCCCAGCAAGATGCCCGGCAAGCAAGACCCCGTGACGGGAACCAACAGCTAGAGGGAGCATGAATTGTAACCTCCGCTGATGCTCGCTATGCCAGTATGACCCACTCAGATGTATACACAACACAGCTTCACTCTGCGAGGGGGAGGGACTAAGAAAAGGTCTCTTGTGCTGTCCTCATTTAGGGGCCAGGGGGCAATTTTAGGATGATCAACCATCCCAGTTTTCCTGGGACCATCCTGAATTTAGCTTCTTCTTCAGACCCCCATGTTCTTTAGTCATGTTCTCATCCCCTCTACCATTCTCACTCAGCCTCATTCTTACCTTCTTACCAAAGACAGGGGCACCCCCTCTTCTAAGATGCACTCTCTCCTTGTAGCCTCTGGCACTTTCAGTCTCGCTTAATCAATTCTCTTTTCTTCCCTGAGCTCAGTTTTGTGTCTGACTTCACTGTCATCTTTAGGCTTTCCACCATTTTGACTTTTTAATACTCCATGAATGTGGTACATATTTTTCAGATCAAAAAAAAATCTCAAAGTGGAAAGAAGCTTAGAGTTCATGCACTCCAAGGTTCCCAGCCCCAAATGCATAGGAGAATCTCCTAGAACTTTTTCCAGTCCCATCCAGAGAAACTGCATCAGAGTCTCTGGGCTTAGGGCTCAGGCACTAGTCATTTTTAAAACCCCTCAGGTAATTCTAATGTGCAGCCAAAGTTTCAAATTGCTTCTAAGCAGAAAATCTACTTCTACGGAATTCTTGAAAGCTGGGTATTTAACCTCTGCAGTATCCTTCTCCACTGACAGAAATACATGTCCATGTAGTGCATGCTTTTGGCAGACATGGCTAATCTCTAGGAAGCTCTTTATCACGATGCAAGTTTTGTTTCATTCCAACTCCCACCCACTGATTTCAGCTTTAAGCTATGATGCAACACAGTATGTTTACTTCTCTTCATTAACAATTTTAATCCACAAAGATACTCAGTTTCCCATTCTTGAGGACAAATAACCCCAGTTCCATTAACCACATTTACAGATCTCATGTCTCACCTTGCCAGATCTCATGTCACCCTAATTACCCACTACTAGATGCCCTCTGGTTTGTTAATGTCTCTCTCAAAACACACTGCTCTGGGGGCACCTGGGTGGCTCAGTCGGTTCAACTTTGGCCCAGGTCATGATCTCATGGTTCATGGGTTCGAGCCCCGTGTTGGGCTCTGTGCTGAGAGCTCAGAGCCTGGAGCTTGCTTTGGACTCTGTCTCTCCCTTTCTCTCTGCCCCTCCCCTGCTTGTGCTGTCTTTCTCTCTCTCAAAAATAAATAAACATTAAAAATAATTAAGACAAAACACTGCTCTGAACTGAGGATAGTACTACAGAGAGAGTGAAGTTATTATATCCTTGATTTGGAAACTTAACTTTAATTGCTGCCACCTAGTATGACTAGTTGCTTTAGATACTCATATTGAAAACTGTGGTCCAGTAAAACCTACAGATCTTTTTCACACAAACTATCTCCATGTCAGGATTCTCTCTTGGGGTGTGTATATCATTTAAATGTCAGCCTTATGGCTCCAGCCCATCTTTCTGGTTTGATGACACTTGATTCTTTTATGTAATATATTGCACTCTCACTAAAAGCTGTGTATTACTGGCAAATTTGCTAAATGTGCTTCCTATGGTTTCATCCAAATCATTGATAAAATGTGCCAAATAATACTAGGACAAGTGCAGAACCTTGTGGTATGTTCCCCTATAACCTTTCCTCAAGTTGGATTTCAAACCGTTTGTCAACATGATTTAGCCATGATTCACACTAATACCAATCCTCTGAGTTCATTCTTATCCAATCCATGTTTCTCCAACTCATCTTTAAGCATATCATGAAAGACTTTGTCATACGTCTTTCTCATACTGTTGTATATTATACGTTTTTCTCATACTGAAGTACTTACAAGTAAAATGATATTATATCTGGGATTTGCTTTAAAGTATTCCAATACCAACAATAAAAAGACCTGGTGGAGGGGAGAGCAACAGGGAAAACAAAAAATCTCAGAATATTGATAGCTGTTGAAGATGGGTAATGGGTATATGGAGGTATATTATTCTTTTTGGTTTTGTTTTAAATGTTCTATAAAAAATTTTATGAACCTCTTGCTGAAATAAAATACACTATTTCTATGAATTTGAGAGACTTCCAAATTCATTAACTCTAACATCCTCCTACGCATCTTCCTAATTGGGGCAATTTGATATAACTTGATTTAAATTTTTTTTTTCAACGTTTATTTATTTTTGGGACAGAGAGAGACAGAGCATGAACGGGCGAGGGGCAGAGAGAGAGGGAGACACAGAATCGGAAACAGGCTCCAGGCTCTGAGCCATTAGCCCAGAGCCCGACGCGGGGCTCGAACTCACGGACCGCGAGATCGTGACCTGGCTGAAGTCGGACGCTTAACCGACTGCGCCACCCAGGCGCCCCATAACTTGATTTAATAAATCCATGCCAGTTTCAAGTGATTGGGGCTTTCTTTTTTAGTTGCTAACAAATCTTCCATATTTATTTTAAGACTTTGCCAAGAATCAACCTCATGTGGAGTTTCCTGAACCTATCCTCCCCATATTTTATGATTTAGGTTACTAAATCTGAGAACTTAAAGACCATCATGTCTATAAAGTTCTTTAAATTCATTTAGAAAAATCATGGACTCTCTTAATAACTTCTCATCTGTTTCAATGACTTCTTAATGAGGTATGTTTCACTTTGAATTGATTGAACTGCATCTTTCTAGACTCAAGCAAAATAGAAGTTCAGAGGTTCCAATTCTTTTGCATAATCATTACCATTGTGAATCCCTCTTCCTGTTCATGTCTTGCACTGAACCGTAATCAAAATAACTTTTATTTTTGTTATCTTTAGCATTTTTTCCTGCACGCCTCATCTCCAAGTGATACTTAGCCCAAGGGATGCTACTTTTAAAAGAATTCTCCTAGCTTCTAAACGTTCTTCTCGACTACTTGCCATCTTTTTTCTCTATTGTACAAATCCTTGGGTGGGGGGGAGGACTTTATTTTATAAAAGCCATGGTGATCATAGAAATTTTGAGAAAATGGAGAAATATATAAAATAAAATTAAACTCACCCCTAATTTCTAAACTCCTTATTAAGGTCCCTCTGGTCAAATAAGTATTTTAAATGCCTTTCACTTCCCTTACCCATTAAGATTACTTCTGATCACATAATCTGATTGCTCATTTAGTTGGTTATATCACTTTTAGACTCCTATCCTTTTGAGCCATATTCTTTAGCAAATCTGACCATGAGATCTCACCTATCATTTTTCTGATTTTTTTTTTAATCCTTCTTCCTAAAAATTGAGGCCAACTGCTGGTTGCCTTGTTTTCCTCCTTCAAGATTATTAATGCCTAAACCAACTATTCATTTCTCCTACTTCTTAGCCGTATCTTTCTTTTGAATCAGAATTAAATCAAGAAGATGGAAGAAGGGCACTAAAATCCTCCTCTAACTTGCAAAAAGTATCTATGAGGAATATTAAGAATTTTTCATATATTTTTGGAAAATTAGATTTCCAATCAATATCTAGGTAAAGTTACAGTGTTTCAAACTTTCATAATTGAAAGGGGTTGGGTGGGGGGTAATGAAGGAAAGTGTTGCCAACATCTACTGTGATCTTCATGCCAAGCACTGTACTAGGCACACCACATAAAATTTTTTTTTCTCATTTAATACTCTTAAAGGAACTATAAGTTAACTACTGTTTTAGTTCCTGTTTTACAGATAAGGAAAACGCAAATGAGACAGATTAAGCAACTTCCCCAAGACCAAGCTGGCATAGTATCTTTGAAATACTAATTATTAGAATATCTGGTTTGCAAAGACTTCCTTTAGTTGGAAAACTCCATTCACAGTTTATTTTGCTTCTGTCTTTGCTTTTTAATGGAAATACTTCATCCAAAGCTTCCACCTGACTAGGGTGGTTTTATCTTATACAACAATGTCGGTTTTCACTCTCCCTCCTTTGTTCTCATCCAAAGCCCTGCAACAAGCTTCCAATCTCATGCTTTTGTATTTTCATACAAACAATATCTTAACATTCCCTCCCTATTCTAAAACATTTATGACTTTAAATAAGAAATAGAACTCACTGCCTCCAATCAGTTAGGAGACCCACCCTTCTAAGCCCTGTGACATGTGGAGCTTCATGTTTAGGTAGAGTAAAAGTATATTTATTTCAATAGGTTAAACTTTGATTCGAAAAAAAAAATGAAGATGGTCAAAAGAAAGCTTGAAATTCTAGACTCATCAAATTTCCTTAAAAGTTGTATCAATGAAATGGGGCGCCTGGGTGGCGCAGTCGGTTAAGCGTCCAACTTCAGCCAGGTCACGATCTCGCGGTCCGGGAGTTCGAGCCCCGCGTCAGGCTCTGGGCTGATGGCTCAGAGCCTGGAGCCTGTTTCCAATTCTGTGTCTCCCTCTCTCTCTGCCCCTCCCCCGTTCATGCTCTGTCTCTCTCTGTCCCCAAAATAAATAAACGTTGGAAAAAAAAAAAGTTGTATCAATGAATCATAGATGTATTCTCCTTTTTTCTCTCTCAGCCCTTTTCCTGGAAATTAATGCAGCTTATTATGCTTCACATTGGAAGAGGCAAAGAGCCATAGCCTCACACCTTTCCATGAATTATTCTAAAGTTGGCAGCAGACTACCTAAATGAAAAAGCAACAGCAAAACAACACCCAGAGGTTACAGGAGCTGGGATCTTGAGTAAATCACATTCTCAGTCTTTGTTTCTTCAACTGTAAAAGGAGGATTAACAGTACTATCTATTTGATGGAGTTGCTAAAAGAATTAAACTGAATAATCTTTAAGAAACTCGCATATGAACTGTAAATTCAATGATTATGATTATTATGATAATGATGATTATAGCTTGCAAGGCCATAACTTCATTTTGAATCAATGTATAAAATCAAATATGCAAATACGCGATACCCAAGTAACCAGAGGCTTTTTACATCTGTAAATGGTGTTGAAAAGTGTTTTAATTTCCCAAATTTCCAGGATTCTTCTTTTTCTCACGATAGAAAAGTCTAGGGTGGGTACAAAGATTCCTGTCACTTCACCATTTGCTGATACTTTTTCTCACTAGACTTGGTGGTTTGGGAACCAGGTTTTGCTGCTGACAGTACACTGGAAGCCAGAATCTAGGACTGAGCCTGGCTTGGTGAGTATCAGTCCTGGGTCACCCTATTCTTCGGAAAGCAACATCAGCTTCAAGTTCTAGAATTAGGGTTCGCCTTCTCAGGCAAAGAAAGGGGATGCTGTAGGGAGGTTAGGGAAACCCACACCTTCTCCCTCCCCTGCTGATTCTGCCCTTCCTCCAGGCTTGTCTTGCAGGCTCCTTTCAGGGCAATATGGAAGTCCTTGGGCTCAAAGTACACTCTCTACTCCACTGCTTCTCATTCTCATTTCCAATTCAGGGAAGTAAAGAAATGCTCTGGGGCCTTAAAGTGGAAGGGAGTTGTGTGGTTCTTCACACCTTAACGTGAAATGTTGAGATGGACTGTGTTCCCCAAACCTGGCTGTGGAAAAGCTGAATAGAAAGAACATGGGTTTGGAGGCAGTATAGGAGGAGGGCAAGGGACAAACTATCCCTTGGGATGGGTTGGAGGAAAGGGACTTTGGCAGCACCCAGGCACTGGGCAGCAGGGTGGGAGGACATAAGGCTCAGGATATAGAAGAGAGGTCCAGAAATGAAGCTCTTAGATACCACATCCACTTCACCAGCACCCAGTTTTACCAAGTACCCACCCTGTCTCCTTCCTGCCTCCTTGGATGGAAAGAGCAGCACTGGAAAACTCTCAGTTTCATCCTCACAGTTACCATTTGTTATGTGCTTGCTGGGTACCAGGCACTATGCTAAACACTACGTGCACCATCCATGAAATCTTCACAACACTATAGATATCATTAGGCCAATTTGCACTTGAGGAAACTGGGGGTCAGATGTTTAGTAATGTGCTCATTGTCACACAGTAAGTGCAGAGCTGGAATGTAAGCACAAGCCTGTGTGATGGTGGGAACACTATGCTCTTCATTATTAGGAGGAACTGACACTCATTTAACTCTTCCCTTTTCTATCTCCTCCTACCCGTCCCCCCACCTACCACCTACCCACTTCCTTCAGTCAAGTATGGCCAGTTAACATGGCCATCTTCTAAGAAGGTCACCACAGGTGGTTTCTGCCTCATAAATGTCTAGGTTGGGTTTTGTGGCTGCTTTTCATGTCCTGTGACCTTATGATCTTGGCCACAATAGACTACACCAACAACCACTGCTTGAGCCACGGTTGGGCTTGCATTACCTCATTTAGCCCTCTGAACAAACCAATACAAAATTAATCATATTGTACTGGTTGAGAACACTGACTCAGAAAAGTTAAGTTACCTACCTGTGGTGATGATATAGCTAGTAAGAGGCAGAACTAGGATTGGAGGTTTGGTTCATCCAAATGCTTGAACATTCGGCTCTACCTCTTTTTCTTAGGAGATCAATGGAGTTGGCCTGGAACAAGAAACCCTCTCGAATACAATTTGTGACAATAGAAGGGAGTTTTCCAGCCAGTGCAGCCTGTGCATCAGGAGACACAGAGACAGAATCAAAGAAGAGCTGAGTTTTGGCAATGGAAGAGAAATCAGGGAGGATGACTTCCACAGTGGCTGCCCAGTCATGTGGGCTGGCACTATGCCCTCATCAAAGCAGTTCCTGCCAGCTTATATGCAGCAATAGAGTCTGTTACCTGTGTTTTCTGACTTCTCCAAATGGGCCTGTCAGCCCCTATCACCCCAGATAACCTAACCCAGTCCTTGTCACCTATGCCTCACACATATCCCTCCCTTAGGCTTAAACTCCCAGTAACACACCCCATCACTATCTTGTCCTGTGGGAATGGAGTGGCATGAGTCTTGGAGCCCTGTAGACCCTGATGCTTGAATCCTAACCCCACTCTGACATCCAGCTTTACTTCTTTCCCCAAGTAACTCTTTCCTTCCATTGTCTGCCAGCTCCAAGAGAAAGAGTATTAGGCCTAGGGGTGCTTTCCAACAGGCCCTGAGTGTTTGGGGTGTACATCAAATGTTTTCTGGGGGAACAGCAAGTCAAATGCCGTATGCAACTCAGAAGGCCATACAAGTACAGAACCTCCATATCCTGGGTCCACCAAGGCCTTGGAGTGACTGGGGAATGAAACTAGAATCCTCTTCCAGGCCTTCAAACCCCACACTTAGTCCCACTGTCTGCACGAGACATCAGAGCTTACAGAAGTCCCCTTGTCTCTGAGGTTGGCCAGAGGAACAAGCTGCTAGTGAGTATCAGTGCTAGAAATGCTGGCAACAAGCAGCATAGGACACTTTTTTTTTTTTGAGTTTTATTTTTTTATTTTTTTAATATGAAATTTATTATCAAATTGGTTTCCATACATCACCCAGTGCTCCTCCCAATACATAGGACACTTTTAACGCTCCTATAAAGCATGTGTATTCTGAGGAACTTACACTCCTGAGCAGCTGGGGCTACATCTGTAAATGTCACACATAATGAGCTGTTCCAAGAAAGATCCAGGAATACAAAAAGCTTGATTTCCTGGCTCCAGTGCCTCCCCTTGGAAACCTTCTCCTCTGAGGACAATTTGGCAAAAGGTCAAATTGGTACCTTGACCTTTACACACACACACACACACACACGCACGCACGCACGCACGCGCGCATACGCACAGAGAGAGAGAGAGAGAGAGAGAGAGAACAAGAAAATCACTTGGTTATATTAAGCATCCCATCACATTCCTCTCTCAGGAAGGCAGGATATAGTAATCAGAAACAGACAAAAAGAAAAAATAATTGACAAGGCACCTGTTTTTTTTACATAGATCTACTTCTTTCTAACTCTCTTGCAGGTTCTCTTGCTGTTCTATTACTTGGTAACCAATTGCCCCAGCTCCAAATCTGTTCCTCCTTTCCATAATCATAATATCTAGAAGTTGAGTTCCCAAGGCAACCACAAATATTTGTTATTCTTTCTGCCATGTGATTTTCCCTAAAAATAAACTCAGATATTTTTCCTACCATCAAAATGCCATGAAGAATGTTAATGGATATTGCTTTTTTATGCATACCTGTGAAATAAAGAAGGTGTAATGCTGCTTAGGCAAAATTTCCAGAAATACTGTGAAAGTCCTAAAGTGGAAGATAATATAAAAGCTGGGGTGTTAGATTGTTCTATCTTTAAAATGGAACAAGGCATGGGGGAAAGGATTAGAGCAAGCTGTTATACATATGTTCATGCACCCAAACAAGAAGAATTTTTTTCCTTTTTAGAAAGGAAATAGCTGAGTGCCTATTTGCTCTAAGGTCTCATACAGATTTCCTTCGAAATGTCCCCTTGATGTGCCAGCCAAGGACTCCCAGAGATGTCTATTTGAAGCCAACAGAACTGAAACCAATTAACAAACAAATTTGTTTTCTGTTCACATGTGTCTCTGGGGTGGGTGACCTTTCAGAAATCATGGATAAAGTCTCCATTTAAGGCTCCAACACAGTAATGACCCCACTACACAAATCATTGTGGCTTAAGGGGCTTCCAAATTAAAGGAGGTCTTGCAAATGGTAATGTCACAATGGCAATAGTGATAGAAAACTTTACATTTCAATTATCTCAACAACAGTTTGCAAACGCATTTATGTTCCCTCTCTTTTTGATCCTCAGAGAAACTCCCTAGGACACACACACACACACACACACACACACACACACACACAGAGAGATTTCCATTTTACAAGTATGCAAAGGCTGAGGCTGAAGAGCAAGGACACTCGCCCCACCTATATGCTACTGGGTGTACAACTCAACCAAGTCTTCTACTTCCAGTCCCATGTCTTTTTATCCTGAATATTCTTTATGCCTCCACCTCATCATACCTACTATCATCCAAGAATCCTGAAACCAGTAGAATTTGTGATACAGAGGACCAGGAGTTAAACAGGCAGACTTAAGAGTTCTTAGAGAAGCAATTCATAAATAGATAAAATAATGGAAAGACTGTGGGGGGTGGGGCGGGAAGAAAAAACAAAGCTGAGATGAACTAATGCAGGATGCAGTCACTAACACAACAGGGAAAATTCTCTCTCCCTCCTTCATATCCTCTCTGCTCATGACTGTCCTAAGACCTCGGACTTCCCCCAAATGGCCCTATAATAACCCTTTCCTCCAATATTGGAAAGTCTCTTTTTTTTTTTTTTTTTTTTGGAAAGTCTCTTAAAATATTTGGCTAACCTTGATTGACCAAACGCAGGTTTCCAATTTTTCTTAGAACTACCATATTAGTACCAGTCATATTCATGTCACTATTTCTTTTGACACATGTTCTTTATACAACATGGTCTCTGAATCCTTTCCCATTCTGGACATACCCACCCACCCAGTTTGTCAACATCTCACTTCCAATGTGATGCAGAAAGGTAATATACCGCCCATAGTGATTTCCAGTTCTTTACTCAATGAATCAATTAAAAGTAAACAAATTTGCACTGAATCATGAGGGAACTTTTTGAGTGGTGGAAATACTCTATATATAGCTTGATGGGTCAAAAAGTGTTGTTGTAGGGATAAATGAGATAGTGAAAGTCAAGCACTTAGCATAGGTCTTGGCACAATGTAAGTCCTTTTATGAACCACTCCCTGCAAATCAATGCCTTCATTGCACTCTCTCTGAAGTATTATCTTCAGTTCAGAGCAATGTATTTTTTTAAGTTTATTTATTTATTTTGAGAGAGACAGAAACAGCATGAGCAGGGGAAGAGCAGAGAGAGAGAGGGAGAGAGAATCCCAAGCAGGTCCACATTGTCGGTGCAGAGTCCGATGCAGAGCTCAAACTCACGAACCACGAAATGATGACCTTAGCTGAAATCAAAAGTCAGACACTTAACCAGCTGAGTCACCCAGGCACCCCAGAGCAGTGTATTTTGAGACAGACAATAAATTGGAGGGCAGAAGTTTCAAAGGAGAGACAGAAGCTCCTACTCACAAAAGTTCCATTAGCAATTTGTCCCTCTCTGTTTGCGCCTGTCCAGCTTTGCCCTACTCTGGTGAAGACACAATAGGTTTATCTCCTGAGGATCAACTCCACCTAATTCCTACAGTATATTGGGAATTTCTTCACCATAATGGGAGAGCATCTGAAAACCCATGTTGCTTCCATGCCTTGGGTCAAGTGTCCTGCAAAGAATTTAACCACCCCTTTGGGAGAATCTGGGCAAACCTCCTTAGGTAAATTCATCATAGAGTACATTAGAGTCTGGCCACCCAGTTCCTGGTCCTTGCTTCATTTCCACCTTAGGATTAGAGTCAGACCACAGATGTTGACCAAATTGGTAGGGGAGTGACCTTGTATGCTGGTTTCAGTCCACTACTTTCATGTAGGATCTGAATTCAGTTTCCAGTGACCTCAGACAGACGTTTCTGCCCAATGACTTGGCAACAGACCAAGGATGTACTTCCCAGATGCCCCTGCAGCTGGACCCCCACCTTGGATCAAAGCCCTTGAATACACCCATGGTCTGGATCAAACATGACTTTATTTGTCTCCCTTGGACACAATGACCTGAGCTACCTACAGCAACTTCCTTTTACTCTCCCCATCTACAAAGAGCTTCAGGTACATGTCATATCTATGGATGTTCCATTTAGAACACTGACAATGAGATGAAAACATTACAAAGAGCAAACATATGAGCTCATAAAGCAAAGCAACCTATTGAAGATTTAAACAGGGACAAATTTATTGAAGATGTATGGGGCAAATAGGCGTCAAAACTTTAATAGACCTAAAAACTTTACTAGTCACTGATATCTTATAATTTCATTCATTCATTCATTATGTACTCATTTATATATTCACGCTTGCACTGATTTGAATAACATTTGATTGTCTGGAATTAGCTTGGTACTGGATATATAAAGTATGAATAAAACTTTATAAGATATATAAGATATACATAAGTATGTATAAGATATATATAAGTATTAATAAGATATATAAAGTATGAATAATCCCTGCTCTTAAAGAACTGTAAGAATTAATGTTCAGAATGTCAATGTCATCGCCTTGATCTGTCAAATAAACGTTTTTATCCTTGGTATGCTCTGTTAAAAGAAACAGATGTAATACACCTCAGTAGGTTATATAAGATAATTCCATTCAATAATATTAGCTATAATTAGCACAAAATGTAATGTGTGAGCTTCAATTCTCTAGGTAACAGCATTATCAGCCTTGAGCGTGGCGTTTCTAGGACTGTATCACACCTTTGGCCTTCCTAGCTATATGGTATTGGCCTCACTTCCTCAGTTTTAAAACAGGAATAACAGCATTTCTCATGTCATAAGATTTTTGTAAAGGTCAAATGAGGTAATGGGTTCAACGTGCTTAACATGGTACCTGGAAAACTCCTGTTTACGTTGTATCTTCCTTTTCAAATTTGCATATGATAGTTTTTATTTATGTAGTTTACATTAACAAGATCTTTCCATTTTTTAATATCACCTTAGAACCTCCATTTGGGGTTAATATCTAAGGTCAAGAGCAATTGGCCTTATAAAGGAAATCCTAAGTAGTAAAAGCAATAACCAAGAAGGACAACATACTCATAGCCCTAATCAAAAGGAAGTAAGTAGAAGTAAGCAGCTCAGAGTCTCAGAAATTAAAATTTGTGAGACGCTTATCAAAACTATCACCTACTAGGAAAAGATGTTAGAGCATAGGACACTCTGTTAAGTTAAAACTAAACCAACTGCAGGACACATGAATAAAGTGACAGGACCCCAGTCAAGGCTCAGGCTTCCAAAGCACATCTGGACTCTGTATTAAGTTTCAGACAACACACTTAAAGTGAGACCTTAACAGCCTAGAACTGATCTGAAGCTTCCCAAAAAACAAGTGTTAGCCAACTGGGACTTGACAAAACAGTGAAATACAGTAGGAAAGCTGAGGCCTCTTCAGCTGGGGAATGGCAGACACGGAGGAGTCATGACAATATCCTTTCAAATATCTGAGGGACTATCCCACGGAAAGGGATTTAGATCTGGTCCACCTCTATGGCTCAGAGGGAAGTACTAGTGCAAATGGCAGAAGGAAGATGCAGGAAAGGAGAAACATTCAGTTAAATTTTAAAAAGAGCAAATCTTTGTAACAGATCTATCTCATATAGTAAGAGAACTCTATCTGGCATTTAGGAAAAGTAAAGTATAGGAGGGCAAGCAGAGACTCTAGGACTCAACAGAGAATTCAGCTTGATCAAGACGCTGGACTGTGGATTTGGCTGGTTTCTGATAACTTTTTCAGACATCCCTGGTAAGAAAAATAAAGCAGTGATATACTTTCTAAGTATATTAACCATATTAACCATAAAATGAGGATAATAATAACATTGACCTGACAGAATTGTGTAAAGGTAATAATAATATGTGGGAAAAGACTTCAATGGGAAAGACTAAAATGAAAACAAATAAACAAGCCCAGAGGAAACAGAGGGGAAAATTTCAATTATTATCCTCACAGAGATGAGAAAAAAATTGCATCTGTGAGACCAAAAGAGTGTACAATTTTGTTTAAATAAACAATTAGAAAATAAAAACAAGTTTTTAGAATTTTAAACTATAATAACTGAAAAATGAACTTGACAAATGTCTTTGAAATTTTACGAATAAAGTTGAGAAAATATCCTAGAAGGTAGAGCTGACTGCCAAAGAGGATGGGGAGAAAACACAAGAAATTAAAATTATTAATACAAGAGAGACAGCACCTGACTAATACACCTTCCAGAAAGAAAGATCAGAGAAAACCACGGAAAGAAAATTATCAAAGAAACCATATGAGAAAATTTCCCAGAACTAAAGGACCTGAGTTGCCAGATGGGAGGGGCTGAATGCCCAACACAATAGATGAAAATAAACACACCCCAAAGTACATCACTATACATGTTTAGTACATAAGGGATAAAGAAAAAATCCTAAATGCTTCCTAGAAAACAGAGGGTGGGGTGGGAGGAACCAGTGGCATAAAAATAATTGGGAATAAGAATAGCATCAGACTTCACAAATCCAAAAGACACAAAGGCCTCAACATTTATAATCCAATGCACCTTTTCTCAGGAAGTACCAAAGGATGTGCTCCACCCAAATGAGGTAGTGAACCTAGGAAAAGGAAAAGATGTAGTACAAACGGAGAATCAAAATCAACAGTAGAAAGGTCAGGGGAAGAAGTCCAGGAAGACAACCATGCAGCAGTCTAGAAGAGCAATGAGCTTAGATGGGGATAGGACAACAGGTTCAGAGAGGAGGTTTTAAAAAAGAACAGACAAGAAAAGAAGGACAAAAAAGAAAAATTACTGACTACGTAGGAAAGTGTATCAAAGGGTTTGCAAAAAAGGATTACTAATAGAGAGACACTGAGAACTAAGCATATAAAGAAGTGAGAGGCCTTATTAATGTCAGTAAAAACAAAAAGTCCTATAGGAAAGAACATCTGAGACACAAACAATAATTAGTCATGCTAAAGGAAACATTGCATATGAATTTAACCAAAACTTGTGACATCACGATGGTGTGGAGAAGGCAACCCTGCAGGAATGTAAGAAAGCAAACCACTCATGGGGCACCTGGGTGGCTGACTTTGGCTCAGGTCATGATCTCACAGTTTGTGGGTTCAAGCCCCACATTGGGCTCTGTGCTGACAGCTCAGAGCCTGGAGCCTGCTTCAGATTCTGTGTCTCCCTCTCTCTCTGGTCCTCCCCAACTCATACTCTGTCTCTCTGTCTCTCTCTCAAAAATAAACATTAAAAAAAAAAAAGGCACTCAGCTACCAAAATAAGCAACAGAAAGCACAAATACCAGAAGAGATTCTGAATCTCTTTTCTCAAATCCTTTCTCTTCCCATCCCTTTATTAACGTTGGTACTTATTAGGTATCATTCTTCATCCTCTTCTGTTTTCATTCTCTACCCTTTCCAAGGAGATTTATTCATGCCCATCCTTTCCAACTCCAACTCTCATTATCTCTGGATTTTGGACAGACCTCTCTAAGCTCTAGACCCAAATTTCCAGCAATCAACATAGTATCTCTGCTTGATGTCTTATAATCATCTCGTGTTCAGCATGTGCCAGGATGAACTTGTTATCTCTCTCCTCCTCTGTCAAATCTACTCTCCTTCCCCACTTCCTAGCCTTATTTTATAAGCACTTACTGACCCAATCATTCAAATCTAAACTTGAGAATAAGTCTTGACATCTCTTTCTCCTTCTCTCCCAACAAACCACTTAGCTCTCTACTTCAGACTCTATAATTCAGAAAATTGTCTAAATCCAGCCCCTCCCATTCATTCCCCTACCCCCACACCCTGCACCATCAATGCCTTAGTGCAGGTCCCCATCACTTCTCGCCTACTGGGCTACTGCAGAAACCCAATACGAGTCTCCCTCCATCGCTCACCAATCTTGGTTCATTCCCTAGACTGCTGCCAGGATGATTTCACAAAGCCAAGTCTTATGACCACCAAGCATGATGGTAGCATAAGTGAAAATACTTTGCCACACTCCCACATTTTTGTGAAAATCTACAACTATGCCTTAAAAGAAATGGGATTTTTTTCCCAAATGAAAAGCCGCTGTATTCAAATTAAGACATGACACTAATGGCCAGCATCATCTCTTCTGAGACATGGCAGCATAACCAGGCACAAGTAAGTAGAGGCTTTAGTTGGCCCTCCTAAACACCCATTAACTTAGAAAGAACAAACGCACATTATGGGAGAAGAGCAGCAGAGTGTGAAGGGAGAGGCAAGGGTAACTCTTTGAGAAGCCCCGGGTTGGTTGTTTTGTCTCGCTTTGTTTTGTTTGTTTGAGTTTGTTTTTGCCTCTGTGAATTGGCAGCCATGTGTCTACCATGAGTATAAAGAGATCTTAGAATTGATCTCCAAAAAAAAAGGCATTACTCAGGCAAGGCACTAAGCAGTGGAACAGCTGCTCACTCTTCAGTTCAACATAAATTTGCTGTCAGTAGGGAAGGGACAAGAGAAGAAAACAGGTCCTAAGAAGGGTCCTTCCTGGATGTCTTTATGCCTCTGGACAATAACATTGAGAGAATTCTGACAACTATAGACTGTCCTCTCAAACATGACTAAATAGTGACAGGACATTTGCCTTCCTTCCTGGATCTGAGTTAGCTTTTTTTGGCTAGAGGATTGAAATATCTTCCCACATGTAGAAGGGGATCTAGCACTTAGTGACTGCATTCTTCCAGGATCCAAAGGGAATTTGAGGGGGCCACGGGGAGACTATGCATTCCAATCATCTCTAACACTGGGCTAGGATGAATCTCCCCCAACACTTCCTTCAATTCTTTTTAGAACAAGGTGAAAAATATACACATTCATTTGCACACACATACAAAAGGAATCTTTTTTTTTTTTTAAGGGTAAGGCCTTAGACTAAATAAATTTTACAGTAAAGTAGAAAGAACGATGAAGGAAAAGCTTGCCTCTAAAATAGATATGATGCAAGAACGAGAGAGAAATCTTTCCTTGTTTATTTTTTAGTTAGATACAAGAGGATGTTGCTATGAGAAGAGAACAGACTAAGATAAAAGATCATGGTAACCAAAAACGCTGCAGCTGAATGAAAAGTTTATATTGGAGATAATTAAGGAAAATTGCATCAGTGATGTAGAGCATATTGTAGGAAAACACTCTCAGAATACAAAGAAAAACCAATGAAGGAAAGGAAAGAGAAAGAAAGAGATAGAGAAAGGTAGATGGTGTTCAGAGATTAGAGATCCAAATAATAGGTCCTGGAGGGAAAAAATGAACAAAGCAGGAACACTGATAGGAGTTATGCCAAGACAAATCTTTCTTGCTCCTAAAGAAGTCCTGAATTTGGCAATCAAGGGGGTTTACCATATTCTAGGCAAAATCTGTGAAAGGAAGTCTGTACTCAGTTGTCTTGCTGTAAGAAGTATAAATGTCAGGACTAGAGAACAGAAGAACATTAGGGCTGGAAAACAGCTGTCCTCAAACTTCTCAGCACCAGACACCTCAAGACAGTAGAAGAATATTTGCAAGTACAGGAGGGGATAAGATGTCTATATTTAGACAAATTGTCACCCTCTTACCACACTGATGCCCTTTTTAAAAAATTACTTTGGTATGCTGACTAGAGCATTATGAAGAGAAACAAAGTTAAGAACTCAAGGATGGGATTGAACGCGTAATGAGAAAAGAACTATATTGAAACCAATTAAATCCATGGAGGGATGAGTATAATTATTAATATCCAAATAAAAAGGAAAAACCTATTAAATAAATGCCTAATATAGTTTTAGATACTGTAATTTATAATATTATGAAATTAAATAATTAAAATAAGAAAGGAAGACCAAGGGAAGCAAAAGCTCTTAAATTCTTACTTTTCATAACACAGCCACAATTACTCTTGTTTTTACTTTGATATTAAGATAAACTTAAGCTCAGGAATGTTTTTATTTTCATTTAATATATCCACAGACAAAAATAAAAATAAGATATCTGTTATCCACAGCTTTCTAGAAATATAAAAATAAATAAGCAAAAGTGCAGAGTCCATATAGCAAAAAGCATAATATGAGAAAACATTCAACACCAGGGAGAATAAAACAAGAATGGTACGTAAAATAAATGTGAACTAATATAAATTCCTCCATGAAAACTCCAGAGACTCAACTTGGATTTAAAAAGCCAATGGTTCATGGGGCACCTGGGTGGCTCAGTCAGTTAAACGTCCAACTTTGGCTCAGATCATGATCTCACAGTTTGTGAGTTTGAGCCCTGCGTCAGGCTCTGTGCACAGCTTGGAGCCTGCTTTGGATCCTGTGCCTCATTCTCTCTCTGTCCCTCCCCCACTTGTGCTCTCTCTCTCTCTCTCTCTCTGCCTCTCAAAAATAAATACATGAAAAAAAGTTTTTTTAAAAAAGCCAATGGTTCATAAAGGATACATGGAGAATAAAATGAAAATTCCAGCTGGCTTCTTTGCAGAAATTGACAAGCTGATCCTAAAATTCATATGGAAATTCAAGGGACCCCAAAGAGTAAAAACAATCTTGAAAAAAAGAACTGACTCTGATTTTTAAACTTACTACAAAGTTATAGTAATCAAGACAGGGTGGAACTGACACAGAGATAGACATACAGATCAACAGAATAGAGCTGAGAGTCCTCACATTTACAGTCAATTGCTTTTCAACAAGGCTGCCAAGAAAATTCACTGGGGAAGAGAATAATCTTTCCAATAAATAGTGCTGGGACAACTGGATATTCACATGAAGTTGGGCCTCCACCTCATACCACATCCAAAAAATTATTCAAAATGGATCAAAGACCTAAATGTGAGAGCTAAAACCAGAAAATCGTTCAAACAAAACGTAAGTGCAAATGTTCATGACTATGGATTAGACAAAGGTTCCTACTCCAAAGAAGATCTACAAATACCCATTAAACACACAAACAGATGCTCAGAATCATTAGCCATCAAGGAAATGCAAATCAAAGCCACGAGACACCACTTCACGCTCAATATGATGGCTATAATCAAAGATCAATACAAAAATAAAAAGGGCTAGGTAAGGATGGAGAGAGACTGCAACCATCACACACTGCTGGTGGGAATGTAAAATGATGCAGCTACTTTGGAAAACAGTCTGGCAGTTCCTCAAATGGTTAAGCATAGACATATGACCCACTTCTTGGTATATATCCAAGAGAAATTAAGAACATAGATCCACACAAAAACTAGTCCATGAATGCTCAGAGCAGCATTATTCATAATGATAAAAGGTAGACACACCTCAAATATCCACTAAGTGATGAATGGATAAAATGTGGTTTATCCATACAGTGGAATATATGATAGGAAATGTTCAGAAGAGGCAAAACTTTAGCAGAAAGGAGGCCGGTGTTTGCCAAAGGCTGTGGGGGGAAGAAACGGTATGTGGAGATGGAATGGAAGCGACTAATGGGTACAGAGTTTCTTTCTGGGGTGATAAAATATTCCAAAATTGATTGTAGCGATGACTACACAATTCTGTGAACGTAGTAAAAAACACCGAAAAGTGGATGTTAAGTGGGTGAATTATGTGGTATGTGAATTATATCTCAAAATAATAGTAAGATCAACAACTATGAGTTCAAATCTCAACTTCAACACGGACCAATGGAGAGACTTTTGCTAACTTACTTCTTCAGTCTCTCGTTTGTAAGACAGGGACAGTAAACAGTACTGATCTCCAAAACTTGTTTGAGAACTGAGTTAACAGCTGTAACGTGACTAGAACAGCAGGTGGTCCAATACACACGGAACCTGTAGGTTAACTAAGTAAAGTCACCACCACTTCCACGCATTAAAAACTTACTGTATTCGTTTCCTACGGCTGCCATAACAAATTACCACCAACTTGGTGGCTTAAAGCAAAATACACATTTACTCTCTCACAGTTTCACAGGTCCAAAGTCTGAAATCAGCTTCATTGGGCTGAAATCAGGGTGTTGGCAGAGCCGTTCTTCCTTTTCCATCTTCTAAACTCCATTCCATGCATTCCTTGGCTAGTGGCCCTCTCCCCCACATTCAAAGCCAGAGGCACAGCATCTTGCTTCAGTGGTTACATTGCCTTCTGTGACAAATCCCCCACTCCTTCCCTCTTATAAGGATATTGGTTGCATTTAGGGCCCGCCTGGCTAATCCAGGATACTCTCCCCAGTTAAAGATCCTTAATTTAATCACATCTGTGAAGACTCTTTTTCAATAGGACATGCATGAATTCTAAAGATTAGGAGCTATAATCTTTGCAGCCTACCTCGGTTACTATATTGACCAAAAAAGAAGAAAAAGAAAGTAAATCTATGGGGAAAAGCTCTATTTCTATGAAAAAATCTATTTCTCAACTCACCAAAAGAAAGCAATAAAAAGAAAACATAGGGGCTCCTGGGTGACTCAGTCAGTGAAGCATCTGACTCGATTTTGGCTCAGGTCATGATCTCATGGTTCGTGGGATCGAGCCCCACAATGACAGCAGGCCCCACAATTGTGACAGGCTCCACAATGACAGCAGGATTCTCTCTCTCTCTCTCTCTCTCTCTCTCTCTCTCTGCCCCTCCCGTGCACTCTCTCTGTCTCTCCAAATAAATTAATTTAAAAAAATATTTAAAAGAAGACATTAAGCAAAAGATGGTACCAGCAACGTTTTTACACAGCTGAAATTAGAAAATATGAGTACTGTACTATTAATTTCTGTTAAACTAACCCTGTTCACTGGAAACAAGGGTTGTTCGGGTCCTATCTACCCTGTCTTTTGAGCACAAAGCCTAAAAAATTATTTTACTGATGACGCATCACTTCAGATGTCTTTTTGTGCATGTGTCTGAGTCTTTATCCACTTAAGCGATTCTGTTTTAGTTTTATGGTTCAGTGATTCTGACCCCACCTCTTAAATCCTGCCAAACAGTCCCACATCCTGGCTCTGGCCTCCTGGAACCTGCCATGGTTACATGAAACAGAGAGGCCGGGTAATTCTCACTCACAGCCACTGCATACTTCCTAGCCATACGAGGCTCAGCTGCTTCAGGTGTCACTTGAGAACTTCCTCTCACCTTTTTGTCTCTTTCCCAACACTGAATTACTCCTTCTCTGCATCTTCTTGAACTTCCCTCCGTACTCCCAACTTTTCATCATGCCCCTACTTTTCTAACAAGCCACAATAAAAATGACTCAGGTCGCATTTCCCCACCAGAACTGAAAATAATGGATATTGACTATCATTTCACATAGGAGAAAATTATGCTTGGGGAGGGGTTACCATATGATTGAAATGACTGGATAGATTTTTAAATACCCACTCTTATGTCTTAAAAACAGAATATATCTCCTTTATAAGCATTCACAAAAAATTCACTACATGCTTAAGTACAAAGAAACCTCAGAAATTATAAAGCCATATTCTCTATCCATTGTGAAATAAAATGAAATTGTAATTAAAATAGTTTAAACAAAAATAACAATCACTTGGAACTTAAAAAATATATATTATTCTGGGTTAAAGAGACCATAAAAATGCAGTATCAAACTATTTTGAAAACCACAGCATCACTGATAAAAGTGTATTGGATCTATTTACAGCTATAAGTCTTTGTACAAAAAAAAAAAAACACTAAGGGAAGACTCAGAAAAACTGTTGTGAGTATGGCAGAAAAACTTGAATATCTTTATTTGATGAAGAGCTCACATAAATTAAATTGAAAACATAAAATCCAAATAAGTAATAAAAGGGCAAAGGATATAAACAGTATACAAAAGAAGAAGGACATTATGTTAAAAAACACTGAATTTACTGGTAATTAAAGAAATACTAATTCGGGGTGCCTGGGTGGCTCAGTAGGTTGAGCGTCCTACTCTTGATTTTGGCTCAGGTCACAATCTGACAGTTTCATGAGTTTGAGCCCGATGTTGGGCTCTGCATTGCCAGTGCAGAGCTTGCTTGGGACTCTCTCTCTCTCTGCCCCTCCCCTGCTCATGCTCTCTCTGTCTCTCTCAAAATTATTAACAAAATTTAAAAAACACAAATTAAAACAACATAAAAGTAGATAAGCTTATTTTTTAAAAAAACACCAAAGCTGTCAGGGATGCAACAAAACAGGAGTTGCTTGTGGAAGCATGAAATGTCCACCCTTACAGAAAGCAACTTGGCAACAGTAATAAAGAACTTTAAAAACTATTTACAAGTTTTAATCTGGTATTTCTACTTCTGGGACTCTATCTATCCTAGCATGCAACCCTACATATGGAAAAACTTTATGCATAAAGACGTTTATTGGAAATGGTAACAACCTAAATGTTCAATAACAGGAGAATTATTAAATTATAGGACCATAAAAATTGTGATAACAGAGCAAGGCTAAGATAGAAATGTTCGTGCTTCACTGCTATGCTAAAATCCAGGCTTTAAAACTGTATGTACAGCCTAACAATCATAATGCCATCTCATAATTTTTCAAGATCCTAGCCAAGAAAATGCAAAAAGAGAAACAACACAGGCATAGTAAAAGGAACTGCAAGGAAATACACCAAGATATTGTCGGGAATGATTGTTTTTCTTTTCTCCCCTAATCTATATTTTCATGTTTTCTTTAACGGGCATGTGCCATATTACTTACACTCTCACGGTCATAAAGAATTGTCCACATCCCTTCTATGAATCAAAAGGAAACACTTCTTTATGAAGGACATGTACTGCCATTGTTCCTGGGTCTCTAAAGTCATGTTGATATTCTAGCACAAACACAACAGGATGGAAGCATGTTACACAAACTCTCCTCTGCCTTCTTTTCTCCAACAGCTTCTTTTTTCCTCATAATTCCCTCAATTTTCCAAACTAAAGAAATTCCACTGGTCCTCTCTGCACCCACTTCCCCCCTTTGCACCTAGAATCATTCCCACCTCACTTCTGCAGAGTGGGTACAATGCCCCAGGCACACTATTCCCAGTCTCAGAGCCCTGAGTCCCTGCTACCCCTACTCCATGGTATTCCAAACATCCAGGAAAGGGTTCTAGAGACAATACTTCTCCAGTACTTCTCAGGTTGGAGGCAGGGAATAAAAGCAGGGAGACTTGGAGCCATGGAGAAAAAGTGGGAGATATTTAGAAACTCTTCACAGGGCCTTTTTAGTAATAATAGTTTGTGTGCGATAAATTCAGACTTCTTTCTTGTATGGCAAATTAGAGGTTAGCTTCCTGTTCTAGGCCATGTATTGAATAAACGAATAAACCATTCATTTATTGAAGAAATAAATGGCCCCTGGCTGAATGAATGAACAAATGAATGAATGAATGACATTTCCCATGATCCTGCAATGACATAGGTAATCTGTGACTCAAAGTCTCCTCTGGCAAAGGAAACAAAAACAAAATCAAACTATTGATATTACTCCAAAATAAAAAGCTTTTGTACAACAAAGGAAACCATCAAGAAAACAAAAAGGCAACCTACTGAATGGGAGAAGATGTTTGCAAATGACACATCTGACAAGGGGTTAATATCCAAAATATATAAAGAATTTATACAACTCAACACCAAAACAAACAAACAAACAAACAAAATAATCCAATTGAAAAATGGACAGGAGACATGAATAGACATTTTTTCAAGAAAGACATACAGATTGCCAACAGATACATGAAAAGATGCTCAACATCACTCATCATCAGAGAAATGCAAATCACACCACAATGAGATATCACCTCACACCTGTCAGATTAGCTAAAATCAAAAACATATGAAATAATACATGTTGGTGAGGATGTGGAAAAAAATGAATCCTCATGCACTGTTGGTGGGAATGCAAGCTGGTGCAGCCACTGTGCAAAACAGTATGGAGCTTCCTCAAAAAATAAAAATAGAACTACCATATCATCTAGTAATTCCACTACTGGGTATTTACCCAAGGAAAATGAAAACACTAATTTTAAAAGTATGTGCACCAGGGACACCTGGGTGGCTCACTCAGTTGAGTGTCCAACTCTTGGTTTTGGCTCAGGTCATAATCTCAAGGTTCGTGAGTTTGAGCCCAGCATTGTGCTCCATGCTGACAGTGCAGAGCCTACTAGGGATTCTCCATCTCCCTCTCTCTGCCCTTCCCTCTCTCCCTTTCCTTCTCCCTCTCTCTCTCAAAAATAAATAAACTTTAAAAAATATATATGCACCCTTATGTTTATTGCAGCATTATTTACAAGAGCCAAGATATGGAAGCAACCCAAGCATCCATCAATAGATGAATGAATAAAGAAGAGATGGTAGGGGCACCTGGCTGGCTCAGTCAGTGGAACACACAACCCTTGATCTCAGGGCTGTGAGTTCAAGACCCATGTTGGGCATGGAGCCTACTTAAAAAAATGAAATAAAGAAAGAAGGGGCATTATATATATTCAAGGAATATTAATCAGCCATAAAAAGAATAAAGACTGAGATCTTGCCATTTGCAACAACATAGATGGATCTAGAGGGTATAATGCTAAGCGAAATAAGTCAGTCAGAGAAAAACAAATACCATAGGATTTCATTCGTGTGGATTTTAAGAAACAAAACAAACAAAGAGGGAAAAACAAAAATAGACTCTTAAATTCAGAGAACAAACTGGTAGCTGCCAGAGCAGGGGATGAACTAGGTAAAGGGGATTAAGAGTACATTTATCATCATGAGCACCAAGTAATGTATAGAATTGTTGAATCAATAAAACTAATATAACTAATATAAACTAATATAACTCCACATGTTAATTACACTTGAATAAAATAAATGTCCCCTCTTCCTATACTATCTCTGGGCCCTTGGCCAAGTGACTTCCCTCCTCAGCTATGAGATGCAGAAACCAATATCACAGGTTTGTTGTGAAGATTCTATGACACAATGCATATAAAAATTACAGTGCCTGGTACATAGTAATCAATGTTAGCTCTTATTATTAACACTTCACAGAGTCTGGTTTCAGTTAGAGTTGGTTGTATATATGTCTGTCTTCCTTCACTAGACTGTGAGCAAACTGTTTATATCTCACCCATCTGGCATGGGGACTTACAAATGGTAGACACACAATAATATTTGTCAAATTGCTTTGAAGGTATGCCAGGAAGAGGAAAGGGAGGGTGCTGGAAACAAGTTTAACGTACTTTATGATTTTACTCAGAGCCAACCTCTGCAGTGTATGTTTTTCTTCTATTACCAGAACACATTGTCTCGGACTATAAGGTTGCTATTAAATGGGGCTGGGGAGGCACTATTTCTGGAACCAGATGCTCTGTTCAGAGATAGTGAGGTTGTGCTATGAGGCATCTGAAATCTCCAGTTTGGCCCCTGGCTGAATGGGGAGTGGGGGCTAAAGTTCTGCCAGAGCTGGACTGGCCAACCTGGGTACCCTGGCATGGGGCCACATCAGCTCTGATGATCAGCCTCCTAGAAGGGATGCATCTTGTTTCTCGGCGTATTCACTTAGGGGGGTATCTTAATAGAGTGAATAAAAGAGCGGTATGTACCAGCGGGAACTCTACTGAAAACTCATAGGTCCCCTTTTATTTCTCATTTATTTTTTTATTTACTTACTTATTTTGGCAGCACTAGGGTTTATTAAATTGTGCCTTAGTACAGGTACTGGGGCTTGCCCATGGTATTCTTGAAGTATCAAAACTAGGAGATTCTGCCAATTCTTCTCGAGCAATGACACCAGGAAATTGACAGCTAAGTCGATGTTGTTCACAAGCTCATCATCTGTCGTCTTCATGTGGCCAACTTCACTTCATCTACTTTGACCACTATGTTCTCATTGTAGGCCAGCAAGGAAGGGAACTTGCCAGGCTTAGTCAGGCCTGGACCCAGGATTTGTGGGATCTGCTTGCTCAGAGATTCTGAAGCAAAAAAGGCATTATACTTCTTGGCCAGCTTCTTGACTAATTTTTTATTCTTGTTGAGTTTCTTCAATGCCTCAATGTCCATGTGGGGAATAACCATAGCCTTGGCCTCATTACAGTGCTGCTGGTCCCCTAAAACACATACGGAGAACGTGGGGCAGGGAGTGGACGTAAGCCTGACATTGCCCAAGAAGAATTTGTCCTTCAGAGGGTTATAGTTCTTCAAGCTGACCTGCAGCTCCACCATCTCCCCAAACTCCTGGTGCTTGGGCTGGCTGGTTCCTGGGCAGGACTTCCCACACCGCCTCATACAGGGTGTCACGGGAGACTTTGTTGCTCATGGTGCCACGCACCACAATAATCAGAAAAGAGTCATAGGGTCCCTTTTAAACTAGCCTTCTGATTCTTGGATAAACATCAGCTAAAAAAATAATACTTAGTTCACATTTACTGAACACATACTCTATACGTCAGATCCTATTCTGAGAATTTTGCATAAATTCCTCTATTAGTCTTTATAATAACGCTATGAGGTAGATATTATTATTCTCTTCATTTTATAGATGAAGAAACCAAGGCACTCAGTTAGTAAATGGTGGAGCTGGGATTCAGATATAGGCAGTGGGGCTCCAGACTGAAGGGGAAGGAGAAGGCCAGATAGGCCTTCAAGGCAGAAGCAAGTGCCATGTAACAGTCTGAGAGGGCGGAAAGGAACAAGGTCACTTGGGGAAGTGAAAGTGGCTGGGGGTGGGGACCGAAGTTCAGAGATGACTGGGCTCACTCTGCAGGTTAGAAGGGAAACCAGAGGGAGGGTATTTCTGGTCTGGACTTGGAAAAACTAGCTGTGTGATTACTGTCACATAACCCCTCCTGGTCCCACTCTCTTCCTTTTGTAAAAGGGTAAAACTAACAATACCTGGGGTCTATCATAGAGAATGGCCATGAGCACCAAGTGAGAAAATGTATGTGAATTGATAGCAAAGCACAGATTCCTTCTCAGACTTGAGACTTCATCAGTATCATTTCTCCCAGTAGCTCAAATCAACCACATGTGGCCGTAGTAGCCAGAGCCTTCAGGAGGTGTAACAGTGAGAGTATAGAAAAAAAGCCTATAGACCCTGAGTCCGACGACCTGTATCTAAATTCACCATTCACTAATAGTGTGATCCCAAGGCAAGCAACACTCTCATTATATCACCACCATGTGGAAAATGGGAATGATAATGATAGCACTCACCTCTTAAGTTGATGTGAGGAATAAATAATACAGGTAATGTGTTTAGAATAGCTCCCGGCGCAGAGTAAAGACTTAGTAAACGTTAATAGCTTTTATCACTATCATTAACCCGTTGACTACTCATCCCATTGCTCTGCATTCTATGTGATAAAAACGTGTGGGGCTATCAGAAATTAGAGATGAAGAAGAAGGTTTGCAACCCTACACAACCACACTGCTGTGGAGACTCTCCCTGACTCCCACGGGCTGGCAAGCAGCTGGCTCTCCATTGTGGCAGAAAATGCCCAAAAGAGGTAAAAGATAGAGAGCGCACACCATCTGTGCAAACTAGGCTGCTCTTACAGTTTTTAGACAAAATCTAAATATAGTCACCCAGATATGCCTTGCTTTTTTAAGATAAAACTGTTCACCCCTCCACCCCTTCACTCCACCCCCACCCAGACACACACCATACATATACACACATCCCAAGAAGCGGTTCGTCTTTTTTAAGACATACTGTGAGGTCCTGTTGTGACAGCCTCTTGCCACATTAACTTCTCTATCTAACTCCTGGCAGAGAACCCTTGGCTGATTTAACAACAGGAAAGCACGCAGGAAACTTGAGAACAAAACAAATCTCCTACACACTGAGCCCAGCATCTTCAAGCAAACTCGCTGAGGTACAGACCCGAAGCAAGATGACTCTGGACTATAAATGAGGCAGCTGCTTCTTAAAACCGCAAAGGGATGGAAGGAGTCATTTGCCGCTAAAACACTAGAGCTGAATGCAAATTGATCATGAATATTCATGAGCCCCTCCAGCTTACTCAAGAGCCACCCTTCACTAAAACCCCGGGGCTTTGCTTCCTAAAAAGTTTCCCAAAGTTCTTTCTCTGCCTCCTCTCTGAAGGAGAGGGTGGGAAAGTTCATTTGGGGATTTATGCCTCTTGCTCTTTCAAGTACTTGCTTTTGGTCTGGGTTTTTGGGGTTTTTTTCCTTCTTTTTTTTTTTTCTTTGGTTTGTTCTTAAGGATTCAGATCAAATCAATTTGCTCTTACCCTTTCTATCTTCCATAATTGGCAGCTTTTGTTTTCTTCCTCTTTGCTCTTTATTTTTTTCAGCTTCTGCTTGCTGTGGTCGGTCTCAGTGAGAGAGGTACTCAAGGAACTGAGATATAACAGACCCTCGGGCTTGTGGGAGGGGCTAAATTAGCCGGCCCAGTTTCGGAAGGAACCTCAAACCCTATGTCTCTTTCATTGACTGGAAAGAATAGATTGGCTGAGTCCCGCTGCTCATTTCCCTAAAGCACACGAAGATTTGACCGGGTTGGGGTTGTCATTTTTCATATTCTTAAAGCTATGTATGTTCAAGTATCTCGCTCTCCCTCTCATTTTGTTACAGAAATCCATTTTTTTCTCTCGAGAAATGTTATCTTGGCTGCAAGCAAAAAAGCCATTTACTTATTGCAGTTTTGAAGCCAGATAACTAGAAGCTTGTTACCTGATACCCACTAGAAAAACTAGAAGAACTCAAGAACAGTTCTTCCTGCCCCATAAAGCTGATTACCTCTGGTCGGCTGAAGAGCAATCCCTTTTCCAGGCTCATTAGACCACAAGAGCAACAGTCCTGTCACGGATGGATGCTGTGGCAGGAAAAGTCACTGTGGCAGGAGAAGCCACATTATTGGTGGGAAGGCAGAGGAGGCTGGGAACCGCTATCCAGCTGTATTGATGCAAGTCGTCCACCTTTTCCAAACTTTAACGTCCCACCTCTGAAGTCTTCGCAGCATGAACTGCCACACCCAGGCTTTGCCAAGATGAGTCAAATGCAGATAAGAGGCTGACCAAAACATTTTCAAATTGTGTATTTATGTTATTTTGAAATCAGGACAAGACCTAATTCTCCCAGAGGAAGGTAAGTACTCAAGGCCCAAGGCTCGCTCCTTGGGCAAATTCTCCCTCCACATGGCTGTCACAAACCTTAGCATTTTAGGTCTGAAAACAGATCACAGACATCTAGTCTAACCAAGGTTAGAGAGGAGGAAAAGTTATGCCATCTGCTCATGTTCACACAAAGAGAGAAAGCAGGGAGGGGTCTCTCTTTTTTGCTACCATGCTCCCTAGCACGTAATAAAGTTGCTCTACAGAGTAGGCTGTCGATAAATGTTTGATAGATGGTTGAATTAACGAATAAATAACAAAGCAGAGAGCAGACAGGATTTTCTGATTCCTACTTCATGCTTTTTCTACGTTGCCTCTCTAGCATGAGAATTTGTGTCTAAATGCAATTATACCATAAGACATTTTTCTTCATATAAACTACTAAATTAGTGACCACTATAGAGTTTTACTTCTTTTTCTTTAAAGATTTTATTTAAATTCAAGTTACTTAACATCTAGTATAGTACTGGTTTCAGAAGTAGAATTTAGTGATTCATTACTTACATATAACACCCAGTGCTCATCACAAGTGCCCTCCTTAACACCCATCCCCTATTTAGCCCATCCCCCAACCCACCTCCCCTCCAGCAAACTCAGTTTGTTCTCTATAGTTAAGAGTCTTATGGTTTGCCCCCTTCTCTGTTTTTATCTTTTTTTAATTTTTCCTTCCCTTCCTCCATATTCATCTGTTTTGCTTAAATTCTACATATGAGTGAAATCATGGTATTTATCTTTATCTGGCTGACTTATTTCACTTAGCAAGATACACTCTAGTTCCATCCATGTTGTTGCAAATGGCAAGATTTCATTCCTTTTGATGGCTGGGTAATATTCCATTGTGTATATATATACCACATCTTCTTTATCCATTCATCAGTTGATGAACATTTGGGCTCTCTCCATAATTTGGCTATTGTTGATAGTGCTGCTATAAACATTGGGGTGCATGGGTCCCTTCAAATCAGTATTTTTGTATCCTTTAGGTAAATACCTAGTAGTGTGATTGTTGGATCATAGAGTAGTTCTATTTTTAACTTTTTGAGGAAACTCCATACTGTTTTCCAAAGTGGCTGCACCAGTTTGCATTCCCACAAACAGTGCTAGAGGGTTCCCCTTATTCTGCATCCTCATCAACATCTGTTGTTTCCTGAGTTGTCCGTTTTAGCCATTCTGACAGGTGTGAGGTGGTACCTCATTGGTTTTGATCTATATTTCCCTGATGATGAGTGATGTTGAGCATCTTTTCATGTGTCAGCCATTTATATATCTTCTTTGGAGAAATGTCTTTTCATGTCTTCTGCCCATTTCTTCACTGGATCATTTCTTTTTGGGGTGTTAAGTTTGGTAAGTTCTTTATAGATTTTGGATACTAGCCCCTTATCGGATATGTCATTTGCAAATATCTTCTCTCATTCCGTAGGTTGCCCTTTAGTTTTGTTGATTATTTCCTTCACTGTGCAGAAGCTTTTTATCTTGATGAGGTCCCAATAGTTCATTTTTGCTTTTGTTTTCCTTGCCTCTGGAGATGTGTTTAGTAAAAAGTTGCTACAGCCAAAGTCAAAGAGGTTGCTGCCTGTGTTCTCTAGGATTTTGATGGTTTCCTGTCTCACATTTAGGACTTTCCTCCATTTTGAATGCATTTTATTTTATTTTTTTAAATATGAAATTTATTGTCAAGTTGGCTTCCATACAACACCCAGTGCTTATCCCAACAGGTGCCCTCCTCAATGCCCATCACCCACTTTCCCCTCCCTCCCACCGCCCATCAACCCTCAGTTTATTCTCAGTTTTTAAGAGTCTCTTATGGTTTGCCTCCCTCCCTCTCTAACTTTTTTTTCCCCCTTCTCCTCCCCCACGGTCTTCTGTTAAGTTTCTCAGGATCCACATAAGAGTGAAAACATATGGTATCTCTCTTTCTCTGTATGACTTATTTCACTTAGCATAACACTCTCCAGTTTCATCCACATTGCTAGAAAAGGCCATATTTCATTCCTTCTCATTGCCAAGTAGTATTCCACTGAATCTGTTTTTGTGTATGGTTAAGAAAGTGGTCTAGTTTCATTCTTCCGCATGTCACTGTCGTTTTCCCAACACCATTTGTTAAAGAGACTGTCTTTTTTTCATTGAGTATTTCTTCCTGATTTGTCAAAGACTAGTTGATCATATAGTTGTGGGTCCATTTCTGGGTTCTTTCTTTGTTTCATTGACCTACGTGTCTGTTTTTGTGCCAGTACCACACTGTCTTGATGATTACAGCTTTGTAATACAGCTTGAAGTCTGGAATTGTGATGCCTCCCGCTTTGTTTTTCTTTGGCTATTTGAAGTCTTTTCTGGCTCCATACAAACTTTAGAATTGTTTGTTCTATCTCTGTGAAAAATGCTGGTGTTATTTTGATATGGATTACATTGAATGCGTAGATTGATTTGGGCAGTGTGAACATTTTAGCAATATTTGTTCTAATTCATGAGCATGGAATGTTTTTCTATTTCTTTGTGCCTTCTTCAGTTTCTTTCATAAGTGTTCTATAGTTTTCAGAGTACAGATCTTTTACCTCTTTGGTTAAGTTTATTCCTAGGTATCTTATGACTTTTGAGGCAATTTTAAATGGGATTGATTCATTGATTTCTTTTTCTGCTGCTTCATTATTGGTGTATAGAAATACCACAGATTTCTGAACATTGATTTTATATCTTGTGACTTTGCTGAATTCATGTATCAGTTCTGGCAATTTTTTGGTGGAGTCTTTCAGGTTTTCCACATAAAGTATCATGTCATCTGTGAAGAGTGAAAGTTTGGCTTTTTCCTTGCCAATTTGGATGCCTTTTATTTCTTTTTATTGTCTAATTGCTGAGGCTAGGACTTCCAGTACTACGTTGAACAACAGTGATGAGAGCAGGCATTCCTGCTGTGTTCCTGACCTTAGGGGGAAAGCTCTCAGTTTTTCTCCATTGAGGATATTAGCTGTGGGTCTTTTGTATATGACCTTTATGATATTAAAGTCTGTTCCTTCTATCCCTACTTTGCTATATTTACCAAATGCTTTTTCTTCATCTACTGAGAGGATCATATGGTTCTTATGCTCTCTTTTACTAATGTGATATATCACGTTGATTGATTTGTGAATATTGAACCACCCCTACAGCCCAGGAATAAATCCCACTTGATTGTGGTGAATAATTCTTTTAATGTACCGTTGGATTCGATTTGCTAGTACCTTGAGAATTTTGGCATCCATGTTCATCAGGATATTGGCCTGTAATTCTCCTTTTTATTAAGGTCTTTGTCTGGTTTTGGAATCAAGGTAATGTTGGCCTTATAGAATGAATTTGGAAGTTTTCCTTCTGTTTCTATTTTTTGGAATCGTTTCAGAAGAATAGGTATTAATTCTTCTTTAGATGTTTGATAGAATTCCCCTGGGAAGCCATCCAGCCCCAGACTTGTTTGTTGGGAGATTTTTGATTACTAATTCAATTTCTTTGCTGGTTATGAGTCTGTTCAAATTTTCTATTTCTTCCTGTTTTAGTTTTGTTTCAGGTAGTTTATATGTTTCTAGGCATTTATCCATTTCTTCCAGATTGCCAAATTTGTTCGCATATAATTGCTCATAATATGAGCATTATAATTGTATTTCTCTGGTGTTGGTTGTGATCCTCCTCTTTCATTCACGATTCTATTTATTTGGGTCCTCTCTCTCTCTCTCTGATGGTTAATAAGTCTGGCCAGGGGGTTATCAATTTTGTTAATCTTTCAAAGAACCACCTCCTAGTTTCCTTGGTCTGTTCTGTTTTTTTAGTTTCAATATCATTTATTTTTGCTCTAATATTTATTATTTCCCTTCTTCTGCTAGTTTTGGGCTTTATTTGCTGTTCTTATTCCAGCTCCTTTAGGTGTAAGGTTAAGTTGTATATTTGAGACTTTTCTTGCTTCTTGAGAAGGATCTGGTATTGCTATATACTTCCCTCTTTTTTTTTTTTTAATTTTTTTTTCAACATTTATTTATTTTTGGGACAGAGAGAGACAGAGCATGAACAGGGGAGGGGCAGAGAGAGAGGGAGACACAGAATCCGAAACAGGCTCCAGGATCTGAGCTGTCAGCCCAGAGCCCGACGCGGGGCTCGAACTCACGGACCGCGAGATCGTGACCTGGCTGAAGTCGGACGCTTAACCGACTGCGCCACCCAGGCGCCCTGTATATACTTCCCTCTTATAACCACCTTTGCTGCATCCCAGAGGTTTTGGACTGTTGTGTTTTCACTTTTTCATCCATGTATTTTGTAATTTCTTCTTTAATTTCCTGGTTAACCCCTTCATTCTTTAGTAGGAGATTCTTTAGCCTCCATGTATTTGTGGCCTTTCCGAATTTTTTCTTGTGGTTGACTTCAAGTTTCATAACATTGTTGTCTGAAAATATGCATGGTATGATCTCAATCCTTTTGTACTTGTTGAGGCCTGATTTCTGCACCAGTATGTGATCTATTCTAGGGAATGTTCCATATGCACTCAAAAAGAAATGTGTATTCTGCTGCTTTGGGGTGAAATGCTCTGAATATATCTGTTAAGTCCATCTGGTCCAGTGTGGCATTCAAAGACATTGTTTCCTTGTTGATCTTCTGCTTAGATGATTTGTTCATTGTTGTAAATGGAGTGTTAAAGTTCCCTATTATGATGGTATCATTATCAATGAGTTTCTTTAAGTTTGTTCTTAATTGATTTATATATTTGGCTTCTTCAAGTTGGGGGCATAAATATTTCTAATTGTTAAATCTTGTTGGATAGACCCCTTTGTTATGATATAGCGTCCTTCTTCATCTCTTGCTATAGTCTTTGGCTTAAACTCTAGTTTGTCTGATAAAAGTATGGCTACTCCAGCTTTCTTTTGATGTCCATCCCCTCACTTTCAATCTGGAGGTGTCTTTGAGTCTAAAATGAGTCTCTTGTAAGCAACATATTGATGGGCCTTTTTTTTTTTTTATCCATTATGATACCCTATGTCTTTTGATTGGGGCATTTAGTCCATTTACATTCAGGGTACTATGAATTTAGTGCCATTGTATTTCCTGTAAAGTCACGGTTGTTGTAGATTGCCTCTGTTCCTTTCCATTCTTTGTTGCTTTTGGTCTCTCCTGATTAAAGGGTACTCTTTAATAATTCTTGCAGAGCTGGTTTAGTGTTCACAAATTCCTTTAGTTTTTGCTTGTCTTGGAAACTCTTTATCTCTCCTTCTATTCTGAATGACAGTCTTGCTGGATAAAGTATTCTTGGCTGCATATTTTCCCCATTTAGCATATTGAATATGTCATGCCAATCCCTTCTGGCCTACCAAGTTTCTGTAAACAGGTCTGCTGCAACTCTTATCTGTCTGCCCTTATAGGTTAAGGATCTTTTGTCCCCAGCTGCTTTCAGAATTCTCTTTTTATCTTTGTATTTTGCAAGTTTCACTCTGATATGTCTTGGTGTTGACCTGTTTTTGTTGATCTTAAGGGGAGTTCTCTGTGCCTCTTGGACTTGAGTGCCTATTTTCTTCCCAGATTAGGGAGGTTGTCAGCTATACTTTGTTCGAATAAACCTGCCCCCTTTTCCTGCTCTTCTTCTGGGACTCCTATGATATGGATATTATTGTGCTTTATAGAATCACTGAGTTCCCTAAGTCTATATTCATGATCTAATAGTTTTCCCCCCTCTTCTTTTCAGCTGCATTATTTTCATAATTTTGTCTTCTATGTCATCTATTCATTCCTCTGCTTCTTTCACCCTTGTGATTACATCCAGTCAGTTTTGCATCTCAGTTATAGTATTTTTTATTTCTGCCTGACTAGTTTTTAGGTCTTTAATCTCTGCAGCAAGTGGTTTCCTGGTGACTTCTAGCTCTTTTTTTTTTAAAGCCCAGCTAGTATTCTTATGACTATTGTTCTAAATGCTTGTTCAGATATATTGCTTATATCTGTTTTGAACAAATCTCTGGCTGTGGTTTCTTCTTGATCTTTCTTTTGGGGAGAATTCCTCTGTCTTGTCATTTTGTCCAGGTCTCTGTCTTTTGCATGTTATGAAAGCTTGTTATGTTTCCTGCTCCTGAAAGTAATACTATATTAAGAAGGGGTCATACACTGTCCAGAGCCTGACACTTCAAGAAGTGTTTCTGGTGTATGCTGTGTGCACTCTGCTGTTGTGACTTGGCTGCACTTTCCCCCAGGTCAGTCCTCTGCAGAGTTCCTCCTTGCTTGCACTGGGAAGTGTTTGGACCTTGAACTAGGTGTGCTTTGATTTGTTAAAATAAGCCTTCCAGGTTCTCTATCTCAAATTATGCAGATTGTTATTTTAATCTGCAGATCAATTTCCTAGGTGTTCAAAATGATTTGATGCTGATCTAGCTGTGTTTGAGGGACAAGGCAAGCCCAGGGTCCCCCTACTACTCCACCATCTGAACTCCTCCCTCCAGATTGTTTTTGACTCTATATAGAAAATAAATTCTCCATGATACTTTAATAAAGGCAAGGGCTGCCTTTCCAGTTCAGGAATCTCTGTTACTTTGCACATTGCCTGGCACATAGTATGTGCTCAATAAATGTTTCATTTTTAATAAATCTGATTCTGTCCAACAAAACTCTTCTTTTATCTTACTAATGGTCCCTAGTTACATGATTTTGCATTTATATTAACTAATTATGCTAAATGAAAAATCCAATGGATGCCTTCCAGAGCCAGTTTAGACTCCATCTCTACCAGGGAATATTGGTTTGATATTTGTCTTATATGATAAAATTATTTTTAAGAAAGATAATGAGATATTTGTATAAATCAACAATTTTTATAATGGGTTTAATGATTGTTTGGTATCACTGTTTTGAAGAAAGATTTGAAAAACAGCATGTCCCCAAACATCCTGTGAACTATAGAATGGAAAACAGACCATCAAAGCTAGAAGGAGAAGGGAATGATCAAGTGGAAGATCAGAGTGGGTGAGGGGTTAGGTGGGAAAAACAAACAAACACCGAACATGTCAAGGAGAGCTCCACATTGGGCACTGTGGCAATAGTCCTCTATTTCAAACAAAAATAAAATCAAAGCAACTCCTATCTGTTCTACTTGGACATCACATTGTTGAGTAAAAGTCATTTTGACAAATGACTCATTTCTTTGTTAATGTCATCACAGAGAGAGAAACTATCAGGAGTAAAATACTCAACTTCTAGTTCAACCAGAAGAGAGAAAAATCTCATTATGTTAACTAGCTCTTCACAAAAATGTGAAGTTCATCCAAATTCAATATGCTGTAATAGAACCATGATTTTAGCCCCCAACTCATATTATGTGAACCTTTGACTAAATGTCAAATGCTTCTTATGGTAACATGTTCTGTTAAAACATACAGCAGTTAAAACATACTGTCTGGTGGTCACACCCTCCTTGGCATATGAAAACACTATATAGTTCAGTGTTATTCATCCAAGAATAATTACAAAACAGATGGGATTTGTGTGTGTCTTTCCAAAGGCCTGAGAATTTATCTTAAAAACTAAATCTGAATTAAAAAATTGTTATAATTGCTCATGGTCGTGTTACTTGTAATGAGAGGTAGAAAGTAAAAACTGCACTCAGAGACGGAGTTGTTAGGAAGAAGTGAAGATATTTCTCTTTCTTTTAATGATAAAGTGATCTTTGATGAATTCTCAAAATGACTGAAGTTTCATTTTTTTCTTTATCTTCAATCTCTCTCACTGAACTGCCCACATGATCTTTCTGAGGTATAAACCTGATAATGACATTCCCAGGCTTAAAAAGTCCTAGTCTCCTTATCATCCATAAAGCAAAATTCAAATTCTTATCATGGAATATATAAGGTCCCCCTCTACCTCTCTAGACTCATTTCCTGCCATAGATCCCTGTACTCCAAAACCAAATCATAATTCCAAACCCACTGTCCTTTCAGGACTCTGCATTTACATAAGTTGTACTCATGCAAGACACCCACCTCTCCCAAAGTTTAACCTTCTACTTCCTCAGTCACTCCCTCTGTTTAGAATGCTCTTTCCCCTCTCGCTCATGGGTCCTCCTACATATACCTCATGACTTAGTTTAAGTATCTAGTCTTCTGTGGGGCTTTCCCTGACCCCTCTACTGTCCCTCCCCCAAACACAGCACTGACCCACAGAAGAGATGCCACTCATATTATCATGATGTTTTATGATTTCACTTATAGCTCAGGCCACAAAACTTGGAGTCACATTGAATCCTCTTTCCTTACATTCCAAGTCAGATCCTTCAGCAAATTCTGTGAGTTCCATTTTCAAAATATATCTAGCACCTGACTCCTTATCATCTCCACTGCTACCACACTGGCCTTAGCCACATCACCTCTCACCTGGTTTGCTGTGATAGCCTTCTCACTGGTCTGCCAGATTCTGCTTTGAAGCCTGTTCAGTCCAATAACAGCCCAGCACTAGTGATTCAGTTAAAACAAAAGATTATTCCTCATTCCTCTGCTCAAAACCCTCCAATGGCTCCCACCTATGCCAAGCAAACCTAAAGTCCTTCAGATAGCCTACAAGGCCCTCCCTAGCCTGCTCCCCATCACCTCTTTCTTTCCCACTACTTTCCTCTTCTTGCTCCCTCTGTTCCAGCCTCATATTCTTTGCACCTGCTGTTCCTTCTGTCTGGAATGCTATTCTCCCAAATATCCACACAACTCCTTCCCTCATTCCCTATAGGTCTTTACTAAATATTACCTTCTGCCTCAGCACAAGATTGTGATGTCTAAATACTATTTTCCACTACAATGAACGAAATTCTTTGGGAAAATGGCTGACTCCAAGCCTAAGGTGGGAAGTATATGAGATTGGAATATTTTGTCATATCAGAAAGCAAAAGTACTATCTAAAACTACTAGGGTTGTGTCAAAGGGACTCAGGAACCAACTTCAAGTGGCTCCTACTAGCCAAAGTAGTAAAACTTTGAACAGCAATAAGAATGGAAACACATCAGATATGTTGATACCTATGTGTTCATAATGATAATCTAAAGGAATCATTGTTCATCTTTGGAACCAATTCATTATTCAGAAAACAAATAAAAGGAGGAAATACCAACAGTCAATATGCTTTGCTGCACAAACTGTACCACACAACAACCAAATAACTGATGAGGGAAAGTCTCTCCTTAAAGTATTCCAGATAATGAAAGAATCAAATTGATAGCATTAGAGTATCATCATTATATAAACATCTAAGTGATGAAGCTAGGTAATAATCATCAATGACTGCTGACATCACAAAAGGAGGTACAAACATTCATTGAAGGCCTCTTGAAGGAAGAGCACACAGCACCTTCTGAAGTAGTCTTGCCAAAAAATTGAAGCCTCTCAATTTAAATACCAGTTTACAGGAAATATAGGGCACAGAAAACCATGTAAGAAGACACTTCAGGAAAACAATCAGTATAATTTAACCTTGAGGAAATACTACAAAACAATTCAATTCCTTTAACAAATAAATTGCGGTGAGGAGCGGGGGGCGGGGCGCCTGGGTGGCTCAGTTGGTTAAGCGACCGACTTCGGCCCAGGTCACGATCTTGCAGTTTGTGAGTTCGAGCCCCGCGTCGGGCTCTGTGCTGACAGCTCAGAGCCTGGAGCCTACTTCAGATTCTACGTCGCCCCCTCTCTCTACCCCTCTCCTGCTCATGCTCTGTGTCTCTCTTTCTCTCAATAATAAATAAATGTTAAGAAAATTAAAAAATAAAAATAAATTGCAGTAAAGTCAAAAGAGGATGAGGTACCTACAGAATAAAAGAGATTTAAACGATATACTAACCCAAATGTACTATCTGGACCTTGAAATTCTGATTTAAACCAATTAATTTTTTTTAATTTTTTTAACGTTTTTATTTATTTTTGAGAGAGAGAGAGAGACAGAGCATGAACGGGGGAGGGTCAGAGAGAGGGAGACACAGAATCCGAAACAGACTCCAGGCTCTGAGCTGTCAGCACAAAGCCTGATGCGGGGCTCGAACTCACGGACCGCGAGATCGTGACCTGAGCCGAAGTCGTCTGCTTAACCGACTGAGCCACCCAGTCGCCCCTGATTTAAACCAATTTAAAAGAAACTCCAAGATAACTGAAGAAATTTGAACACTATTTGGATATTATTTTCTAAAATCAAAGAATGATTCATTTTTAAATGTTTAATAGTATTGTGTCTACAATTTTTCAGAAATCCTTAACTTTTGCAGATACATAGTAAAATATGTTCAAAAGAAGTCTTGAATTCACTTCAAAAAGAGGAAGAACAGGTAAGGCACAGCTGAAACAACAGTAAGGATGAGGTGACTGCTGCAGAAGTTAGATGCGAATTTGATTTACTATTTTCTCCACTTTGTGTGTTTGAAATTTTCTGATAAAAAAGAATCTCAGGGGCACCTGGGAGGCTCAGTCAGTTAAGCATCTGACTCTTGATCTTAGCTCAGCTCTTGAACTCAAGGTTGTGAGTTCAAGCCCTGCGTTGGACTCCATACTGGATGTGGAGACTACTGAAAGAAAGAAAGAAAGAAAGAAAGAAAGAAAGAAAGAAAGAAAGAATCTTGGGCAAAAAGTGGGAGATTACCTGATGATGTGCAATAATTATACGAGGGAATTGCTCCAGGGTCTTAAAGAACATGGCTGAATATTCACTGAGTCAGTAACCCTAATGCAAAACTGGCTTGGGACTGAAAGATAGCAAGGTTCAGTAGAAAAAACTGCTATAATCTGGCAAGATGATCATGACAAAATAGGCTGAGCGTTTCATCTGAGGAGCAAATAGTCAGATGAAAGAGATCATCTGCAAGACAAATAAAAGTAACTGAACAACAAACTGGTCAAAGCTAAAAAGCTGTTACACCAGTGTAAACCAAAGAAATATATTCGCTGTGCAGTTTGTAGCAAAATAACCAGGCACTCTCTTTAATGTGCAATAGCCACAGTATGGTCTGACAACTTGAGGAACTCTCTATCCACCCAACAATGACCAAGCAATCAGGAATCGCAGAAATCAGAGTAGTGATGGTAGCATCTGAGTCATTGGTAGGTGGTGATATGGAAGGTGGCTGGTAGAACGGGGTGGAGGATGGGCATTCTGGTCTCCACACTGTTTCTACTTCTTCATTAAAACAGAAGTTGAGGGCACGTGGGTGGCTCAGTCAGCTGAACATCTGACTTCTGGTTAGGTCATGATCTCACAATTCGTGAGTTCTGGCTTCACATCGGGCTCACCTCTATCAGTAGTGCAGAGCCCCGCTTCAGATCCTCTGTCCCCCTCTTTCTGCCCCTCCCCGACTTGCGTGCAGTCGCGCGCTCTCTCTCTTTCTCTATCTCAAAAATAAATAAAGCATTTAAAAAATAAATAAAACAGAAGTCTATTGATAAAATTCATGTTAGGAGGTACTCTGGTTTTATGTATCTTAAAATAAATGTCGGGGCGCCTGGGTGGCGCAGTCGGTTAAGCGTCCGACTTCAGCCAGGTCACGATCTCACGGTCCGTGAGTTCGAGCCCCGCGTCGGGCTCTGGGCTGATGGCTCAGAGCCTGGAGCCTGTTTCTGATTCTGTGTCTCCCTCTCTCTCTGCCCCTCCCCCATTCATGCTCTGTCTCTCTCTGTCCCCAAAATAAATAAACGTTGAAAAAAAAAAATTTAAAATAAATGTCATGGGTAACTATTAGAAAAATGACATGTTTTGCCAACTCCAAGAATGCCTGCATTTATCCATTTAGCTTTTATTATATTTGAATATACTAACATGTTCTTCATAGGGGCACCTAGGTGGCTCAGTTGGTTGAGTGGCCAACTTTGGCTCAGGTCATGATCTTGCCATTCATGAGTTTGAGCCCCATGTCAGGCTTTGTGCTGACAGCTCAGAGCCTGAAGTCTGCTTGGGATTCCATGTGTCCCTCTCTCTCTGCTCTCCCCTGCTCATGCCTGTCTCTTTCTCAAAAATAAATAAACATTTAAAAAATTTTTTTGAATTTAAAAAAATAAAATATTCTTCATAATATTTGAAACAGTGTTCAAAGCATTAATGCCGTTTTGATATTTTTTAAATATTCCTTGCTATAGTTGCTTTCAAGGCTAAAAGGAGACTGTAAAAGAATGGGTTTTTATAATTGATAGGAATGGTACATTATAGTACTTTGAAAATCATGTGGTACAATGTTATATCTTAGATATCTTACAGATCTAATCTCAGGAACTCATACATTTTTGTCCACCAGCAACAGACCTAGGCTCCATCTTCTTTCACTCCATATAAACCAAGATATTAAGTCAGTACTATTTGGTATTGGTGTATGAATATTCAACAAACAAAGTTTTCCAGCACATTTTGAAAATCATATTAAATTTTCTTGACACTATTTGACATTGTGCTTTGACAATCTACCAGCACTATGCATACATGTCTCATGAGAAGAGAAACACAGATTAACTTTACTGGATTGAATCTCTACTTCTCTTCCATCCATAATAACCTCTGCTCTGACTCTGTCTTTCTGCTAGCAGTTATTCAGAGCTGATAAGAACCCCTGTATGGAGTAGGAAATAGGGAATAGAGGTGGATCCTCTGAGAGTATTTAGAATGCACATTGGTTCAGAAAATGCCCTTTCCCTTCTTTTAGGAGAAAAGTAGGAGAGAGACTGTCTCTCCAAGCAGAGCCATGATTCTCAACCTTGGCTTGCACATTATAATCAACTGGGGCACTTAAAAATGCTAATGCCCATCCCTACCCTCAGACATTGGGATTCAACTTGGTCTGGGATAGGGCTCAGGCAAGGTTTTCTGTTTGTTTATTTATTTTCTTTTTTAAAAGCCCAGATGACTTTTGTTTGTTTGTTTGCTTGTTTGTTTTTAAGTAGACTCCACACTCAACTTGGTGCTTGAACTCAAGACATTGAGATCATGAGTTGGCTGCTCTACTGACTAAGCCAGCCAGGCACCCCAAAGGCCTAGATGATTTTGACGTGCTGCCAAAGCTTCAGAGTTAAGGAGATGTAGGTTCAAATTCTTACTGTGTGATCTTAGACAAGTTAATAAGCCTCTCTGCACCTTAGTTCCTTTATATGTAAAATAAAGATTTGGTTTTATTTATTTACTTTATTAAAGGTATTTATTTATTTATTTATTTATTTATTTATTTATTTATTTAGAGAGCAGGCGCAAGAAGGGGAAAGGGACAGATGGGAAGAAAGAGAGAGAGAGAGAGAGAGAGAGAGAGAGATAATCCAGCAGGCTCCACACTGAGTGTGGAGCCCAGTGTGGAGCTCCATCTCAAGACCCTGGGATCATGACCTGGCCTAAAATAAAGATTCAGACGCTCAACTAAGCCACCCAGGCACCACAAGATTTTGTTTTTAATCTATATCATAGATTCTATATCTGTATATTTAATCTATATTACTGTAAGGGGAAAAGGAGAAAAAAAATATATAAGAACTCACTCCTAACAGAGACTCTAGGACATGGCTGGCACTCAACAAGTATGTCTTCCTTTCCTATTCACTTATATGCTAGATCTATGTTTATATTAAACAAAACATTATCTTCTCTTTGGTGTCTCTTGCTTTTTCCCCTCCAACGTCATCCTTTTGTTTTTCAGAAGTAAACCCAGGGTACCTGAGGAGAATGAGAGCAGAAGTCCCTTCCATCCTGTAGCACAAAGGATCTCTCTACTTCTCTTCCCCAAATTTAAAGCAATTCTATATATTCAACAGCAACTGTGGGACTGGGGCCATGTTGAGAGAGGGGAATGGGTGGTGAAGTATGACTTGAAGAGAAAGGGGTGCTGACTTTGGAAAGAAGTGAAGTTTGCAATACTAAAAGCAAAAGGAACTATACAAAATACATTACTCTACTTGATAAAGTTTCCCATGAGGCTACTGGTTCATAATTCAGAGACTGCTCGCTGTACATGTATACTGGAATTGAACACTTAAGTAAATGGATGACGGTAGGAGTCAGTGGCCCTACTATTGGGGTGGAAGGTTACAAGGCAAGGGGAGGTGTCTAGAATGACCCACATGGTAATGCACTATAGTTGGAGACATCAGTACGAACTCATGAAGTTTACTTTAACATATAGACTGCTTAATATAGCAATATTTACAGTTGTGTATATATACAAGGTTCAGAGTACATAAATACTTCCTTGCTCTGTCAGCTGTGAGGGCCTCTAACCAATGATACTCAAGTAGCATGAAGCACAGCCAGCCCCTAGATCTTTGTATTCTAACACAATTCTCCTGAACTCCTGAAGAAATGGCTGATTCTAGGACTGGGGTAGGAAATACGCAAGGTGAGCCTGGAATATCTTGTGGTGCCAGAAAGTAAGGGAGTGATCAAAAAACCCCGCAGTGACAGTGTAGATCAAACTGACACAGGAGACAATAGCCAAAACTGGAAGAATTTGAGCACAAAATAAAATTGTAGTCAATTATAACCGAAAGTATAAAATAAATATCCATGAGTTTATACTGATATAAATTATTGAATAAATGAATGAGGGAGAATAGACAGATCTTCTGACAGGAAGAATTCCAAATAATTTATGTTAGATACTCTGCCCTCTAGGAGATGGGGCCTAATACTCCTTAAGCACGAGCTACACACAGTCACTACATTCCAAAGAGTGGAGTATGGGAAGGGAAGAAGAAAGAGTGATTTCACAGTGGAGAAACCTGACAAATGCCACCTGAGCCAGGTGACCAAGATAACACCAACGGTAATAGGTCATGCTGATAGTGCATACCCTTGGTGTGATGTGATAAAACTGGCTCTTGATCTCTGTGCTCTTCCTCCCAAAACTGCATAGCCCCAGTATAATTATGAGGAAGGTGTCAGATAAATCCCAGTTGAAGAACATTCTATAAAATACCTGACCAGTACTTCTCAAACTTGTCAAGGTCATCAAAAACAAGGAAAGTTAAAAAAAAAAATCCCATTCAAGAGGAGCCTAAGAAAACATGAGGATTAAATGAAATATGGGATCTTGGAACAGAAAGGGAACATTATACAGAAACTAAAGAAATCTGAATAAAGTATGAGTTTTAGTAATAATAATGTATCAGTATTGGTTCATGGATTGTAACAAATGTACCATACCAATTTAAGATGTTAATTGTGCTCGCTTCGGCAGCACATATACTAAGATGTTAATAATTACGGGGGGAACTGGGTATGAAGTATACGGGAACTTTCTATACTATCTTCACAACTTCTCTATAAATCAAAAAACTACTCTAAAATAAAAAGTTCATTTTTTTAAAATGTTAAGATAGGTGTTTAAACACAGCTGTTATACAAAAACCCCTTGCTGAAGCACATCTTTATTGAAGTAACTGCTAAATGGACAAGGTTTTACAAAAGCATTCGTTCCACATGATTTCTTGGTCAAACAGAATTCATTGTATCTACATCCAGCAAAGCAAAGTTAACTCTGGCTGTGTGCCAAGACATGGAACTAGCCTTGTTATGTAGCCTCAATGTGATAGTTGTAGTATTCAAATCTTTCCGTCCATGACACACAATATTCCCATTGGTCTAAAAGTAGAAAAGCCTCTAAGTTGATTCTCCACTGGCTCAAAAAGTTTCCAATAAGTGCCTCTAGGGAGAAGTCAGAAACTCTGGGACCAGGGCAGGGCAGGAAGGAGTAAGCGACAGCTGGTTCAAGAATGTGAAAAAAATAATAATAAAAGGAGGGAAAATACTTATACTTCTCCAGAGTGCCCCCTTATATGGGGACACAGCCAGACAAATGAAAGTAGCTCTGAGATTGAGAAAAAATTGGAGTTAAGAAAAATGTACCACACTTCACCAACCCTAAGTGTTCAGGGTTGTACTTGCTAACAAATCAAAGATTCCCAAGGGCATAAATCTCTGTCTTTGAATTTCTGAACATTACTGGTCCTAAGAAGAAGGGGAAATTTTTAAAGAACACATAGCCTCTAGAATTTTATGCTCAAGACCTTAGCAGCATGGCTCACACACCCAGTTTTTGAAGACAATAATAGCCCACAATACCAGGCCAGTCTATAGCAGGAAGCTTGCATGTTGCCTCCGCCTTTGCAGAGATCAGCCAGGGGTGACAAGCCCTGGAGACAAAGCCAAAGTCAGGCAAAGTCCTGCTCTCCTTTACATTAGGCCCCTCATCCACTGAGGGCCAGCAGAGCCTGGATGAATAGGAGAGCAAGAAAAGATAATAGTAGTTTTCAGACTTAGCCTAGGTGGTTCTCGCAGTTCATCCTTCAAGATCTAGTTCAAACCTTAAATCTTTAGTCTTCCAACTAAGCCTCCCTCCTCCAAATTCTGAGAGCATAATTCTCTTCTCACAAGTGCCAAGTTACTTGGTACTTGCTCAATGCCTTGCATTGCCGGCTTCTTTTCATGTGTAATATATCTCATGTATATAACCTAGAGTTGACTCCAAATGCTTTTTCTCTCCTCCTCGTCCATATCCTTTCATATCCCATGGCACCTAGTCTAGTGTTTTGCATATGTGCTTAATATATAGCTGATTTTGAGTGGCTATTCCGATCTCTCTCAAATTGCCATTAAAAAATTAAATATAAATCAGATCCTCTTCACATCTTACCCTTCTGGGTAGCCACTCAAAACACCCAAGAAGTCATTATGATTATGTCCAGCCTACTTAAGGTGAGAAGAACCCTGGCTGTCACCAACTGGGTTATGCATTTCCCTGCCCAAACCAGCCTTTCACGACTCTGGTGACACAGGACTCCTTGGTTCCCAGACAAATGACTGCTGCATCCGGTTTTGGTGCAGGAAGATGATGTTATCTTAGCCTCCAGACAGTGACCTCTGGTCTGATCACGTCAAATGAACTCAACCCTGGATGCTCAGTCCCAGCACCCACCCCTGCCTGTGCCCTGGGTTTGCTTCCTCTCCCCTATCTCATTCATATCTGAAATTTCCCCCATCTTGAGAAAGGATGGCATGTATTCTTACCTGACCCCTTAGCATTTAGAAACCTAGGCACAGGAATTGCCAGAAAACATTCTAATCAGTAGATCATCATGTTCACAGAGTGAGTGAGTGAGTCCAGGGCCTAATGCAAAACAGCACCTTGCCTTTTCGTGTGAGGCTGCTGATCAATCAGTTCATGCGCAATTTACTTCAGGGAGCATCATTCATGCACTCATTTACTCAACAAATATTTAGTGAACACCTACACTGTGTCAGGGACTATCGTGGCATCAGCGTTCTCCTGCTCTCTGTGGTCTCCTTCATTTTCACTCCCTTCCCTTTCCACCTATCCTGGAGGTCCCAGGCACTAGTTAATGAGTTACATCAGCTGTATTCCTATTACAAGGAAGCAGTAGGATTAGGTAGTGGTAGTAGTAGTAGGATTCCAACCTCCAGATACCGCAGCGCCTTCTCCTGCCAGTATGACCATCTTTCATATTTATAGATCTCCTGTTGTTTACTGCTTCACCAAAAATCTCCCTCTATATATCAGCCTGATGTGGCCCAGAAAAGAGGTGGGCTAGAAGGTCAGAAAATGCCACCTTGGAAATATTATCACAATTTTTTAAATGAGATAAACATGAAAGGACAGGGGAAGGGATTGAGAGGACAAGATAGCAAAGGGAGTTTCAAAGAATTCAGCAAAAAGATGGCTATTCTGCAGACATTGCAAGTTGAAGCAAAAGTCAATTTCATGTCTGTTGAATTCAAGTAAATACAAAGTAAAATAAAAATTCCTTAGAATGAATTTTAGGATTGTGTAAATAATTAAACATTGGAAAATTTTTTATTTTTATTTTCTAATAACTGTCACTTCCCCAGAGAAGTTGTTCCTGATTTCCCAATCTAAGTCCCTCAGTTACACTCTTGCAGACCACTCAATTTTTTCTTCATAACATTTATTCAATTTGCAAAGATTTACTTATGAGATTGTTGCTGAATGTCTCCCTCCCACCCCTGACTACACAAGTTCCAGGAGGGCAGAAACCATTTCTGTTTTGTTCTCTACTGGACATGTAGGCCTTACACAGAACTTGCACATGAAAGAAGACCAGTAAATATTTGTTGAAGGAAAGAATCAAAATTCTGTTGCCTGGTTCTCTCCCTTAGACCATTCTGCAGACTTAGAGGTTTACCACTTTATCTCAGTAGTGTGTAGTGGCTTAGTTCAAACTCCATACACTCGAGCAGAGGATATATGTACAAAGCTGTACATTTTAGCATTGTGTTTAGTGTCTAAAACAAAACAAAACAAAGTCAGGAAACTACCTGAATGACTGACTCAATTATATTCATGAGGGGAGCAGGAGAGCTAGAGTTTACACTTTGCATTTATCAGTGATTAGCCAAGGCTAGTGGGTGAGGTGTAAATTCTTACATGCTTCTGGGCTCCTATGAACACAAGCAAAGTATGTTCCAGCAACCTGAGGGCTGCCCACAAGGCAACCCAGGTGCAGGCTGTGGGGAGGGTGATTACACCAGGAGCCAGCGCACACAGAAACAGTAAAGAGATCTGAGGACCTGTGGATGCAACCCTGACAAATCCACTAAAGGGAGTCTTGGGATTAGCATAATATCATTGCAAAAATCTATATAGGCACATCATGCATGAACATAAAGAAAGACATGGAAGGATCCTCCTTCTAGGGGAAGAGAGAGTAGAAATGGGTGGAGGAGTGGGAAAGGAGTTTACTGACTTTTCTTTATACATTTTTATATTATTTGCACTAAATATTAAACATTTTCATAAAAACTTTCAGGGAACAAGTTAGCTAGAACCCTTTAACAGGCGTGCCATTATTAAGTAAAACTCCTCAGCACATGAATTGGTCACACAATCTCTTCCCACTCTGAAAGTTTTCTTATCTAGTCCAAAGTATGTGACAACCCCCCATTTTTAAATTCATTGTTTGACATATAATGGGCAATCTTCCACATTAAAAAAAAGAGTTTAGGTTTGCTGAATTATAATCTTTAAAAGTCAAATGGGAGTCTAGAATTAAATTAAAATTCACCTGAAATTGCTAGTAAAACTGGACAGCCACATGTAAAAGAGTGAAACTGAACCACTATCTTATACCATACACAAAAATTAACTCAACTTGGATGAAAAACTTGAATATAAGACTTGAAACCATAAAACTCCTAGAAGAAAACATAGGCAATAAGCTCCTTGACGCTGGCCTTGGTGATGATTTTTTGAATGTGCCACCAAAAGCAAAGGCAACAAAAACAAAAATAAACAAGCGGGACACCATCAAATCAAAAATCTTCTGTGCAGTAAAGGAAACCATCAATGAAATGAAAAGGCAACCTACCAAATAAGAGAAAATATTTGCAAATCACATATCTGATAAGGCACTAATATCCAAAATATATAAAGAACTCATACAACTCAATAGCAAAAAAAAAAAAAAAAAAAAAAGAAGAAGAAGAAAAAAAAACCAATGTGATTTTAAAATGGCAAAAGACCTGAAGAGACATTTTTCCAAAGAAGATACAGAAATGGACAACATGTACATGAAAAATGCATCTTTTAATCACCAGGGAAATGCAAATCAAAATCACAGTGCAACATCACCTCATGCCTGTTAGAATGGCTACCATCAAAAACATAAGAAATGGCCAGTGTTGGAAAAGGTGTGGAGAAAAGGGAACCCTTGTTCACGCTGTTGGTAGGAATGTAAATTGGTACAGCCACTATGGAAAACAGTATGGAAATTACTCAAGAAATTAAAAACCGAACTACTGGGGTGCCTGGGTGGCTCAGTCAGTTAAACGTCTGACTCTTGATTTTGGTTTGGGTCATGATCTCTTAGTTTGTGAGTTCAGGCCCTGTGTCAGGGTCTGTCAGTGCAGAGTCTGCTCTAGATTCTCTCTCTCTCTCTCTCTCTCTGCCCCTCCCCTGCTCTCTCTCTCTCTCGCTCTCAAAATAAATTAAAAAAAAAACATTAAAAAAATAAACCTACCATATGATCCAGTAATTCCACTTCTATCTATCTGAAGAAAATGAAAAGGATACCCTCAAAAAGATATCTGTACCCCCATGTTCATTGCAGCACCATTTACAATAGCCTTGATATGGAAGCAGCTTAAGTATCTCCATCAGTGGATGAATGGATAAAGAAGATGTGCATACACACACACACACACACACACACACACACACACACACTGGAATATTATTCAGCCATAAAAGAGAATTATATCTTGCCATTTGTAACAAACAACATGGATGAACCTCGAGGGCATTACGTGAAGTGAAATAAGGTAGACAGCAAAACACAAATACTGTATGACCTCCTGTGTATATGGAGTCTAAAACAAAACCAAGAACAAACCCATAGATACAGAGAACAGACTGGTGGTTGCCAGAGGTGGGGTGGGAGGTAGGAGATAAGTGAAAAGATAAAAAGAAAAAAGATGCAAATACCTATGGTAAAAAATAAAAATTATTTAGTTAAATAAAATAAAGCGTACAAATAAAATTCACCTGCGTAAAGTACTGTTACAAATAACTCATCTGAGTTGGCAATCAGATGGCAAGATACCTTCCACACAACACTAGGCATGCTCGTGCACAATGACAAACAGCAAAACTTACAGTTCTGCCTGGAAACAGACAGATTTCTTTTGACACTGATTGCAAGACACATTCTGAATTTCAAAACATTACAAATCTGTTTTTATCAAGTGTTTTAGAATCAAGGATACACAGACTATATATAGAAAATGTCTCTAAGCCTACCCACTCGACTGTTCGCCATAATTTCTTGAGGAAAAACAGAAATTGCATAGAGGTCTCTGCTCTGAAGCCTCTGGAATGACAAAGAGAAAGCTGCCGCTTAAGAAAGGTGTCTGTGGGAGGAGGAGATGGGGGAGCAAAGGGATGTGCACTCTCTGTGCCATAATGCCTTGCAAACTAAACGTTTTTTTCTGCCTCTATAATCTAGAAGATGGATAACATGGATTTTACAGAATATGATGCATATTCTCAAATGATACATAATGATTAGGGGAAAGTAGATGGAATTACCAGAAAATACTTCATCAATACTTGACTAACACATAAATTTTTACCACATGTACAATTATTTGTTACTACACTTTGTGTTATGAAACTGAGCAAGCTAGAACAGAATCAGTGAGGAAAATAATTATACCCCCTCCTCTATTTAACTGCACTAGCCTGGAAAAAAAAAATCAAAACTGTGAAAACGAGACTGCAGTGGGGTGCCTGAATGATTCACTTGGTTAAGCGTCTGACTCTTGGTTTTGGCTCAGGTCATAATCTCACCCTTGGTGGGTTTGAGCCCCGCGTCGGGCTCTGCACTGACAGTGCAGCACCTGCTTGGGATTCTCTCTCTCCCTCTCTCTCTCTGCTTCCTGCATATGCTCTCTCTCTCTCAAAATGAATAAATAAACTTTAAAAAAAAGAGAGAGAGAGACTGCAGTCCTCACAAACAGCTAAAAATATGCCATGATTTATTGTAACTATGCTATAATGCTTGGCCTCCTGTGGAACCCTTGTCATATTCTACTTTTTGTCTTACATATGCATGGAACAGATTCAATCTTAAGCCATGACATTTAGGTATCCAAACATTTTTCTTATCTTTATTTTCTTTATATAAATTTAAGTCCAATATTAGCACCCTCTGAGCTGGCAAGAAAGCCCATCACAATCATTACTAAGGTTCCCTTACCTTCCTGGTTTATACCAGAATTTGACAGAAGTGCATGTGTCAGAAAAAGGGGGAAGGTGGGGCACCTGGGTGGCTCAGTTAGTTAAGCATCTGACTCTTGATTTCAGCTCAGGTCATGATCTCATGGTTCGTGGGATCAAGCCCTTAGTCGGGCTCTGTAGTGACAGCATGGGGCCTACTTGGGATTCTTTCTCTCTGCCTGTGCCCCATTATTCTCTCTGTCTCTCTCTCTCTCTCCTTCCCTCCCTCTCTCTCTCCCAATAAATAAACAAACTTTAAAAAAAAAATGAAAAGAAAATGGTGGAAGGACTTCTAATCTCTCACCTACCTTAACCTCTTGTTATTCTCACTGCCCAACCTTGAAATGTGACAGGCTATCTGTTCCAATGTTAACCATGAGTGGGGTAGGTCTGAAAAGGGGCTGTGCCTCAGCTAGAAGCCCTGGTACTTAGAGTGGAGTCTCCCTAAGGTGCCATAAGGTGACCCTTTCTGAGGTCTTAACAACCAGGACACAACCATGGAATAAGCAAGGGCCCCTACTACCCATGGCCCACCAACCTCCATACCCTTCCCAGTGCTCCAGAATTTCTGTTCTTTCCTAGCCCTCAAGGGTACCCCTTTATTTCTTCCCCATTACCCTATGTTTCAGAGCACCTTGTGTAATTTCAACAAGCCAGGGTAGGACTGGGCACCCACAATAATTAACATCTTAAAGTATTCTACCACTTATACTGGTGATGATTTCTTCCCACCCCAAACTTCCCTTCAGTCTTCACCCCACCCTCCATTGCTAGACTTGGAGTTCTGGAGGGCAGGGACTATTTATTACTCATTTCATTCCTCTAAAATATGTAACATGGGGATTTTCCCCCATGTTCTCAAGAAATCAAATCCCTCCAAATTTTTGTTGATGTGCAAAAAAAACTTATTTTGCTACAATTGAGAATAAATACTGTCACAGCAATGCCTGACATGTGAAACTAAGTACATGAGGTTGCTGGGTGTGGGAGCAGCTTTGCTGTAACTAAGAGTATTAGGTTAGCACATCATCAGATTGGCATTGCAGAGACTTTGAAAGAACTCTGCCTCCAAGAAGAAGAGCCAGAGCAGAACCAGATCTTCTCAAACAGCAATCATCCTGAAGAGCAACCTATAGATAACCCTGATGCTTTAATTGACATTATGGTGGTAGCCATTGCATTGTAATCATTGCTGGCCTGATTAGTGTTGTTTTAAATCTTTAATTATCTCACAGTCTGTCTCAAAAATTTTTTGAAGTTGAAGTGTGCCTCTGTGGCAGACGGGTAAGATGTTCCCTCTTCTTATTATAATTTTCTTCCTAACTAAAACAATACCTATTGTTTAGCCACGCAGCATAAAGATTACAGTGCCCAGCCTGATTTGCAGTTGTGTGTACATAGAGTGGTGAATCACCTTGGGGCTAGCAACAATGGGTATCCATGACTAAATCTGGTCTGAAGGTCAAGGAGAGGAAGGAAGAGGTTCTTGGAACCCACAGAGTAAGCTGTGGCTGTAGGAGACGGCTGCCTGACAAGAACCATGTCTTCTATATTGGGTTAAAGTCACCCTGAAGCTGACCTTGAAGCTAAGATTCCACCACAAGTAGTTTATTTAGGAGGCAATCCCAGGAGGTACTGGAAGGAGATGGGCAAGTGAGACAGGACAGGGAAGGAGGCCAATACCAGGTGAATGGATTAGTAGATCACCACTGAGTGCAATTGGGGCTCAGTCTTGATAGGAACCCCTGGGAGATGGTAAAGACCACAGCCCAGAGTTTTCCCAACTAGGGGAGAGGAGGCTGCAATGTTAATTCACCAATTCCCACATATCATTGGTTAAGAGTTGCTCCCTGGTATTCACCAATTCCCACATATCATTGGTTAAGAGTTGCTCCCTGGGGTATCAACTGTCTAGCACCACTGAACTGCACTGGGTTGTACATGGGCTGTGCATGCTTCCACGGCCAGAAAAAGGTCTCAGGCAGAAAGTGGCAGGTGTTTACACAGGAAATAGCCACCACCATGTATAAAGAGTGGTGAGGACTGAGGGTACATGGGTGGGGGCCCCAAAGGGTCGGCTACACCTTCAGTTAAAGAGGATAGCTAATGCCAATTTGGCCCAGCAGGGAAAGAAGCTGAGGAATAAATACCCAACCTTGTTCTCCCCACCCTCCCATCTCCTGCTGAACCTAACCAGAAGCCCAGGGATGCAGTTCACTCTCAGGACACAGAGCAGGGTGGAGGAGAATGAACAGCAGATCTGTAGAGCCAAGAGTGCCCAGCACATCTGCCTTCCACTGTTTCCAAATTCCTATATTTAAAAGCACGTTTGACTTTAAAATATTACACTATGTGACTATAAAAGCACTGTCTGACTATAAACATAATGTGATACATTTGTATATTTATTAAAACCAAAGAAAAGACCTTGTGACTGGAAAGGACCTTGGTAAACTTATCTGTGAGTTCAAGCAGCAGAAATGAGTTCAAGCACTACCTAACTGAGAAGAGATTTAAGTTCTAGTTCTGGCTCTAATAATTAGGAACGATGCCCCTTTGAACAAGTCACTTAGTTCAGGCTGTTTCCTTGTTAAGGCATCAATCTAATGAAGTTATTGTAAAAATTCAAAGAATGTGAAATGCTCTGTAATTACAAATGTGAGATGTTAGGGGCACGTGGGTGGCTCAGCTGGTTAGATGTCCGACTTCGGCTCAGGTCATAATCTCACGGTTTGTGAGTTCAAGCCCCGCATTGGGCTCTGTGCTCACAGCTCAGAGCCTGGATCCTGCTTCGGAATCTGTGTGTCCCTCTCTCTCTCTCTGTCCCTCTCCCCCTCACACTCTGTCTGTCTCTCTTTCTCAAAAATAAACAAACATTTAAAAAAATAAAAAAATAAAACAAATGTGAAGTGTTAGTATACCCTCCCTGTTCCAGACAGATGACAAGCAACGTCACTTCTAAACACACTCAGGAAGGAAAGGCCACTATTGTGTTACACTGTGTTTTTTTCTACTAGGAAGACATTCACACAAATATCTATCACCATCATTTTTTTAAAATGAAACAGGGCATAAATAACTAACAGTGTTTTCATACAATTATTTTCTTACCACTAATCCCTCACCAAAAAAACTACATTCAGTTAATTGCATATCAGTATCTGACAGTCATTTCTTTTCAGTAGTTATTTCGTTTTATTTTTGACAGTGTGCTTTACTCTTTTAACCACTTCCTCTTTTATCTTTATGTGATTCAACATTTCTGATGATCCAGTAATTATGCCCAAGATCACACTTCTTTGTCCTTTCTCTTTTCACTTCCCTTGTAACGTAGAAAATAGGCCTAATGACAAAATACCATTCGATTATAGTAAGGAGTGCTAGGCAGAACATCTTCTTTTTTTTTAAAATATAATTGATTGTCAAGTTGGCTAACATACAGTGTATACAGTGTGCTCTTGGTTTTGGGAGTAGATACCCGTGATTCATCACTTACGTACAACACCCAGTGCTCATCCCAACAAGTGCCCTCCTCAATGCCCATCACCCATTTTCTCCTCTCCTCCGAGCCCCGCTCCAATCAACCCTCAGTTTGTTGTCTGTATTTAAGAGTCTCTTATGGTTTGCCTCCCTCCCTCTCTGTTTGTAACTATTTTTCCCCTCCCCCATGACTTTTTCTGTTAAGTTTAGACAGAACATCTATGTGAAATCATCAAATCCAAGAAATTAATGAATTAATGAAATCATAATTATTGTTCCTAAATGGGGATTTTAGAGTTTCTGCCTTGTTACAAATCAGGAATTAAGATATCACCAACCCAGAAAAAATCTTGAAACAAAAGACAATATTTCCTTTAGGGCTATCAAACTTTACTGCCTTAAGATCCCTAACAGTGTAACAGTGTAGTCCCTCATTTGGCTGGCTTAAAGTTTTTAACAAAAGGAACTTTAAGGGAGAAGAGATGGGATTTGTTTGTTTGTTTGTTTGTTTGTTTTTAATGTACCACCACTGGGAAAACAAGCATTTGTCAGCTGTTACCCACAGGAAGAAGGCAGAGGAAGATGGAGACAAATGTTTCATTAAGAAAACAAAAAGAAGGTATTTCATAAGAGTTAACATAAAGGTGTCATTCTTACTGTTGGCTCTATTGTTTTAAGTCTTCGTGTGGGTGGGAGCCAGAAGATTTAAAAGTAGAGGGAAGGAAAAGGTTTTGCCCTTTTCCTTAAAGCAAGTCAACTCTTTTGAATTAGGCTTCTGGCTGTTATCTCTTTGCTTCACACCAGGAACATTATAATACCCCATTATCACACCATCTTGAGAAAATAGATGTTGCCCTCCTGAACTTTGGTAAGAAGCCTAACAGCTCAGGACTCACCACTCAAGGAAAGAAAGTTTTTGCATAGATCCAACTCCCAGTAAGGCTAAAGGAACTAATTTTTAAAACTCTCTAGAATATGACAAGCCATTTTCCATGTAGGTAATTTTCACTGTCCATATTTGTGTTTATCTGAAATATTAATTGGTAGGAACTCCTATTTAAAATGCTAGAATATCTAATACGTGTTTAAAGAGAGAGAAAGAGAGAGAGAGAGAGAAATACTGGGAAAGAACTGAGAATTCAAATAAAATTAAATATATTCAGTGGTTAGATAGTCTTAGTAAGCTACTATTTTTATATTCCTAAACTTGTTAAAGATTGCTCCAGTTTGTAATACCTAAACAAAAACTTACATTAGCATTAAAAAAAATGGGGGGGGGATGGAATGAATACTCAAATAATCTAATTTACACAGAATGTTTATGTGACTTCTCTGATATTTATACAACTGTCACTCCAAATATGGAAATTTTAAATTCAATTGGGTTTTGGCATCAGACTGCTAGGGGTAATCAAACAGATAGATAATGTTATTTTGATGTTAATTTTAGGGTGCTGCAGTCAATACAAAATGAACAAGAACAAACCTTTTAGAATCTCTGAAATTAAAAAAAAGAGAGTTTTATTCAAGTTAGGACACCTGCCCAGGGAACACACTCGTCACAGGAAAGAAAATGCTCAAGAGAATGAACAGTTTTTGCAGGGTTATGCCCTTTTTTACATCTTTTAAAATCTCAAAAGATTACAGATGCACATATAGGCGGGGATCACAAGTTTTAACATCAAAGAATGCAGCAGGTTGGAATGTTGATCCATATCTTAAGGACAAGATGGTTTTCCTTTAGGCTACTCATTTACAAAGCAGGTGTATAATGTATGCTTGGTGGGCCATAAGTCAGGCTTTTGGTTTAAACAAAGTTTATGTACATTCAGACTGACATAGAAAGAACTCTAAGATTGCTTCCCTTATAGATCAAGCCTTTAGAGTTTTTTCCTATGAAAGCCCCAGTCAAAATAAAAATATGTCTACTACCTGCCTGCTAATATCTTAGATTTCTTTAACTGTGAGTGGACAAGTTATTTTATTCCACAATTAGTTGTAAACAGCCATGAGAAAAGTAACAACAGATTCTAGGTTTAAAATAGAAGGAAAGGCCTGTACTTAAATGAATTATAAATATTGATATGAATATGAATATTGATCTGACCAATAAATGGTGAGAGAGGGGTTAGAGAGATTACACTGTCCCCATAACACATTCTGAGTCCTTCTTATGGATGATTAACTAGTAAGGAAATCTTTCAACAAAGAAATGGGTATTAATTAAAATAAATCTTTATGATTATGAAGTATGAATTGCATCCAGGTTATCCAGAGGAAATTCCTAGACAACTTGCAAATAGGAGGCAAAGATCTTGAGTCATCTCTAGACTGCATTCTTACTATAATTCTCAGATATAGAGAAGAAATTTCTAGAAAGTAAATTTAAATGGAGGCCTCACCTTTTGGAGGTTGTCAAGGCTCATTGATTAAGAGTTTCTCTTGGTTAAATGAATCCTTTCCCCCTCAAATAAACAAGAAAATTCAATGTACCAAAACTATAACTCAAATCTAAAAGTCAGGAAACTTTGGGAGTACCAAGTGTGATCACATCACCAGGTGTTGGAGCTCCACATTTTGTCCAAACAAATCCCACCATTTGACTGGACTCCTTGGACCAAGCACTCCAGGGAACAAACTGGCATTCCATCAACTTTTGAACCTTAACATGGTCATAATTTACTGTGGAAACACTATTGAAGGAATATTATGTTCTTGAAAGCTTCCCAGATTATAAACTCTGAACTAGAGCTAGCAGTGAGAGTGACCAGACAGACAGACAAAATTTAAAAGTTCATGCTCCCAGAGAAGTGGCACCACCTTCAAACCCAGGCAAGGGGCCCCTGCCCTAGTCCTGCATCCTACAGGGACCCATAAACCAGAAAATTTAATGAAAATTACATGGTCACTTCTGTCACTCAGGACCAGGGGCTCAGTGATGGCACTGGGCAACTCACAATGTTCTACATTTGCTGCTGTGCTTCACACAATTCAGGCTCCAGAAAAACACTCTGCCATATACCTTCTCCTGTGTCCATGAAAGAAAAGATGACTGTATCCAAATGAAGGGTTGAAGACTGAGGCACTGCTGATATCAGAAATGGGCATTGTTGGGGCACCTGGATGGCTCAGTCGGTTAAGCATCTGACTTCCGCCCAGGTCGTGATCTCACAATTTGTGGGTTTGAGCCCCACATCGGGTTCTGTGCTGACAGCTCGGAGCCTGGAGCCTGCTTCAGATTCTGTGTCTCCCTGTCTCTCTGACCATCCTCCATTCATGCTCTGTCTCTCTCTCTCTCTCAAAAATGAATAAACTTATAAACATTTTTAAAAAAAGAAGAAGAAATGGGCATTATTTCATAGTGTGGGGAGGATTTGAGCTGGAAAATAATTAGGGAAAAATAGATTATAATTCTTTCCTCTCAAATACCATGACTGCAATACAGTTTTTGAATAGTGAAATATTTGCCAGTAGAGCAAAGTGTTCATTTTCTCGAACTCTTCATATCTGCCATTCATAATTTAGTACAGTTTTTATAACAGTTGTACAGGCAGTGAAGAATTAAATATTATATAACATATATACTTGATAATTATACCCTAAATTTGTATGCATATAAGTCTAGATATAACATATGTGAGACACAATACCTATTCTTCTCATTGACAAACTACAATTATAAATAGTTTCAGGCTTACAGAAATATTTAGCAAGACTTAATGAACTTTTTATTTTTTTTTATTTTTTTTTTTTATTTTTTTAAATTTTTTTTTTCAACGTTTATTTATTTTTGGGACAGGGAGAGACAGAGCATGAACGGGGGAGGGGCAGAGAGAGAGGGAGACAGAGAATCGGAAACAGGCTCCAGGCTCTGAGCCATCAGCCCAGAGCCTGACGCGGGGCTCGAACTCACGGACCGCAAGATCGTGACCTGGCTGAAGTCGGACGCTTAACCGACTGCGCCACCCAGGCGCCCCTTAATTAACTTTTTAAAAACTGACTTACAGTTACATTTAAATTTAAATAAAACTTACATTTAAATAAAATTAAAATTTGATATTCATTATTATTTTTTGCCTTGCCTTTACATTTAGCAAATAATTTTTTAATGTTTTTAAACTTTTTAATTAATTTATTTATTTTGAGAGAGAGAGAGAGCACACAAGCAGGGGACGGGCAGACAGAGAGGGAGAGAAAGAGAACCCCAAACAGGTTCTGCACTGTCAGCGGGGAGCCCGACGCGGGGCTTGAACCCACAAACCATGAGATGATGACCTAAGTCAAAAACAAGAGTCAGACGCTTAACTGACTGAGCCACCCAGGTGCCCCGCAAATAATATTTAATATATTAGAAGAAAAATAATTTTTTAAGACACTGAATTTAAAAAATTTTTACATTTTCTTAAATATATATGCTTTGTATAACAAGATATTTAAGTTTCATATCCTTTTTGTGGCAATTGTAAAAATTGGACTCAAAGTTTTTGACACACCTCCCATACAGAGGTAGGGGGTTCATATACCCTCTGGATGGGCTTATAACTGCTTCAACCAACAGAGTACAGTGAAAGGGACACTACATGGCTTTTGAGGTGAATTCGGACTAGGTTCTGCAGCTTCTACCTTGCTCACCAGAACAGTCATTCCTGAAGCCCTGAGTTTCCATTTAAAAAGTCCAACTATGGGGCGCCTGGGTGGCTCAGTCGGTTGGGCGGCCGACTTCGGCTCAGGTCATGATCTCGCGGTCCTGAGTTCGAGCCCCGCGTCGGGCTCTGTGCTGACAGCTCAGAGCCTGGAGCCTGTTTCCAATTCTGTGTCTCCCTCTCTCTGACCCTCCCCCGTTCATGCTTTGTCTCTCTCTGTCTCAAAAATAAATAAACGTTAAAAAAAAAAATTTAAAAAGTCCAACTATCCTGGGGCTGCCATACTGGGAGGAAGTGTAAGCCATAAGAATAGATCACATGCATTAACAGCTAGTTAAGCGTCATGATCTCATGGTTCACGAATTCAAGTCCTGTGCCGGGGCTCTGTGCTGACAGCATGGAGCCTGCTTCAGATGCCGTGTCTCCCTCTCTCTCGGCCCTTCCCTGGCTCACACTCTGTCTCTCCCTCAAAAAGTAATAAACATTAAAAAAAAAAAAATAGACCACACGCAGGCATTGCTGTTAATAGTCCCAACTAAGCCAAGCTTTCAAATATTCCCATCCCAAATACCAGACAAGTGAGTGAAGAAACCTACAGATGATTCTGCACCCCCGTCATGAAAGTCTCCCCCAACTATCTGAGTCATGCCAGCTCAGACTCCAGACATCATGAAGCAGAGAAAAGCCACTTCTACTGTACCCTGTTCAAATTCCTGACCCAGAGAATCCATAACAATATAAAATAGTTGTAATTTTGTACCATCCAATTTGGGGATGGTTTGTTACACACCGACAGATAACTTGAATGCTTTGAATAGAGTTACATTTTTTTAACTTATGTCATTGAGAATGATTATTAATTAAACCAGTGATAGAAAATATAAGAGTAGAGAGAAGGAAAAACAATTTCAGAAACAAAAGAAGAAAGAGGGCCTTCTAGTTACAACAGCATGAAGGAACTGGCAATTCCTTTCTATAATAAGTTATACCCGTACTTTAGAGAAGATAGATATAGTTTACCATATTCCTGTCAGTAAGTACAACTAAAAACCCTGGACATTATATGTATATGAGGAAGAAAACTCTAAAAGGTGGAGAGAAGGCAGACTGGCTAGGGACCTTGGGTCCCTAGAAATGACATAGTGGTGAACTCCCTGAGTTTTCTTTTTGCTTTATATATCCCAAATTTGGAGGAAGCTAGCTCTGACCCACCACCACGCCAGAAATAGCAAGCAATGCTGTTCCCTCACCCCCTCCAGTGTTAACGGAAGCCAAGTGAGGAACCAGATTTCTATTCTCATTTGTCAATAATGGGGCAGAGCCCCACTTCCACTGCCAGATCAGTGTCAGAGTGAACTAGCTAAAACAGAAGGTTTAAATAAGACAGTCTTATAAACACCCAAAATATCCAGGTTTGGGGGTGCCCGGGTGACTCCGTCGGTTAAGCATCTAACTCTTGATTTTGGCTCAGGTCATATCTCTCAGTTCATGAGATGAAGCCCCACGATGGGCTCTGTGCTGACAGTGCGGAACCTGCTTGGGATTCTCTCCCTCCCTCTCTCTTGGCGCCTCCCCTGCACATGCACTCTCTCCCTCTCCAGGTAAATGAATAAACATTAAAAAATGTCCAGGTTTTGACCAAAAATCATTCATCATGCCAATAACCAAAAAGACCACAAACTGAATGAAAAAAGATAATCAGTAGATGCTAGAACAGAGATTTTAGTTTAATTCTAGTTTAAATGCTTAATTTCTAGTTTATTTTCAAATAGAAATTCTAGTTTAAATATTTACTAATATATTTAAAATAGTCACGTGAATTGGTCTTTGAGAGTTTCAATTAGTATGTAAGTATAGGTAAGCCACTAAAATATGTTATGATTTAAATACCTGGTGCCCTTTTTTGGTTTTTTTTGGAAGGCCATGCTAATTTTATTAACCCATACACTGTGTAGGGGCACCCGGGTGGCTAAGTTGGTTAAGTGGCCAACTTCAGCTCAGGTCATGATCTCACACTTTGTGAGTTTGAGCCCCATGTCGGGCTCTGTGCTGACAGCTCAGAGCCTGGAATCTGCTTCGGATTCTGTGTCCCTCTCTCTCTCTGCCCCTCCCCTGCTTGTGCTCTCTGTCTCTCTCTCAAAAATAAATAAACATTCATTAAAAAACCTATACAATGTGTCAAGTATAAGTCTAGAATTTTAAATCACAAGCTTTTCTAGAAATCAATAAGAAAATACAAATAACCTATGTTAATCAGGACAGAAAAATTCAATAATCTTAAGGGACTTGATTTGCTCACAAAACTTTAAAGTTCAGAAGCAGGGCAGGTTTTTGGCCCAGTGGGATCTAGGGCCTCCAGAAAAATAACAACAGAGCTTAGTTCTTGTTCATTACTGCTAGCCTCTGGTTTCTCCTCAGACTCTCTCCACATGGTGCAAATTCAGGCTTCCATAGTCCTTAGTTCATAGGATCTCTGCAGAGACTTCTTTCAACAGTCCCAGCACAAGTTCTGTTGAGAGCTCTTTTTAGCCTACCTTGAGTCACATGCCCGTTCTTTTTTTTTTTTTTTTATTTTTTTTTTCAACGTTTATTTATTTTTGGGACAGAGAGAGACAGAGCATGAACGGGGGAGGGGCAGAGAGGGAGACACAGAACCGGAAACAGGCTCCAGGCTCTGAGCCACCAGCCCAGAGCCTGACGCGGGGCTCGAACTCACAGACCGTGAGATCGTGACCCACGGACCGCGAGATCGTGACCTGGCTGAAATCAGACGCTTAACCGACTGCGCCACCCAGGCGCCCCACATGCCCGTTCTTTAATCACTGTGGCTAAGGAGCTGCAGGACTCTGGAAGGCCAGACCTGGTCACGTACTCATCATCTAAGCCACAGGAAATGGGTTCCCACAATAAATAAGAATTGTTACCAGGGGATGGGGAAGGAGATGCTCAACAAAAAACAACATATATCCACACACAGCCCAATGGAAAAGCTTCCACAGGTAAAGGATATGAAGAAACAATTCATGATAAAACTATATGGCCAATAAACATGAAAATAACTTCAACCTCACCATTAACCAGGGAAATGCAAAATAATTCTTTTATTCTTTTTTGCCCATCAGCTAAAAGTTATCAAGTGTAGGTAAGGCTATATGGGAAAATGAGAACTTTCCATACATTTGGTGGAAGTAGTAAGTTATACAGACCTTTGGGAAGGCTATCAGAAAACACATCCTTTGACCCAACAATCTACCTTATACAACTCCATCCAAAGAAATTCACACACAAGCACACAAATATATGAAAAAGATATTTGCTATGGCAATGTAATAGCAAGAGAAAAAATAAAGGAATAATTAAATAATGGGGTTTTTGTAGTATTGAATCCTATTCAACCATTAAAGAAATTTAAAGATCTCAGGATCTGTTTTTGAGACAAAAAAAGAAAAGCAAGTTGTGGAACAGTACATATATATGATCCGATTTATTTAAAAACAGAATTTGTATTATATGTATATTCATATGGAGATGTCTGGAAGGGGACTACATAGATGTCCACAAAACTGTGGGCAATGGAACATGATGGGATGCAATGGAGAAAAGTGTCACTCTTTATTCTTATACTTGTGGATCATTTAAGTTTTGTACAATGAGATGGTAGTTATTTATACTTTCGTCATTATAAAAAGAAAAAGAGGCAAACGCAAATCCAACAAGAAATGCAAATGGCCAGTAAGCATATGAAAAGATGTTCCTCCTCATCAATAATCAAAGAAAAGAAAGATAAATTTTGTCTGAGTGACAAAATTATTAAGGATTCAGGGTTGGTGGGAGTGTAGGCAAGCAGGCACTCGACTGATGGGACTTACTAAGTTAGTATCGTCTTTTTGGTGGTATTTCTCAAAATGTTAAGTCATGAGATCACGACCTTTTTCTTTTAATATGAAGAAAAAGATAGCATGTAATTCTGTTTCTTTAATGTAAAGAAAAAGATGGTTATCACAAATGAGTTTCATTTAGGAATGGTAATCAGTGTCTAATTAGTACAGTGCTTGCAATTAATACAAACAACTAAAGAAGCGTTTTTTTTTAAAGATTTCAAAGTGAAAACATATTTCTTTCCTCTATAATGTTTGCATTGTTTATTAATCTCTTAGTAAGGAAGGAAATTAGTTCCTCCAGAGCTACCAAACTTTTACTTTCTATTAGAAATGTAGATACTATCTATTTTATTTACTTGGATCAATGCTGTGAACTGCTGTTCAAATTATAGTTATTTTAATCATGATTATTATAAAAATTAATAATGGTTAAAAAAAAGGATCCTGGGGAGAGGAAGTGGAAGGGGAGGAGACGGAATGTTTATGAAAGGACAATGGGAGGGATCCTTGTGCTGACGGAACTGCTCTGTGGTGTTGGAAACATGAAACCATGTGCGTAATAAAATTGCGACACACATATAGGCTTAAAAGTAAAACTGGGAAAAAGTGAAGATGAGTGGATTATATCAATGCTAATATTCTGATGATGTGTACTGTAGTCTTGCAAGGTGTTACCTTTAGAGAGTACATAGGATCTCTCTGTATTATGTCCTACAACTTCATGTGAATCTACACTTTTCCCAAAATTAAAGTACAAATTGATGAAAATGATTCAACACATGTTCATAGCTAATATTTTTAAAGGGAACAAATTTAGAATCTTGCCTTTTTGCTTTCTTAATGATGTCTTTGCATTAAGAGAAGTTCTCAATTTTATTTTATTTTTTTAATTTTTTTTTCAACGTTTATTTATTTTTGGGACAGAGAGAGACAGAGCATGAACGGGGGAGGGGCAGAGAGAGAGGGAGACACAGAATCGGAAACAGGCTCCAGGCTCTGAGCCATCAGCCCAGAGCCGGACGCAGGGCTCGAACTCACGGACCGCGAGATTGCAACCTGGCTGAAGTCGGACGCTTAACCAACTGCGCCACCCAGGCGCCCCAAGAAGTTCTCAATTTTAATAAGATACAATTTAATCAATCTTTTTCTTTATGATCAGTTATTTTTCTGTCCAGTTTAATATTTGTCTACCCTATGATCATGAGAATATTCTTCAATGTTACCTTTTATTAACTTTATTGTTAACTGTCTACAGTCTATGTGAAATTAATGTTTGGGTATGTATAGCTAGTTAAGATACACTGTTGTCTGTATGACTATCCAATTGACCCAATACAACATATTGACATGATCACCCTTTCCTCACTGCACTATAGTACCATTTTTGTCACAGATCAAGTGACCACATATGTGTAGGTCTGTTTCTGGACTCCATGCTTTTCCATTGGTCTATTTGTCTATCTTATAGCCAAAGCTATGCCATTTTGTTCTAAACATTATTTGTCTTAATAATAAGAGGTAATACATAGTAGGAGTAGAACTTCCAACTTTGTTCTTCAAAATTCTCTTGGCTATTCTTGGCCTTTTGCAATTATACATGACATTTGAAATCAGCCAGTCAATTTCTACCCAAAAAAGGCTGGGATTTTTACTGGGACTGAAATGAATCTACACATCAATTTGGGAAGAACTGACATGTTTGCATTAGTAAGTCTTCCTAGCCATCAATTTGGTATAGCTCTCCATTTATTTAGGCTTTAATTCCTCTCAGAAATAGTATACAGTTTGATATGCAGAGATCTTGCACTATTTTAGATTTATTCCTAAGTATTTAGTTTTGTTATTATAAACTCTATCATCTAAAAATTTTAGGTGATATTTGTAATATAGGAATACAATTGAGTTTTATATATTGACCTTGTGTTTATCTTTTTCCTTGCTCTTAATTTATTCCTGCATCTGTGCTTCCATCTGGGATCATTTTTCCTTTAGCCTGAACAATTCCCTTTAGCAATTTTTTGTGTGGGTTTGTTGGTGGAGATCTTTCTCAATGTTTGTTTTCTAAACACATTTTTATCTTAACTTCATGTCTGAAGGATATTTTGCTGGGTATAGAATACTAGGTTAGCTCCTTCTAAGACATTATTTAACTTTTTATAGCGTTCCACATTTCTGTAAAAAGTGACGTGTGTCTTATTATTCTCTTTTGAAGGTAATGTGTCTTTTAATGCATATTATTTATAGATTTTCTCTTTGCATTCTGCCTCAAGGATTTGTGGAGGAATGTTGCATGTGCAGCTTGACAAGGTGAGCTAGTATCAGTCTTTAAGATGTGAGGCCTCCTTCTTCCTCCCAGATATCAAAAGCCATCACAGCTTTTCAGCAAAAGTACCTACATGGACTGTCCCTGTTCCCTTTAGGAACAAGTCCTTTTGCCATCCACTGCATGTATGAGTGGGAGTAAGGTTGAGAGGCTGCCCCACCTGTCTCTTCTATAGCCGTACCTCAATGAATAACTCACACATTGTTCCAGGACCCTACTGATACCAAAAGTTTTTTTTTCTCTGTACATAGAATATCCCCAAAAGCCATCTGCATTTCTGCATTAAGCCTATGTTATGCAACTTTTGTCTGTCTACCTTCAGTCCAATCCCATCTGTTTCCTATTTTTTCAAGGATTCTCACAATGTCTGGTCCATTGATAGAACTGCTTCATGTTTTTTTTTTTTTCCAACGTTTATTTATTTGTGGGACAGAGAGGGACAGAGCATGAACGGGGGAGGGGCAGAGAGAGAGGGAGACACAGAATCGGAAACAGGCTTCAGGCTCTGAGCCATCAGCCCAGAGCCTGACGCGGGGCTCAAACTCACGGACCGCGAGATCGTGACCTGGCTGAAGTCGGACGCTTAACCGACTGTCTTCATGTTTTTCAATGTCAAAGTATGTGCATGGATACACATGAGTTTGTGAACCCATGTAACTTGTTTGTAATTCTTAGACTTGGGAAAGAAGGGAGGAGTTGGGAGAGGCAAGAACTTGCTCTCAGTTGGCCATCTTGATTCAATCTCAGCTAAATTTTTAAGCACATATTGAACTCTTTTAATACCAAACACAGACAGCTGCTAGTATCATATGATCTAATGTGGAAATCTCTGGTTCTGAAGTGATGTCATATTAAGCTATTTCAATTTAGCATGGTCTCCATGCTAAAACTGGCATCTGCATGACACGTGTGAATAAATTTCATTTTCCTTCATGAAAATTACCTTTAAAAATTTTTTTTAATGTTTATTTATTTTTGAGACAGAGAGAGACAGAGCATGAACAGGGGAGGGGCAGAGAGAGAGGGAAACACAGAATCTGAAACAGGCTCCAGGCTCTGAGCTGTCAGCACAGAGCCTGACGCGGGGCTCGAACTCATGGACTGTGAGATCATGACCTGACCTGAAGTTGGACGCTCAACCGACCAAGCCACCCAGGTGCCCCGAAAATTACCTTTTAGATATTAATGCTAGATCTCAAAAGAATTGAGAGTTCTCTATTACAGATTCCTACTAACATATAACAGTAACAACACAAATAATATTTTTGCTCAACTATAACAAAAAACAGTATTTTTTTTTTTATTTATTTTTGAGACAGAGAGAGACAGAGCATGAATGGGGGAGGGGCAGAGAGAGAGAGGGAGACACAGAATCAGAAGCAGGCTCCAGGCTCTGAGCCATCAGCCCTGAGCCTGACGCGGGGCTCGAACTCATGAACCGTGAGATCATGACCTGAGCTGAAGTCAGACGCGTAACCGACTGAGCCACCCAGGCGCCCCAAAAAACAGTATTTTTAAAAAATAGCTATTTTAAAAACTTTGTTAAGTGCTAAAATTAAAAATAAGAAAGAGCAACTCAGATCTTGAGGTGAAAAAAAAAAAAAAAGAAAGATCCTGAGATGTTATTTCTCTGTACTCCACCCTAAAATTACTCAATCAACAGACTCTTCTGCCAATACTAATAAATTCAGGAATAATTTATCACTGATTTACCATTGATGTTACAGTGTAAATTCCAAAATTGTAAATCTAAAATAATCTCCAATTGGTTGTACAATAGAAATTTTATATAAACACATGCAATCCCAAAATAATATAAACTCTAAATATTCAGAGCTAAATCTAAAGAGTTCAACAAAACACTCTTTTAAAAAATATTTAGGAGTACCTGGGTGGCTCAGTCAGTTAAGCGTCCGACTTTAGCTCAGGTCATGATCTCATGGTTCGTGGGTTCGAGCTACGCATCAGGCTGTCTGCTGTCAGCACAGAGCCTGCTTCAGATCCTCTGTCTCCCTCTCACTGGTCCTCCCCAGCTTGCATTCTCTCTCTCCCTCTCTCAAAAATAAATAAACCTTAGGGGCGCTAGGGTGCCTCAGTCGGTTAAGTGTCTGACTTCAGCTCAGGTCATGATCTCAAAGTTGATGGGTTCGAGCCCCACATCAGGCTCTGTGCTGACAGCTCAGAGCCTGGAGTCTGCTTCGGATTCTGTGTCTCCCCCTCTTGCTGCCCCTCCCCTGCTCATGTTCTGTCTTTCTCTTTCTCTCTAAAATAAATAAACATTAAAAAAAAAGAAAAGAAAAATATTTAATGCACATCTAACATGTCCTAGGTGCCATTCTAGGCCTGGGATATATCAGTGAACAAAAGAGACAAAACCCCCTGGTTTGTGTTTATGTTCTAGTAAATACATATAATTTGAATGATCTAAAATTTGCCCTTTCATCCAGAAATTACTAATAAGGTAGATAAATGCTTTATGCCCAAACACAAATATGCATGTTTCTTCTATCAGTCCCTCACACAATCACATGAAAATATATTTGACTTACAGCTATAAAATAAATAAGTCACAGAGATGAAAAGTACAGCATAGGGTGTATCAGTAATATCGTAATGTTGTTGGGTGACAGATGGTGATTACACTTACCATTGTGAGCACAGGATAATGTATAGAATTGTTGAATTAATATGTGGTACACCTGAAACCAATGTAACATTTATGTTAACCACACTTCAATAAAAACTAAGTAAATAACTAAATAAAAATACGTTTGAGAACATTTATACCCAGACACACATTTAGCTACTGACTTCAAAACATTAGGATATCAATACCTTGTCAGAGAATGTGAGAAAGGTCAGGGATCCTAAAATTTATCTGCCTATGTTTTTCACCTGGAAAAGGAGGTAGTGGCTAGAGGTTAGGTAAGTATACCAGATTTTAAGTAACTCCTACCAGATCTCAGTTTCTACCTCCAAAATAAGCAACTGAAATAATACAGATGTCAGACCTGTGCAGACTGAGGAAAACATTGGGTCTTAGCTGGAGCAAGATTTTGATCATACAGAGTTGCACTGTCCAAATGGTAGCTGCTAATCACATGTAGTTATTTAACTTTGAATTAACGAAAATTTTAAAATTAAGCTCCTAAGTCAAAGTAGCCACATTTCCAGGGAACAGCAGCCACATATAGCCTGATTATATATAGCCACATATATAGCACTGAACATGCAGATAGAGAACATTTCCAACATTGCAGAACGTTCTATCAGCTGGTGTTTCAGAGAATGAGAAGAAAACACTGCCACTCCTGGGAAAGACCAAGACTTTCCCAAGAGGGCTACAAAAAGTGGCGACTATAATAGCAAAAACTAATTTTTCTTCTCTCTCCCTTGGCTATTTCCATCCCTGCTTCTTCTAGAAAATCTGTCTCTCCTTTCTTTACTCTTTCTCTCCCTCGCTTCTCACATTTTTTCCTACCCCATTTCTCACCCCCTTCTTTTTTTTCTAATAACAGCTACACAGTCCACAGGTAACGATTACAACATTTATTGAGGTTTAACTTTTTTAATATTTCTCAATGTTAAAATTTAAGAAGCCGAATCTTTCCGTTTCCAAAAAATACAATATTTAGAGGTGACTTTATTTTAAGGTATATATGAGCTTCAGTGTATTTTCTTCCCCGAGATCATTATTTTTCCTTAGAAAGAGTTTCTCACCTTCAGAACCCCGGGTGGAAGAGATGCACAATTCTCGTTCCAGCCTCTAGGGTTTCCCTCTATCGAGGAAGGCCCCAGTCCTGTGGGCCGCGACGCCGGCGCCACACTCCGAGCCACCTGTCTTTCCGCTGACCTTCTACTGTCACCTAGCGGAGAGGAGGGGCAAGGGCTCCTCCGAGAGTTTGGCCGTTACCAAGCGACGGAGGCGGGGCGCGGCCGGCCTAAGGAGGAGGGCGCACACTAAAAGCTGTTAAAAGAGCTGTAACAACGCCGCTTTCTATTGGCTGAAAAACTCTCGGCCATAGCCGTGAGCCAATGAGCAGGTGCATGCGGAAGACGTCAGACGCGATGCGACTCCTTCCACCGTCCTCCCCCGATGCGCCTCGGGACCGCTGAAACCCACTTTAAACTCGTGGGGGTCTTGACTGCTCCCATGTGCATCTCGCAGCTCATGCTACTGCGGGTGTTCTTCCTGATGGTTCCCGAGGGCGTCTGGCTTCAGCCTTCCTCTGCGTCAGGGGCTACACCCACCCCTTCGGACGTGGGGCCAGCGTCGCCTGGAGGGACCCTTCAATCCTCGGAGGGATCTGAAACTCCCTGGCCTGTGCCTGGAATCTCTACGGTGGGCCCTACGGTTGTGACCCCCTCTGCACCTGAGAATGGGACCGTAGACCTCTTTCCAGGTGAGGGGAGGAGATGTGGGGATGGAAAACCACTGCCTTAGATCTAAAATTCTGTGGAAAAAGTGGATTGCCACTAAGTGAGGAGTGGGACTGTCGCAAGATGGGAATTCGCGCTTGGAAGTTTGGGAATCCTCACCCCATTCCCTCTGCTTTACCTTCATAGCCTTACCCGTCTGTGTCTGTGACTTGACTCCTGGTACCTGCGACATAAATTGCTGTTGCGACAGGGACTGCTACCTTCTCCATCCGAGGACAGTTTTCTCCTTCTGCCTTCCGGGCAGCGTGAGGTGAGCTGCCGTGTGCCCGTAGAATCCTAAAGGAGATTGAGACCCTGTAGGGTCTAATTGTAATAAGTCATGTTTGGAAGTAGGAGGAGTTCTCCTTCCTGCCTTCCACCCCCACTTCCACTTCTGTAAGGAGAATTACCTTGGTTTTTCCCAGGAGTGAAGTTACTCCTCGGATTCTCTAGAGTAGGACCCTCCGATAGAATAGGACCTTTGTGTTGTCCTATGGATGCCCAAGGAGGCCTCTCTTAGGCATTGACTGACATCCATGGGGCACGTCCTTTGGGCCAAACCCTCCACTTCTAAATGTATCTCTTCTTCGTCCTATTTCCTTTCAGGTCTTCGAGTTGGATGTGTGTGGACAACTCTCTTATCTTCAGGAGTAATTCCCCATTTCCTTCGAGAGTTTTCATGGATTCAGGTGGAGTAAGGCAGTTTTGTGTCCTTGTGAACAACTGTGAGTAGAAATGTATTGGCTGTTCATGTTACCTAACATGACTTTTTTTTTTTAACTTTTTTTTTCTGTTGAATTTCCATCATCTGCCCTCTTCTACCTCTCTACCTGCTCCCTCTTAGTAGTGAACGTTTGCAGTTTCTTCTGCCGTATTGGCTGTGGATCAGAAAACCTGTACAAAACTTTAATTTCAGTCATCCCTGTTAGACATAAGGAGCTGGCTACAGGAACTTAGATAGATTTACATATTTGTTTAATATAAGTTATAGAATTGTTACAAAATATACCACTTTGGAGTGTCTGAAATTTTATTTTAAAAAAAAAATTTTTTTTTTCAACGTTTATTTATTTTTGGGACAGAGAGAGACAGAGCATGAACGGGGGAGGGGCAGAGAGAGAGGGAGACACAGAATCGGAAACATGCTCCAGGCTCTGAGCCATCAGCCCAGAGCCTGACGCGGGGCTCGAACTTACGGACCGCGAGATCGTGACCTGAGCTGAAGTCGGCCGCTTAACCGACTGCGCCACCCAGGCACCCCTGAAATTTTAAATGTAGACATTATGAAGTGAAAGGAGGGAAACATAAAGCCAATTACTTGAGAGGTGGAAACATTATTATCAGGACTGGTCAGTTGAGGTTTAGAAGAAACAGGAAGGATGGGGCGCCGGGGCGCCTCAGTCGGTTGAGCCTCTGACTTCGGCTCAGGTCATGATCTCTCAGTCCGTGGGTTCGAGGCCCGCGTCGGGCTCTGTGCTGACAGCTCAGAGCCTGGAGTCTGCATCAGATTCTGTGTCTCCCTCTCTCTACCCCTCTTCCACTCATGCTCTGTCTCTCTGTCTCAACAATAAATAAACATTAAAAAAAAGAAGAAGAAACAGGAAGGAGAGGACAAATTGAATGTTGTCTCTAGCTTTGCCATGTTCTGACGGAAACAGTACCTTTTTGTTGTACTAGAGTCTCATCTGGTATGGGGCAAATGTGAACATTATTGAACCTCCTGTCTTCATCGCAGTCTGCTAATCACTCACATTCCTGGCATTAAGGACATGGAACTGACTGGTATTCATTGGCTGTATTCTTATCTTAGATGTCAAGAGTAAAACAATAATTCCTTTAACAGATTACACATAAAATAGAAGGCGATAAAAATCACACTTGTTCTCTTTGAAAGTGGAGTGTTATTGACTGGGAGTTTTCTGGGAAAATGTTCTATAACTTACACTGAGTAGCGGGAATAAAAGTATATAAATATGTAAAAAATCTTTTGAGTTTACACTTAAGATGAGTGCATTTGCATACTTTGCTATGTATATATTATGCCCCAATAATATTTTTTTAAGTAGTTACTTGGCATGCCAGATATTTTAAAATAAATGTTTTTCTTTTATCTAAACCCCTTTTCATTAAAAAAAAAAAAAAATTCTAGCAAGATTAAACTATTTCCAGAAGCTCCAAAAGGTCAATGCAACCAACTTCCAGGCCTTGGCTACAGAGTTTGGAGGCGAATCATTCACTTCAACATTCCAAACCCAGTCGCCACCACCTTTTTACAGGGTGAGCCTGGGGATAGGGATGGGATTGTTTGGTGTGGTTTTTCCCTCATAGCTGACAATTGACAGGGTATCTTTGAGGTACCCCGCTGCAACTAGGTAAACCATTGTCAACTCTTTCAGAAGGCAGTATTGTCCATATTAACAAGTCATTGAGTTAATTTTTGTTTCTACTTTTTCTTTTCTGGTAGAGTTCTGTCCAATCTCACTGTGGATAAATTTCTACTGTACTTTATTCAGGCTGGGGACCCCATTTTGACATATTTCCCCAAGTGGTCTGTAATCAGCTTGCTGAGGCAGCCTGCCGGAGTTGGTGCTGGGGGGCTCTGTGCTGAGAGCAATCCTGCGGGTGAGTCCAAAACAAAAGTGCCAACCTTTTTATTCAATTTAAAATAGGCTTTCTTGGGGGCACCTCGGTGGCTTAGTCAGCTAAGCATCCAGCTTCGACTCAGGTCACGATCTCATGGTTCGTGGGTTCGAGCCCCGCTTTGGGCTCTGTGCTGACAGCTCAGAGCCTGGAGCCTGCTTCGGATTCTGTGTCTCCCTCTCTCTCTGCCCCTACCCCACACACACTCTCTCTCTCTGTCTCTCTCTCTCTCTCTCTCTCAAAAATAAATAAACATTAAAAAAAAATTAAAGAAAATAAAAATGAGAAATAGGCTTTCTTAGAAATCGTTTAAAAAAAAAAACCCTAAAGAAAGTTGTTTTAAATAAAAAGAAAATAGACTTTCTTTTTTATCACTCCCTTAATTCTTTGTGTTCTAAGGTTTCCTGGAGAGTAAAAGTACAACCTGTGCTCGTTTCTTCAAGAACCTGACAAATAGCTGCACCTTGGATCCAGCCCTCAATGCTGCCTCTTATTATAACTTCACAGTCTTAAAGGTGGTGTCCCTACCCTCCAAGTCAACATGCTTCCCACCATTGGGTTGTGGGAAAAGCACTGAACTGAAAGTCAGAATGCCTAAGAGCTACAAAAAAGGCAGAGGGCCCCAAAACCCTGTCATCTAAAGACAGATGGAAGAATTGAGGATATACATCCAAGATAAGAGATTCTACCCTCCTGGCTAATGGGATTGGCTTGGACAGTGGGAGGGGATATCGTTTCACTATTTCACCAAAACCTCTTGCTTTTGCCATTCTGTAGAGCTCTGCTCAGAGCAGGCGTGTCACAGTCCAATCTCCCCTCAGCTTTACTCATGGCATTTTAGTATTAAGAAGAGTCAGGTGGAAGAGAAGAATCATTCTAATATGTTAATTTTTCCTCCCCACATGTGAAACCACAAGCTCCTGGAAATTTTCTCTGAGGTCTATGCACACTCACGGTTCTTGCTGTTCTCTTATTCTAGGTTCCAAGAGGTATGACTGATCTGCAGAATACGAAGGTATGACGTTGTTTATCAGGAAAAAATAAGGAGACTATTTGGTCCATTTGCATCTGAGGCAGTTTCAGTCTAGATTATAGTTGTGAAAGGAAATCTGTGTGTGATGTATCAAACTGTTAGGTGTGGACGTAAAACATTTTCCCATGTAAGTTCTTTATGATTAATAAGCATCACATGAAATAAAAATTCACAAGGTGTTAGATAAGTTTCAGAAACATTGGGTTAAGTAAAGTTAAACATTATATTTAGAGGGGTCTTCTTGGAGTCTTTAATGTGCTAGAGGACCCTGGTACTCTCTAAGGGGAATACCAGATATAGTATTCCTAAAATTTATTTGACCATAGAACCTTTATTTTATATCCGGTAAAATTAAGGACCTGAGAAATATGTTTTGAGAAGTGCTGATTTAAAATGATTTTTTTTTTTAATCTTAAGTTGTAGGCTGGCAACGGGAAGGAGAGAGGAAGGTGGTGATCAAAAATGAAAAATACTCATTTCAATATAATATGTAGCTAGAAGAGAAAATACTGCTTTCAATCTCAGTTGATTTACTTCTTCTCCTTGCTAGTTCCAGGTTCCTGTAACCCTTGTCTCACAGGCTGGTTCTCCTCTCTTGTCTGGAAACATTTGTCAGAATGTGGTTTCCCAGGTAAGGACGCTGATCTCAGATTCTGGACTGTTTGTTGGTTGTTGATCAACATTACCAGAGGTGCCTCATTTCCATTAAGTACCAGACCAACCCCACAGGAATTTTTGTGCATGGAACTTAACATGTCAAAAACTGAGCCCATCACCTTCCTCCTACCATGTTTCAGTTTCCATTGCTGCCTTTCTCCCATATTTCACACCCAAAAGACTAAGATTATTTCTGACTTTTCTATCTTTACCTATTGGCGGTTTATTATAGTTCATACCACATTTTCTTCTCCTGAAAAAAACTAGTATCATCTGAAAATCTGAAATAGAGGAGTCCACTTCTTTTCCTCTATTCTCCCTTTTTTTTTTTTTTCAACGTTCATTTATTTTTGGGACAGAGAGAGACAGAGCATGAACGGGCGAGGGGCAGAGAGAGAGGGAGACACAGAATCGGAAACAGGCTCCAGGCTCTGAGCCATCAGCCCAGAGCCCGACGCGGGGCTCGAAATTCCAGACCGCGAGATCGTGACCTGGCTGAAGTCGGACGCTCAACCGACTGCGCCACCCAGGCGCCCCTCTCTATTCTCCCTTTTAATCAAGCTACAGAAGGAAGAATTGTCTTAAGCATCATTTTAAAGTCTTCTCAGAAATCTAAGGTTACCTTCAATTGCTTATGACTTCCATTTCCAGGTACTATCTTCATTCATCCTCAGACATTGGGAGAGTCAAGTAAACCTGGTGTCCATTCCATGCTCCCCTCTCTACTCATCTTCTCTGCACACAATCAGAACTCATTTTTCTTCCCTTTCGATCCTTACCATAAACTCACTTCTCCCGTGAATGCTGTCAAAGAGTTTTCGAACCCTTTCACACCCTTTCAAAACCCTTTCAAAGATCCAGTATCTTTTTGCATGTGTAGATATAATATGAAGTCTACTTTATCTTTTCATGGTATTTGTGTTTAGCATTTTTAAGATTACTTGTTTAGTTTCCCTCGTTCAGTTATTCCTTTTGTTGAGATATAATTGACATATTACATTGTATTAGTTTTAGGTATACCACATGATAATTTCATATGTTACACTGTATTAGTTTTAGGTACACAAGGTGGTAATTTCATATATATATATATATATATATTTAAGTACACCACATGATAATTTCATACACACACACACACACACACACACACACACATATAGTGAAATGATCACCAGTTGAGTTTAGTTGATATTCATTACCACAGTTACACATTTTTTTCCTGCATATAGTGAAATGATCACCAGTTGAGTTTAGTTGATATTCATTACCACAGTTACACATTTTTTTCCTGCAGTGAGAACTTAAGATCTACTCTCAGCAACATTCAAATATAAATATACTACTGTTAACTGTATTCACTATGCTGTACACTCATTTAGTTATAATAAAACTCTTAAAGACAGAAAATCTTCTGTATACTTGGCCCATTAAATAATTTTTAGGGGTACCTGGTTGGCTCAGTTGGTTAAGCGATCAACTCTTGGCTCAGGTCATGATCTCATGGTCATGAGATTGAGCCCCACATCAGGCTCCACACTGGTTATGGAGCCTGCTTGAGATTTCCTCTCCTTCCTCTACCCCTTCCCCTCTCACACATGCACTCTCTAAATGGATGAATAAATGAGTGAATAAATTTTATTAATTGATTTTACTTTTGTATTTCAGGTCATCTATGAGATAGAGACCAATGGGACTTTTGGAATCCAAAAAGTCTCTGTCAGTTTTGGACAAACCAACCTGACTGTGGAGCCAGACACTTCCTTACAGCAATATTTCCTCATTCGCTTCAGGGTTAGGGCCCTTCTTCTATAGTGGATTGAGAGGGCAAGAAATAGTGGGTTAGAAATAGTTCCTGGGCTTCTCTGATGCATGCAAAATAGATTAAGAATATGAAGGCCTAGTTCAGTCTGTCAACTGAGGCCTCAACATTTGCTATTCCATAATTTAACTACAAGTGATAGAGATTCAATAACATTTATCCAGTAAAGTTTCTGTGACTCTCTATCTGGCCCCAATGAAGCAGGACTTTAGTCTCAAATCCAAACTCTTTTTTTAAATAGTCACTTTGAATCATAAACTCAGCCAACCTCCCACAGAAATTCTTTAACTAGCTTTTCTTATATATCTGGGCATTTGGCAAGTTTTTGTTTGTTTTTTACTTTTACTCTTTATATTTCTGTACTATTTAGGTGCTTATAATGAATTTTTGCCTGTATGTATTTATAAACATGTCAAATTACTATGTGATGGCATTTAGCATTTTATTCATTTCCCACTTAATCTAATTTTCCAATCTTGATCACGATCTTTTGGCTTTCTTCTTTTTATATGTGTGTGTGTGTGTGTGTGTATATATGTATATAATACATATATATAATATATATATATATAATATAATTTATTGTCAAATTGGTTTCCATACAACACCCAGTGCTCATCCCAACAGGTGCCCTCCTCAATGTCCATCAC
>NW_024412404.1:35504391-35606224 GCF_014898765.1 Herpailurus yagouaroundi | reverse complement strand
CTCATTCATTGGGAGTTTATTGGAAGGATAAATGGGGGGGGGGGGGGCGGGTAGTAACCGGACATATTTGACATAGGAGATGCTTGCGCACAGGAGCCCAGCGGAGCGCAAGCTCCAGACCCACAACTGAGCAGTTTACTGGGAAGCAGAGCGAGAACAGCCCCCCAGCCTGCCTCCGCTGGGGAATCTTTTCTACTTTCTTTTGACCCCAGCAGAATCTGGTTTCTTCTCAACTCTGCCCTCAAATGATCAACCAAGTCTCATGTCTCTCACAGTTTATCACTGGAATGTCTGTATTAATTAAAAGATATTTCTAAATTAAGTTTAAATTCCTTAACTGATAGAAGTTTTTGAGAAACAAAAGGTTGGTAGATCCTTGGTTGTAATCCTTGGTAGGAGTAGCATACCGTGAATTTCAATATGCAGATCACTTGGGACCCATTTTAGTGAATGAAAAAGTAAAAGATGTTGGGGAGTAGAAATTTCTGCAAAATGCTCCACTGTGTGAGGGAGCCAGATTGTTCAGTGCTGCTAAGTTACTGCAATGCCATAGAGAAGGGTATGAAGCCACACAGTGGAGCGTGCTTTTCTGTGCAAGTGACTTTTCTTCGCTCTTTGTGCAGGCTTTTCAACAGAGCACAGCTGCTTCTCTTACTGGTCCTAGAAGTGGAAATCCTGGCTATATTGTTGGGAAGCCACTTTTGGCCCTAACTGGTGATAAAAGTCACTCTGTATCCTTTTTGGGACTTGAGTAGTCTCTTGCAGAAAAGCTGCAGCTGCTGATCTTTTGGGTTTGCCAATTCTGAGGTCCCCTGATTTTTTTAGGTATTCAGGACTTCCTTTACCAAACCATTAATACCAACCATTAATACATTATATTCTCAAAGTCGTTGCTACCAAAAGCTGAAGGTGTTTGTTTTAAGGAAATAGTTATATACTGGTGTGTGGTTAGACATTTGGGGGAAAATAGTAATTGTCTCTTGTGTTTTTTAACTACTAGAGGGAAAAAACAAATTTGTAACTCGAACAGTGTTATGATAATAGTAAAATATAGTGTTAAAGGAATAATAAGAGCATAAATTTTCCAATCTGCCTTCTTTTTCTTCTGTTACACTCTCCTTGACCATCACTTTCCACCTCAGATGACCCTCTTGCAGAGCCAGGGTGATGGAATCTGCTCTGTTAAGAAACATGAAGTGCAATTTGGAGTGAATGCAATATCTGGATGCAAGCTCAGGTAATTCTTTGCTTCCACATCATTTCCCACAATTTTGCCTCTCTCTGTAGGGAATATGTTGATAAGGACAACTTTTATATTTTGAATGACAATGCTAGTTAGGAGTAGTTTTATAATCTATATAATAGTAATATTGCTAAAAGTTTTCTGACAGTCTCTTATACCTATTAATAAGGATTATTTCTTCCAATTTATTTTGTAATATTTAAAAACAATTTTTTAACATTTATTTATTTTTAAGAGACAGAGTGTAAGCGGGGGAGGGGCAGAGAGAGAGGGAGACACAGAATCCAAAGCAGGCTCCAGGCTCTGAGCTGTCAGCCCAGAACGGATGTGGCGCTTGAACCCATGAACTGTGAGATCATGACCTGAGCTGAAGTAGGACACTTAACTGAGCCACCCAGGTGCTCCTATAATATTATTTTTAACATTTGGATCAATATGTTAGCATTGAACTCCAGCCTCCATGGTGCTTCATTTCAGGCTGAAAAAGATGGACTGCAGCCACTTACAGCAGGAAATTTATCAGACTCTTCATGGAAAAACCAGCCCAGAACATGTTGCCATCTTTGGTAACGCTGACCCAGCCCAAAAAAGAGAGTGGACAAGGATTCTCAGCAGGAACTGCAGTGTTTCAGTAAGGAGAGAAATACACGTTCTCACAGAAACTCACTTTCCCCTTTTGTTTGAAAATTGTGGATATTAAAATTAAAACCAGCCCTATTTCCATAGATGATGTGACCCTCATAGAAGGAAGATAATGTGGTTGTCACAAAAGGAAGACTACAAAAAATCATGCCATTTGAAGTTATTATTTCAGGTTAGGTTTATACCTAACTTACTTTCCTTACTTGGAAAAAAATTTGAAGGTAGAAAATCTAGAGATTGTTCTGTGGTTCAAAATCAACCTTACTTATGGTAAGAGAAAGTATATATTTCAGATATTCTCTTATATTCTTGAATGTTTGATCAACACACATTCTTTGAGGTTGAAATTGTGTTTTCTTTCTGTTACAAAAGTTTACATATTTATATTTAATAAAAATACATTAATAGGTTAAAAATTCAAACCATGTATATAATGGTATTCAATGAAGAGTGAAAACCCCAACACCCCCTTCCCTAGAAGGAAACTCACTTAGCTGTTTCTGTTTGCACTTTTCCTGGTGGCCCACTAGATCAGTGCCAGCAAGTGTGTTTCTGGACTCCAGCTCAAGTGACATAAGTAAATCTGCTATACTATTCTGTCTTCTTCCTCTTTTGCCTAACCCCCTATCTTCTCACTTTAGTCTCAGCTGTACCTTTAATTTTCTTTTCTTTTCTTTTAAAATTTTAAATTGTTGGGGCACCCAAGTGGCTCAGTCAGTTGTCTCCGACTTCGGCTCAGGGCATGATCTCACGGTCTGTGAGTTCAAGCCCCACAATGGGCTCTGTGCTGACAGCTCAGAGCCTGGAGCCTGCTTCAGATTCTGTGTCTCCATCCTGTCTCTCCCCCTCCTCCACTCATGCTCTGTCTCTTTCTCTCTCTCAAAAAAAATGAATAAGTATTAAAATATATATATTAAAATTTTGTTTATTTTTCTGTATAAATAATACATATACTTGGCTAAAAATTCAAAAAGTACAAAATAAAAATCTGTGTCGCAGACAGCTCTTCCCTTCCACAGAAGCAACTGAAATTACTAGTTTCTTTCCTTCCACAGATACTGCATGCTCACACAAGTATATACTCTTGTACTTTTTTTATCCACATGATATAGCATTGTAGACACTGTCCTACACCTTGCTTTTCTCACTTGATCACAGAGTGTGTTCCATATCAGTACATAATGTGCATCCTCATTCTTTGCACAGTATGGCTGCATAATATTCCATTACATGGATGAACCATAATTTATTTATGCAGAATTTTTGGTAGACATTGAAGTTGTTTTCAGTCTTTTGCTGTTATACACAATGCAGCATTTTGTATCCTGGTTCAGGCAACATTTCATACATGAGAGAATAAACCTATATGATAACTTCTAGAAGTAGAATTGCTAGATCAAAGGTATGTGCATTTAAAATTTTAATAAATATTATCAATTTATTCCCCATACAGGTTGCACGAATTTACAGTCCCATCATTCATCTGTGACACTGCTTTTTTCCCCCTAACCCTCTTTAATACTATGTCATAAAAATTTTTTAATCTTTTTTCATAAGTGAAAATTAGTATCTCAGTGTAGTTTTATTTTTCTCTCACTGTGAGTAAGGTTGAGTATTTTGATATATGGTTGAACAATTTGTATTTTATTCACTATTATCTATCTATATTCCTTGTCCATTTTTATTGAATTACTCTGTTATGGCTTATAGGAAATCTTTGCAAATTTGAGAAATGAACTCTTTTGGTATGATTTGCAGATATTTTTTCCCAGTTTGTCATTTGTCTTTTGACTTTGTTTCTGGTATTATTTTTTTTTTATATTGTGAAAGATATCAATTATTTTTTTTATTTAACCTTTCAGTTTTGGTTCAGACTTTGAAATGCCTTTCTCTTTAGAGATTATTTTGAAAGTACCCTTTTCTCTTCTGCAGCACTATTATGACTTTATTCCTTATATACTTCTTTCCTTTTAAAAAGTCTTGGGGTAAGTAAACACGTATACTTGATCCAGGCTTTGGGCAACTGAAGTCCAATCAAGTTCTTGTAAATCTCCCACAGAGCCCTACAGAGGAAGTGTGGTTTGGGGTGATTGTAGCTGAGAACAGGAAGAGGATGGTTAGTGACAAGGTTCAGATTACACTGGAACTACTCTTTATTATTTTTTTTTTGCCTTAAGCCTACAATTTGTATTTTTAAATCACATTTTGGAAGAACATTTGACAACATAGGAAAGTATTCCTAATGTAGAATAAATGAAAAGAAAGATGTTTTAAAATATTTGGGACAAACACATGAAAGACTCAACATTGTTAGCCAATAAGAAAATGCAAAATTACAACGAGATACCACTTCACGCCCATGAGGATGGCTATTCTTAAAAGAGAGACACTAATGAGTGTTGGCAAGGGTGTGTGGAAACTGGAACCCTCGGACATAATTGATGGGACTGCAAATGATGCAGTCACTTTGGGAAACAGTTTGTTAGTTCCTGAATAAAGTAAGCTTAAATATGGTCTGTCTGTCTCCCCCCATTCCTATATTATTATTGCCAGTGTCTGAGCCTTACTCTAAAAAGGTATGAAGCTAGGAAAGCACAAGGCATATTTGAGGATAGTGCCTTGTGTCTGCTAGGTTATAGTAACCTCCTGATTGATGTCCTCACTTCCGGTAATCCTTCTTACCTCTTGGAATTAATCTTCCTGGAGTTGGACTTCATAATCTAACCCTGAAATGTCTTCCTTTACCTTTCACTGCTCTGGGTACAAATCCTTTGCTTTAGTCAAGTGGTCTGCTCAAGGCCAGTGCCTCCATCATGCCTGGCACATAGAAGACATTCAGTAACTATTATTCAAATTAATCAGTGAATATCCCTCCATGACATCATGTGCTGGTCTAGTTCCACACCTCTTTTTTTTTTTTAATTTTTTTTATGTTTATTTTTGAGACAGAAGGAGACAGAGCATGAGTGGGGGAGGGGCAGAGAGAGGGAGACACGGAATCTGAAACAGGCTCCAGGCTCAGAGCTGTCAGCACAGAGCCTGATGTGGGACTCGAACCCATGAACCGTGAGATCATGACCTGAGCCAAAGTCGGACGCTCAACCGACTGAGCCACCCAGGCACCCCTAGTTCCACACCTCTTTATGTGCCATCTCTCTACCTGAATTTTCCTTTAATCACCATTTCTTCCAGTCACACATTACTCATCCCAGTCCTGTGAAGCCATCCTCAGCCAGAAATGGCTTTTTTTTGGCAGTCCACAGCACTGACTATGCACCGCTACTGAGCACTTCTTATAACCCTTGTGCGTGGGTTCACATTTTATTAATCTCTATATTAGTCATTTCCATTTTAGAATATTAATTTTTTTAAGATCAAGGACAATAGTATGGTCTATTGTGAACTTTTGTGTTCTTTCTCTAAGTCCTATTACCTCCTTTGTTGTGTATAATTTTTAAGAAACAATGGCTCCTTAATGCATGGTAACTGACTGTAGGCAACCATCAGCAATTCAAGCAGATGCTTCTTTACCCTTCTACAGGCTATGCATTGTACTTCCTGCTGTGTCATACCAGTTTCCTTGGAGATCCAGGTATTGTGGGCATATACAGGCCTCCAGTCCAACCCACAAGCTCATGTGTCAGGAGCCCGATTCCTATACCAGTGCCAGTCTATAAAGGTAAGTTATGGCTCATAAAGTACTGCTAAGCCTTGAAATGCCTAGATGGTCTTACCAGCTATATGAGAAGCAGGTCACTTTTTAACATTGAGAGCCAATTTATGCTACCAGCCAACATTTGGTTAGAGAGAGCTGATACAACTTTCAAGTCAACCTCCCTGCCTGATTATTGAAATTAGCATGTTGTCATGATAAATAGTGTATATATTTTTCCCCAGTTTGTTTTCTTTTTTAATTTCCTGAACCCAGACTATCTTATAGGTTAATTTCATTGCAATTATCATACCAGTGTGGGGCACCTGGGTGGCTCAGTTGGTTAAGCATCCAGTTCTTGGTTTCGGCTCAGATCACGATCTCATGGTTTTGTGAGTTCGAGCCCAATGTTGGGCTCTGCACTGGCAGCAAAGAGCCTGCTTAGGTTTCTGTCTCCTCTCTCTTTGACCCTCCGTTACTCATGCTGTCTCTGTCTCAAAATAAATAAACAAACTTTTAAAAAAAATTATCATACCAGTGTTACTATACCAGTTGATTTAATCACAGAGAACATTTTCCATAACTGTGCATTCAGTATGATAGTCACACATTTATCAGAGTCTGTGAGCCTGTTGATTGCTTAAAGAGATATTGCTGTGGCTGGTTTATAGTCATCAGTTCTTAGTTGATTGCATTCCATTAAGATAAATAATTTTAGTAGTGCAGTAAACATATACCTATTGTTTATGATGTGTGTTAAGCCACTTTAACATCTGCCTTGGTTTTAGTATATAATCCTTAGCTTTAAAATTGCAAAAACAGAGAAATGATTAAGATCTGGTGAACTGATTCACATATAAATTGGCATGCCAGTGTATCAACTTTTAATGATACTTAAAACTAACTGAAATTATTATCTATATGTCATTGCATTTACATCCCAGAAAAGAAATGAACTAGAGACTGCATGTAGGCCAGAAGTAAAATATCTGTAGCTCCTTCTTACGACAGAGTTAAGTACCTTAGCTCTCTATGCCTATAAATGGGGTTAAAACTCAGGTTACCAGAAACTGTTAGTGAAGGCACTCCATTTTTTCTCTGTATTACTGAATAACATAGCACTACTTCTATAAGCTTCATTTAATCAGTTAGAGATCCTGCACTGAACATATGGTTTTGTTTTTCTAAACTGTATTTATTTGCAAGTTTGGGAAGATACCCACAGGACTGTTCTTTTCTCTCTGAATCTCTTGTTCTCCTAGGCATGGAAGCTACCCACTGGCTTATCTCTTATCTAGATATTTTAATCATTATCTTTTTTCTAGTATTTAGTAGAAGTTGGCTTTTTGGGTTAGTTTGCCCCCTCTACAAAATCACACTTTGCAGTCAGTCACATCTAACTGGTCTAATTGGTTGACAATTGAAAACTTCAGTTGTGCTGCATCCATGTATAACTGAAGACAGTATCTCTTCCAGTCATGGTGCAAAAATTAACTGTGTTGAACTTACTGAGAAGTGGTATGGGATATACCAAATCATGTGCCTTTACTTAGGATGATTTAAAGGATTTGCAAAGGGAATTGTGACTATACAAAAATTTTCACCTTAAGGTCTGACTTGAGAAACTTGCCCCTTCCACAGAAGCAACTGAAATTACTAGTCTCTATGTATTTTACAACAACCTACCTTTTAGCACACACATATATAAAAATGAAATATAAAATAATGTCTTTATGCAATGCACAATGTGGTATTGTCTATTCTGTTGTAGTTTATTCTGTTCTTTTTTTTTTTAATGTTTATTTATTTTTTATTATTGAGAGAGACAGAGACAGAATGCGAGTGGGCTAGGGGCAGAGAGAGGGGGAGACTCAGAATCCAAAGCAGGCTCCAGGCTCTGAGCTGTCAGCACAGAGCCCATCACGGGGCTTGAACTCACAAACTGCGAGATCATGACCTGAGCCGCAGTCAGACGCTCAACTGACTGAGCCACCCAGGCGCCCTGTTCTGTTCTTTTCTTAATTCTAGACACTAATGAGTCATAATTTGCAATTTGAAAAACACTTTTAGAAAATACATCTCTGGGGGTGCCTGGGTGGCTCAGTCGGTTGAGCGTCCGACTTCAGCTTGGGTCATGATCTCACAGTCCGTGAGTTCGAGCCCCACGTCAGGCTCTGTGCTGACAGCTCAGAGCCTGGAGCCTGTTTCAGATTCTGTGTCTCCCTCTCTCTCTGACCCTCCCCCGTCCGTGCTCTCTCTCTCTGTCTCAAAAATCAATAAAGGTTAAAAAAAAAGTTTTTAAAGAAAAAAAGAAAATACATCTCTGATTACGTTTTAAAGCTAATTGTATTGTTTTATTTACTAATTTATTTTATTCATTATAACTGAAAGTTGGCAGTGTTTTATATCTCAGTCAAATAGCATATGCTAGAATAACTGCCAGTCAAGCTCCCAATCTGTTTTAGTGGTTTTTAATCTTATGGACCCCACTAAGAATCTGTTGAAAGCTATTCACTTACTAGAAAAATGCACAGACATGCAATATTCTTTATATAGTTTCAAGGGATTTATTGATTTCTTGAAGCCAAGCCAAGATCTATACTAGGAAAGGTAAAGAACACTAAATTAAATAAAAATGAAATATACTTGATTTTAGAAACAGTTGCTTTAAAGGAAAGGGCTAGGAAGTGGCTGGATTGGGATTTCTCTTACCTATTGAGGTCTTAGAGAATATCACCACCATTGGATCACTGTGACAGTCTGTAAAGTTTCTATCACCGAAGTCTTTTCTTTTCAGGGATCAATCAACCACCATTTGCCTTTATCTCTTAACGAATGATAAGACTATAGAAGCACTTGACCCCTTCCTGTACTTAATAGTCTTTATAGAAGAACCTTACTTAGTTGACTGGGTTGTTTTCTTTTTACCTTTTTTTAAGAACTTTTGAAAGTTATGCTCATTGTTCCATATGTTAAAATGTATACCCACTTGAGGTGTCTCCCTGATACATAATGTTTAACCACATTTATTCTTTAACGTATTAGTTTTGTTTGACTCATTTGAAAATCTTGATAATTTCACTGACATCTTTAAAATACTGAGGGAATTTAAAATTTTTAATTGGCTTCTCCCTCAAATATATATTTGGCCCCAAAAAACATGGAGAACTAATGTGTACATTATCTAGCAGAGTATTGTACATAAATAATTCATTATTTTTTTTAGAAATTATTTCCTTAACTTCACTTTATTTAAATCATTAGTTCTCCTAAAATCATGTTTTTCTAAATATAATTTATTGTCAAATTGGCTTACGTACAACACCCATTGCTCATCCCAACAAGTGCCCTCCTTAATGCCCATCACCTACTTTCCCCTCTCCCCCACCCCCAAAATCATAATTAATATCAGATACCAGCTAACTTCTTAAAGATCATGTACTTATATGAGGAAAAATTACCTTTACATGGATATTTACAATATGCTTTATAGTTAAATAAGTTCTAATCATCATAATAGAAATCACCATATCTGATTGTGTTAGATTAAAAGAAACTCATGAATAAACAATCAGATACAGTTCATTTTTTTGCATTGGATTCTGATTTGGACAATTGTAAATCACATTTTGTAATAGTTGGGAAACTTGAGTATGGACTACATTTTAGAAAGAAATACTAACAGGAAAAGGTAGAGGTTCTTTTTCTTTTTTTAAAGAAACTTCTAAGCAGCCTGAACAATATGATTTCACATAGTTAAAAACATATATATGGATCTAGGTATGTAGAGGTCAAGATATAAATGTTAATGCTGGTATTCTTAGAGATGGAAATATGGTGTTTTTATTTCTCATTTTTACTTCCCAATAGTCTTAACTTTTTATAATTTACTGCTTTTGTAATTAAACTTCCTTTTTAAAAAAAACTTTTTTTAACATTTATTTATTATTGAGAGACAGAGAGACACAGAGCGTGAGCAGGGGAGGGGCAGAGAGAGGGGGAGACACAGAATCCGAAGTAGGTTCCAGGCTCTGAGCTGTCAGCACAGAGCCCGACACGGCTCGAACTCACAAACTGCGAGATCATGACCTGAGCCAAAGTCGGTCGCTTAACCAACTGAGCCACCCAGGCGCCCCTGTAATTAAACTTTCTTAAAGTCACTAGGAAAACACCTAGAAATAACTAGATGTTATTTTAAAGATGAATTTATTCAGTTTCATTTGCAATAACATGGAAAACATATAAAATACTTAGGAACCAATTTAGCAAAAGAGCAAAAGAGCAAAAGACCTATTCACTATAAAACATTATAGGGAGAAATTTCAGGAGACCTAAAGAAATGAAGCAATAGACCATGTTCATGGAGAAGAAGACTCAGCATTGAGATAATCTGTTCCCAAATGAATCTAACAGAATGAATGCAAACCCCCAAAAATCCTAGCAGGCATTTTTGTGGAAATGGGCAACCTGATTCTAAAATTTATATGAAAATGCAAAGAGAATAACCAAAACAATTTTGAAAGAGAAGAACAAAGTTGGAGGACTTAACTATTGATTTCAGGATATACTCTAAATCTCAGTGTGGTACTGGTATAAGGATAGACAAATGGGGGCTCCTGGGTAGCTCAGTAAATTGAGTGTCTGATTTCGGCTTAGGTCATGATCTCGAAGTTCCTGAATTCAAGCCCCGCGTCTGTGCTGACAGCTCACAGCCTGGAGCCTGCTAAGGATTCTGTGTCTCTCTTTCTCTGCCCCTCCCCCTCTCATGCTCAGTCTCTCCTTCAAAAATAAACATTTAAAAAAAATTTTTTTTTAAAAAAAAGATAGGGGTGGATGGGTGGCTCAGTTGGTTAAGTGTTCAACTTCAGTTCAGGTCATGATCTCGCCGTTCGTGAGTTCAAGCCCTGTGTTCAGCTCTGTGCTGACTGATAGCTTGGAGCCTGGAGCCTGCTTTGGATTCTGTGTCTCCTCTCTCTGCCCCTCCCCCACTCACACTGTCTTTCTCTCTCTCTCAAAAAGTAAACAAACATTAAAAAAATTTTTTTTAAGGAAAGACAAATAGACCAATGAGACAAAATAGAGTCCAAAAATAGATCCACAAATCAAATCAATTCAATGAGAAAAGGACTTTTTAAAAAATAGTTGGTACTGAAACAACTGGATAAAACTGAAACTACTGAATAAACATGGGGAAAAAATGAATTGACTCCATACACAAAAAGTACTTATGCTTGCATCGTAAACCTATATATAAAACCCAGAGTCACAAAGCTTTAAAGGAAACATAGGAGGGGGCACCTGGGTGGCTCAGTCGGTTGGGCGTCCGACTTCGTCTCAGGTCATGATCTCGTGGTCCGTGAGTTCGAGCCCCGCGTCGGGCTCTGGGCTGACCACTCAGAGCCTGGAGCCTGTTTCAGATTCTGTGTCTCCCTCTCTCTCTGACCCTCCCCCGTTCATGCTCTGTCTCTGTCTCAAAAATAAATAAACGTTAAAAAAAAAATTAAAAAAATAAAATAAAAAAAAAATAAAGGAAATATAGGAGGATATTTTTGCACATTTAAATTAGGCAATTATTTCTTGAATAAGAAACAAATATCAAACCATAAAACTAAAAATTTGATAAATAGGTCTTTATCAAACTTTAAAATAACTGCTAATCAAAGACACCTCTATGAAAATGCATGCTATAGTTTGGTAGAAAATATTTTTCAGTGCGTTATCTGACCAAAGACTAATATCCAAAATATAAAAAGAATGCCTACAAATAAATCAAGGACCAAAATAAATAAATTAAATTGAACAGATACTACACAAAAGGAAATAAACAAATGGCCAGTAAATTTGAAAAGCTGCTCAAAGTCATTAGTCATTAGAGATATGCAAATTATAACCATGAGATAGCACTCACTAGGAAATTAAGTATAATACTTACTAGAATAACTAAAATCAATAAGACATAACATGAAATCTCAGTTTTCACACATTGCTAATGGGGATGAAAATGGTACAACCATTTAGTCTTTTACATATTCATCTTCCCTGTGACTCAGCAATTTTACTCCTTGGTATTTACCCAAAGGAAATTGAAACATGTCCAAAACAAGACCTATAAAAAATGATCATAGCAGCCTTATTCATAATAGCGCAAAACTGAAAATAATCCAAATATCCATCATCAGAATGGGAAAATTGTGATATATTCACACAATGGAATTCTTACAATAAAACAATGAATTACTTGTACACAAAACAGTATACATGAGTCTCAGAAACATTTGTCTTGAATGAAAGAATCTAAACACACACAAAAATAATATTTTAAGGTTCCATTTATACAAAGTATAGGAACAGGCAAAAATAATCTTTAGTGATAAAAGAAAGTGGTTGCTTCTGGGAGACGGACTGGAAAGAGACACAAGGGAACCCTCTGTAATGATGGATATATTGCAGATCTTGTTTTGGGTGTGGGCTATACAGCATATACAGTTGTCAAAACTCATTGAACCAAACACTTAAGATGTGTACATTTTATTGTACACAAATTATACCACAATAAAAAGTTAAAAAGACACAGCAAAGCTGAAAATGAAAGCCACTGATCGGGGGAAATATTTGCAATAAATGTTTCTGACAAGGTTCTTGTATGTAGAATAAAGAGCTCTCAGAGCTCAGTTATGAATTACACACTTGAGCAAGGATGAATTTGTTCTAGTTCATAGTTCTAGCTGATGAAATGTGTAGTTACAAAAACATAAATCTAAGGGATGGTATTCATGGCTCTATTTCTAATAATGATAGTTTCTTTTCATTTGTAATGATTTGACATAGAGGATTAACATACAATGGTTTAGGGGCACCTGGGTGGCTCAGTCAGTTAAGCATCTGACTTCAGCTCAGGTCTTGATCTTGCCGTTTGTAATTCAAGCCCCGCATCAGGTTCTGTGCTGACAGCTCAGAGCCTAGAGCCTGCTTCAGATTCTGTGTCTCCATCTCTCTCTGTTCCTTCCCTGCTCGCACTCTGTCTCTCTCTCAAAAATAAAGATAAAAAAAAATTATATGTATATATATATATAATTTTTGATTATAAAGATGTAATACAGTAATATATCGGGTGTACTTCTTATCACCAAAGCCAAACAAAACCTAATCTGAACTTTTCATATTGTTCCAAAGTAAATCTTATTTGGGGACAAAGGATTTCGCTCAGTATAAACTGGATTGAAACAAATAAAGCTCCTAAACCTCCCAGAGTGTTAAAACAGAATTGTTGATGGTAATTTCTGAAGTAAATATCATAAAATATGATAGTTTAAGGCAGAAATAAATTAACCATACCTAACAGAACTGGATCCACAGTAAAAGAACTGTGCTAACTTGGCTATGTGTCTTTTGTTTGTTTTGATAAGAGAAAGGGGATAACTAGACTTTGAGTATTGTCTTTTTTCCCCAGTGTCCTTGCTACACATTCACTAAACACTGAATTCTCTAATTTTGCTTATACATCACTTTTAAAATGCAAATAGAGGGCGCCTAGGTGGCTCAGTCCACCCGGAGTTAAACATCCAACTCTTGATCTCGACTCAGGTCCTGATCTCATGGTTCCTGAGTTTGAGCCCTGTGTGGGGCTCTGCACTGACAGTGTGGAGCCTGCTTGGGATTCTCTCTCTCCTTCTCTCTCTCTACACTTCCCCTGCTCACACTCTCTCTCTCAAAATAAATAAATAAACTTAAAAAAAAAAAGATAAAATGCAAATAGAAAAACTTTAGTCTTCAAAACTTATGTATAACACACTGAACTTAAAAACCTTGTTCTTCATGTGGTACTAAAACACAAATTCTAAAATAAGTCGGTAACGTTCAATATTATCCAATGACCTGATAAGTGCATTCAAATTCCTTTTAAGTATTGGACCATTAGATTGTGTTTGTTCCAAACTTCCACACAATTATGGAGGCAATATTCTTAATATATGAAGAGTAAGCATTTAATTTGAAATATTAGTTTATAAACAAATAAGGAAGGAAGGAAGCACAAACTTTAAGGATCCTAATTAGGGTGTTGTGGGAGGGATAAGGGGTCAAAGTGATTTGTACTTACTATTAAATAGCTATGGCATAATTTTTTCCTTATGATTTATTATCTCTTGTTACTTTATATTAGTGTCCTATCCAAAATACCTCTACTCATTTGTCAAAAAAAAAAAAATCTTTATTGAGTGCCTATTTTGTGCCAAATACCATGGTTGCTGCTCTAGGTAAAGTGTGGTAAACAAGATAAACATCATCCCTGCTTATGGAAAGTGAAGGACCATACTGAGGTGAAATTTAGAATACTGTTATGGAAATTCATCAGGAGACACTGATAGCTGGGCCCAGGTGGAGGCTGTGAGGGCTGCAGGAAGTAGAGTTCAGGAGATTTAGGGGTGTCACAGATAGGACTTGATTGCTTGGATACAGAGGTTGAGGGAGAATGAGTCAAGGATAATGGATATGTTTTCAGTTTGGGCATCCCATTCATTTCTTTTCTATTTTATATATGATACCCTGTTGACTACCAAATGTAATTTTGCTTTCTGCACTTACCTTTCTATTTTTCACCCTCTCCTTTTTTTAATTTGGTGGGTATGCCTAAGGTTTTCTTCCCCTTTCTGTTGTGTTTTGTTATGTCTGTTGTGAAAGACTGCCCTCATGCTACTAGACCCACTTTACCTGTAAAGTGCCTTGAAATACACATCTCCCAAATGGCCCTTAACCAATGACTGAAGGATACAGGAATAGACAATCCCAGCTCTTGGAGCGCCTGGGTGGCTCAGTCCATTGAGTCTGACTCGATTTCGGCCCAGGTCATGATCTCATGGTTCATGGGATGGAGTCCCGTAATGGGCTTCATATGAAGAATGGAGCCTGCTTAAGATTCTCTCTCTCTCTCTCTCTCTCTCCCCCTGTGCCCCTCTACCCCACTGGCACTCTCTCTCTCTCTCAAATTAAAAAGAAAGAAAGGGAAAGAAAAGAAAAACTCACCTCCCTTGCTTCCTTACTTTGTTTGGGTTGAGACAACACAACTTGTTGGGACCGTGAAGCCTACCTTATATTTCAGAGTTCCCCTGCAGATTGGGTTAATGCTGGATAATGGTATAAATTATCAAATTAATTAGTAATTGTATAATTTATCAAAATAATACATGTTTTTAAAGTCAAAAAATGCCAGAAAAGAAGATATCTTAAGAACTAAAATGTTATATCCTCTCTAGCCTTGATTCTAAGCAATATTGAATAATTACCTCCTGGATCATGAGTTTATAGGTTATCTATTGAATTCTTGTTTTGGTAGATGAGTTTAGCTCTGTTTTTCTCCTCCCACCACTCTCCCAATATATTTTATTATTTACATCAAAATATTTTATTACATCAAAATATTTTATTAAATCAGAGGCACCTGAGTGGCTCAGTCAGTTAAGCATCTGACTTGGGCTCAGGTCGTGATCTCATGGTTCATGGGTTTGAGCCCCACATAGGGCTCTCTACTACTGTCAGCACAGAGCCTGCTTTGGATCCTCAGTCTCTTTCTCTCTCAGCTCCTCCCTCACCTGTACTCTCACTCCCTCAAAAATAAACATTAAAAAAAAAATTTTTAAAGACTATATTTCTCTAAAAATAAAATACTTTATTAAATCAATATTCAGTGTCTCATTATTATGATTTTATAAATATGCTGAGCCAACTCATTAAATTTTTGTAAAATTTTTTATTCATTCTGAAATTATTACCTCATATATCATTGCTTTAGTTTTCTTTGAGCTAAAGGCTAAAACATCTCACACTCTACAACATCTCCGTAAAATCTCTCTCAATGCAGTTTTCTAAACAGTTGAACATGCCATATGATGTTATCAGTTCTACTTTTTCCTATGTGTTTTCCTCATGGCGACCTCTATTACCTGAGGTAGTGTAAACAAGTTACTGCCCAGCAGTTGTTATGGAACTTTCCTTTCCTGTCATCCTAGAATTCCTCTTGCTTCTTATGTTAAGATTCACTGTTTACTAGACACTACTTTTTTCTTCTTGGTTTACTCTCTTGTTTTGTGGAGCTCAAAATCTCATAACCTCTGAAAAAAAAATGCACATGTACATTTTTTCTTTAGTTCACATGTCTAAGGATAGCTTTATTCAACCATCATCATTATCATATCAATTATGATTGGTCACCTGACCAGGCCTTCTAGATTTTCACTCACAATTTGAAGGCATTCTTCCATTGTCTTCTAGTTTCCAATACTGTTAAGAAGCCATTTTAAATCTTTTTGCTCCTAGTCCAAAGCTTCTATAATATTATGCCCTTGGACAGGTTTTTTTTCTTCATTCATTTTTAATTATACCAAACAATTTTGTTATTTTTTTACTCTGAGAATTTTCAATTTTCACTATTTTTTTAATAATCAGACCACCCCCCCCCAACTATTTTCTCTGTTCTTTGTAACTCCTGTTAATCTGTTACAGAGTCACTAGATTGGTTCTCTGATTTTTTTTCTTTTATATTTATCTCTTTACTTTTTTATTCTTTCTAGAAGAGTTCCTCAACTTTATTTTTTAACCTTTTTACTGATTTTTTTTTGGCTCTCACATTTTTAATATCTAGGAGCGCTTATTTTCTATTTCATTTCATAATATCCTTTTCTTCTATATATTTAAACATCTGGGGCACCTGGCTATCTCAGTTGGAAGAGCTTGCAACTCTTGATCTCAGGGTCATGAGTTCAAGACCCACACTGGGTTGTAGAGATTATTTAAATAAAACTTTTAAAAAAAATAAAAGTAAAGATCTTAACAACTTCTCGTCTTTCTTTGTTTCCTCTGAGTTTGTTTATTCTCATTTGATACAGTTTTTCTTTTTTTTTTATATTTTTTTAATGTTTATTTATTTATTTATTTATTTATTTATAGACAGTGTGAGCAGGGGAGGGGTAGGGAGAGAGGAGGACACAGAATCTGAAGCAGGCTCCAGGCTCTGAGCTGTCAGACAGAGACCAACTCAGGGCTTGAACTCAAAAACTGCGAGATCATGACCTGAGCCAAAGTTGGACACTCACCCAACTGAACCACCCAGGCGCCCATGTACAGTTTTTCTCTTTAATGTGAGAAGCTTCCCCATACATCTGGCAATCTCTAGCTGTCTAACATAAAAGTAAGCTGTTAAGCTCATTGAAAGCTCTGTGATCATCATGAGTGAGATTTGCTGACTGGTGACCTTCACAGTAGAACAGTTTGGTGCAGTTGCTTTTGTGGTTATAGAACTGCCAGATGTCATTATCTTTTTGTCTTATTGCTGGAACTGATCATTTTCTTCATAAAAGATCCTCTTGATTCCTGACTGAAGGGTATGGATGTAAGACCCATCCGTCAGCATTTTGGAACTAGATGAGGGAAGGGATTTCATTATACAGAAGAATTTCCCCATTTTTAGTTCCGTACATCACTCTGTCCTTCTTTATGCCCACTGTCCCTAAATCCAGAATTTCTCTTGTGTAATTGTCCAATCTCTTGTTGAGGTGGGGAAGGAGTAGTTGCATGATCACACTGAGGGGGGTGTCATTCTGGAATCACTTTCTATCCTTACCTCATCCGTGCCTCCATGTTATATCCTATCCTCCCCATTTTCTTTGTCTGGTTAGTTTCAGCCAGTCTTCCATGCCTGGCTGGAATCAGGATTCCCTCGTCAGCTTTGGCCTACCCTGACTGTTCTGGAATATATATGGTTCTCTCAGTGGCTCAGAAGTAACATTATTTCTGTGACAAGTCCCTCATGAACTTCACTGTTTAAAAAAAGATTCCAAAGAGTTAATATGACCTGCAAGATTATCACAGCACTGGCCCCATACCCATTTTTGTAAGTACCTAGAAAGGTTATTCTAAGCCAAGTTGTGTTCCCACAGCTAGTATTTACTGTTGCCAAAGACCACAGTAGAGAATATGTAGCATTGGAATAAACAAAGGTAAGTGGAGAAAATACTCCTTTCTGGTTCAACAAGGTATTTATTTACTGTCCAATTATAATTAGAAGTTTGGAAAGCACGGACTTAGAACAAAAGGAATTCTTTTTAGATAAACATGTTCCAGTCATCAGGCTACGACAACATCTACCAAAAGCTATGTATATTAGACCAGATACTTGAATCAGCTTGACAAGGTCCTTTCTGGGAGCATCTGTTTCATTTGACTTGAATTGATGGGTGGTTTAGAGGATCCTTTCTGACCCTGGGATTCTGTGACTCTAATGGGCTTTTTATCTACATTACGGAGTTCTTTGCTTTTCCCTGAAGTCTCACGTTTCTTTCTGCAATTGAAGACAGAATAGAATTGCCACTACTCCTTCCACATGTGTTCTGCTTCAGAGCCTGGAGCCTTCTGGGACTTGATAAGGTGAAGCTGCTAAGAGCGTAACAGCAGCAGTTTTGCCATGTGGCCTCTCTGATATCAGCCAGCTCCCCAGTTGGGGGAAACTATAGAATCAGTCTTTCAGATTTTAGGTAGGTGTAACTGTTCACAGTTCTGGTGTCATGGACTGCTGCTAAGAAATTAATTTCCTTGTATATTATAGAACAAGAACTATGTAGCACCAATATGAGAAAAAGGTATATCTTGCTTAGAGCAATTTGGTTTTGGTCTTTTTTCAGGAAAAGTGATAATAACAGTCAAGTTAGAGAGCTGCATGAATGGATACCAAGCACTCACCTGTCCTGGATTTTCTTCCTGCAGGATTCCCAACAAGTAACAGAAGTAGCTTTGACAACTGTTGTGACTTTTGTGGACATTACCCAGAAGCCAGAGCCTCCAAGGGGCCAACCCAGAATAGACTGGAAACTACCATTTGACTTCTTTTTTCCCTTGAAAATAGCATTCAGCAGAGGAGTAGACTCTCAAAAAGGTTCAGCCTCTCTCATCCTTATCCTGTGTCTCTTAGTACTTGGAGTTCTCAAGCTAGAGACCAAGTGAAACAAGAAGTATCTGATTTTGGTTTTCCCTATGGGAAGTTCTGAGACAGCCTACTTGGCAAAATAGGCCCTTACCTGCTCATGACCAGAGGAGAGCATTCAGGATGACAGAGGACCTAACTGAAGGAATGTTTGTATATGAAAGAAGGGATTTTTCAAAAGCAATACAAATATCTTTGTCTTGGCTCTCTGCTTAGGACTGTGCAGACCACCAAGTACACATAAGGTTCTCTACTTCTCAAGCTGAGAACATCAAGAGCCCTTCCTCCAGCCCTTCAGGTTGTGTTGTACGTGACTGAAGTTTTGCAAGATCTTCACCCACCTGCTCACAGCCACACATGGGCCCAGCATAAAAAGGAACATGCTCCTGCTGTCCCCTGGATGAACTTGGGAATAGATGCCCTCTGGACTTGAGAACAGCTGACTGTTCACAGAAAACTGCTGTCTATAGATTTCATCCGGCGCCTCCCTACTCCCTTGGGCCACACACTTTGCCTGGGCATGAGTGGGGAGAGCGATTGTTTCTAGTCAGTTTCCAAAATGAATGTGGAATCCTAGTCCCCCTTTTTTCACTAGCAAATGACCCTACCACTCATTTCTGCATTTTTCCTTCCACTGTGGTGAGAGGAAATAAAACTGATTGAGAGCTTTGTTGTACTAATTCCAGCAGCACACAGAAGCTGACATGTGATCACCTCGTGATAGTTTATCTGTGTGTGAGTTTTAAAAACGGGGGGGGGGGGGAGACCTTTCATACATGGCAGAATAGCATTCAAATCAAAGAATGTGGTTCTTTTCCTGGGGTTGGAGCTAAACATAACAGGATAGGGGGGAGGGAGTGTGGGAGGGTGGAGGTGATGCCAGGAGCCAGAGGGTGGGGAGACTAACATGACTGTAGTAGGAACACTGAATGGGCAAAATAGGTGCTGTGATGGGATAAGAAAGATGGGAACTCTTTTAAAAAAATAAATAAATAAATAAAAAGGGGCGCCTGGGTGGCGCAGTCGGTTGGGCGTCCGACTTCAGCCAGGTCACGATCTCGCGGTCCGTGAGTTCGAGCCCCGCGTCAGGCTCTGGGCTGATGGCTCAGAGCCTGGAGCCTGTTTCCGATTCTGTGTCTCCCTCTCTCTCTGCCCCTCCCCCATTCATGCTCTGTCTCTCTCTGTCCCAAAAATAAATAAACGTTGAAAAAAAAATTAAAAAAAAAAAGAAAGATGGGAACTCATTCTATGGGGACTTGAAAGCCAGGCAGAGAGAACTGGGGGAGTTTATTTTTTTCCACAACATATTAATGATCTGAATCTAAAGCTGCCTTTTAATAAAGCATGTACTTGGATATAATAAGTCCCACTTCATGAGCAGAAAATGCTCATTGTAAACACCATCTCTGATGGGTTAATCATTTTGCCCCATTCCAAAGTACCCTGAAAGGAACCTACCTCCCTGGAGAAAAGTGGCAAGGTTCCCATAGCAGTTACTACCAATGTAGGAGGAAGTGCATCTGTACACTTAGAAAACTAAGCCCAAAGAAATTCATTCATCCATTTATCAAATATTTATTGTCTATGTGCCAGCAACATACTTCTCTACTCTCAAAAGCTTATATTCTAGCAGGGAAGGCAGACAAGCAATTACCATAAGGTGATGTGGGTTTAAAAGAACTAGAATAGGATTTCCCAAGTGGAGAAGGCCACTGTTTTTAATGGCTTATAGCTATACCCACAGTTACCTAATTTGTTCTAAGTTCATGGTGAGAATCTTAAAACCCGAAGTGCCAGATGAAACTTACTAGAAAGCACTTTTATTATTTTTGTATCCTCCACCCAACTTCAAACCCAAAAAGCTGACAAACTAACCCATGTTCAGTGTTCTCATTGTTCACCTCAAAGAACTCCCCTCATTTATTTCCTAACTCGCTATATTGCAGCACCACTAGATTTGCAAGAATCCCTCCTCTTCTCACACCACCCCCCACTTTAAAGCAGTAAGTGCTGTCAGCTCTCCCCGATTTGTGCTCCCCATGCCCACTGCTTAAGTCTTTTTGCCAGCCATCATTTCTTACTTGGGCCTTTGCACTAGCTAACCAGCCTCTCTGCTTCTACCCCTCTTTACTGATTTCTGACGCACAGATCTCATCATTGTGCCATTCCAGTACTTTTTTTTTTAAATTTTTTAATGTTTATTTTTGAGAGAGAGAGAGAGAGACACAGAGTGTGAGTGGGGGAGGGTCAGAGAGAGAAGTAGACACAGAATCTGAAGCAGGCTCCAGGCTCTGAGCTTCCAGCATAGAACCCAACATGGGGCTCGAACTCATAAACCGTGAGATCAGACCTGAGCCGGGGTCGGATGCTTAACCAACTGAGCCACCCGGGCGCCCCAGCCGATACAGTACTTTAAAAGTCATGGGTCTCTATCTTTGGGGATGATAAATTTCAAGCCCTTTAGCATGGCACAGAAATCCCTTTGCAAGGTGGCCCCTACCAAACATCTCTCCTGTCATGTCCCACCTGCAGCCTCTTGTCATAGGACATCTCATGCCTTTGCTTATTGCATTCCCTCTTCCTCATATGATCCTGCTTCCCATTTCTAGGTGAACGACTTCATTTTTAGCCTTCAAAGCATAATTTGAATGTCCACTCTCTTTTAAAAAGCCTTGCCTGAAATCCCTGGGCACCTCCTCCTCTAGCACAAATCACAGTGTTGTAATCATTTGGTAACATATGTGTCTCTCCTATAAGGCTGTAAACTCATCAGGGCGCCTGGGTGGCTTAGTCCGTTGCACGTCTGACTTCAGCTCTGGTCATGGTATCACTGCTTGTGAGTTAGAGTCCCGCGACAGGCTCTGTGCTGACAGCTCAGAGCCTGGAGCCTGCTTCAGATTCTGTCTCCATCTCTCTGCCCCTCCCCTGCTCGTGCTCTCTCTCTTTCTCTCAAATATAAAAACTAAAACTTAAAAAGAAATTTAAAAAAAAGGCTGAACTCATCTAGGGAAGGGAGGATGTCTGCCTCCACGTCTAGCTAATGCCTAGCACATAAAGTAGGCAATGTTTTTTTTGTTTTGTTTTAAATTTTTTTTTAATGTTTATTTTTGAGAGAGAGAGAGCACACATGAGCAGGGATGGGGCAGAGATAGAGGGAGACATAGAATCTGAAGCAGGCCCCAGGCTCTAAGCTGTCAGCACAGAGCCTGACGCGGGGCTCAAACCCACCAACAGGGAGATCGTGACCTGAGGCAAAATCCGATCCTTAACGGACTGAGTGAACTACCCAGCCGCACCTAAAGTAAGTAATGTTTAATAAATGAGGAAATGAATAAGGAGGCCCAGCAATGTTCTGGAGAAGGGGTAGACAACTGACCCCGCGTCAAGTGCTGTGCAGCCCCTATCCGCCCCCCCCCCCCCGCCCCTACACCTTTGTCTATACAAAACGTACCCTGTGACGAAAACACAGCAAGTAGGAAAGAGGAAGACGCTGAACTCTAATTTTAAGGGTAGATCCTCATTCGCCTTTGGAATAGTTCCAATTATCAGGGATTAACTACTACTTTTTAAATGCAATACTTCACCAGTGCCCTTGCTGAACAAGAATTGGGCTGGGACCCTTGGGTAAACCCCCAACGACTAGGAGGCAAGTCATTTTATCACAGTGACAACATTTTCGCATTTAAACAGCAAAAGAGAGTGGGTTCTGTAAATACAGGTATGTGCGAGTTGATCCAACCTATTTAAGGTGCGCGTGGGAGATGAGGTCAACTCTGACAAACACTCCTTACGGGTACCTACCAGCAGCTACCTGAGTCAGGCTCCTTTCCCGCCTCCCTGGGAAGCCCCGTGGGCCCCCCCGCCCCTTCCCCCGTTCCCTAAAGGACGTGGACGTGCACCGGAGATGTGGAGCCCCGCCTCCCGGCGTCTGCCGAGGCCTTGGGGCGGGGCGGGGCGCGCCACGTGGAGCGCAGACCGTATTCTCTAAGGCGCCTACGCGATTGCCGCGGCGTAGCTCCGGCTTGGCCCTTCGCCCCACGTCAGCAGCGGAGGCCCAGCGGCCTGCGTTTACTCCACCGCCGCTGACGTAACGTCATCTTGCGGGACGTGGACGGAAGCAAAAGGGGAGTAAGCCGGCGCCAGAATCGGCCCGGCGTGCAGTGCCGGCCGTGCGGCGGGGTCGGATGCTAGTTGTGAGGTAGGCACTCGGCGGCGGGGATGGCGGCGGGGATGGCGCGATGCCGGCGCCTCCGCGGGGGCTGATGCGGCGCCTGGCCCGCTGCGGGGAAAGGGGTGCGCGCCGGCCCGCGGGGGCTGCGAGGGCTCCTGCCGGGCGGGAGGCCGACCCGGCGAGTGGGTGTGGGTGTGGGCGCGCGCCGACCGATGGCGGCTGGCTGAGCAGCCCGGGGCGCGCTGGCCGCCGGGGCGCTCCCAGGTGGCCGGGCGGGGAGGCCTTAGGGTCTTAGGAGCTTGGGACACCCGACCTCCGCGGCCGCCCTTGAGTACAGCCACACGGAGGAGCTGAGGGCTCCTTCAGTGGAGGCCCGAAGGCTCGGGGGACACCTCTCGCTCCGCGAGTCCGGAGCCAGCTTCCAGTGCACCTGCCTCGCTGCTGGTGATGTGCCCTGGTTTGTAATTGGCCACACGCCGACTGTCGGCGGCCTCCGTGTGCGGTCCCCCGCGGCCCGCCTGGGCTTTCGTCACCCCCTCCCTTTCAAAACCAGGCCCCCAGCAGCGGGGGAGTTCGCTCACGACCGCCCTTTGCAGTGTGGCACACCAGGGCGCGCCAGACTCCCCGCCCCCTTCCCTCCCCCGCCCCCCGCATCATTCGCCCCTGCTCTCTTAGGGGGCGAGATGTATCACCGGGTCTTTGTCTTGAAGTGGTGAGCCTTACACCAAGCCCGTGTTCCTGGGTGAAGTTTGTTGGGACTAAAGTTCAGTTCTCTAAGTCAGTAAGATAAGGGCATTCTGTTTAAAACGAGTAAAAGAGGTACTTGAGAAATGTCCTGAGTCAAAACATGGAAACTTTTTCCAATGGATGACATGGAGTCTAGACACACAGACACAACGTACCCTTTGCTCCCTGGAATCAGCTGTCTGCTTGTTGAGCGCATCCATTGCAGTCAGAGGCCGTGTGTTACAGGGGAGAGGCCAGGAAGGCTTGGTTTTAGGTCAGCGCTGAACCTAGTAAGTTAGTGACCTTGAACATTCAGAGCTCTCAGTTACTCTTAGATAAGAGAGAGGTAAATAGTCCGTATAATTACTGATTATGTCTGTCAGAATATTTATTGAATTCTTGTGCCGGTGACACATCCTGAAGGAAATAAAGAGGAAGTGGTAGGCCATCCTTAGTGCCTAAAAGAAGGAGCACAGCTGACATTTGTTGAGCATATGCTGCTCCCACGCATTCCACGTATTGTCTCATTTAATTCTCGCAGTAATCCCACGAGGTCCTTACTGTTACCGTTCCTGATTTACAAAGAGGAAACTGAGGCTTAGAAATCTAGGTGAGTAACCTTCCAAAAGGCACACAGCTAGCAAGTGCAGAGCTGGAACCCAAATCTGTCCGACTCCAAAATCTATGTTCCCTGTACAGTTTACCATGCTGTCAGTGGGAACTTTATGATCCTGTTGGGAAAAGCAACAGTAATACATGAAGCAGTTACAAGCCGATCTGTAGAATTATATCCAACCTCAGATGCTAGGGTTGCCGAGGAAGTTTTCATGAAGGAGATGGAACTAGAATTTTAGTGTCACAGTTTGATTATTTTACTGGTTTGATGTTCCTCTTAGAGAATTTGTATGTAAATAATTGTTTAGCAACAATTCCTGAAGGGATTTATATAAGCAGCACACAGGACTGTGGGCTTTTGTCATGCTCAGTGTTATGCAAATAATTTTCTCTTGGGATCTTCCAGACTGTCACAAACTGAAGTCAACAAAGACAGCACTTAGCACTTTCTGATGCCTATTGGATGACCTGTCTTTTACAATAGATGTATCCTGCCAATCTCTTCTCTCCCCTTTCTGTGACTTTGGGCAGTATAAATTGTAGAGCAACACATGCCACTCCTTGTTTCACTTTACTATGGGGCTGACTGCTGGTCTTTTGAGACACATTCAAGAGGGTTGGAAAAAATCCATCCAATCTATACAGCAAAAGTTAAAAAGAAGCCTGCAAGCAAAGAGAGTGCAGTATCTTTCTTATCTTTTGAAAACAGCAATTCTCTTTAGCATGAGAGCTGCAATAATGAGTGACTTATTCTCTGAGTATATGTAGGAGGGAGCCCCTAACCATAATCCATAACTACCATATCCCCAGCTCAAGTTTTTTTCTAGCCATGTGCTCATCCTCCACAAGATGTGCCCGTAGTCTTTTGAAATGCCAGTCATTCACAGGCATGGCACCCCCTTCCAGGGATGCAAGAGTGTGCTTTAGATTTCTGTGGGCAGGAGGGAGAAAGATGGCAGTAGCCTCTGGCCTTTCCAGCCTCTTCTTGTGCCAGCTAGGGTCAAGCAGACATTTGAAATATGTGGTTTACAGAGTTCTTTTGGGAGGTGATAGCAGGAAGGTAAAGAAGTCCACTGATTGGATGTTAGATCTCTTTTTTGTTTAAGACTCCCTAGTCGTGTAGGAATTGTAGTGAAGATTAAGTATCCATACAGCAACATTGTACCTTTTTGTCACTCCGAACATTTATAATCCTTAGTTTTCATTTGCTTACATAAAAACTAAGGTCCTAGGAAAGGAAGGATAGAGTTGGGACCTGGGAAGGAGCCATTTGTTGTCTCTTTTCTACATACAGAGCAGGTGGGAGGGTCCCTGATACAGAGGAGTTGGAGGAGAAGAGTCTAGTTCTTGCTCTGAGAGTATGAGGAAGTGGAAGAAAATAAAATTAATTGTGTCTTATTTTTGTTTTCATGTTTTTTAAAACTGCTTTCGACAGATACTTTGATCAGTGACCACATCGCATCATGTTGAGTCAAGTCTACCGCTCTGGGTTCCAGGCCTTCCGCCAGCGTCTCCTGCCCGGGGTCCAGTCCACAGCCCTCTCCAGATCTCGTATGTACCATAGAAAACTTAGACATATATGGGAAGTTTGGAAGTGTGTTTCGAGCAAAGTTTTAAAGGAGAAAAAAAAAAATAACTTGGCAGAATTGGGCAAAGACAGTAAGCAAGGAAGCAGCCTACTGGTGAAAGTGTTTGTACTTATCAATAAAGTGAAACTTTTGGAGGTGATAGCTCTATGGCATTAATTGTGGTGATCGTTTCACCGGTATATACTTATCTACAGAATCATTAAGTTATACACATTAATTTTATGTAGTTTTTTCCGCCTGATTAAGTAATTAAAAGTTTTTCAAGTAAGGTGTTACCTGTAGTTGTTCTCCCAAAAATTTCTACAGGCTATTTTTGTTCATTACTATTTTTTTTTTTGTAACTAAGTTTTGAATTTTCAGACCATTATAGATTCATGTGCTGTTGTAAGAACTAATACAGAGAGATCCTGATGCCCTTTACATGTTTTTCCAATATCTCAACCCAGATATTGGCATTGATATAGTCAATATAAGAATGTTTCCACCACAACATCCTTCACATTTCTCTTTATAGCTATGCCCCTCCTCCCCATCCCTAACCTCTGGCAATCACTAATTATTCTCCATTTCTATAATTTGTCATTTCAAAAAATGTTATGTAAGTGAAGTCATACAGTATGTGATCTTTGGAGATGGATTTTTTTACTCCGCATAATTCTCTGGAGAGCCATCCACGTTGGTTCTTTTTTATTACTTAATAGTATTTAATGATATGAGCATACCACAGTTAGTGTAACTGTTCATCCATTGAAGGGCATCTGGTTGTTTTCAGTTTTGACTGTTATGAATAAGGCTGCTGTGAGCATTTGTGTACAGGATTTTGTGTGGACAGAGTTTGCATTTCTCTGAGATAAATGCCCAAGAGTTCAATTGCTGGGTCATATGGTAGTTGCATGTTTAGTTTTATAAGAAGCTACCAAACACTTTTTGCAGAATGGCTGTACCAGTCTACATTCACCCCAGCAGCGTATGAGCAGTGCCCTTTCTCTTCATCTTCCCCAACATTTGATGTTGTCATTCTTTGATTTTAGCCATCATGATAGGTGTGAAAGGATACCTTCAGTGTGGTTTTAACTTGCTTTTCCCTAATGGCTAATGATGTTGAACATCTCTTGTGCTAGTTGGCTGTCTTTATATCCTCTCTAGTGAAATGTTTCTTTCTCATTTTTAAATAGATTGTTTTTTTATTGTTGAGATTTTGGAGTCCTTTACCGTCTAGATACTAGTCCTTGACAGATCCTTGGTTTGAAGGATTTTCTCCCAGTTTACACATAGCTTGTTGTTTCAGTCCTTCAACAGGATCTTTCACAAAGGAAAGGTCTTTTTGTTTTGATGACGTCCCATTTATCAGTATTTTCTTTCACTGATTGTGTGTCTGGGGTCAAGTCTAAGCTTTGTGTAGCCCTGGATCCTGAAGATTTTCTCCTGTGTTTTTTCTAGAAGTTCTATAGCTTTACATTTTACATTTAGGAGTGTGATCCATTTTGAGTTAATTTTTGTAGAAGGTGTAAGGTTTAGGTCAGCGTTCATGGTTTTGCCTGTGGACATCTAGTGATTCCAGCAGCGTTTGTTGGAAAGCTATTTGTCATGTTTTGCTGGGCTGTTTTCCCTGATATCAAGTAAATCTTATCAGTAATCTGTCTCTAGATCTTATTGTAAGAGGTCATACTTATCAACTAATCAAACTTATCACTATCCAGAGGAAAAAACCCTCTATTTCCCGTTCACATAAAGAAGAATATAAGGGGGGCGCCTGGGTGGCGCAGTCGGTTAAGCGTCCGACTTCAGCCAGGTCACGATCTCGCGGTCCGTGAGTTCGAGCCCCGCGTCAGGCTCTGGGCTGATGGCTCAGAGCCTGGAGCCTGTTTCCGATTCTGAGTCTCCCTCTCTCTCTGACCCTCTCCCGTTCATGCTCTGTCTCTCTCTGTCCCAAAAATAAATAAACGTTGAAAAAAAAAAAGAAAAAAAGAAGAATATAAGGGATAAAGGATCAGGGTCTAGAGCCAGGTTCCCTGAGTTTTAAAACTAGCTGTGCTAGTTACTTTCTAAGTAACTTAGTTACATAAAACAACTGTAGATTTAGGTCACAATTTTGTGTTGGGCCTGGCTCAGCTGCAGGGTGGTTCTGTGTCTGTGTCAGAACTCACTGGCTCAGGTCTGATTGTTGAGGTTTGGGTGGCCTCTGCTGGGGTGATGAATCATCTCTGTTCCATGTGGCCTCTCATCCTCCAGCAGGCTAAATACGGCTTCTTCATATGATGCTTTCAGGGTTCCCAAGTAGAACATGCAGGGAAGCCACAAGACCTCTTGAGGCCTAAGTTCAGAATTTATGCAGTGTTACTTCTGCTACACTGTAGTAGTCAACACAAGTCATAGTGCTGGCCTAGAGTCAGAGGATGGGAAAACAGAATCCATCTGTTGATGGGAGAAGCTTTAAGGTATTGTGGCCATTTTTGCAGTCTGGTAATGTTAACAAGTTACTCAGCTTCTCTGGGCCTTAGTTTCCTTACTTATAAAATGAGTGATAATACTAACAACTAACTCGTAATAATACTTAACTCATGAGAATTCAGTGTGATGCTGATAACAATAGCTGACACCTTTTTTTTTTTATAATACCAGCTAATATTTATGGAGTCTTTATTTTGTGCCAGTTTTTGTTCATGCATCAAGTTGTTTTATCCCCTACAACAGGTAAGGTAATGGCAAATAAGCACAAGGGCTGAGATTCCAATCCAGTCAGTCTAGCTCCAGAACCTATACTCGTCCTTTTATATATCCTCTGCCTCTGTAAAAGGTGTGTGAATACCTAACACAATTCTCTGTATATACTAAATATTCAGTATTTTTATAGTTTTTACTATTGCTTATTCTCATTGGTCTCATTCACAGAAAGAGGCACTTTCTGATCTTTTCCCTAGATTTTTCAATTTTGTGTCCAGATTTTTCTGGATTCTGGAGCCCGGTGTTCACTGACATGATAAGCAGAAGAGCAGAAAAGAAATAAGAAAAGCAAAGTTAGAAAGTATGTACATGTAAACACAGAAGGAAATGGAAGGCCAGGAAGGGAGATAGAAATCCTATCAGGGTCCCGTCTTGTTCAGGCCTGGAACACAGGCTCATTGATTGCTGAGCATCAGTGCATAATGCTGAAAGGGTAGCTTACTTCTCTTCCCTTGGTGTATGGTGTGTGGCACTTTTGAGGAATATGGACAACTTTCTTCTCACCCCACTCCAGACACATGTACACACACACACACACACACACACACACACACACACTCAGTATCCCCTCATTCTTCACATAAAGAATATATCCCTCATTCTAACCAGTAGGAGATGGCTTTTCTGAGGAACCTAGGGCCCTAAAGGTTCCTTAGAAGATGGGAAGAGATTACCCATCCAGGGTAATCTTAGATTTTTTTCTAACTAATCAAGGCCTTCGTGGTCCTCAGTATGGACCCTAAAAAGTGTGATACTCTAGAACATAAAAAATGCCCCCAGGAAAGGTAGGGTCAATCTGGCAGGGTACAAGCATTGCTGAACAGGAAACCCAAAAAGCCCTGGATCCCACAGAACTGTCCCTGGTGCTAGAATCCACTGGATGTGACTGAGCTTGTCTGGATGTGCTTGAAACCTTATTCATAGTTGTTTCCTCTTGTTGAACCTTGTCAGCTCTGATCGGCTGTGACCCACTTGGCTGCAGCCAGAATGACCCTTGACCGCCTGGCACCAAGGTGTGCTGGTATCTCTGCTAATAAAGATTGTGGGTCAGGAACCTTTTTCATGCTAACCTGGTCTGCTAGATTGTGATTGGTTTCTGCCATTTGATCACCTGGACTGACAAGCTTGTCACTACCTGTGTCCCTAAGGTACCCTCTTACGCTGCCCCACCCATGCTTAGCACTCTCCAGGACCCGATAAGCTCTTCAGGGACAGGAAAGAAAAATGGCTATCGGTCCTGGTCCTGATAGCTATCAAAGGGTTGCATGATACTTGGGTGTAGCCCAGAGCTTTGTACATAGTCGCTAATGATCCCGGATCCACACCGAAGAGGAGTAAGTCTCTCCCTCTACCACCCCCTGTCTATAAGTCATTGAGGCCAGAATTATTATGTGTACAGCTTTTAAGCTTAAACCTAGATGTATATGTTGCTTGTGATAATATCCCTGGAAACTGAGCCACAGTACCTGTATTGGTGAACTCAGTGAAAAAAGGGAACTCTGCACAGAACTTAGCCCCAACACAAACCAGCCCTGCAGTCCCTGGGACTCCCACAGCAGGAAGAGACAACTCACCTGTGAGTCCAGTAAAGTGCCGAGTCCCAGTTCTATCCCAGAGGATGGACCTAGTGAGCAGCTTTGTGCCAGGAACTAGACTGCAAGCTGTTGTGAAAAAAGACCATATTGGGGCGCCTGGGTGGCTCAGTCGGTTAAGCGTCCGACTTTGGCTCAGGTCACGAACTCGCGGTCCGTGAGTTCGAGCCCCACGTCGGACTCTGTGCTGACTGCTCAGCCTGGAGCCTGTTTCAGATTCTGTGTCTCCCTCCCTCTCTGACCCTCCCCCGTTCATGCTCTGTCTCTCTCTGTCTCAAAAATAAACAAACGTTAAAAAAAAGTTCTTTAAAAAAAAAAAAAAAGACCATATCATCTTGTATCTCCACAAAGCTGAAGCATAATCACTTTTAAAAATGGTAATTTAAGAGACACAAAAAAGGACTCTTTACTGCTTCATTAAAAATGTTCATTCTAGGGGCGCCTGGGTGGCGCAGTCGGTTAAGCGTCCGACTTCAGCCAGGTCACGATCTCGCGCTCCGTGAGTTCGAGCCCCATCTCAGGCTCGCGTCAGGCTCTGGGCTGATGGCTCAGAGCCTGGAGCCTGTTTCCGATTCTGTGTCTCCCTCTCTCGCTGCCCCTCCCCCGTTCATGCTCTGTCTCTCTCTGTCCCAAAAATAAATAAAAAACGTTGAAAAAAAAATTAAAAAAAAAAAATGTTCATTCTAAGATTTGTGTGTGAAGGAAGCAGAGGGGAGGAGAACACACATGATCTTCTGGTCCACGAGAATAAGATTCTGCGCACTGTACCCACCATTGTTACAGCATAGAGAAAATGATAGAAGTCACATTATAGTTAGAGAAGTTAGTGGTCAGGAGTTAGAGGTAGTGGGTCTAGAGATATCTGGGAAATCTGTCAATGTAAAGGAGGGCGATAATGGTTGATTCGAGTGGAGTAAGTTACTTTGCAATAGTACCATTTTAGAATGGTCCAAAAAGTGGCTTGGAATGATTACTATAGTAATCCGTTCAAATTTTTATGAATTGCTTGTAATGACAGAGACCTCTTTGAGGAGGAAGTGCATAAAGTTTAGTCCTGTTGAGGACCTCTATTACTCATCTTGACTTCCTTCTTGTAATCAAGGAGTCCCACCAAGAGAATGTCCATTTGCTGTGAGTAAGACCACCCATCAGCAAGGCTTCATTTGCCTTTCTGCCTGTGCACTCATTCTTCTGTATCAGTTACAGTTAGGTCAGGTGTGCATAATAGAAAATCCAAAATTAAAATGGCTCAAACAGGATAGAAGTCTGTTTCTCACTCTTTTTTTTTTAAAGGTTTTTTTTAAGTGTATTTATTTATTTTGGGGGGCAGGGTGCAGAAACAGGAGAGCGAGAATCCCAAGTAGGCTCTGCACTGCCAGCACGGAGCCCAATGTGGACCTCAGACTCATGAACCATGAGATCATGACCTGAGCTGAAGTCAAGAGCCAGATGCTTAACCAACTGACCCACCCAGGCACCCCTAAAGATTTTTATTTTTTATTTATTTTTTTTTTTATTAAAAAAAAATTTTTTTTTTCAACGTTTATTTATTTTTGGGACAGAGAGAGACAGAGCATGAACGGGGGAGGGGCAGAGAGAGAGGGAGACACAGAATTGGAAACAGGCTCCAGGCTCTGAGCCATCAGCCCAGAGCCTGACGCGGGGCTCGAACTCACGGACCGCGAGATCGTGACCTGGCTGAAGTCGGACGCTTAACCAATTGCGCCACCCAGGCGCCCCAAGATTTTTATTTTTAAGTAATGTCTACACCCAACGTGGGGCTCAAACTTAGAACCTCGAGATCAAGAGTCATATGCTCTACCAACTGTGCCAGCCAGGCATCCCTCTCTCTTTTGAAAAGAACCTGAGGTTCTCTAAGAAGGGAGGCAGTCCAGGGCTTTCAGAATAGCTCTGTGAAATCATTAGGCATCCACACTCCTCCTTTTTAGTTACTCCAAAGTTCTTGATGTTTTCCTTACAGTCTAAAATTATGTTGGAGCTCCAGCCTCACACCCGTGTTCTAAGCAGCTGGATGGATGAAGGGAAGAAGGAAGCACTTCTCTTTTGAAGGAAATTTCTAGAAATCCCCATAACATTTTCATATGTATCTCATTAACCAGAACTTAGTCACATGGCAATGTCTAGCTGTACAAGAAAGTTTGGGAAACATAGTTTTTTGACTGGTGGCGGTGCTCTGCTCAAAGTCTCTTAATTTGTGAGAGAAAGGGCTAATGGGTAATTATTAAGCAGCCAGGAGGAGGAGTTACATCTGTGAGAAGTGGGGAAGGGATTCAGTGCTTGCCATTCAGCTCTTACTGCTTTACTTTTTTGACTTTATGCAATATATGTGAGTGTGTGTGTGTATGTTTGTGTGTATGTGTGTGTGCAATATTTGCTTCCTTAGAAATCCTGTGTAGTGTTGCAAGAAGAAAGAATCAGGAAAGGATTGCTTAGAAGTGGATATCCAAAGGGATTGAAAGTGTCTGACTCCAACACTCCTTGTCCTTTAGAAAGCTGTCAGGTTTTTTAATCATTGTTATAGACACCTAAAATCAGGCTACCATGTCGGAGAGAAAATTTATAGGTGGATTGGTTATGATTTTTTACCACTCATACCAATTACTTTTTTTTTTAAATTTGTTTATTCTTTAATTTACATCCAAGTAATTAGCATATAGTGCAGCAATGATTTCAGGAGTAGATTCCTTGATGCCCCTTACCCATTTAACCCGTCCCCCCTTCCACAACCCCTCCAGTAACCCTCTTTGTTCTCCATATTTAAGAGTCTCTTATGTTTTGTCCCCCTCCCTGTTTTTGTATTATTTTTGTTTCCCTTCCCTGTTTCATATCTTAAAGTCCTCATATGAGTGAAGCCATATGATATTTGTCTTTCTCTGACTAATTTTGCTTAGCATAATACCCTCTAGTTCCAGCCATGCAGTTATAAATGGCAAGATTTCATTCTTTTTGATTGCCAAGTAATACTCCACTTCTTGATAGTGCTGCTCTAAACATTGGGGTGCATGTGCCCCTTTCAAACAGCATACCTGTATCCCTTGGATAAATACCTAGTAGTGCAATTGCTGGGTTGTAGTGTTCTGTTTTCAATTTTTTGAGAAACCTCCACACTCTTTTCCAGAGTGGTAGCACTAGTTTGCATTCCCACCAACAATGCAAGAGGGTTCCCCTTTCTCCACATCCTCACCAACATCTGTTGTTTTCTGAGTTGTTCATTTTAGCCATTCTGACAGGTGTGAGTTGGTATCTCATTGTGGTTTTGCTTTGTATTTCCCTGATGATGAGTGATGTTGAGCATTTTTCATGTGTCGGTTGGCCATCTGGATGTCTTCTTTGGAGAAGTGTCTATTCATGTCTTTTGCCGATTTCTTCACTGGATTATTTGTTTTTTTGGGTATTGACTTTGATAAGTTCTTTATAGATTTTGGATACTAACCCTTTATCTGATGTGTCATCTGTAAATATCTTCTCCCATTCTGTCGGTTGCCGTTTAGTTTTACTGATTGTTTCCTTTGCTGTGCAGAAGCTTTTTATTTTAATGAGGTCCCAATAGTTCATTTTTCCTTTTGTTTCCCTTGCCTCCAGAGACATGTTGAGTAACAAGTTGCTGCGGCCAAGGTCAAAGAGGTTTTTGCCTGCTTTCCCCTCGAGGATTTTGATGACTTCCTGTCTTAGGTTTAGGTCTTCCATCACATTTTGTCCGTGGTGTAAGAAAGTGGTCCAGGTTCATTCTTCTGCCTGTCGCTGTCCAGTTTTCCCAGCACCACTTGCTGAAGTGACTGTCTTTATTCCACTGGATATTCTTTCCTGCGTTGTCAAAGATTAGTTGGCCAGACGTTTGTGGGTCCATTTCTGGGTTCTCTATTCTGTTCCATTGATCTGAGTGTCTGTTTTTGTGCCAGTACCAATTACTTTGTTCTTTAATGTCTTTGCTAGTCAGGCTCACTCTCTTTTTTATAATGGTGTGATTTCTTTAAAAGCACGCTTTTTTTTTCCCTGATGATGAAAGCAATGTGTTTTGTTGCTTAAATTTGAAAGACATAGATAAGAATTAGGAAGAAAATTAAAATCACCTGTAATTCAATAAAAAATAAAAACATTAACGTTTTGATTTATTTTCATCTTTTTTCCATGCATTTAGACACGTAGGGGGAACTAACGTATCATGAGCGTTTTCCTATGTTATTAAAAATTCTTACAAAGTTCATTAATCCTTCTGACTTTTTTTGGTGTTTACTCCACTTGTGATTTTTCCTATTATGTATAACACTGATGAACAGGCTTGTGATTAATCTGTCTCCATCTCCAGTTGGTCTCTTAGAATAAATTAAAAAAAATTTTTTTTAATGTTTTATTCTTGAGAGAGAGAGAGAGAGAGAGAGCATGAGCGAAGGAGGGGCAGAGAGAGAGCGGGATGCAGAATCCGAAGTAGGCTCCGGTCTCTGAGCTGTCAGCACAGAGCCCGACACAGGGCTCGATCTCGCAAGTGGTGAGATCATGACCTGAGCCAAAGTCGGACGCTCAACTAAGCCACCCAGGCACCCCAGAATAAATTTTTGAACTTACAATTACTGCATCAAAAGATGTGAACATTTTTAAGACTTTTGATACATTTTGCCAGCATGTCTTCAGGAAAGATTGTTTTGTTTAAACTCTTCACAGTGTTTGAGTGTATCTGGGACCTGTACTGGGTGTAAACTCCACACAATACTGGAATAAGAACATGCTGGATATACTGCCTTTTGATATACTGATTTTACTCCATCAAGAATGATAAAGCTATTTTTTTGGCTAGACTGATTAATATTGTATATTTATCTTTTTAATGAGAAGTTATACATTTCTCTTTTTGCTCGCATTTGACTTTGGGAGCTACAGACCGTGTCCAGCCTTCAGCCATCAGACATGTTCGTTCTTGGAGCAACATCCCCTTTATCACTGTCCCCCTCAGTCGTACACATGGCAAGTCTTTTGCCCACCGCAGTGAGCTGAAGCATGCCAAGAGAATCGTGGTGAAACTTGGAAGTGCCGTAGTAACCCGGGGGGATGAGTGTGGCCTTGCACTGGGGCGCCTGGCATCTATTGTTGAGCAGGTAATTGCCAAGATGGAAAATTCTCGTGAACAAAAATAATAATGGAGTTTTTAAGCTCTCAGTTCAGTTTTGTTTGTTTGTCTTTTTCAACCCTGACTTTATTCCCAACCCACCCTAACCATCAGTTCAGGTTTATCAGCTTGTAAAAGTACTCTGAGTGTAATAGATTTAACACAATCTGAAAACTCCCTTTGCCAGTGAAGATACCAGTGGACCCAACATCCCAGGGCAAGCAAAGGGGGATGTCAAGGAGTAAAGTTGATTTCATGCATTTCATGGCCTCAGGCTTCTTAGTGATAAGGAGCTGTACATGTCAGTAATTCTTAATTCTGCCTGCACATTAAAATTGTCTAAGGGGCCTGGCTTCACGCTCAGTCTCTGGGGTTGGGCTCAAGCACCTGGATTTTCAAAGTTCCCTGGGTGCTAACATGTAGTCAGGGTTGAGTATCCAGATGGAAGTTGAGCTTTTTTTTGTTCCTGTTTTGCTAAGCTTTTTTTTTTGTTCCTGTTTTGCTAAGCCTTTTATTTTTTAATTAGGCCAATAATATTGAAATAAATATGAGCTATCATTGCAAAGATTTTCCAAGTTCAGATATTTGAAAAGACTTATCAAACTCCACAGAGATACCCACATAAGACTTTCATTTAAAGGCAAAGGATATAAGGCAGCAAGAGAGAGAGAGTACAAGCAAGCATCAGGTGTCCAAGAGACATCTGTGCACAAGCCCCCCAAGGTATTTATTTGCACAGTCTGTCTCACATCGAATCACAAAGAGATCTTTATACAGGGAATCTTACTTAACCTTTGGAAGGGCTCCAAGCAGAAGTTTCCATTGGGGATTTTATGTCCCACTGACTATGCCAATAAGCCAGGCTGACTGTAGACTATCAGTAAAGAAACTGACCTTAGGGGTCGACATGGGACTTTTAGACTTTAAACATCACATTGCAGATCCACTACCTATCTTTGCCAAGAGCAGGTATCAGTAAACTTTTCTATAGGAAACTTTTTCTACAGAAGGCCAGATAGTAAACATTTTAGGCTTTGTAGGCCAGATGGTCTCTGTCTCAAATACATGTCTCTACCATTGTAGCACAAAAGCAACCATAGACAGTATGTAAATGAATGGACATAGCTGTGTTCTAGTAAAAAGTTTATTTACAAAACCAGGTGCAGGTGAGATTTGACTTGCTGCGTATAGTTTGCCAGCTCCTGACCGAGAGTCAAAAACCAGACATCCAGGCATTACGGAGATAAAACTAGAACTTTTTCATTCTATCTGTAACTCAACTGTGTCCTCCATGACCCTATTTTTAGTTTTTAAAAAACAATTTCTCTGATGAGTTGGTGACTGCTAACTAAAACTTGATGGAATTTTCTTTTCAATATTTTTTTTTTAATTTTTTTTTCAATGTTTTATTTATTTTTGGGACAGAGAGAGACAGAGCATGAACGGGGGAGGGGCAGAGAGAGAGGGAGACACAGAATCAGAAACAGGCTCCAGGCTCTGAGCCATCAGCCCAGAGCCTGACGCGGGGCTCGAACTCACGGACCGCGAGATCGTGACCTGGCTGAAGTCGGACGCTTAACCGACTGCGCCACCCAGGCGCCCCTTCAATATTTTTTGTATTAAGCAGTTTTATCAAGTCAGCCTCTCAGATTTAGTCCATCAGATCAATTCAGTTGAACAGATATGTATAAAAAGGCTACATTGTGAGAGACTTCACAGACATGTAACTGTTATCTCTGCCCTTGGGGAGCCAGAATCAGGACTTCCAAAGCACTTAGGTGATTGTTCAAGGCAGTAAGTAATCAAGCAAGTGGGCCCAAACCTTTATTGATGTTCGTATCTTGCAATCTTTGGCCAGCCAGTGGAGGCCACTTTGTTGGCTCCTGAGTCTGTCTATCATGGTCAGATGCCTTGGATAAGACAGTTGACTCTGCATATTAGTAGTGCCCTGATCTAGAAAGCCCTTCCATGAGGTCTGTGGGTATCTGGCGACCTAAGCAAATCATTACTGGAGTCTTCCCACTGTTTTCATCAAGTTTCTCCTCTGCACAATATCTTCAGTTTGCTTTGGAGACCACCACAATTCCTCTACATGGCTTCTTGCCTAATGAAATGATCCACTTCATTTCCCATTCTCCCTGGTGAGACCACCACCACTTTCAGGCTTACTTCCTCTCTGGCCCACCAACATGACGTACTCATTCCTGTCCTTGTCCCCCACCTGGAATTCACTCATAGAGCCTCCCCTTCCTTAGAATCACACAACTCCATAGGCACCACTCACACTGTGCACTTAGCAGCAGGGAACATTTCCCCTCTGTTGGTGCAAATCCTACCACTCATGAAGGCTCAGGCTTAGTACCAATTCTCCTAGGAGGCCTCAAGAATAACTACACTCTCGTTTGAACTTCCCATCTCTGGTCCCCTCAGTCATTTGACAAGCTAAAAAAATTGGGTCAATGTGAACACTGATCAGATCTTTTATATATATGTGTTTCCTTAATGTTTATTTATTTTTGAGAAACAGGGATAGAGAGGCAGAGGGGAGGGACAGAGAGAGAGGGAGATAGAATCCCAAGCAGGCTCCATGCTGTCAGCACAGAGCCCAATGTGGGGCTCAAACTTACAAACTGTGAGATCATGACCTGAGCTAAAACCAAGAGTTGGACGTTTAACCGACTGAGCCACCCAGGCACCCCTGGATCTTTTATTTTATTTTTTTTATTTTTATTTTTTTCAACGTTTATTTATTTTTTGGGACAGAGAGAGACAGAATATGAATGGGGGAGGGGCAGAGAGAGAGGGAGACACAGAATCAGAAACAGGCTCCAGGCTCTGAGCCATCAGCCCAGAGCCTGACACGGGGCTCGAACTCACGGACCGTGAGATCGTGACCTGGCTGAAGTCGGACGCTTAACCGACTGCGCCACCCAGGCGCCCCCACCCCTGGATCTTTTATATTAAAGAGTTAATTGAAATGTTTTAGGTGACAGTGGTTTTTTTTGGGGGGGGGGAGGCTATGCATATATATTCCCTGTCTTTTAGCAATTACAGTACTGCTGAAATATTTATAGATGAAATAATATATCTAGGGCCTGGGATTTCTTTGTATTAAAATAATGGGGAGGCTACCTGTAAAGGCAGTACCAGAGAGTGGGAAATTGCCCTGAGAAATAGTTGTTGAAGCTAGGTGATGGGTACATGGGGATTTATAAAACTGTTTTTACCACTATGGTTAAGTATGAAATTTTCTACTATAAAAAGTTATTTTTTATAATCATGGTTTTATCACAGGTGTTTGTGAGTTTCTGAGCCAGCTTATAGGGCTCAAACATCAGGAAGAATGGACATGTTAGGAATATGGACTCTGTTTGCAGCTTGAATCTTTGATTCTTTCAATGTAGATCTGTCCAAAGTAGGGAACAAAGTGACCACAGCTAGTTCTAGGTAGACAAAACAGGACAAGGTCAGCATCTGTCCCTGCTTTAGCCCAAGGGGACTCATAGGGATCAACATACGACAGAAAGAGCCTCAATCTCCCAGGTTATACCTTAGAACCTAAGAAGCCATTTGCTAAGTTTACACTGCAATTCTTAGACTTCTTTTTCTGGAACAACTAGGCCTTCTGCATTATAGATTCCAACAGATACCATCAAGTTCTGTGGATGTCAAATCTGCCTGCACACCAGAGTCTCCTTATTAAAAATTTCTGATCTCTGCTTCCTCCTCATCAGATTTGAGGCAGCATGTAGGAATCTGTATTTTTACCAAACAACCTGGGTGATTCTTCCACAGCCAGCCCAGCTGGTCCATAAGCCAGCATCTGGGATCCACCCAATTGTCTGTCTACCCTACCTGAGTCTCTTGTGCCGGTAAGGTAGACTCTACCTCTCTGAAGAGAGGAAGGAGATGATAACAGTGATTTGTGGTGCCTTTTCCTTCGTTGATGTCAGGTGTCAGTGCTACAGAATCAAGGCCGAGAGATGATGCTGGTGACCAGTGGAGCCGTGGCCTTTGGCAAGCAACGCTTGCGCCATGAGATCCTTCTGTCTCAGAGCGTGCGGCAGGCCCTGCACTCAGGGCAGAACCAGTTGAAAGAGATGGTGAGTGGTGCTTCCCCACACCCTGTAACAGGGGTCCGCAGGCCTCCTTCCCTCACTCCCAGTCACACCATATCTATTTGTGTGTTACAGGCAATTCCAGTCTTAGAAGCACGAGCCTGTGCAGCCGCCGGACAGAGTGGGCTGATGGCCTTGTATGAGGCCATGTTTACCCAGTACAGCATCTGTGCCGCCCAGGTGAGAGACTCACCTTTTTAGAGAGGTGTGGGGCCCGTGAGAGTGATTGCCGTGGAGCAAGAGGGTGATGAGTGGGGGGCTCTAGAGCCAGACTGCCAAGATACAGTCTTAACTCCATCACTTGTTAGTTGGGAAACCTGGAGAAAGTCTTTTGGTCTAACTTTTTTGTGCTTCAGTCTCCTCATATGAAAAAAAGAAGATAATATCAGTGCCTACTTGAGAGGGTTTTTGGAAAAAGCTAATGAGAAAATCACATGGAAAGCATTTAATGTAGTGTCATTCTCAGTAATTATTAGTACTTGTTATGGTACTAATAATTCTTTTTTTTAATGTTTTTTATTCATTTTTGAGAGAGAGTGAGCAGGGGAAGGGCAGAGAGAGAAGGAGACAGAATCAGTCGGAAGCAGGCTCCAGGCTCCGAGCTGTCAGCACAGAGCCCATCATGGGACTCAAACTCCCTAACCACAAGATCATGACCTGAACCGAAGTCAGATGCCTAACCGACTGAGCTACCCAGGCGCCCCTATACTGATAATTCTTCTAGCTATTACTCTAAGTGCTTATACTTTTCCTGAAGACAGAAAAGTTAGATGTCTTTATTTCATGGGCTTCTTTGACTTCAGGTGGCTTGCCTCTCTTTGCACCTGGTTGCCTTCTACAATAAATTTCTAATAAGCACTGAAGGAAAGAAAGATGCTTTTGGTGGGTTTTCATTCATTCAGCAAATATTTGTTGAGCACTTACAGTGTACCAAGAAGTATGCTAGGCATTGGGGATACTGTGGTGAACAAATCAACCATGGTTCCAGTCCTTATGGAACTTCTACATTTTTAGTGGTTGCTCCAAATGTTCTAGAGCCTTCTTTCCACATTGTACTTCTTCAGTTGTATTTTAATCATCGATACAACTACATACTAGAAACATGTAAATGTTACAAAGCAGCTAATAGTCACTTCACAAAACAACTGAAAAAATTGAACTCCCCAAGTTATTATCTTCAGACACCTTTGCTGCCTCTGATCCCACATTTACACAGATGTTATTTGACATAGGTGATGTTATATGTATATATCCTCTCAGGTTTTGCTCTTTCATTTCCTGCTGCTCTTCTCTTTCTCCATAATCTTCACAGTGTTATCCACAGTGATGTTGTGGTATTGTGCCAGGATGTCCTTGAGTGAAGTGAGCTGAAACAGAAAGTCATGGACTTGTCCACCTGTTGCCTATAGCTGAGGACCCCACTGTCCTGGATTTTTTTTTCCCTGTTAGTATGAATACAATAGAAATCTTCATTTCTGTCACCCATTAGTGTCAGCTCTCTTTTCCACAATCCAATGACAGTTTCAGTCTTTAATGTTTTTTATAAGTGCCTGGGGCCAGATGAGGAAACTTAGGTCTAGGATCTGTGCTTTTGTTTTTTCCCATGTATGATGGTTTTTCAGGTTTTTTGGTTTGTTGTAGTGAAAGTAGCTTTAAAAGTCACTGCATGTCAGCCATGGCTTCCATTAACATTGATGTGGAAGAGTTCTGTCCCCTCCATTCCAGCAGGCATCCATCCATGGGCCCTTCTCTGTCACATGTTTGCCTTCCCTGGGGATCTTACTGCAAGAAATCTTTGCCCTTTGTACTTTCTCCTATGGTTTCTTGTTGTCTTTAGTAATCCTGTTGTAAAGACCATTATCAGTGGCTTTTGGAAATCTCCACTACGTTGTTTGTCACGGTAAAGACTTAAGTACAGCAGCTTATTTTTTCTTCATAGAAATGAAATTAATGTGCATCTTAACAGACTGCCCTTCTCCACAGACATACTTTTCTCTCTTTAGGGCTCTTCTATCCCTTTTTTGTTAAACTGTTTGAGCAACAAGTATTTTCACTGGACTTTTATACCTCCTATTTGCCTCTCCTACACACATTTACTTTATCATTTGACCTTTCACCTGCATGGCTAGAATCTATATGTTCTGTTTGACCCAGTCCTGTTTTTCCTGCAGGACTGGACTTTCCTGAAAAGGAGTTCATGATCTATTCTTACAAAAGATGTGCCCCATTCCACTTTCCCCAAACCGTCAACAGTTTTATTCTCTAGCTCAGCAGCTCATGAAGGGCCTGACATTTCTAAAGTACTGAACAAGTTTTGAGTGAGTGAATTACTTCCTTTAGTCATGTTACCATTTTATCTTCCTCACCTACATTTTATATGTCATTAAGGCTGCTGTTATCTTCTCAGTTCCCATAGCCAGACCCTAGCTCAGGGCTTAACCATTCCCACTGTTACTGTTTGGGTACCTTACCTCTTGACAGTCTGCCTGCAGCCTTTCCTTCTTCAACCTGCCCTACATTGCAAGAACCCTTCTTCCTTAAACATTTGAAGGATTTCATTGAAATATTGATTTATGAGTTTCAGGGCTTACTGCCATTAGTTTCTTGCTGTTGTTCTCAGTTACCTTCTCTCCTGCTAACTATTGCCTAATACTCTGAGGTAAGCAAGGAAGCAGAGCTGTCTGCCCACCTCCATACCCAGCTCGCCACTGTACCTTTGAGCACCTTATGCTCATCCCCTGTGCTGAACTAAGTTACATCCAGCTCTTCTTTCAGTTTGTGACTGAAGACTCACCTCTATAAATCTCTCCGACCAATCCCACATGCTCAAACACAGTCTGTGTTAACGGCACCAGTGGTCAGTTGCCGAGCAACAGTGGCCACACAGGCCTATTCCATTTTGTCTCATACACTTCTCCGAACAGAGCAAACCATTCTTTGACTCACTCACCAAATATTTCAGTGCCTTCTGTGGCCAGCCCCTGAATCAGATGCTAGATACAGAGATATTTTAGCAATTAATCACTTCCCCCAAAGTGTATCTCTCTAGAATTCATACATTAATTATAATGTTTATTTATTTATTTTGAGAGAGAGTATGCACATGTGCAAGCAGGGGAGAGGCAGAGAGGGCTAGCAAGAGAATCCCAAGCGGGCTCCACGCTGTCAGCACAAAGTCCGATGTGGGAGTCAAACTCACAAACCATGATGACATCATGACCTGAGCTGAAATCAAGAGTCAGATGCTTAACTGAGCTTCCCAGGTGCCCCATAAAGTTCACAGGTTAATTTTTTTAAATTTGTTTTTAATGTTTATTCATTTTTGATAGACAGAGAGAGACAGAGTACAAGCAGGAGTGGGGCAGAGAGGGAGAGGGAGACATAGAATCCAAAGCAGGCTCCAGGCTCTGAGCTGTCAGCACAGAGCCCCATGTGGGGTTCGAACTCACAAACCATGAGATCATGACCTGAGCTGAAGTCAGATGCTTAGCCGACTTGAGCCACCCAGGTGCCCCTTATAGGTTAATTTTCTTAATCCTGTAAATGGAAAAGATTTAGTAGCTCTCTGAGAATTGAAGTACTTTTACAAGAAGTCTTGAGCATCCTTTAATATCCCAAGTGATTAATTTTTCCCATCTCTAAAAGAATTGGATGAGCATCCAAAGATGTGTGCTCCATTCCGATGTGTATGGGATCCAGAAATCTAGAGTTTAACTCCTCTCCTGTTAGCATTTTTTGTATGTCACTGCTAGGAAGTTCGTAATTTTCCTCCTTCCTGCATTTCTGGATGCATTTAATTACTTTCAGATTTTGGTGACCAACTTGGATTTCCATGATGAGCAGAAGCGCCGGAACCTTAATGGGACACTTCATGAGCTCCTCCGAATGAACATCGTTCCCATTGTCAACACAAATGATGCTGTCGTGCCCCCAGCTGAGCCCAATAGTGATCTCCAGGGGGTAAATGTGGGTAAAATATTCCTAAGGGTTGAGCATGCTGGAGACTAACGCCACACTATGCTGCATGTACTAACACTGGAAGTTTGGCATAAACAAGATGGAAGGATTGGGAGAGAAGCTGGCCTCATGGAGCGGGGGCTACATCAGCTCTTCTGAAGTCAGGGGGTCTCATTCAACAGGGTGAGGTGCAGTAGTGATTTCGGATGGTGCTATGAGCGTGGCTTGTGTGTGCCAGGTGCATGTTTGGAAGTGGGGTGGCCAGGAGGCGCAGTGTTTTGCAGACAGAGGGGGCCTACAAGAGCTGTCATCTGTGCATTCTATCATTAACTTTGCCTGCCAGAACCTAGCAGAGCGCTTCTGTGAATGTCTTTTTGAACTGCGTAGTTCACTCACTTAATGACTTTTTACCTGCATTCCAGGTTATTAGTGTTAAAGATAATGATAGCCTGGCTGCCCGTCTGGCTGTGGAAATGAAAACTGACCTCTTGATTGTTCTTTCAGATGTAGAAGGTACAAAGTAATGCCTTTTCCTTTTATCCAACTTTTGTTTTAAATACTAAATGCGTGAGCACATGAATTCCCATCTTTGTTTGAGTCCTTCTGATTTTTTAAAAATATAGACCCTTATTTTCTGAGCCATATGGTCTGACAGAGGATTTTTATGGCTCAAAGAAGGTGGGGAAGTCTGGGAGATGCAGTTTGAATGCTGAAATGTTGTCATTTCCAGGCACTTTTGTTTTTTTAGAACAGCTTTATACAGGTATAATTCACATACCATAGTAAACCAATAGTTCACCTATTTAAGACTTAGTTCATTGATTTTTAGTGTATTCATACAGTGGCTCAACCCTAACAATAGGTTTAGAACATTTTTATCACCACATTGTATCACCCCATACCCATCAGTGATCACTCCTCACTTCCCCCCAAATTCTCCAGCCCTAGGCAGCCTCTCATCTACTTTCTGTCTCTGTGGATTTGCCTATCCTGGATGTTTTACATTAGTGGAATCGTCAGTATGTGATCCTTGGTGACTGGTTTTCTTCACTTAGCATAATGTTTTCATGGTTCGTCGATGTTACAGCATCTGTCAGTATTCCTTTTCTTTTTCTTCTCAAAGAATACTCCATTGTGTATGTGCACCATGTTGTATTTACCCATTCATCGGTTGATAGACATTATGCTGCTGTGAACATTCATGTACACATTTTTGTGTGAACATGTTTTTTGTTTACCTAGGAGCAGAATTGATCATTTGGTAATTCTGTATGTGTTTAGCCTTTTGAAGAAGTGCCAGACTGGTTTCCAAAGCAGCTGCATCATTTTACATTCCTGCCAGCTCCATATGAGGGCTCTAGTCTCTCCACATCCTTGCCAACACTTACCCTTATAATCTGCCTTTTCATTATAGCCATCCTAGCGGGTGTGAAATGCTATTTCATTGTGGTTTTGATCACTTTCAGTTTGTAACATAAATCATGAGACACATTAAATGGGAGCCACTGCAGAATTCCAAGCTCTGGGGCCACCGTGGTCTCATGTGTTAATCTGTTTTTCTCTGCTGTCCCCTTCCTCAAAGAAGGGTCCCTCTTGGCTCCAATTTGACTCTCCATTCACTGTTCTCACTTTCCTAAGCTATGTCCATTTTACATTTTGACCCATAAGGAATATGGTAGCTGTGTCTAAAATAGGCCAAGTCTACAGGATCCCAAAAGTCCACCATTACATTCCCAGGAGATCAGGAAAACCTATTTAGTTTCCAACCCATACCCAAGGCAGGTTTCTTTGGCAGGACTTGTTTTCCAGTTTACACTCCAGTGGTGCAAGATTAAGGGCAGGGGCCTGCCTAGCGGAAGCAGAGGCAGATATAGATGGGTTGATCTGTCTTCTGCCCATGTGGGAAGTTCGATATATCATACTTGGATGTCAGTATTTTTACCTATAAGAAATCTTGGTACCATGTTTATCCACTGTAAATTTGAAATCTCAGGACAGGAACAGCTAGGTTGGGGTAAGAGTGAGCCACTCTGGAGATGAAGGCTTTTCAGTTAATCAACACATTTAAAAAAAAAAATTTTTTTTTAACGTTTATTCATTTTTTGATAGAGACAGAGCATGAGTGGGGGAGGGGCAGAGAGAGAGGGAGACACAGAATCCGAAGCAAGCTCCAGGCTCTGAACTGACAGCACAGAGCCCAATGCAGGGCTTGAACCCACGGACCATGAGATCATGACCTGAGCTGAAGTCGGACGCCCAACTGACTGAGCCATCCAGGCGCCCCTCAACAGATTTATATTGAATTTCTACTGTGCTTAAATACTGTGTTAGGTGCTTTATAAATGTCAATTTATTGAATCCTTATAGCAATCCTGCAAAGCAGGTAGCTTAGCTTACTCAGATGAAGAAATTAAAAATTACATTCACACCAGTTAAATGGTGTATCCAGATTCACATAGTACCAGAGGCTGGTTTCACAACTAAATCTGTTCAGTTTAAAAATCTACACTCTTCCTCTCTTCTATACTGCTTTGCAAGGTAAAAGACATGAGTTTGAGAGATTAATACATAAAGCCCAATTTCAACTAGAGTCTAGTAAACTTTTTTTTTTTAAGTAGTCTCTGCACTGAACAAGGGCTCGAACTCATGACCCTGAGATCAAGAGTCACGTGCTCTTCCGACTGAGCCAGCCAGGTGCCCCTCTAGTAAACATTTTTAATGTAGCCTTGAACACCAAAATTGGTCATCAGTGTTGATAGCATATGTCAGTACTTTCTTGTTATTGCCAAACAATATTCCACCATGTAGATACACCACATTTTATTTACCCACTCATCAGTTGATAGACATGTGAGCATTTATAACTAATGCTGCTATCCACATTTGTGTGCAAATGTACATGAATGTACAAAAAACAGGCTTGTGCTATTAACTCTTAATTAGTTATCCATTGAATGTTGATTTTTAGCACAATAATAGAATTTTGAATATGCTCTTGGTGGCTTTAAGAAGCTGCTATAAGGGAAAAAGAGGAGTAGGCAGACTATTAGAACTCTAGGCACTCCTCAGCATCTCTGGAGAAACTTTGTCTTAGGATTGTATAACCTTGCCCATGTTATTTTTGTATGAAACCAAAATAGCGTCAGAATCCAAGCCTGTGATCTCATATCGTAGTGCCTTCTGAGAAAACTCCATCCCTGAGTCCAGGAGCCGTGGAGTGCTGGGTTGCAATGGACAGAGGTTGGAGAGGTAGTTTTTCTCTCCCTGTAATTGCTGCCCATGGTTAGCACTGCTGCATTTATACCGGACCCTGATTCCCTCACTCCTCTGACTCCCCTTTTCCTGGAGGGGATGCATATAGCAGTATTGCATTAGAGATTTAGAATATGAAGCAGAAAGGGCTGTATTTTCACATGGGAAAAGTAGTAACTTAAACCAAAAACATCCCTGCCCACATGTCCTTGAGCCAGTCCCCAACCCCAGGCAGTTCCTCCCTGTACTTAGGCCTTGATGTGACTCCATTTTCACAGGCCCTTCATTTTTCTTTCCAAGGCTCCAACTGGCTATGTTTACAAGTGAAATGGTGAAGATTTTTAATCTTGGATTGTATGCATGTAACATTTCACGTAACTCATATTTTATATTATTCTACTCAACTATAAAAGGGACATAGGCTTTATGGTGATAAGTCCAGACTAAATGCCAAGAGTTGTATGCTCTTCTGCTGCCTCAGCATAACCTTCACAATGACTTCCCCATAACACAGGGATTATAATTAGTGACTGTTTCAAAGGATGCTGTGAGAGTTCATGAAAACCTGTCTCGCATTTCATCCCACTTGGAAATAGTCACATTATAGTATATGGCTACTACACTGTTTCTGCAGTAGCCACTCATCTTTTTCAGTTACTTCCTTAATTCAGCATCTTAAGTAGCAGTGGCAGAGGTGAGGACAGCTTCCCAGTAGACAGTGGAGTGGGCAGGGCTGATAAGTGTTGCACCAAGGATATGGACATGCTGTGATGCTGGCAAACAGAATATAAAAGTATGTATGGAAAGTCCTGTTGCTGCTTTTCAGCATGGGTAGACTATACAGATCACTTGTTCTTTTTTCTGGTTAGAGCTGGTAGAACACAGACTTCATCTGGATCAGTCACGTACAGAGTGGTTGGCAAGTGCCCAGGGGTATGTCTGTCTTGGGGGGCATGCCTTCCATTAAAGCAATACTGCCAACTCCTGTCTACTTTTTAGGTCTCTTTGACAGCCCCCCAGGGTCAGATGACGCAAAGCTCATTGATATATTTTATCCCGGAGATCAGCAGTCTGTGACCTTTGGAACCAAGTCAAGAGTAGGCATGGGTGGCATGGAAGCCAAGGTAAGGGTCTGATGCTGTTACTGCCTATAACAGCTAAAAAAACCAAACAATATTTTACCCTTTTTGCTTTTTTTTTTAAGTTTTATTTATTTAAGTAATCTCTACACCCAACATGGGGCTAGAACCCACGACCCTCAGATCAAAAGCTGCACACTTCTCCGACTGAGCCAGCCAGGTGCCCCTACCCTTTTGACTTTTGTGATTGTTTGGGGGCTAATGGCTAAAATACGAGGCACATACACACTTAAATGTGCACATGTCTAAATACAGGTATAATGCATATTGTGTACCTATATTTTGTCATGTCTGTATATGTATTCTCTTCATTAATATTACATAGTGTGTTCATGTTATAAAGTCGTCAAGGGCAGGCTCCCTCTCTCCCTCTCCCTCTATATATAATTTTTTTTTTTAAGTTTATTCTGAGAGAGTGACAGCACAAGTAGGGGAGGGGCAGAGAGGGAGGGAGACATAGAATCTGAAGCAGACTCCAGGCTCTGAGCTGTCAGCACAGAGCCCAACGTGGGGCTTCAACCCACGAGCTGTGGGATCATGACCTGAGCCAAAGTTGGACGCTTAGCTGACTGAGCCACCCAGGCACCCCCTACTTTAAAGATTTTCTTAAATTTTTTTTAAGTTTATTTATTTTGAGACTGAGAATGTGAGTGGGGTAGTGGCAGAGAGAAGGGAGAGAGAGCATCCCAAGCAGGCTCCGCACTGTCAGTGCAGAAAGCCTGATGCAGGGCTTGGAACTCACAAACTGTGAGATCATGACCTGAGCTGAGATCATAAGTCAGGTGCTTAATGGACTGAGCCACCCAGGGACCCCAAGATTTTTTATTTTTTTTAAGTAATCTTTACCCCCAACATGGGGCTCGAACTCACAACCCTGAGATCAAGAGTCACATGCTCTATTGAGGAAGCCAGCCAGGTGCCCCCGCTCAACTATTTCTTACGAAATCTTCCAAAAATTTTTCTCTCCCATTAATTGTTCTAAAAAGTAATACTCTTAAGATACAGCATCAATTGTAGGAATGGCAAAGACCTACAAAAGAGATCTACAAAAGTTAAAAGAACTCAGGATCAGATTCTGGTTAAACACCAGGCTGGACACTATGTCGAGGCACAGTAAGTCAAATGTAGAAGTTATGAGTCCTAGTACTAGAGAGTCTTTGAACACTGAGCACAAAAGGCAGATTGGCTCATCTTTAGCACGTACCAGATTTGGGCTGGAGAGAGAGAGAGCAAGGGCTGAGTGTGTTTTCAGAGCTTCTGAGTTGTTCAAAACATTCCTGCATATACTTCAATTGCTCACTATCACATTGTATTCTCTTTTTGCGAGTTTAAAGTATGGATGACTAGACCCTGCAAAAGCCTGAATGTTATGTTGGGATCTAACCTCTCCTATTAGGTGAAAGCGGCCCTCTGGGCTTTGCAAGGTGGCACTTCTGTGGTTATTGCCAACGGAACCCACCCAAAGGTGTCTGGACATGTCATCACAGACATTGTGGAGGGAAAGAAAGTTGGCACCTTCTTTTCTGAAGTAAAGCCTGCAGGTAAGTAGTTCCTCATTGAGTAGTCACACCATGGCCTAAATGAGACCGAAGATTGAGCTCTCCTCTAGGAGTAGAGATCACAAAATTGACGTGTTGATATTCTGAAGTACGGTATTGTTTCAGACACTCTTTGCAAAATTGGACTTTGCTTTGCTTTTGTAAAGTTTAGCGAACCTGCCCAACTAGGCTTCCCATTCTCTCTAAAACCACTATGTTAAAGAATATGAGCATCCATTGTCTTAAGAAACATTTGCTAGGCCTATGCTAGAGGCCTAGAAATGCAAAGACACTTAAGACAGTAAGACATGGTATGTACTCTCAATTGTTCGCAAAGATATTGCCATATAACCTACATTCAGAAATGCCAACACATTAGAGAATATAAGCTAAAGTGGAATTGAAAAGAACTCTACGAGATGTAACTTACCCCGGAAATATAGACAAGTTTCTTGTGTTTATGCCCGAGTTAATCTAGTGTATTCTTTTGCCATTTTATTTGTCTGAGTGACCTCTAGGAAGCAAGCACACCACGTTATGAGTCTGTGCACGTGCTGGGTTGCTGTCCATGATCTGATGTTTGCAAATATTCTTACAGGTCCTACCGTTGAACAGCAGGGAGAAATGGCTCGAGCAGGAGGAAGGATGTTGGCCACTTTGGAACCTGAGCAGGTAATAACCTTTGCTAATAGTTTGGTTGGTTTTCAGACTGAGTCATGCTGTGAGGCTTAGTGCACAGTCAAGGCTGCCATGTCCCCCTCCATTCCTCTTGTCCCCACAGAGTTATTCTAGTTACAAGTGAGATTCAGATTTGTTCTGCCTTTTCTCTCTCTAAATTTTATTTTCCCTTTTGTCTTTTGTAGCCTGTGGCCTAAGGTATCTTTTTATCACTATGTTTTGATCAAAAACATCATGAACATGGTGAGACCAAGGAGATTTCCTAAGCCTGCCACATACTGGACATGGAAATGTAGGAAAACTGCTTATTCTAACACATCTGAGTCCCCTGACTTACCCATTAGATGGAAGCTCCAGAGCCTGCCCTCTAGTCAGAGCCTGCCCACAGTGAAGTGGCAGACACTGCAGGTCTGGAAACAAGGCAGTCACGGAAGCTGGGGATTGGCTTCTCAAAGCCTGTGTTGTTAAGGATGTTGTGTTTAGATTTTTTTCTAGGGAGCACTTTGGCCTGAGAAAAAAGAAAACTTTAAATAACTACAAGTAGAGAAAGGAAAGCAAAGGAAGAGCTTAGCCTGTCTCTCTAAACCACTTCCCTTGGCTTCTTCAGTGATCACACTGATTTGCCACACTTTTTAACCTAGGTGGGTAAGGATTGAGATCCCTTCAAGCATCCAGGACTGGGTTTTCCCCTTTGAGTGAATTCATTAAATAAGTAATTGTCAAAATTGTCAAAATAAGTAATTGTCAAAATTTACTTAATAAATTATATAGCCAGTGAAACTGAGTATGCAGAGATGTATGTATCATGCCAATTCAAAATGCTAGCCCCCATCTTGGGTTTGGGGACTGATTGTATAATTCATTGTGCCTTTTCCCCACTACTGGGCCGTGGTCTGCTAATCATAACAATCAGGAATGGTAAAAGAGGAAGAAATACAAGAAGTAGAAGGAGATTAGTAGTGAGAGAGGAAGGAAAAAATGAGGGGAGCTGAGGTGTGTAATGGTTGATAGGATGTAAGGAGATTTCAGTCAATGATGACTTTGCATTTAGGAGCAAGGCCTGGCTCATTCAGAGGAGTAGGTTTAATGGTATGGGTTCTTCTCAGATTAATGTATTTGCTTGTTTGTTTTACCTTTCTTCCTAGAGAGCAGAGATTATCCATCATCTGGCTGATCTGTTGACGGACCAGCGTGATGAGATCCTGTTAGCCAACAAGAAAGACTTGGAGGAGGCAGAGGGTAAGGACCACTCGATTTGGAGTCAGTGTTACGGAGGGTTTGGTTTTGGTTTTTGTTCTTTGTTTTACTAACAATTCTTACAGTGTAGTCTGCCTAAAGACAAGATTGTTATATGGGGCACCTGGGTGACTCAGTTGGCTAAGCGTCTGTCTTTAGCTCAGGTCATGATCGCATGGTTCATGGGTTTGAGCCCCACATCAAGCTCTGCGCTGTGTGGAGCCTGCTAGGGATTCTCTCTCTTACGCTTTCTCTGCCCCTCCCCTCCTCATGCTCTTTCTCTCTCTCTCTTTCTTAATAAATAAATAAAAACTTTTAGGAATGTAAAAAAAAAAAAAAAGATTATTGTAGAAGAAATTTTATATTATGCATCATTTTTATTAAAGGCAGCTTGCTAGTATTCAAATTATGCATACCATCTCCAGCTCCTTTCCCAGATGCTCTAGTACAGCCCTCCAAAGGAGCTTTTTCTGTACCCACAGGTCATGAGCCATGGATACTATGGCAGTTTCAGGACAAAAAGAAAAATACTAAGGACTATTTTAGACATTTCACTAATAGCAGCCAACACCTAAGTAAGGCCTTTCTGTGTGAAGAAATCTTTGATGATAATCTTATACAGTTCTTTAAAGTAAAAGAATTAAGACCCACTGAGGTTAAAGCTGTTGCTCAAGGTCACACAATTAGTTATTGGCAGAAGTCTGACTTCTGACCTCAGTTCTGTCTCTCTGGAAATTCATAAGGACGCACAGTGGCTTACGAACGAAGTCCTGGCTATACATGAGCATGGTGGTCCCCTTTGACTTGCTAAGTCCTTTTCAGGAAATTTATCATAAGAAACTATTTCAAGAAGAGAAAACTGCTCTGTATGTAAAGATTCTTGGAGCAGGGTTATTTATCACACTGAAAACTGGAAACAACCTCAGTGTTTAACAGCATAGGTCTGGTTAAATGTGTTAAGCTGTGTCAACTCAGTGGAGTATGTAGTAGTAATTACAACAGTTTTGGCAACATGGAAAGCAAATATGCATTGTGAGGTGGAAAACTAGAATGTAACATTTAACATGCACTGTGTTTGAAACTTGATATTAACACATAGGGAAAAGTGAAGAAAACAGATTGATATAATTGGTTGGTAAAATGATGATTCAGCTTTTTTCTTAATATAAGGTAGGTTCCTCCTTTCCTAAGTAGAAAACTTTGTATTATTTTATCTTGGTGGGTGTGAGTATAAAAAAGAAAGAAATTTAGGGGCGCCTGGGTGGCGCAATTGGTTAAGCGTCCGACTTCAGCCAGGTCACGATCTCGCGGTCCGTGAGTTCGAGCCCCGCATCGGGCTCTGGGCTGATGGCTCAGAGCCTGGAGCCTGTTTCCGATTCTGTGTCTCCCTCTCTCTCTGCCCCTCCCCTGTTCATGCTCTGTCTCTCTCTGTCCCAAAAAATAAATAAATGTTGGAAAAAAAAAAATTAAAAAAAAAAAAAAGAAATTTTTCATCATCTCATTTCAACATTAACCATAGTAATGATTTGTGATATGTGATTCCACACGATTTTCCCTGGTACATATACATGTGTATATATGAATATGTGTGTGTGTGTGCAGAGAGAATCACACCATGCAAACAGTTGTATTTAAATTTAAAGAAAATTCTGAATATGAACTTACCATTATTAGGAGCACCTTGGTGGCTCCGTTGGTTAAGCATCCAACTCTTAATCTCAGTTCATGTCTTGATCTCAGGGTCATGAGTTTAAGCCCCATGTTGGGCTCTACACTGGCCATGAAGCCTACTTAAAAAAAGAAGAAAAAAGTGAACTTACTATAATTCTATTTAAGTTTTTATTTCAAAAGGAAACATCTTTATTGCTTCTGATTATAAAAATAAGGCAATCGTTACAAAACATTAAAATAATGCAGAAAGAGATCATCAGTGTTCTTGATGGCTTCCAGACATCTCCACATGCATATATGCAATATTTGTTAAATAGGATATTATCATACATGCTCTTTTGTAGTTTATCGTCTTCAAAAACTATATCCTGGACAGCTTTCCATGTCAGTACATATAGATATTTGTAATAACTGCCTGGTAGTTCATTGTCTAAATGTTTAAGCAGAATTTGATTTTATTATGTAAATACTGTGACAAGTATCCTCATTACATGCAAGTTTACTCATGCGAATGACAAATTTCTGGAATTGAATTTGCTGGCACAGAGGGTATTGGTGTACATACCTTTACGTGTGAAATACACTGCCAAAAGCCCCCTAGAAAAACTAAGTGGCATGTCATTGTCTTCTCAAGACCCGCTAAATTCGTGTCTGTTCCTAACACAGTGCCGTGTGTTCGGTAAAGCAGCTGCAGCCTGTCCAGAGCCACTCCTTTATCATGTGTTCCTCACACCTCTTCAGGGAGACTCGCAGCTCCTCTGCTGAAACGTTTGAGCCTCTCCACATCTAAATTGAACAGCCTGGCCATCGGTCTACGGCAGATCGCAGCCTCCTCACAGGACAGCGTGGGGCGTGTTTTGCGTCGAACCCGAATTGCCAAAAACTTGGAGCTAGAACAAGTGACTGTCCCAATTGGAGTCCTGCTGGTCATCTTTGAGTCTCGCCCAGACTGTCTACCCCAGGTATGTGCCTGCTATTGGGGTAGGGGAAGAATATATTTTCAGGACCCAAAATCTTCCAAAGATGGTTTTCTTTTTTTCTTTTTTTGGTGAGAAGTTCTTACCTTTTTTTCTCCCCCAGAGATAAGTTTTTGAGACTTCTCAGGTGGTTCTTAAAGTAATTTATGTTATTGATTCTTCCAGTGATTCTAAAGTAGGTATTCATATGTCCATTTTATAGTTGAAGAAACTGAAGCTTATAGAAGTTACTATTCCTGTCACACTTATAACAGATGCATCTTCCCTAGCACAGTGCAGGAGCACATTTCTGTATGTCTTCACTCACTGGGGCACTGTGTTCCCTGACCACAGAACCCCTGCTAGCTTACTGCAAGGTCATTCATCTTGTAGCTGGTTTTCCCCATGTGAAAAAGACCCCTTTGTTCTCACTGTCACAGATGGCCTCCTGTAGGTAAATCTCTCAGGAAGAAGAACTTCCAGTAGTTAATGAAAACTAGAATGCAACCCTCTTTAAGGAATTTGACATATTACAGGCTAATGTTGAGAAATCATGTGTTTAAAAGATTTTTTCCAAGAAGCCATGCCTTGATACAGGGTGGCATTAGAGGGTTGTCCCACTGGTTACCCTAAACACTTTAAAATTTGGGGACAATTTTCCCACCAGACTGACCAGTAGGATGATACCAGCTTTTTCTTTTCACTAGCCTCAAAATCTCAAAGAGAATATCTATTTAAAAACATAAAACAGGGGTGCCTGGCCAGCTCAGTCAGTAGAGTGTGAAGCTCTTGATCTCGGGGTTGTAGGTTCAAGCCCCTTGTTGGGCATGGAGCCTACTTAAAATAAATAAATGAATATCTAAAGAAAAACAAAGCAAAAACAGCACCTCTTTGCCATAGGGCACAGGGTGAGCACAGGAGCCTGAAATGCTTTGTGGTAAATATTCCCTGACATGACCTAAAACCAGATTGTTCACCCCATACCACGGGGTCTGTCCTCAGCCCCTGGTGGGTGCTGGCACACTGCCCCCTCTGGCCACACACCTGTTTGCAGAAATACCAAGTGAAAACTGTAGAACCCGAATCTGCTAGTAGGAATGAGTACGTGATGTTTTTTTGCTGCCTTTCATCCGTACTAACGGATACTTCACGTGGAGAAAGGTTTCTTCTCTAGCCAACTACAGCTCATGTTCTTCACCTGGGATCTTAACTCTGGATGGCATCACAGAATCCATGAATTGTAAAAAAATTGTATGCAGTTCTGTGTGCTAGTGCATTTATATAGAGAAGATTTACATTACTTTTTATAAGGGGTCCATGAGCAACAAAACCAATAAAGGATTAAGAGCCACTAATTGAGATTAACATGCTCAGGCAAGGTTTTTTAGTAAAGTTCCTTTTATTACATTATAAAAATGGGAAGATTTTCATTCATCCCAAGAACATTCAGAAAGTTAAACTTCAGGGGACTCCTGGGTGGCTCTGTCAGTTAAGCATCCTAGACTCTTGGTTTCGCCTCAGGTCATGATCTCGCAGTTCATGAGTTTGACCCCCACATTGGGCTCCATGCTGACAGTGCAGAACCTGCTTGGGATTCTGTCTCTCCCTCTCTTTCTGCCTTTCCCCCACGTGTGAGTGCATGCGTGCTTTCCCTCTCTCTCTCTCTCTCAAAATAAATATATAAACTTTAAAAAAAAAGTTAAGCTTTAGGCCTTAGATAATCAGGTCAGAGTCATTAATTCTGCTTTAAGAGGGTAATTAACCCTCCTCCTGGGTGGCCTGCTTTTTCACTGGAGTATTTCTGCAAACAGGTGTGTGCCCAGAGGGGGCAGTGTGCCAGCACCAGCCAGGGGCTGAGGACAGATCCCATGGTATGGGAGTCCTTGGTGAACAAGCTGGTTTTAGGTCATGTCAGGGAGTATTCACCGCAAAGCATTTCAGGCTCCTGTGCTCACCCTGTGCTCCCTGCTTGTGCTCCTTTCCCAGAAATCTCCACCACAGCTTGTCCAGGGTCTGACAGGTCTCTAGTCTGCTCCAGGTTCTCAGCACCAACATTTAGAGCTCTCAGAATAGTTACAGGGCCAGAGGAAGATGTGGCCAGAGAGGCCACCCAGCCTCAGCCAGAGGCAGCTAAGCTCCCTGTCCTCCACCAGGGCCCAAGTGGGGAGGGGGCCATGTGACGCTGGCCACTTAGGTTACTTTGCTAATGGTGCTAAGGAAGCTGTATAGTTTAGTTCCTGAGATTGGGTGCTTTGGCTCTGGAGTCAAGACTTCTGGCCCTGCCATTTATAAGCTATGAGACTTTGGGGAGTCACCAACTTCTCTGGGCTTCAGTGTCCTTATCTGTAAAGCAGGAGATAAAACAAGTATTTAATTCATCGGGATATCATGAAGTTTGAACAGATTAGGCCTTATAAGGGCCTAATGACAGGCCTTATAAAAGTGCTCAGCAAACACTGTTACTATATTATATAAAAATCACTATAGTATATAAAGTGCTCGGTGAATGCTGTTATTATTACTGCGTTTTCTCTTTGGTTCACTGCTCTCTCCCCTTTGATCTGCAGGTGGCAGCCTTGGCTATAGCAAGTGGTAATGGCTTATTACTCAAGGGAGGGAAGGAGGCCACACACAGCAACCGGATTCTTCATCTTTTGGCCCAAGAGGCCCTCTCAATCCATGGAGTCAAGGAGGCCATACAGTTGGTAGGTCCCTGGGAATGAGCCACATCAGACCTAGAGGGGTTCAGTTTGGTGTTTGGGTGTTTGAAGCAAAGCTTACGTAGGTCACGTAAGGCCAAGCCATTTTTATAGGCAAGCTTGACCGGAACAGGGGCTTCCTGGTCCACATGGGTCTTTAGTGGCTTAGTGATTTAGGGCAAGTCAGATGAGACAGATTTTATGAAAGTTTGTCATAAACCATCGTGCAGCATGTAAGAATGAGGTCATGCTATTATCATTATTGTTATTATGCTCATTATTTTAACCACTGTCTCACTCTCCTCAGTCATCAGGTGGAGTTTTTGAACTAGACAGTAGTAGGTACAGCTTACTGAAAACTTGCTGTGGGCAAGGCAGTTTCTGTCCGTTGTCTCATTCAGTCTTCACATAACCCATAACAGGAATATGCCATCAGAACGAGGGGGAAAAACAGGCTCAGTGGTGAAAGTAACTCACCTAAAATCACGCAGTCTGTTGTAAAGTTTACATTTGAACCTGGGCTAATTCCAGATCCTTCTCTTTCTCCATCAAGGCCTACTTACTCTGACATTCCAGGATTCTGCTGGTTGCTGGGGCAGTGTTTATAAACCCACTGCATTACGTGCCCCATAACAGGAATTGGGTTTTTTTGTTTTTTTTGTTTTTTGTTTTTTTTATGGCACCACAGGGGGTGGAAAGGGCACAGATTTTAGGGATTCAGATCCCAGCTCTACCACATCCTACCTTAATCAGACAGGTTTCCTCCCACCCCCACCCCTCTTCTTATTGATGTATAACATCCATACAGTAAAGTATACAGATCTTACCTGAAAAACTCTGTGACTTTATCCAAATATCCCCGTACACACATACGTAGCCACCAGCCATATCCAACTGTGGAACACTTCTAGCACCCCAGAAGGCTCCCTTGTGCCCTTCCTGATCAGTATGCCCCACCACCACCAAGTAGCCCCTTACTTACTTCTTTCACATTCACCTTTCGCTTATTCTTGAACTTCATTATAAATGGAATCATACAAAATACACTCTTCCGTGTTATGTTTCTTTTGTGTATCTTTGTGTCTGTGAGAACCATCCATATTGTTACATCCAGCAGTAGTTTTCTCTTTTTATCACCATGTGGTATTCCATGTATGTGTGTATACTGTTTCCAGTTTTGGGTTATGCAGAATAAAATTGTTACAAACGTTCTCATACGTATGTATTTGTGTTTCTTCTGTAAATAACATGACCATATGGGTGAATTAAAAATCAAGAGGAAGAGAAAAGGCCATCATCATCTCAGTGTCCTGAAACCAGGGCTTCACCCCAGGGGAGAGCTTGTCAGCGGCACCCGTGGAGAAGCAGGACTCCCTAGCAAGACCCAGCCGGTCCTGAAGGCTGTGGTTGGAGAAGCCACAGGGCAGCACCTCCGTTGTGATCCTCCTGGCCAGCCATAATCTGTAGCTCCTCTGACTTCCAGAGGTAGCACTTGGTACCTTGGTACCATTTTGAAAATTATCTGCCCTGAGTTGCAGTGTGTTGTGTCCTAGTCGTATCTTTCGTGCTAGACTCTGAGCTCTTAGACAGCTGGGACATGTCCTCCTGTTTTGTAATGCAGAGCACAGCACCTAATGTGTAGTGTTTGGTTAAGTATTTGGTAGATGATATCAGGACTCTTACTTTTGGAATAAGTTTTCACAGCACCTGATTTAGTTCTCCCGAGGTACAGACTTTTGTACAGACTTTTATCCGTAAAAGGGGTGCTGCTACTTTGTATTTCATGAGGTCAGATGTCATTTTTCTGTTTTTATTCTCTACCTCTTCAGGTGAATACCAGAGAAGAAGTGGAAGATCTTTGTCGCCTAGATAAAATGATAGATCTGATTATTCCACGTGGCTCTTCCCAGCTGGTCAGAGATATCCAGAAAGCTGCTAAGGGGATCCCGGTGATGGGACACAGTGAGGGGATCTGCCACATGTATGTGGATTCAGAGGCCAGCGTCGATAAAGCCACCAGACTGGGTGAGCTAGATGGGGCCTCTGCTGTGTGCAGGCAGAATATTTAGCAGATCCTCTGTGACTTGGGAGCATGTTAATAGAAACAATTATTTGTCTTCCTTCTTTCAGTCCGAGACTCTAAATGTGAATATCCAGCTGCCTGTAATGCTTTGGAGACTCTGTTAATTCACCGAGATCTGCTGAGAACACCATTATTTGACCAGATCATTGACATGCTGAGAGTGGAACAGGTACAAGTCCACAGGACTCCTGTGTCCCTTCCTGTCTTCCATTTTGAGATATAGAAGCCTGTGGGTAGCTGCCTTACCATTTAAGGCAATTTAAGAAGCAATACTTTTGAGCATCTGCTGTGTACGGAGTTCTGTGCTAAGTACACAGAGAGGAGTAAAACCTATCCCTGCCTTCTCACAGTCTAGTAGATAGAAGAAACCCATGCTCACATAGCTGTATTACAAAGTGGAATGTGGTAAGTGCTAAGAGAGGTCAAAGATAAGACAGATCACATGGCAGCCCACTAAAAGGACTGTTTCTGGAACCATTTATTCAGGCGGCATAGTTTAAAGTTTATGTTACTGAACACGCGTTTCTGTTGGATTTGGTTTGAAAAGATTGCACAGAAAAGTTTTCAAACCAGAAATTTATATGTGTCCACCTTGCCACTAGGGCCTTCAATTAACCAATATTAATGTACTTAATACAGTGGTATTTGGGAGTCCACAATTTGTATGATGTTCTCTCTGGAATATTTTATTACCATTCCATTGAGGTTATAAAAACCAGTGCCAGTAAGTTTCACACAAGTGTATGTTCCATCTTAAATTCCTAATTGCACAAAAAAAAAAAAAAAAAAAAAAAAAGATGCTCTCCAGGCAAAAATGGATAGCCTTAAGCTTTCTGGCAGAACACATTGTAAGCTTTAATATCTGATGCCATGGCACCCTTTCAGAATTATGTAAATAAACACAGTATCTGGATAAAGTGGCTGCTGGCCTTGGTTGCTTTGACCCTGAGTGTGTGTCACTTCCCTTTCATCCTTTAGCTGGAAAAGAAGGCTCTAGTCAGCTTGTAAATGGACATGGTCCCTGTGAGAACCTGAAAGGATTGTTTTGAAAATGAAAATACACCACAAATTAAAATGGGGTCAGATCACATGATCACTCATGTTTGGAGCCTTACTTGACATTACTGGCACCTATGTATGCCAAACACCACACTGGACTGGGCTGGACTAGACAGGAGGAAACTCTCCTTTAGCCAGGAATAAACCCCTCCAGTCCTGATTCAGACACAAACCTATGATATTCTTAGTCATTCAAGTCAAGATTGCCTTGAAATTCCTCAGATCAACATCAGTCAATGTGTGTACCTCATCTTTGTGTTGCGGGAGGTAAACCAGCAGGGTGACTTGCTCAGAGTGAGGGCTCAGGGATGGGTTTCCTGTCCACGAAGAAGGTGGTTGGACCCTAGGCCCGGAGAAAGTGGGGTTGCAGGTAGAAGGGCCTCAGGAGCAACAAGAACAGGACATGCTCTGCTTGTTGTAACTTGAGCAAAGGCAAAAGCTTGGTCCCAAAGAACCAAGCCATGGGAGGTCTCAGAGAGTGAAGCCTAAGTGGGATCAGACTTATGACTGGGGCCTTCAGTGACCAGCCTCCAGTTCTTAAATTCCTCCAGCCAGGAGCAGGATGGTGCTGAGCTGAGCCTAGAGCTGGGGCCTGACTGACAGAGTTGGAAATCTGACAGGTAACCATGGTTTGAGGCGGTTGGTTACCAAGTGCTCTTTTCCTCTGCAGCACAGTTAGGACTTATCCAGAGAGAAGGGAGTAGAAATATATACAGGCCATCTCCTCCTTTCCATGTGAGTCCAAGACTACGTGTCCCGTATGCGGGGAATGGGATTTTTATAGCCAAGTGTTCATCTTAGTAAGATGCCAGCAGTCAAGGCTTATGTCAGTAGCCTGTTAAATGCCTTGCACATTCTTAACATTCAAAGGCTTCCTGCTTAAATCCCTGCTCCAGTTTTACTGAAGGCCCATTGCTGGCAAGTGGCCAGTCAGCATTTTCGAAAGCAGAGCATCCTGGAGGGTGGTGGGCCGCTCCTAAAAGGAAGTCGAAGGCTGGTTTAGTTGTCCAGGCCACGGCAGCCATGGGCTCCTCCCCTGCAGGCTCATCTGGCTGTTTGATTCTAGACGAAGAAGAGTGAACTGACTGACTGCTCTTGGGTTTATATTGTTACCTCTCGACTTCCTCTGTTCCAGGTGAAAATTCACGCGGGCCCCAAGTTCGCCTCCTATCTGACCTTCAGCCCCTCCGAAGTTAAGTCCCTCCGAACTGAGTATGGGGACCTGGAATTGTGCATTGAAGTGGTGGACAGCATCCAGGAGGCCATCGACCACATCCACAAGTATGGCAGCTCGCACACAGATGTCATCGTCACGGAGAACGGTCAGTGTGCGTGTGCACACGTGCTTCAAGTGTGCAGCACCTGCTTTTTCTGCTTTGGTCTCCGTGGGGTCCAGCACCTCTCAGCCCTTCTGGCTGCAGGAAAGCATAGTCTGAATACACTAATGATAATACCTGGCGTTGGTTGGATTCACGGGTCTGCTGCGTGCTCTCACATCTGCCACATTATATTGTCACAGCAGCCCCAGGGGAGGAGGTGGGGAAGAGATGGTTAGCTCCACTCTGAAGATGACTCCCTCTGTGTCACAGGTATTACCTTTGAACTTCTACAGCAGTCTTTCCGGGTTATGGGAATAAACCCATTTACAGCTGAGGAAACCTAGGCTCGGGAGGTTAAGGGCAGAAGCAGCTCACCACACTCATTCACTCCGCAGATAAGTACTGAGAGATACACGTAGGTGTCAGGCACTGGAGGCCCAGCAGTAAAGGCAGCCAGTGGTAAATGGCCTCCTCCGAGGATCTACAGACGGTTTATTGGGGAATCACAACACCACCAGTTTGAATAGCTGACGTTTACTGAGCACTTACGTGTGCTAGGCTCTGGGATGAGTGCTTTGTGGATGCCAAGTCATTTTATTCTCTATACAACCCTATGAGCTAGGTAATATTGCCAGTCTGCATTTTGCTCTGGCACAGAGAGCTTCAGAAACCTGCCCAAGGTCACCCAGCTATTGAGTGTGGAATTGGAATTCAGACTTAGGCATTCTCACACTGGAGCCTATAAATAATATAGTCAGGCCGTTGCAGCATCAAGGGTATGTCTACAGGGGGAGATCTGGACTCCAACCCAGTCTTTCCCAGGCAGTTACTCTTTCCATAACAGGGACTGATGAAGCTGGTTAACCTTCTTCCTCTTTAGATTTTTTACAACCCTGCGTGTTTAATGTGTGGAGAAGCTCTTCAGGGGCCTGGCCCCAGCCCCGATCAGTCACCAGTGCACGACTGGAAGGAGGGATGTTCTCCATGGGTTGGTCACCTTAACTCGGTTTCTTCTCTTTATGCTGCAGAGAAAACAGCAGAGTTCTTCCTCCAGCACGTAGATAGTGCCTGTGTGTTCTGGAATGCCAGCACTCGCTTCTCTGATGGCTACCGCTTTGGACTGGGTAAGAAAGATTCTGGTCAGGAGAGAAAGGAGACCCTTTGTGAATCACTGTGTGGTACAAAGAGCATAGTGAGGGTGGAGGAGACACCTCTGCTTTACAGTCACATGCTTGGTCAAGATGATAGGGACAGAATTGTGGGAGGGAGGTTGATGAGAAAGAATAGTAACAACAATGAGCCAGGAGAAGTCCTGTCTGTAAGCATTTTGCATGCTAAGAAGGTAGGTATTTGTCTTTTCTTTTTCATAGTTCTTTGAGATTAAGAGAAGTGAAGTAACTTGCCCAAAGTCACCCAGCTGTCTTTTAGACCCAAACTTGTACAAGTCCAAAGCCTGGGTTGCTCCCACTACTGTATGGCAGACCACAGCATGTCCACATGCACAGGTTGTGACAGGTGTACATGCCAAGGTCTCTCAAGAGCACTGCTGTGGCAGACTTATTGCTTCAAAGAGACGTAGCCAGGTTGCCTGAGAGTGAGGAGTTCCCCATGAGGACAGGACATAAGAAGGGTTAATACGTATGCTGGGCATCGGAAATAAACAGGTGAGCCCAGAGGTGCAAGGGTGACTTCTAAAACAGACCTCTGAAATAAAAAGCTTCAGAAAGACACCCTCTCCCCTTCTGTTTAGAAATAAAACCTCCAGGGGCACCTGGATGGCTTAGTCAGTGGAGCATGCGACTCTTGATTTCCGGGTTGGTAGTTCAAGCCCCACATTGGTATAGAGATTACTTAAAAATAAAATCTTTAAATTTTTTTTTTTCAACGTTTATTTATTTTTGGGACAGAGAGAGACAGAGCATGAACGGGGGAGGGGCAGAGAGAGAGGGAGACACAGAATCGGAAACAGGCTCCAGGCTCTGAGCCATCAGCCCAGAGCCCGATGCGGGGCTCGAACTCACGGACCGCGAGATCGTGACCTGGCTGAAGTCGGACGCTTAACCGACTGTGCCACCCAAGCGCCCCAAAAATAAAATCTTAAAAAAAATTTTTTTTTAATAAAAAGAAAGAAAATCTCTATTCCCCAGTATAAGGATTTTTCAGTGTCTGGTTTTCAGGGGTGCCATTATACAGAGCTCCAGTAAGGCATTTATGACACACCTGAGCATTATTTCAACACTGAAAATAAAACATTTTAATCTTTCTGAACTCTTAAATAGATGATCTGCCTAGAGAAGTACTTCTCATTGAATTACAGAAGGTAGTTAAAGAGAATTTTACTCAGTTATTCTTAATCATTAGACCCTTTATCATTAATTGCCTGTTTCTGTTATGTTGGGCTTTTGATTTAATTATGTCAGTTGCACTGATTTTTGTATTCCATGTTATTGGAAGAAGAAATAGCAGCATACTTTCAAGGACTGAGGTGTCCAGGTTTCAACTGAAAGCCCACGTTAGCGGAGAGCAAAAGTCCATTGTCTTTCCATCACCTACGTAGAGCAGACACTCAAACGCTGGTTGAGTTAAATTCTTATGAAGCGTGTTGATAACAGTGACAGGTGATGTTTATTGAGCATTTACATATTCCTTGCACTGTGCTAAGTATATCACATGCATTGTCTCACTTAGTTCTACATGACAGATTCTATTATTTTCCTCATTTTCCAAGTGAATTGAAGCACGAGAGACAGGCAACATGCCCGACGTCATGAGGTCTCTATGCTATTAAAGCAGAATCTGAATCCAGTGGTCACATGGTCCATGCCAGCCACCACCCCCAAGCACATCACCACTCAGGTGTCTCTGCCCCTGCTGGTCTCTGCCTGTACCACCTCTCCACCTGCCCCTCCCCTGCCCATCTCCTTGTCACTGTTCAGCTTTTGGAGGCTCTCCCTAACCACTCCACCTGTGTGAAGGCCACCCTGCCCACATGGTCTGTCACAGCACCCTTCCCTGCACTCCCATCACCACATGAAATCATTTGCTGAACCGTTCTTTGGCTGCCTTGCCCACAAAAGTATAAGCTCCATGAAAACACCACCTCATGTCATTTATTCACCACTGCCTCCCCCAGGCCCAGCACGGTGCCTTGTACATAGTACTTGCTCAGTAAAGTTGTGACACACAAGGGAACCCTGCCTCCACTGTGTACCATGCAGAATGCCCACCTAGACTCAGGAAGACCCTTAATGCCCAAAGTCTAGGCCTAGAACAAGAGAGAAGGAAAATGAGCAGCCACCTCTTGTGTATTCAGTAACTGTCAAATGAGTACATGTGCTAAGAATTCTGGGGGATACTGAGAACATGTCCCTTACATTCTGGAACTTAAAGTTTGGGGGAAATGTTCTTCATCTTTATACTGGACATTGTTGTATACCTCAAAAAATGCCCAAATGTCAAATTGTGATACATAGTCCAGACCTATGTCTGGATGATAACCAGAGCCAGCAGATACCAGAGCCAGCACTCCTAGTCTTGTCAAAATGCATTTGGGATAAAAGTGCACAAAAGAGGCCCACACAGTGTGTTTCATTAGGAGGGGACTCCATTGTGATTCATAGTAACCAGAGAGCACATTGACAGGGACCATGGAACTCCGGCGGGTCTGGGGAGGATGGAGTGGGCAGGGCGAGAGGGTGCCAGGTTGGGAGAAGAGAGAGCTGTGGGTCTGGTGGACGGACAGGAAGCGGAGGCTGGGGAAGCCACAGCCTCATCCGTGCTTTTTCTCAGGAGCTGAAGTGGGCATCAGTACGTCACGGATCCACGCACGGGGACCAGTAGGATTGGAGGGACTGCTCACTACAAAGTGGCTACTGCGGGGGCAGGACCACGTGGTCTCCGATTTCTCTGAGCACGGAAGTTTGAAATATCTTCATGAGAACCTCCCTGTGCCTCAGAGAAACACCAACTGAGAAGAGCTGGGAAGGATTCAAGAGGTCTTCACAGTTAAGATGGTCTTAAGCATCTCGTCATGTCCTGGATGAGCCAGCTGCCATCTCCCACTTCCTAGAAGGGTCTGCCTCTGGGAAAGTGTACCACGAAGCCTTTGGGCTCAGTGTGACAACACCGCTCTTGGCTAACGCGCGTATTCCAATTCACCCTTCTCTACGTTAGAAAATAACCACCGTGGACGGGGACTTTGCTTCTCACAGTCCAGTTCCCTGCAAGGATAGAAGCAGAAAGGTGCAGCTTCCCCCCATAAAAGGCAATGGAAAATCATGGCCACTTTTACCTTTTTATCGCCTCAATGAGGTAATGTCTCCCCTGGCGTTTGGTTGGCGCTAGAGCCCATCACACCTAATATGTCTTTCCACATTTCATTTCTTCACGCTTACAGTCCTTTTCAGAAAGGAAAGATTTGGAATTTAGAAGAGGGGCAGCTCTCCTTTTTGGCATTCTCATCAGAAACAGTTGCAAAAATGGACTGAATCATTTCCACCAGGAAGATTGACTTTTTGTGTTTATTGTGGAGTAAATCTACGGAAGCATTCCAGATGCTCACCCCTGTCCGGACCCAGAGGACCCGGCATTACCCAGAATGCAGTTGGAACCTGGAGCTGCGAGTCCCAGGAAGAAGTACCTATAGCAATCATGCTTGAAATTTTTATATGAATTACTTTGTCTCCTGCCCTTTCCCTCCAAAACAAAAATTAAAGGGTTATTTTAATACTTTGGATTCCTCCCCCTTTTTGAGAAATAAAGTTCTTATGAAAAGCCTGTGTGCATGGTTAACATCCTCGTCCTTACTTGTCGTTGCCCTCTTCTTCCTCTGCCCTCCCCGTGGTCCTCACACCCTGCTGTTATGCACTGGCTCTTCTCTGGAAGTTGGTTGGGGAGAGTCCATCTGCTACATGTGTCAATGGAGGCGGTACAGGCAGATCTCAGGACGGACCCAGACTGAGAGAGGGGGAAGGAAAACAGGAGATGGAGCCCAGGAGCGTAAGGACTGAAAACGGGAAGGGCCGAAGAGCGGCTACGTACGGCACAGATGCGCTGCCATTGTGCCAAGGTCCACACAGCATCCACTTGGCCACAGCCCCAGCCGACATCCTTAGTTCACTTTGGATGACCCTCCCTCCCTCCATCTAGCTCCTGTTTTATTAGGGTCCCTGGTGCCTGATGGTCTGCAGTTGAAAGCTTTCTTGTCTCGTGGGGGTCCTCCCAAAGAAATACGCACTCACTTCTATGCTTCTTATCCTCTGAGGATGTCTTATGAGCACAGGAATTACAGTGTCGTGTGGAACGTGTTCCCAGACTCATTCCAAACTCTACTTCACATCCAGACCCTTAGATGGTCTGGCAAGCCACCCTGCCTGCCCTGCCCTCTGAATGGGGAATTCTGGCATAGCTTGCCTGAAAAGGCAATAAACAAAGTCCTGCCTAACTGCATGGCAAATACCACAATCAGCTCCCATCCAGACAACAAATACCCCTGGAGTCAAAGATAGAAAGTGACCCAAGAAGGCCAGGGCCCTTGGGGAAGACTCCACTGAGGAGGCAGGCCTGGATCTGGGCCCTGCGCAAGATGAGTCACAGGAGTAAGGAGTGGGCAGGGCATTCGGGCAGGGGACTGGTGCAGGCAGAAGTCCAGAGCTAGGGATGGAACACAAGTCTGGAGCAGCGAAGATGCTGACGTGGGGCAGAAGTTCGTGCGGTGTACAGAAAGGTGTTCTGTCCCAGGCTGCTGAGACGGGTACAATCCCGAGGGGAGCTGCCCTTCTTAGGGCAGGGCATGGGAATGGGGTTTGGGCTGGAAAGCACTGGTAAAGCCCAGTCATCCAACAAGGCCATTTCCCCTGTGGAGCAACCTCAGGCTTGGTCTTCTCCAGAAGCCATGAGCAGACTGCATTCTCCCATTTTCAACCCAAAGTGAAGAGATCGCCAAAGGAGGATTGGGAGGCAGCCAGAGCCTTCGCAAGTACCCCCATCTAGACAGTCTTCAGTACTTAATTGTTTGGCTTTTATTCTGAAATCCCTCCTGTGGGCCTTCCCTTTTCCTGGCTACCAACTCCTGACAACAAACAGGCTGTTGAAACAACCAGTTCTGAAGCTCCCACCTCCCCCACCAATGGGGAAAAAAAAAAAGCCCTCTGGGATAACAAATGTTCTTCAAGCCAAGTTTACTTGAGTTTAGGGTTTCTGTTAACAGCCAAAAGTATGTCAGTGATACAGTATATACATAGATTATGTGGCATTTAGAAAAGTATTTAGATGGAGAGAAAGGTGGGCAGCCAGGGACTAGATTATAATAAGTGTTATTTGTCTGCTGTGTATCCCTTATTTTGTGGAATCATCTCCTCCTGCATTTTGCAGTAATCCCACTCAGTCTCTGTGATTCAGGGGAGGTTAATGCTGATCTGTCCCCCCCCCCCCCCCACCCCAACCTCACTATTTTTAGTGGCAGTCACATGGTTCTGATAAGTCAGAGTACTCTGTTTCCCTGCTTATAATGATTGCTTCAGGACTGGGCATATGATGATTTAAACTTGGCCAAATGGCATGCTAGTAGAACTAAATTTTTACTGCACTTATTAGGAAAAACAAATTGTCCTCATCCTTCCATGTAGAGGAAAGTATCCAACACAGGAAAGGGAACCGGGGGATAAATAGAGACTTTGCCCACCTGGTTTCATCAGTGCCTGAAATCCACCACTGGACTCAATGATTTCCTTTTCTTTTGCTCAAGCTAGTTTGAATTGGGTTGAGTTTGAGTTTGAGTTCTATCCCTTTATCTTAGAAGACTCTGGATAAATATCCCTGTGTTCAGGGGCGCCCGGGTGGCTCAGTCAGTTAAGCATCCAACTCTTGATTTTTGGCTCAAGTCATGATCTCGCAGGTTTGTGGGATCGAGCCCCATGTTGGGCTCTGTGCTGACAGCTCAGAGCCTGCTTGGGGTTCTCTCCCTCTCTCTCTCTGCCAGCCCCCTCTCAAAAGTAAATAAACACTTTAAGAATATACATATACCTGTGTTCAAATCCCTGCTTTGCCACTTATTAAACAAGTGACTTTGGACAAGCTACTTAGGTTCTGGGAGCCTCGGTTTTCTGGGACTATAACACCTCCTATGTCATAGGTGGTAGCGTAAGTATTTGGCACAGCATGGACACTTAGCAAGCGCTCAATAGGCGCGAGTTGATCACTTGTGATATTTTTTTTGGGTGCCCAGCTATGGGCTTGGCTCTGTACTCCACAAGAAACCAGAATTTTCTCATGTTACTCATGAAGCAGTTTTCAGAAGCCAGACTTTCCCATCCCCGCTTTATCTGGTCACTAGAAGCCCAGCTTGCCCTCCACGTGAGTAAGGAGGAACAGCACTGAGCCTGAGATCAAACCTTTCAGTATGTAGAGCACATGGGCAGATGCTACTGAGAACAGTGTGAGCAGCAGAGACCTGATTTGGGGTCTGGGAAAGAGAAGGTGAATGTCATGCTCTGCCTGAAAGAAGAGGTGGTCCTTGTTTGTCCGAGAGGAGCAGGCCTGCTCTATGCAGGGGGTGAGAGCAAAGCAAGGGACCATGGGTCTCTAGACACTTAACACGTGAGTGCTGCAGTACAAAGTAGAATACGTGCAGCGTGTGTGCTTCTGAACTAGAAATCCATTCCCAGATCTCCAAGCAAACACCAAGATTTTGCATATTCAGATGAATCCTCTGGCAATCTTGCCTAAGACTTTAATCAGGTCTCTTTTTTGACTCAGGGCAGTTGTTGATAGGATTACTACTCAGTTCTGTCTCTCAAATGCACCTGGAACAGACATTTCTGGGTAGTATTTTGGGCCCTGTGTGGATAGTGCCCATGAGGCAGCAACTGTGGGAGTGTTTTCAGGTACAAGGACCTCAGTTCAAACTAGTTTAACAAAAGAAAGTGTATTTATTGGGTTATATGACTGAGGAAGTTGACACGTAGTTCAGATAGGATTTGATCAGGGTTTGGCTCTGTTTCTCTATAGATCTCTATAAGTCAGTGGTTCTCACACTTGAGAATCTCAGAATCCCCTGCAGTGTTATTGGAATAGATCACTGATTCAGTAGGTCAGGGGTAAGGGCTGAGAATTTGCATGTCTAATAAATTTCCAGCTCCTGCTGCCACCACCAATCCAAGAACCACACTTTGAGAACCACAGTTCCAGACATCTGCCAGCAGCAACCTGGCTGTGTTGTGGGTTGGGGGATTGGGAGGTGGGAGGGGGCATCAAATAAAACTACAATCCAACAAAAGTCCTAAGCTCCACTCTTATTAAACTGGCCTGAATCCATCACTGTAGTAAATGTAGGAATTGAGTTGCATTGTCACAGGAAATCCAAACAACTGGGACTCGAACTTGATAGTTCATTTTTTGTGTCATGTAAGAAGTCTGGAGGTAGGCATCCCAGGGCTGAGGCTGAGGTGAAGGCTCCGTGATGTCATCAGGCACTCGGCCTCCTTTTGGTTTCTGCTCTTCCATCCTAGATGGAAGGCCTTCTTGCACATGATAGTGGTATCCCTACACTCGGTACTGTGTTCCAGATAGCAGGAAGGAGGAGGAACCTCAGGCAAAGGAGTATGTGCCAGCTGCCTCATCTAAAGTGACTTTCCAGGAAGACCCATCCAATTGCTTGTCCAGAACTGGTTCGTGACACCCCTCCTCACTTCTACAAGGGAGCTGGGAAGTGACTTTTTTACCTGGCCATATTGTAGCACCAAGAAGTAAGAGTCTATTGATAAGGAAGAAGGGAAATTAGGTAGGGGAGGAAAATTATCCTGATTCAGGGAACTGGAAGGGGGATCCATTCACCTAAACAACATGGCTGATAGGGAGGAACTGTTTCATGCAGCCATGTGGGCAACTCTAGCTGTAGGGGAGGTTGGGAAATACAGCTTTATAGTTGAGCACACTCCTACCTGAACAAAAATCAGGATCCTCTTCACAAGGAAGAGAAAATGGTAACCATTGGGTAAGCTACTAGCACTGTTTGTCACAATTACCTTAAACCCCCTCTAAGGAGTGGATTTTTCTAGAAGCCTCCTTTGTTTCCTTGAGCTCATTGATGAGTTTTGTAAATCATGTTTTGTGGTAGGATGTGGGAAAGCCTAATTGCTCTGTAGGAGATGGAGAAAGGGTGAAATTCCTGGGCACTCCTGGAGAGTAGCAAGGGAGTTAAGACTTGCCCCAGGCAGAGAGTACAGACTGAGGATCTGCAGGAGATTAGACTAGAGAGAGCTAGACCACCAAAGTATTAAAAAAGCCATCTGTTTGTAAACTGATGGCTCCATGGGGGTAATTCTCTTGGAGGTTCTCAAATTTTAGAGAAAGGCAACAGTAACAGGAGTCCAGTTATTCCACAGAAGTAGTCTAGTGACATATTGGAAAGAACTTGCATTTGGGAGTCCTACTGACCTGCATTGTCACCTATAAATTGTGTGAACTTAGCAGAGTTACTTTTACCAAAATGGCCTTCAGTTTCCTTATTTGGAACAAGTAGAGGACTAACACCTACCTGTCAGGAGAGATTCCTGCAGTGGTTTGAACACACAGCTCAGGGAAGAGGCTCCATCAACATTATCCACAAAATTAGCAATAGGGCCCTTCCTGGTGTATCTGTCTTTGTATTCCCCAGTAGCCCAGCTGGGACCAATGCCTATAGGTGCTCCCTGACCACCCAGTGAAACAGACTACTTTGGCAGAGTTATGGAAGGGAGGGAGGGTGCTCTCTGAGACCCTTGGACCATTAGGGTCTTGGTATGAGAGTGGCAGCCTAAAATGATCATACATCTTTGCTGACCCCAACTCACTTCTAAACAACTGAGGAGTGCCATCATTCTCATCTAGTCATGAACGTGAACATGCTCTTGGAGTCTATTGGAGTGGAAGGTCGGTCACATGGTACAGTGTCTTTTCTGCTAGTGCTTCTGCCAAAAGTCAAGGAACAACTTTATAACTGCTCTTGCTGGTAGAACTCCCTCTTTAGTGAGAATGATATTTAAAACATCACTGAATACTCACTGAGCACCTATTATGTGCCATGTGCTGAGAATAGGAGACACTCCTGTCCAATGGTTCAAAGCTTAAGCTGTCTAGGGAATTGCTGCCCTACCCCAAGATAGCTCTTCTCCTTAACTCCCAGTGTTTATCACCTATTTGACTCCAGTTCCTAGGAGAACTCTTTGGCTAATAGGAAGGCACTAAACTAGACAGACCCACTCCAGGCTGGAAGGGAGGACTGTGCACTGCCATCTCAGAAGAAAAGCAATTCACTCTTTTTTCCGTCTAGCCCTAAGATCCCTCTAACACTAGAGGGCAGTCTGGCCCCATGGACCTAAGGAGGTCTGCCCTATACCCCACTGCCATCCTCAAATGATTCACCTGGAGATGAAGTGCTGGCACAGTAAAATAACTTCCAGAAACCAATTTACCTAAAAGGTAAGAACGCAGGCTGTTTTTCAGGTAAGAGACAGAACAGGGTTTGGGCCTTGATCCTACCACCTTCTAGCTGTTTGACCTGGGGTAAGTGTCTTAACTTCTCAGAACTTTGATAATGCTTGCCCATAAATGGGTTTTGTGAGATTATATGTAAAACACTCAGCACAGTGTCCAACCTATGGTAAACCTTCAATAACTGTTAGCTGTTATATTTATTTTGTTCTAAGGAATATCTTTCTCTTAATTCTGGATACTCCTCTTTTATTTAAAGTCCATACATCTCTTCCTAGGAAATGTGGTTGGGGACCCGCTAAGGAGATAGCTATTGTGTATCAGCACTATAGTAGGAGCCTTGCATACGATGTCACACAATGTGAATGAAGGAATTGTTATCCCTAGTTTACAAGTACAGAAACTGAGGATAAGAGAGGTTGAGTGAATTGCCCAAGGTCACACAGTGAGGAAGTAGTAGAACATAGATTAGAACCCAGGCAGCTGGGCTTCAGAGCTCTTCCCCATCACAGCGGGCTGTAGCAGTAGTTTCTTGTACCTTAACCCAAGGTAAGTAGTAAGGCTGAAGAAGGGGGTTGCCATGGCTACTAACTAGACCCCTTTTCAAGTAATCAGATCCTAGGTCTGCTCCAGTTTTGCAAGATGAGATGCTTGTCTGGAAACTCTCTGCAGCACCTGCCCCTGGAGGGAGCTGGCTGCACCTGAATTATTTAGAGAGTCTCTAGACATTTGATATAATGAGCAGGTGTGGATGCTTCTCTGACTTTCCCTGACTTGCCTTTACTTACCCCTTTTCCCTCCACATACTTGCCTATGAGGAAAAGGAGCTATCAGCCTTCTCCACAATGTGTACGTCTCTCTCCTCCCAAAAATTGTGGACCGTTTCCCTTGCAAATTTCAAAATCATGTTGATTTGAGTGGAAATTGGTGTAACTAAGACCCTAACTAGTAAATGGATAAATTGTCTTTTTCTATTGATATACAGTACCTTTTCCCCTATCCTAAGCTTATACAAGTCAAACTAGAAGACTGCATATGTATAAATAAAAAAACAGCAACTAATAAAAATGTTCAGAGTATAGGTTACACCTATGTAAAAAAAAAATTATGCTTAGAAAAAAGACTGGAAGGAAACACGAATATAAAGGTGGCACTTGGACTCTAGATTTTAGCCCATAATAGCATATGAAATAGCACAATAGCAGTTATTACTAAATCCAATGATTAGGGTCACGGGTTTTCTAGGATCTGCTCCCCACTCACCTGGCTGCTCACATCCACCCCTTGCCTTGACCATCCATCCATCACGTTCTCTCTCTCACCAGGGCAATTGCCCTGGTAGTGAAGAGTCATTTCCACCTCTGCTCCTGATCCTCTGTATCCAATCTGTGACTCCGTATTATTATCAGCATCCTTCACAGTACCCCAGTTAGATTTTATGTGAAGTCAAACTGAATCCATTGAATCCTAGCTAATAATATTTTAATCATAGATCTCTTTACAACCAACTATTTGAAAACAATTAGCCATTAAAAATCTTGTGTTTAAAGAATATTTATTGACCGGGGGGGGGGGGGGGGGTTCACTACAAAATGTTGAATAGAAAAAACTAGGCAATATAACAGTATAATTTTTTTAAATAGTATAATTATATTAGGGCGCCTGGGTGGCTCAATCAGTTGAGCATCCAACTCTTGATTTTGGCTCCAGTCATGATCCCAGGGTCATGGGATCGAGCCCTGCAACCAGCTCTACACTGAATGTGGAGCCTGCTTGAGATTCTTTTTCCCTCTGCCCCTCTCCCCTCTCTTTCTAAAATTAAAATATTTTTAAATAATATTTTAATAATATTAATATTTTCCAATTATATTATAGATATTTGGTTAGAAAAAAAGACTGGAAGAAAATACATCAAAATATAATGAGTGAGTTTTATCAAGCAATGAGACTACTAATGAGTTTTATTATTATACTTTTCTAAGCTTTTCTAAATTTCTGTGTTACTGCTTGAATTATTTTTAGAATATTTTTCTCTTTTTTTTCACAGCTACTAGTATCTATTCCTATGGGAAATTATTGGTACAATGGTGAAAATAAAGTTTTTCATAACATCTTTTAAATCTAAAGAGGGGTGCACCTGGGTGGCTCAGTCAGTTAAGCGTCCAACTTTGGCTCAGGTCATGATCTTGTGGTTTGTGGGTTCGAGCCCCGCATCAGGCTCTGTGCTGACAGCTCAGAGCCTGGAGCCTGCTTACAATTCTGTGTTTTCCTCAATCTCTGCCCCTCCCCTGCTCATGCTCTATTTCTCTCTCTCTCTGTTTCTGTGTCTCTCAGAAATAATAGATAAATATTAAAAATAAACAAACAAATAAGAGAGGCTTATTTTTCCATCCCACCCCCCTTTGCAGTCTGTCTTTTGCAGACAAGAAATCAAGACTCAGAGGGTACGTCCAGACTGGTGCTCAGGGATTGTGGCCCCACAGGAGAGACCGAACCAGTTAGTTCTAGGACAATTCCAGCCTGTGGCTCTATCAGCTAATGCTCTGGTTCCCCTACCCTTTTGTACTCACAGCCCTCCCAAAGCAAGAGAACTTCAATAAGCCATGAAGTTTTCCTGCTCCAGGTACTTCTCTGGACTCTAGTTTTCCTTCTCTGACTCACAAATAAGGCTACATCTCTGACTCTGTGTTTCCAGATTCTGTTTCAATGCAGACAATTAGATGGTAAATAATTCAAGAGAACGGAAACTGGCAAAGTGGTGTGTGATGTCCAAATAGCTATCTTGTTTACCCTCTGGTGTAAACTTCAGGCTCATCTGCAAGTCAGGAGCCCTAGGAGTAGGTAAAATGTGCAAACACAGAATCTTCCTGTTTCCATTCCTTCCCATTGTTGAATATTGTTGAGAGTGGGAAACAGCTTCCCAGTTTGGTTAGCATAAAACAGCGTGGCTTTGGCAGACAGACTCAGATAACTTGGGCAAGTCTGATGTTCCTCCCACAGTGGGCTGGGTGTCCAGAGTCCAGAAGCACCATCTGTCCTTGGGGTAAGGATTCATGATTTCAAACTGAGGTCTCAGCACTATCACCACCCATCCTCCATTTCTTCCTTCTGTGCAGTGAGGGAGACCCCTTTCACTCGGCCCTTCTACACCCACCCATCATTAAAGGAGCAGTCTTAGCTAAGACTGTTTGAGTTACAGGTAACATAAGCCACATTTACCTTGCTTAAGAAGAAAAGGATTGACCTAGGGTGTCTCATAAAGCCAAGGGCAAAAACATAAAGCTGGCCCAGCCTCTCAAGAGACTGGAACTAGCTCAGGCGAAAAAGAAATTTGTGGCTCAGGTAACCAGGGACTCCAACATCGTCTGGGCACTCCTATGCTTCTCCTTTTTGTGTGAAGACTTCATTTCCTCCTACTGGAGACTGGCTTCTTCCATGAGCATGAAAGACTGAGCCAGTGGAATATTCCAGACTTATTCTCATGCCTTAGTCCCACACCTCCCACCTACTGCAAAAATAAAAAGGTTCTGGCTCCCCCTTCCAGTGCAGAAGAACTTTAGTTGGTCTACTTGGGTCACCTGTCCTTGCTGTAGTAGAGATGCAGAAGAGGGGCCATGGCATGATCTGGGCTAATTCAGCCACATATGCCTTTATGACCATGCCATGGCTAAATTTTGAAATGATTTAATAGGACTTATTTTTCTGGATAGAATGCAGTAGGTAGCAACAATTCAATGTTCCTGCTGAAACAACTAGAAAAAAAGCTGGATACGTTACAGAAATACTATTTTAAAAGATATTAAAGAGTTTTGGTAGCAACAAGGACTGATGAGCTAAAATTCTGGAGAGAAAAGAGCCTTTTCTGAATGAACTGATAATCTCTGACCACTTTCTTCCCTTGGGGAAATTGCCAAAACTGGGCACAGGCCAAGGATAGAGGTTGACCCAGGCATAAGGTTTTTACCGGGACAAAGAAGTCAGTAGAGCTTTTGTTGGACGGTGTGATCTGGAGGAGCCTAATAGTGGAATCTAGAGTAGCTCTAAACACATGCTTAGTTTTCCCCACGGGGGACATTTGCTGAATTCCGAGAAGGAGTAGGAGACACAGCACTAGAAGTATCTAATAGCACAGGGAAATTTCCCAGACTTTCAGTACATAGGAAACAAAGTCCTATTAGAAGGAGGAGGGCTGCATCAAACATAAGATGGGTGTCCCCTTCAAGATATTTGCTAAATTAAAAAAAATTTTTTTTGATGTTTATTTATTTTTGAGAGAGACAGAGACAGAATGAGAGTGGTTTGGGGCAGAGAGAGAGGGAGGCACAGAATCTGAGGCAGGCTCCAGGCTCCGAGCTGTCAGTACAGAGCTTGACGCGGGGCTCGAACTCACGAGCTGTGAGATCATGACCTGAGCCGAAGTCAGACGCTCAACTGACTGAGCCACCCAGGCGCCCCAATATTTGCTAAAATTTTAAACTGTGTGGGGCAAGAGACCAAAAAGCCTGAGCTCCTAAGAACATACTGAATCTTCTATAGGCTTTGAGCGTTGGAAAGACAGAGACCTGCCAGGCTATCAATCAAAACCTTGCATGGACTCCCTCCAAGTAACAAGATAACCCAGTGTTGGACTGGACTAATAAAGCTGCAGTCAAGCCCCCATGTGGCTGAATCCCTGACTAGATTGGGACAATCTGCCTCTTACCCCACCTGGTAACAGAAGAAAAAGAGAATCACCACTGGAGGAAAATAATATCATCTCCAGCATTTATGGTTCCTTTATATAGTTATGAGACATGTGAGGAGCAGGGAAATATGACTTATAATAAAGAGAAGAATCAGACTATGAAAGCAGACCTACAGATGATTCTGATATTTGAGTTAGCAGACAAGGACTTTATTATAAGTATTATAAAACATGTTTAAGAAACTAAAGGAAAAGGACACGATATATGTGAAGATAAAGAATTTCAACAGAGAATTAGAATCTTATAAAAATCGAGTAGACATTCTAGAACTGATAAATGCAGTATCTGAAATTAAGAACTGATTAAAAGAAATATTTCCATACCTGTTAATTAATACCTACTGGCCTAAGCCTCTTGAGTTTCCTATCCTCCCCCTCCATGGCCATGTGGCCCTCCCTGGACAGCCTGGACTTCCTCATGATCCAGCAACTCCAGAGTTTAGGGCTGATCCAGCCAGGGGCCTCCAGGACCTGCTACACCACTGATGCAAATGTCCCTTCTGATTGGTTGGCGTCTGTACTTTCCCATCGTCAACTACAGAAAAACCTTGGGTTTCGAGTAACTTGTTCTGTGAGTATTCCGCAAGACAAGCAAACATTTCTGATAAATTTTAACTTGATAAATGAGCGATGTCTTGCAATATGAGTAGTATGTTATGCCAAATGTCACGTGATCATAACTGAGCCAATGGTTCTTAAAATTCGCTTTGATATACAAGTGCTTTGGATTACAAGCATGTTTCAGAACTAATTATGCTCACAAACCAATGTTTTGCTGTATTTTGATGTCACTTCTTGGCACTGTCATTGAAAGTCCCTACCAGAACCAAATGATTGAAGTTTAGGAAGAATTCCCTGAAGGAGGCAATACCAGCATAAGAGGAAAAATGGAAGGACATGGAAAGGGATATTTGTTCACTTATGATACTCAGAAAGCCAGAAATCTGAGACTGAAGCCTGCTGTTTGCTAGTTGGCATTGTTTTATGTTTGCTCCCCACCGTGGCTAAAGAGAATTGAGCAAGCCATGAGAGAAGGGGTTGAATGAGGTGTCCGCGTAGCTGGGTAAGTTTGCTCTATTGCTAAGTCTCTTGTATCTGACTGACTGGTAGTCCCCACACCAGTTCTTCTCCAGAAGCAGCCAGGATAGCTTTAGTGACTTAAGTTCCTCAAAGGCAAAAGAATCTAGCGAGAACAACTGCCTCCCACAGCATAGGTTAAGAGAGCAGGTTTTAGAGACAGCTCTAGGTTCAAATCCCACATCTGCCATTAACTGGTTGTCTGACCTTGGGCAAGTCACTTTATCTCCCCTGTGCATCTCACAAACTTTGTAGCAAGCACTGCTGATTAACTAGCAGTTTCTTCCCTTCTCTGCTGGGAGAGGCCTCATTTTTTTTTTTCTCAGAGTGTTTCACTTCTTTCCCTCTCAACTTGGGTTGAATTGTGCTTCATCTAAGCCCATTGCAGTGATCTTACTCGTGTCAATGATTGGATTAGGTATGTGTGTATGGTGCAGTTCTGGCCATTGAGATGAGAGGGATGATCCAGGGGAAGCTTCTTGGAAAGCTTTTCTTGTACTTAAAAAAGAGATGCAAGGAAGACACTATCCCTCTGCTAAACTTTGTCTTGTTCCACGTGGCTCCTGGAAATTCAACAGCTATTCTGCAGTCATGAGGGGTACTACCCTGGAGACCAGAGCCAAATGAGCAAAAAGGTGGAAAGAACCTGGGTCCCTGATAACATCATGAGCCTCTAAGTTAACCAAGCTTCAAGCTACCCTTGCTAGGAACTGCTCGTTACAAATAAAATAACTCATTTCCTTATGTTTAAGCTACTTTGAGCCAATATTTTTTTGAGGATTTGGTTCATAAAATAATTTAAGTAAAGCACCTAGCACAGTTCCTGGTATAAAAGTGCTAAAAGAAATTACAGGTATTATTATTGCTATCATCATTGCTTTTTATCATTATTATTTCTATTTCACTTAGAGTTTCAGCTCTGGTTATAGGGGAGGATAATAAGTCTGACATTTAAAGATGTGATGACAGTGTTCACTGTGGCAGCACTTACACTAAAATTGGAACGATACAGAGAAGATTAGCATGGCCCCTGCGCAAGAATGACACCCAAACTCGTGAGCGTTCCATATTTTAAACAGATAGATAGGTAGGTAGGTAGGTAGATAGATAGATAGATAGATAGATAGATAGATAGATAGATAGAGATAGATGTGATAATAGGGATGGGGGTGTCAGAGGTAAAGGAATGAATCCAGGTGCTTTGGCTCCTTGCCCAGTGCTCCTTCTAACAATGGTTTTAATTAAGGGTTCTGTGCGTGTGTTTGTGTGTGTGTGTGTGTGTGTGTGTGTGTGTGTGTATGCGCACACGCACGCATGCACTCACAGGCAATAGGAGCTAACTTGGGTTAGCGCAAACTAATAAGCAAAAAAATAATCTTTTCAAAGACTGTTGAGTGTGTCACTCAATTAAAGGAAGAGATTAACAAAGAAGATCTAGGCAAGGAAGGAATTAGGACAACTCCAGACACCTCAGCAGCTAGCATCCATGCACCTCGTGCCATTGATGTGACTGCTTCAGAAATGTATGTCTCTGTGTCTCTCCATCGGGATTTCTCAGATGAGAGTTTGGATGAGGTGTCTGCACCAAGAGTAATCAGCTATGACCTAGGGGCAGAGTCACACAGATGTGACAGTTGAGGGAGGTCACACTTGGTTATCAGGACCCTTCTGAAACAAGACAAAACTATGGTGAGCCCAAAATGTGCCTTGTGCTGCCACCATGCCCTTCCAAAACTGCAGGTTTCCACCAACCTTAAATGAAAAGCAGCAGCCCCAGGCCAAATTCTAAACATGCTCATAATTCAATAATGCCAAAGACAGTCTCTTTTCAGGATGTCTCAGAAAGGAAGAGGAAGAATGGGGCAAGGGACTAGACTCCAAACACTGACTTGGAATGTCCAGCCAGAAGGACCAATGCTGCCCTAACATTTGCAAAAATGCAAACGGTCCCATGTGCCCAAATGTCTAAATGTTTAATTTATGTCTAAATTAAGCTATGCCCACTCATGTCCTGGGCTCCAATCAAGCTTTTCTCTCTCCCCCAGCCCACTGCTTTGAGATGTGGAAACTAAAGTAATAAGGTTCTCCCTGGGTTGTTCATGCCATCTGAGCTGTAGGTACCACAGACATGCCAGAGCAGGGCAGGAGCTGGTCCCAGGCCCCTGGGTGGTGGCTGGATGCATCCAATCCCAGGATATAGACTGACTCAGTCAAGCTCCCCTAAATTTAGGGCAGGCAGATTATCCTCCTGCACACCTTACTTTTCCAATTCAATTCAAGAGTTCCAGGCAGTTCTAAGTGCCTCCCAAGTCTACAGCAACCCAACCCAGGAGAGAGTGGGGAAGGGGGAAGGGCAGGAGGGTAGTTAGAGAGGAATAAGTTCTGTCTCGACACCTATTTAGGTTGACTTGGGGCTCCAACTTAAACTGAAGTAGGCACTCTTTCCTTGATTTCCCAGGGCAGAAGCTGTGACTTTTGTCTCCCATCCCTCCCACTCATTGGCAGCCTCAGCCCTCATCCTCTGGCCTGAGGGGACCAGTTGGGCCCACACATGTCCCCTCCCTTCCTGATTCAATTTGTTACCAGCCTTTTAGAAAACTTTCCTATGAGACCTGAAAAGAAGAAAATATACTTTTTGTTTCAATGTATACAATATGTGTGGCCAAGGGCAAGGGCTCCTATTTTCCTGGTCTGAGGCTAGTGCTAACTAAGGAGGACCTTGGAGATTATCTCCAAAATTGAGTCTACAGAAACTATGAATCTACCAAATTACCACAGTTGGTCCACAGGACTCAGGAGCAGATTGGAGGCTCCCACCATGCCACTGGCCAGTGATGGGATAATCCACAACAATCATAACCATCAAACTCAAACTCCTTAAATATATTTAAACCCATGACTTCATAGTAGTGCTTAAAAAACAAAGTCTCTTTTGTCATCTTTTGAAGGATGCTAGGGCATGCAGCCTATTATTTTGAAACTAGTAAATAAAGAAAGAAATAGCATTTATTTTGCTGTTCTTTTTCTAGCTGTGTGCCAGGATAGTGAAATAGTTGATACTGGGAAGTTTTTCTGTATAGAAATATGCCAGATATAAAGTTTTTCTTTTTAGAAGTAAATGAAGAAATGAAGCTAAGACATGAAGTTAGCATATTAATATTTTGCAACTCTTTTTTTTGTTGTTTTTTAATGTTTTGTTTTGTTTTTTTTTTTATTTGAGAGTGAGAGAGAGAGAGAACTAGTTGGGGAGGAGCAGAGAGAGAGGGAGACACAGAATTGGAAGCAGGCTCCAGGCTCTGAGCTGTCAGCACAGAGCCCAATGTGGGGCTCAAACTCATGAACCATGAGATCATGACCTGAGCCAATGTTGGATGCTTAACTGACTGAGCCACCCGACACCCCAACATTTTGCAATCTTAATGAAATAATGGATCTATCGATGCAGTGATCATCAATGCCTGCTAACATCAGAAAAAGAAAGGTAACAGGACATTATATGCCTTCCCGGTGTAAATGCAAAAAGCATTCTAGAGAAGAAGAGAAAAAAGAAGGAGGAAGAGAAGGGAGAGGAGGAGGAGAAGGAGGAGAAGGAGAACCTGAACCAGATTAAGTCTTTTGATCTAACTACCAGTTTGTAGGAAATACAAGATAAACGTTAAATGATACTATGGAGAGGCAACCAGCAATATCCAGACTTTGGGAAATTCTAGGACAAGAGACCTGGTTCCTTCAACAAGTAAATCACAAGGAATATGTATGATTCTAGATTAAACAGAAGTTAATATACATTTCATCCCATTGCAATCTTTAGAGCTTAAATCTTTACAAAAAATTTTTTGTAGGGGGTGCCTGGGTGGCTCAGTCTGTTAAGTGTCTGACTTCGGCGTCTGACTTCGGTTCAGGTCGTGATCTCACAGTTTGTGAGTTCGAGCCCCACATCGGGCTCGCTGCTGTCAGTGCAGAGCCCGCTTCATCCTCTGTCCCTCTCTGTCTTCCCCTCCCCTGCTGTGCTCTCTCAAAAATAAATAAACATTAGAAAACATTTTTTAGGACACAATCAGGGAAATTTGAACACAGAATTGACATCGATGCTATTTGTTTTAGGTTTGATGATATTGTGTTTACAAAATACTTACCTTTTGAGTGACACATTGAAATGTTTGTGGGTGAAATTATATGATGTCTGGAACTTACATCAAAAAAATCTGTGAGGAGGTTTAGAAATCATTTGCAGGGGTGGGTGCCTGGTTGGCTCAGTTGGTTAAGCAACTCTTGATTTCATCTCAGGTCATGATCTCACAGTCATGAGATTGAGCCCCACCTTGGGCTCTGCCTGAGCATGGAGCCTGCCTAGGATTCTCTCACCCTCTATCTCTCACCTCCCACCTCCCTCTCTCTGTCTCTCTCTGTCTCTCTCTCAAAAAAAAAAAAAAAAAAAAAAGAGGAAGGAGTCACTTGGATAGGATCACAGAAAAGCCAGTTTGGCCATGAGGAAAGATTCTTGGAGTTGGGTGATGGGTACACAGTAGTTTACTGTGCGTCTCTCTGTACTTGCATATGATTGAAACTTAATGAGCACTTTAGGGGGTGCTGTGCTGTCTGCTAAGGTCTCTAAGATGAAGCAGGTGTGGTCCCTCCAGTAGAGTATCTTACAGCCTGGTTCCCAAACTCTTAGCACCATCACCTCTTTTATTATTCTTTTTCCTAGTAAGATTCATGTTTGAATGATTCTGATCACTAAATAAATGCATTTATTATGTAATAATTTAAAAGTACTGTTTCTTTGGAATGATTTGAAATGTTCAAGCATTTTTCTTTTGGAGAGCATTAAAGGAAGGCATGGCTGGGAACCCCAAAGTGGTCCAACTTTTTAATTTGACAGAGGTGGAAACTGAGGTAGACAAGGAAACTGCCAAAGTCACCTTTCAGCAGAAGTGGGACTGAAGCCTCGTTCTTCTAAGCTAAGTCCATTGCTTTTTCCACTGCACAGAAGGTGCAGCTTGTCAGCTGAGCACAGAAGGTGTTTTGGGAGTGTGTCAATGATCTAGTTTACTAGAGTAGAAACAGTCACTGTATTAGCCTGTCACCTTCTCTTTTTAAGGCTGAGGTATGCCAGTTCCTTCAACTTTTCCTCATAGATTTTATTTACTTGTCACCTTCTGCGACTATTCTAAAACTGTCTGACACATTACCAGTTGGTTTAAATTTTCCCCTTATGACAGGTTGCTAAGCACTGACTTTCCTCACCCCTCTTCAGTTAAGAGTGGAACTAATTAAAGAAGTCAACCACAGTCAACTCTTGGTGATCCAGGAGCAGACTGGCAAATTTTCCATCCATCATGGCAAAAACAAAGCAAAAAAATCACAAAGCCACCATATAATAGGAAGAGAATAACTATCGGTAAATACCACACTGTGTGATTTGGCTTAGAACATCCCTTCCTTACATTGATTCCTCAGAATGTTAAGGTTGGTTTGTTGAGAAATATCTATGAATGTTTAGTACTTTATTTTGGATGTTTGTCACAAACATTTTCAATGAAGCTTTTCCGTGTTAAAGTGCACCTCAGCAGTGTTTCGATTGCAACGTCTTCTCCGTCAAATAAGATTTTCCTGTTCAAAATGGCGGGACCACATCTCTGTCAAGCTGACAATGTAGAGTGAGCAACCAACCTTGGTTGCCAATGTTCTCACATGCAAGATGGAAATCTTTAAAAGCCCTTTTGGATGGTACTGTGGTCAGCTCTTGTCTCTGTTGGGAATTATTTGGTTTCCTTCCTGAATTTCCATCACGGGGTAAAAAGAGGCTTGATCTGCCCACAGCAAGAACAAAAAGCGGCTTTCACCGCAACTGATTGGAATGGAAAACCAGAATCAGATCCACCTCTGAAAAGCTTTCACGCGGAAAGGGATGAAGTTTCAGTTATCTGTTCCAATTCAAGAAGCTCCAAAGGCTTCTTGAAAATCCAAAATTGCTTATTTAAGTTAATAAAAGAAGAAATGAGAACTATAACTGGGCCAAGTTCTGTCATTGCTACTCTCAAGGGTCCGGTAGAGTCTTTGAATCGCAGTATCACAATTAGTTTGAGAGCAAGTGTGAGGAACACTCGCAGTACCATGACAGTCCCTCAGGACAGGATGCTGTGTCGTCCCCCAGCCTGCCCACTCGGCCTCAGTTCTTTCTTCTGATATGCCTGGGATACCTCCCAAGCCAACCTACTTATCACCCTGCTTCCCTGGTTTTCAGTGCTCCACTTCCAACCTAGAAACTCAAGCCTCGTAACCACAATGACACATCACGTAAGCTTAGCAAATTAGACGTAGAAGAGAACTCTCCCCATTAGCTAAAGGCTATTTAGCGCAAAGCCTATGGGGAGGTGGGGATCATAATTAATGGCAAAACATTAAAGGCATTTCCATTAAAGTAAAAAACAAGACAGACAACTATCACTGTAGTGTACCAATGCAGAGGGCAAACAAAAGAATGAGAAGCATATGCCTAAGTGAGGGGGAAAGAGGGCTTCCTGTTTTTCGTCTGCCCTCATTCCTGCTGGCTCCTCATTCAACCTTGGTTTTTACCACTCAGTCTGTGCCGAAGCAGATAGAAAATGGCCTGTAGTTTAAAATAACTATGTGGTGAGAGAAGTGGCATGTACTGATTTTATTGTCACCAGGTTGATCATTTCCTCTTGGTTCTCTGGAACCCAGGTAGGAGGCAGAATAGAAAATGGAAGAGAGAAGAAAGAGGAGGAGGGGAAAAACAATGACTTTCTGGTTAGGTTTCCATGACATAAACATGGGGGGGAAATACAAAAAGCAAGAAAGAATTAAGGGAGCAAGAAGGACAAATAAGAAGGAAAGGGACAACGGCTATGTGGTAGATATGGGTGAGCAGCAAGGAGCAGGAGAAGTAGAATCCAGAAGTGGAGAGCGAGGAGGAGAAAATAGCCGGAAAAACATCTGAATGCAGGACCTGCAAGCCTCATCATGACTGAAGGAGCACAGAGGTGTCTGAGATGGAGCTGGGTTAGCAGGAGGATTTAATAGGGAAAAAGGAGAGCTCTTGGATCAGAGGTAAAGTCTGGGGAAGTTTGCAGGCCTGAAACATGTGCCAGGTGCTCTGCTAAGTGGTTAACATCTGTTGTTTTATTAATTTAATCCTTGCCCCCACTCTTATGTAGGTGCTTTTATTCTTCCCATTGTATGGATGAAGAAACTGGGGTTTAGAGAAATTAAGTATTTTGCTCAAGAGCAGTCTTTTAACGATAAGTGGATCTGGGATTCAAACCTGAGTCTGCTGATTCTGGAGCCCTGGCTGGGTAATCTTCAGTTTCACTCCTCCAAATTCTTATCTGGCTTGACCCAATTTGCCTTCCAAGATTGGGTGGATTCAGTGTGGTAGGGGACAGATGGCTATGCGTTGTGTAGATATGTAAAGAGAATTTTCTCAGACTAGTAAAATTATGGATGCCAACCCTGTAAAATCCATGTTATACGAGGAAACTTTGGAGGAGCTGGGTTGATTAGTCTAGAAGTGAGAAAGTCAGAAAGGTGGGTGGATATTTAAGGGACTGACATGGCAGAGGCAATGATCTCTTGAGTTGTTCCAGGGAGGAGACCGGTTGCTGTGGCAGGGAAGCAGAGTAGAGTTCAGTCTTGGAACAGGCTTTCCGTTGAGGTTTTCTATAGCCACTTTATTCTGTAGAAGCTCCCCATTCCTGAAGATGTCCAAACCAAGTTCCCATTGTTCATTCGTCCACTCGTACAAATTCTTGTGGAGGATCCACAATATGCCATCTCTTTTCCAGAGACTGGGGCACAAAGGGCAACAAGACAAACATACACACTACACTCCAGGGATTTCACTTTAGTGGGGAGAACAGACAATAAACAAGTAGAGAGAGACCAATAATTATATAAACTACTTACAAAGCAGGGTGTGTGTTACGAAGGAAATGAACGAGGAGGACCTGAGATAGGAACTAAAGGAAGGAACCGGAGTGGACCCAGTCAGTGTTCTGCCAAGGGTCCCTGTCATGCTTTCTGTGTTCCTGTCTCCCAGCTTCTATGCACTTTTGCTAAAAGGACCAGTTCTTGCAACTTAGTTCCAAAGGTAACCCTTGGGTCGCTGGAGCTCTTGGCCCACATACACAGAGAGCTCCTAACCCTCCTTGGCTCCGGACTCAGCTAGCAGAATAGGAGTGTGAAAGCCCGGCCCTTGTCTTCAGCAGAAACAAAGTTCTGGGTCCAATGCAGGCTTCCAGGCTTCTTTTTTGCTTGGTGTCTTGTGCTTCCCTGTTCAGCTTCCCCCACTCCCTTACTGGTTCCTCCTGGAGCACTTCTTAATGAAAATACTTGCTCATGAATCCTTGTCTCAGGGAGTGCTTCCGGGAACTCAACTTCGGGTAGGGAGAGAGTCATGATCAGATTTACACTTTTAAAAAGTATCCTGGGGGCTCCTGGGGGCTCAGTTGGTTAAGCAACTGACTCTTGATGTCAGCTTAGCTCATGATCTCGTAGTCCGTGAGTTCAAGCCCTGCATTGGGCTCCATGCTGACAGTGCAGAGCCTGCTTGGGATTCTCTCTCCTCCCTCTCTCTCTGCCTCTCTTCTCTGCCCCTCTCCAGCTCGTGCTCTCTCTCTGTCTCAAAATAAAAATAAATAAAATTTAAAAATTAATAAAAATAAATAAGAAGTATCCTGGTTCCTGAGGGAGAAGAGACTGGGGGGTTGGAAGTGTGGGTGTAAGGAGGCCAGTTGGGGCTAGTAGTCTAGGCAAGGGCTGGAGGAAGCTTGGTCTAGAAGCGTGGCAATGGCAATAGCAGGAAGAGGAGGGATCTAAGATGAGTTTTGAAGATGGAATTGACAAGGTTTGCTTGGAAATGACTGAGAAAAAGGAGGGAATCCAGAGTGTCTCCTAGAGATATGTAGGAATATTATGGATAGAAATCCACTTATTGAATGGGAAGTAGAATTAGGTGACTCCAAAAGCCATGTATCCACTTGAAAATACATCCACGATGGCGAGATTTAGCATCAAAAGATAGCAGCTGAGGACAGGTACACCTGAGAGTAGACATAAAAACACAGGGAACGCACACAGACTGGCATGTAGCTTGCAGAAATCATCAAAGCACCCCAAATTCCTTTTGAGTCATCTAATAGAGTGTTTCCACGTCCTGCTTCGGTGGTCCCTACCGCTTGAATCCAGACCATACTTGGCCATGTGAAGTGTGCTGGGCCTTTGTCTAGGAGGAAAGTGTTTGCTGGCCTTCTGGCTTGGCTCTCTCATGCTCTTGCTGACTGATAACCTTGCTTTTTTAGAGAACAGATGCTAAGCTGTTGTCATTCTGCTGATTAACTGAGCTCTTGCTAAGTGCCAGGCGGTTTGGTTAGTCCTTTGCATGTATAACCTCATCTAACAGCTCTTCCAGGCGGTGCTCTTGTAGCCCCTTTGGGGGCTGAAGTCATCACAACTTAGCCACTTGTGCAGAACCAACTAATCCAAAAGTGGCTGAGATGAGATAGGAACTAGAAGTCCCATGCCATGCCCCAAGTTCTCCACTGGTATGATGGAACCAACTGAAGAGAAGTTGGAGCCTGAGTGCTTCCTCTGCCTATACAAAACCGCAATCCCTCCTAGTGGTGTTGAGCCCCAGAGCAGCAGGGCTGGTTCTCACCCACACCTGCCAGAGCCTTGCAGCAGACGCACCCACTACCCTCTGTTCCCACCCAACCCCAGCGACCCAGTTCCTCATGGCACCTGTCTAGCTCTGCTCCACAAAGCAGGGCTCCCTGATCCCATTCTTAGGTTCCTAGAGAACAATGCAAGCTCTTGAAGAAGTTTGCTCTCTTGGTGGTTTAGGAATTTCCTTAAAGATGAAACCAAAATAATTTAGTTAGGGGCACTTCAGATCCATTCAACCCGTGTTCACCAAGTCCTGCTTTGTGCTAGACTCTGAGTTTGCAGTGAGTTGAGGAACATTGGTAAACATGGTCCTTGACGGCAGGGAACTCACAGTTAATGCCAAGCACGTTGCCAGGTGACACATATCTAGAAGGCTGACTATTCCTAATTCTCTGGAGAGACTTCAAGGACCTTTTCTAGTTTGAGGGGCTCTCCAAGGCCAGAAACGCTTCTTGCCACAAATGAAAACAGTAAAGGATTGGTTAGCTCACTGATAAAATATTCCATGCCAGGAAACATTCCTGAAAGCTTAAAAAGAATTCTGAATTACATGGGTTTCATAATATATCGATTGGATACTATGCAACCATTTACATGAAAAGGAGATACATGGTGTTCCTGGCTAATGGTGATTACTTCAAAATAGTGAAATTCCTGGTGGTTTTTGTTTTCTTTACTGTGGTTGGCTTTAAATGTTTGATTTAAAAATAATTCATTCAGGGGCACGTGGGTAGCTCAGTCGGTTAAGTGTCCAACATCGGCTCAGGTCATGATCTCACAATTTGTGAGTTAGAACTCCGCGTCAGGCTCTGTGCTGACAGCTCAGAGCCTGGAGCCTGCTTCAGATTCTGTGTCTCCCTGTTTCTCTGCCCCTCCCCTGCTTGTGCTCTGTCTCACTCTGTGTCTCAAAAATGAATAAGTGTTAAAAAAATGAATAAAAATAAAAATAAAAATAGTTTATTCAGAACCCTATCTGCAAAGGCCATACATACTGATTCCAACTATATGGCATTCTGGAAAAGGCAAAATTATGGGGAAAAGATCAGTGGTTGTCAGGGCCTTGGGTGGAGGGAGGGAAGAGTGAGGAATGAATGGGTGGAGCACAGGATTTTTAGGGCAGTGAAACTATTCTGTATGCTATCGTAAGATGGATACATGTCATCATACATTTGTTAAAACCTATGAAATATACAACACAAAGAATGGACCCTTAGGTAAACTATGGATTTTAGTTAATAATAACATACCAATACCAGTTCAGCTGTAACAAAAGCACCACACTCAGGCAAGATGTTCCTAATGGGGGAGACTGTGTGCATGTTGGGAGAAGGGTGAGATTGTACAGAAGAACTCCCCAACCTTTCTGCTCCATTTCTCTGTGAATCTAAAACTACTCTAAAAAATAAAGTCTGTTGGGGCTCCTGGGTGGCTCAGTCAGTTAACTCTCTGACTCTTGATTCTGGCTCAGGTCATGATTTCATGGTTCGTGGGATCGAAACCCCATGTCAGGCTCTACACTGACAGCACAGAGATTTCTTGGGATTCTCTCTCTCCCTGTCTCTCTGCCCCTCCCTCACTCATGTGTGTGCGTGCACTCTCTCTCTCTCAAAATAAATAAGCATTAAAAAAAATAAAGTCTGGGGCACCTGGGTGGCTCAGTCGGTTGGGCGTCCGACTTCAGCTCAGGTCATGATCTCACAGTCCATGAGTTCGGACCCCGCGTTGGGCTCTGTGCTGACAGCTCAGAGCCTGGAGCCTGCTTCCGATTCTGTGTCTCCTCTGTATCTGCCCCTCCCCTGCTCATGCTCTGTCTCTCTCTGTCTCAAAAATAAATAAAAACATTAAAAAATTTTTAGAAAAAAAATAAAGTCTGTTAATTTAAAAAACCCTATTCTACACATGCAGAAAAATACAGAGACGATAATGAGCACATTCAATCACCACATAGACTTAATGTCTTAAGATTTTGCCATGTTTGTTTTTAGATCATTTTTCAAAGAAATGACAAATTATAGAAACAAAGCCTCTTTATATCTGTCCTGATTTCAACCTCTATCCTCCCTGTCCTGAGAAAATTCCTTCCATTTATTTTTCTATACTTCTTACCTGTTTATCAACTTTAACATGTTGATAAACCTTATTATCAACATTAATATTGTTGTTGATCTTTTACTTCTCAAAAATTGAACTGTATATCTGAATCTGAAAATAACCTTATTAATCTTGTATTAAGAATTATTTGTTTATATATGAAGGTCAAGTTTACCCATTTTAATAGCTGTATACTATTCCATCATATGAATATGTCACAATAAGAAGTTTTAAAATAATGCTTTGGAATATACCTTAATGCTACAGGAAAGTACTCATGATTTAAGTGAGAAATACAAGATATAAAACATTATTTATAGTATAACACAAAACACATGCATACAAAAATAAAAATGCTGCAATGACAAATCTAAAAGAATTAACACCGCTACTTTGGGATTGTGAGATTATGGATAATTTGTCACTTTCCTAAACCTTATACAGTGAATAAGCATTGTGTGTGTGTGTGTGTGTGTGTGTGTGTGTGTGTGTGTGTGTGTTGTAAGAAATAAGACTAAAAACATACTGTATTACTGAGAGAAATGTGAGCTGTGTGTCCCATGGAGCTATTACCTCCCTCCCACCTCTGTTGGCAGAGCCCCTGGTGATCTGTAAACAGCCCTGCCCTGTTTTTATCCATTCATCTCATGGGGCAGCAGCTGATCTAGCAAACCCCCTCCCAATAGCCCTGTCTTCCTGGCCTCCGCAGCACATTTGGTTGGTTTTTGGTGCTGATACCCGCAACGCAATTATAGGATTGGCTATAATTATGCCTGCAGTGATATTATAGGATTGGATATAAATATACTTGCTACATGTGAAGAGTTTATTTCTGTTCACAGTTTACCATCTGGCTGCAGCACACCCTTTTCTAGCCAGGAGGGGAAAGAACACTATTCAAACCAGAGGTGAAACAGGAGTCCAATTGGAGGCTTCTGAAAACTCACCTCAGCATGTGTGATGCGGCCATAGTGTCAGGAATCCCAGGAGAGAAGCAGCAGGTTTTTTACCAGGTCTGTAGTGTTCTTTCTCTGCTCTGAGCTTGGGATGGAGCTCAGGCAGGCCAGTTCAGACCTTCCTAAGTCACAGTACTCCCATAGGTTTGCAGCCCCTCTCCTCACAGAGGCACCCTCGTGTCCATCTTCTGCCTTCACTGCCCTCTCCAGCTCAAGTCCGACATTGCCACCTGCCTACTAGATAGTTCCATCTTCCTGTCCTAGTGTGCCATCAAACTGAAATCAGAATTATTTCTTAGATGCCCACACTAGGTCTTTCTTGGGACTTCTCTATTTCTCTTAATGCCAACATGGTGATATCAGTCACCTAGGGGATCATCTTTGGCTACTTTGTGCCTAGCAGGGAGTCAGTTTCTGGCTCTCAGTGATTAATAAACATTTGTCGAATGAAGGAATGAGTAAATGAATGAAACGTCTCTACCCTTCCATTCTCATAGTCACCTCCCTAGCGCTAGCTCTCATTACTTCATACCCAGACTATTACAGTCACTTCTCTACTGGTTGCTCTGCCTCTGGCCTTTGTTGGTGCTAATTCACCCTGCTGCTGCCACCAGACAGGTTGTTCTTACATGCCACCTCTGTCATACCACTCCCTTATTTAAAAACTTTTGGTGACTCCTCACTGGCTAATCAAATTGAAAATCACGAGCTTGGCTTACAAGGCCACTGTGCTCTAGCTTTGTGCCTAAACCGCGCACATTCCCAGACCCTCTGTTCTCTTCTCACACGTCTCGTACTTGACAATCTCTGTGACCATCTTCAGGCCGCTGCCTCGGTCTGGACTGACATTGCCATTTTCACCTGTTCTCCAGAGGAGGGAATAGCTAAGCTAACACCAGAAGCATGACTGGAAGGAGAACCACCACTCTCTTATTTAACAAATAGTTGCTGAATTTGCACTCTGGCGGCCACTGAGGCTGATGCATATTGATCCTGCCCTTGCTCCCAAGGAGAGAGTCAGGTACTTTGGACCGTCCACAGGTTCTCCGGAACCCTGGAATGGCCTCACCCTCAGCCTCCTTGGTCACACTGAGTTTTAGGTGTTAACCTGTCTCCTCAGTTTTCTGGACACCCTTGGGTTTAACCTGCTGACCCTGCAGGGGAAATGGGTTGGTTTTTATCCCTAGTGGTTGCCTTGGAGCTAGCTGACCGCAAAGGCTATCGAATGCAGCTCCTTGTCTGGACCCCCCTTCCTACAGGTCACCCCTGGTCTGGAATCAGACTTTGTGTTATCGATTGCCTTCCCCAGGTCCCTGACCCAAACCATTCCAGTCAGTCCTACCAAGGACTCAGTGGACTTCCAAACAAACAGGACAGTAGGGGGGCCTTGCCCTCCCAAGTGACATCATGACACTGTGGAAAAGGCCATTTTAGAGTAAGCAACTCCAATATATTATAATTTTTAAGTTAATTTTTTTATTTTAAGAGAGACAGAGATAGTGTGAGTGTGGGAGGGGCAGAGAGAGAATCCCAAGCAGGCTATGCACTGCCCATACAGAGCCCAACACAGGGCTCAAACTAACGAAACTGCGAGATCATAACCTGAGCCGAAACAAAGAGCTGGACACTTAACTGACTGAGCCACCCACGTGCCCCATAAAATTTTTAAAAAAACAGTTATAGAACAGACATATGTCACCTGGTCTTATTTTTTTAATAATTCTGCATAGAAGGAAATTTGGCAAGATATACATAAAATTGTAATGGAGAGGTTTTATTTATTTTTAAAAGTTTTTTAGTGTTTATTTTTGAGAAAAAGAGGGAGAGAGAGTGTGAGCGGGGGAGGGGCAGAAAGAGAGAGAGGGAGACACAGAATCTGAAGCAGGCTCCAGGCTCTGAGCTGTCAGCCTGATGCGGGGCTCAAACCCACAAACCACGAGATCATGACCCGAGCCGAAGTCGGATGCTTAACCGACTGAGCCACCCAGGCGCCCCGGTTTTTAATTTTTTATTTTTGTTCATTAATGTTTCTAAATTTTTCACAATGATCATATCTTTACAAAAAATTTTTTTTAATGTTTATTTGTTTTTGTGAGAGAGAGAGAGACTGAGACAGAGACAGAGTGTGAGCGGGGGGAGACAGAATCCAAAGCAGGCCCTGGGCTCTGAGCTGTCAGCACAGAGCTGATGCGGAGCTCAAACTCATGAACCATGAGATCATGACCTGAGCTGAAGTCAGACAATTAACCAACTGAGCTACCAGGCGCCCCCACAATGATCATATCTTACCAGGAGAATATTTAAGGAAAAATAAACTTGGTGGCACGAAATGCTGGGATATTAAAAACATCACTGTATAGTTTATGTTATATAAATGTGAATTACTAACACAATAGTTTTGTCATTTTCTCTTTCAGAGAGTTCATAATTATGTTCCTTGCTAATTATATCACCTGTTATAATCACCTTGCTAATTATATCACCTCTGTCTTAGAAACACAGAGGTTAGTGTTTGCTTACAAAACTGGAAGTCCTCATTTCTCCCATGTTGTCTGCCCAGGCCTCTCTGTCATAGCCACCAGATCCTGGCATCTATCAACCCCTGCGCGCATGAAACCCCGGGTGAGGGAGCTCTCCTGGCCTGGCCTACAGAAGCTTAGACAAGAATTGCCACAGAAGCATCAAAACAATAGAATGTGATGTCGTGGGCATCCCAGGGGGAAATAACGGGAGGTTGAAATGCACTTTTGCATCATTGATTTTCCCTGCTGATTGAGCCCTGTTTATCTCATTTGGCAGATCAGCCTCAAAGTGCATGAACTATTTGTGCCTCATTAATTTCCAATAGATTGATTTTGCTAGGATTGCGAATTGGCCATCTTGAATTGCAGCCTGCAGAAGCCAGCCCAGGCTCAGCCTCAGGGGCAGGAGCACATGAACAGCAGCCGTCGCTGTAGCCTTCACCACCAGAAGAAGAGACTAGAGAGCTGGTCTGAGGCCACAAAGGCAGCAGTGCCTTAAATTTTCTCTGCAACCGGGCAAGATAAAATATGGAGCCATAAGAAAGCAAACAAGGGTCATCCAGGCCCTTTTTTTTCTTTCTCGCCCGTGTATCCACCTTGATATCTCCTTCCCCAAATGCCTCTCTCTCTCTGTCACCGCAGACCCCCTCTAAAGGTAAGAAGAATAAAGGTAACATTTTTAAAAGAAACACATAAAATAAATTTGAAGACTAGCTTATAAAACAATGAACGCTGAACTCCTTACAGCATGAGGGTCAGAGACAAAAACAGAATATAAAATACAAAATACAGAATATACTAAAACTGAACGTACAACATGACATTGCTTCCTAAAAAGTATACGGAGGGGAAAAAAAGATTCAAAGGAAAAAGGCTGAGTGGGGATAGTGGTAGCTTCAAGCAGTAAGGATATGGGTGGTTATCATTTTTTTCCTAAGGTTTTCTGTATTTTCAACACTGTATGAAGTGGTTAGTAGTATATTTATCCTGAGAAAAATTTTATAGAAATATATAAAGTAATAATACACACGTAAATAAAGGGGCCTGTGCCTTTTATTGGCAGGGTATATTGGCCTCTGCCAGTTAAAATACCAGAAACCTAATTCAATTTAACCTGGAAGTCCTCAAAAAATTAAACAGGGGAGCACCTGGGTGGCTCAGTCCGTTGAGCGTCCGACTTTGGCTCAGGTCATGATCTCGCAGTTTGTGAGTTCCAGCCCCGCGTCGGGCTCTGTGCTGACAGCTCAAAGCCTGGAGCCAGCTTCAGATTCTGTGTCTCCCTCTCTCTCTGCCTCTCCCCTGCTCACTCTCTCTCTCTCTCTCTAAAATAAATACACATTAAAAAAATGTTTTTTTAAATGTGACATCAAGGGGCACCTGGGTGGCTCAGTCAGTTAAGTGTCCGACTCTTGATTTCGGCTCAGATCATGATCTCACAGTCATGAGATGGAACCTTGCCACAAGCTCTGCGCTGAGTGTGGAGCCTGCTTTGGGTTCTTTGTCTCCCTCTCTCTGCCCCTCCCTTACCCACGCACGTGCTCTCACTCTGTCTTTCTCTCTCTCAAAAATAAATAAACATAAAAAAAAAAAGTTAAACACAGAGTTAACATATGGCCCAGCAATTCCACTCCTAGGTATATACCCAACAGTATATATTTTTTTGTGCCGACACAAAAAAAACGTTCATAACGGCATTATTCATAATAAACAAAAAGTGGAAACAATCCAGATGTCTATCAACTGATGAAAGGATGAACAAATGGTGGTAATGTGTACAGTGGAAGGCTAGCCAGTCACCAAAAGGAACACAAAATACTGACACACGCCAGAGCAAGGATGAACCTTGAAAACATACTGAGTGACAGAAGCCAGACGCAAAAGGCCATATATTGTATGATCCCATTTATATGAGATGTCCAGAATAGGCAAATCTACAGACAGAAAGTAGATTAGTGGTTGCCAGGGACTGAGGGGAGAAGGGAAATGCTGATAGATATAAGGTTTCTTTTTGTGGTGATGAAAATGTTCTGGAATTTGACTGTGGTGATGGTTGTACAACCTTATGAGTATACTGAAACCACTGGATCATATACTTTAAAAGGATAAATGTTCTGGTACATGAATTATATCTCAATTAAAAATGTTTATTTATCCATTTCAAGAGAGAGAGAGAGAGAGAGAGAGAGAGAGAGCAGAGGAGGGGCAGAGAGAGAGAGAGAGAATCCCAAGCAGTCTCCACACCACCAGCACAGAACCTTATGCAAGGCTCAAACTCACAAACCGCGAGACATGAGTTGAAACCAAGAATTGGTCGCTTAACCGGCAGAGACACCCAGGCGCCCCTATATCTAAATTTAAAAAAAAATTGTTCTGGAACACTGTCTTGTAATTGCCTGTATATGTATTTGTCTCTCCCAGGAGGTTGTGGGCATCTTGAGGATAAGGTGCTGTCATTGTTCTCTGGTTTTCCAACACTGAGTAGAGGACCTGGAACACAGTGGGCACATGATATTGGTTAACTGAATGATTTGAGAGTCCTCTTCCCACAATCCCAGGGCTACCTGGCTGGCTCTTCTCCCCACCCTCATTGAACCATCTGGGTGTTAGAAACTCTAATCCAGGTATAGTATATTCGGGAACCAAAGAGTGGCGTGGCTTATGGTTTGAATACCAACTGGTGGGATCACATTGTTTGACCCCATTGAGGCTTGTCTTGGAGGCATATTGAGTTCAGTAAAAGGGCTGCCACTGACCCTTCGGGGGTCCTTACTCTCCCCCTATTGCAGTATTCACCAGGAATAACCCTCCTTCTTTGGAGGTGGCAACAGATTCTGGGAACCTCATTTTAATAGGCTTTCTGGTTATTCCCTACTTCTGATTAGGGTCAAATGAAAAAGTCCTTGGTTCTTTTGACCAAGGGAAGAGATAGTTATCTCTGTCCATGACTCTCTTGTATAAAGTCCAGTTGCCCTCAATTCCTTGGCTGTAGGACATGACTCTTTCAGATTTCCTCCTTCTTACAGGGCCAGATAGACAGGTAGGCCGTGTGAGCACTGCTGAAATTGCCAGTTTGAAGAGGGCTCCAAACATCCCAGGAAATAGGCGACTTTCCCAGACTCCTGTCACAAAGAGCCACGTATGTCAGGATGAATTGCTTGGTTCGGCCTGTTGGGGATGCAGGTGGTAAGATCCCTAAGGTGATGGCATAGTGACTAGAGGTGGTCACTAAACCACTGTTCACAAAAGTGGGTCAAGGTAAGGGTCAAGGTTTAGGAGACAGGTTTAGGAGATAGGGAAGGCAAGTTTGGGGACAGAACAGATTTGCTGAGGTAACAGAGAAGGGGCTGACACCTGATAGGCACTCCTGCCATCTTCTCTTCTGCCCTTTCCCCACACAGCATTCGGCATCTCCTCTTGATAAATGCTGGCAAAGAGTTATTAACCTTCCCAGGGCACCCATGTGACTCAATTTGGCCCTGTGTAATGAGTTCCTTCAGTGAGCTCTTCCAGTCACCCCTGACAAGCTTCCAACAGCTCCCAGAATGTCAGTTATTCCGTTAACACCATTGTTGTTGATTTTTTAACCTTGTTAAGGTTACAATAGTTTAGTGAGGCTAGTTGCCCTGTTTCTGAAGTTGTATATATTTTTTGTGCCTCAGGGCATTCCATGATGTCTTTTCCCCTCACTTGCTATCTCTCTCACTTTCTCTTGCTCTTCCCGTGTCACCCTCTTTTTCCTCCTCCTTCCTCATTCCTCCTTCCTGGCTTCCTCCTTTTCATTCTCAGAGAAATGTCTGAGTTGGCAACTGGGTTCCACCAACCCTAAAAATACTTCCCTCAGATAAACCCTTCATTAACGAAATTACTTCAGAGTAGTAAGACTTCTAAAGTAAACCCAGAGTATTCTAATCAGTGTATCCCCTGCCCAGTCAGGTGGCCCCCTCCTCTTGTCCTTCTCCCAAACTCCTGACCTAGTGCAGGCTCTTCCATTAATTCAGTGACAGTGGATTGAAGTGTGTTTCTGTACTTGTGATTTCTCTCAAAGGTCCACCTAGGTCAACATTTTAAATGTCTTATTTTGACTAATAGCATAAAACAATCTCAAAACCAAACCTTATGCACTTGGTCAAATACAATTGTACAGAATTGGGATTCTATTACATACACGTGTTTTCTTCCAAGCAACAACACCAGATATGTTGGAGCAAGTGGCTTTAGACTGATAAACAGAGGCCCGTCTCGAGACTCTTGGGGTTACTGGTTCAAACTCATCTCGGCCCTGCTTCTCAAGTACAGTGATCCCTACAGCTCCTCTCGTTTCCACCTGGTCCCATAGACTTTTCCTGACCAACCTCTACCCATCTCACCAAACTTCCCTAACGTAGCATCTGCCAGTGCCGACCTCCAAAGAATATGGAATTCTTGGGTCTGGCATTCCACAATCTTCCAAGTCAGTTCTGTGCCCTGAGGCATGAAAGTATAGATTCATTTTTCTCAGTCATTAATCAGCAAGAAACAAGAGAAATCTATTCTTTAAGGATGTTTTGCTCTTTCCACTACTTGCTTCACTTTCTTCAAGATGTTACCAAAAAAATTAGGTGCAGGGGCACCTAGGTGGCTCAGTCAGTAAAGCATCCAACTCTTGATTTCAGCTCAGGTCATGATCTCATGGTTTGTGAGTTCGAGCCCCACATCGAGCTCTGCACTGACCATGCAGAGCCTGCTAGGGATTCTCTCTTTCCCCTCTCTCTCTGCCTTTCCCCCTGCTCACATGTGTGCTCCCCCCCTCTCTCAAAATAAATAAATAAACATTAAAAGAAAAGAAAGAAAGAAATTAGGTACAAATGGTCACCAGGGCTTTAGTGATGTATCAGCTAAACTCTTTGATACATAATTCCCTTTCCCTCATCCTATTTTGTTCTGCCTCCCCTCCTGGTGTTCTCCAGCGTATATGTCTGAAAATGATAATGGCCCCTCTTTTGTGTAACTGGGGAAACAAGTTAACAAAGCCAACGCATTTTAGGAAAGCATCTTTCACAACTTGGCTTCCTAGTTATATTAGTAAAAATATTCACTTACCAAGTACTCACTTGTCAGGCAGTGTGTAAGCACTTTATATGCATGCTTTCATCTACAGCTCACAAGTGACCCTTGGAGGGCTGTGTTTTCCTCACGTTGCAGATGAGGGATCCAAGAGCTTACATGAAAGTTCCATATTAGGTGTTGGGGCCAGGATTCTGTCCACAGGCTCAACCACCATGCTCACTGCCATCTCTAGATCGTGTTGTTTATTTCCCTCTCCTCCAGTCTGCATGACTCTAAAGATGGAGGAAAGGCTGGCAACTCTGGGCTATCCTCTGCAAAATCCTCCTCCCTCATCCCCTAATTCCTCACACTACAGCCTGCTTGGGGGATGAGGGAATAAACATCCTACAGCATGTTTATGATCCACTCTCCTGCCTGATATTTTTATTTCTCTCCAGCAGTGGAAGGACTGCTGGGAATAATCTGATGCACATGAAGAGAAAGCGAGGAGTTACTAATAAGATTAAATTAAGTTTAAGTACATTTTTAACAGTGTGTAAAAGCACAGCGCTAAGCATTGTTAGAGATGAGCAGACACAAGCCAGAACCTCATGGAATTTATAATCTGGTGAGTAGAGAGGATGAGGAATAGGACTATACACATATGTATATGAGTTCACGCCAAATATGGTAAATTCCATGACAAAGGAAAAAGTGAAATGTTGTAGGGCTGGAAGGCAGAAGTGCCCCCATTTCCCTGGGAACCAGGAATGAGTGTATGAGATAAGAGGTGGGATGGAAAATGGAAAGCCCTGAGCTTTACTTCAGGCTTGGTCACTGATACACAGAGAAGGCCTTGGTGTTTCTCCCCCCAGGACAGGCCCCAGAACTTACAAGGCCCATACAAAATGAAACTGTGGGGCCCCTTGTTAAAAAATGAATTTCAAGATGGCAATAAACTGAGAGTGGGACTCTTCTCAGCACAGACTGTGCACCTGGCCTTCCCTATGCCTCGGACCTGGGCCTCTGCTTCCTCTGGGGTTACCTTTGGGAGGTAGGGAGCCAGGTCTCACCATCCCAGCACAGGGTCCGTGACTCAGGTAAATCAGTGAACCAGAGACAAGAATGAATTGACACATTTATGCCTGCTGATTTCTTGGGTGGCTTTCAGTGTTAAGATGTTATTAGACCATGACCTGAACACTTCTTGGAGGAGACATTTGAGATGAGTCTTGAAGGATAGTAGGATTTTTCTTTCTTTCTGTTTCCCCCTCTTCTCTTCACTCCTGTCCTTACACTATTTTTCCATTTGTCTCATAAACACACAGACTAGAGGGGTGCCTGGGTGGCTCAGTTAGTTAAGCATCCAACTTTGGCTTAGGTCATGATCTTGCAGTTCATGAGTTCGAGCCCCACGTCAGGCTTTGTGCTGTCAGTGTAGAGCCTGGAGCCTGCTTTGGATTCTGTGTCTCCCTCTCTCTCTGCCCCTCCCCCCCACTTGCGCGCATGCTCTCTCTCTCTCTTTCTCTGTCAAAAAAATAAATAAATTTACACACACACACACACACACACACACACACACACACACAGACTGGAACCAGCAGAGTTCAATATCCGAGGGATGACTTGAAGACAGACCACAAGATTCCTCAAGACACTTTCCCACTTACAGGGATGGCCTTGCCTGTAGATAAAATTTCCGCAGGTAGAATCTGGTTTTTCATTTTCAAATTATTTTATTGTATTTTATTTTTTTAGAGAGAGAGAACACATGTGCATGAGCAGGGAGGGGCAGAGGGAGAGAGAATCTTTTTTTCTGTGTTTGTTTTTGTTTTTTAGAGAGAGAGTAAGCACAAGTGGTAGAGGGAGAGAGAGAATCTTAAGCAGGCTCCACACTCAGTGCAGAGCCCAACATGGGGCTTGATTTCACAAGCCTGAGATCATGACCTGAGCCAAAATCAAGAGTTGAGCGCTTAACCAACTGAACCACTGAGGCACCCCTTGTTTTATTTGAATTAAACAATTTTGTAGATGTTTATGAAAAAAAATCAGAAAAATATAGACGAGCAAAAAAAAAAAAAAACCAACCAATTACTCATAATCCCATAAGAAATATTTCTAATGGGATTACAGTATTAAAGTAGTTTTTAACCTGGGGCACCTGGGTGGCTCAGTCGGTCAAGCATCTGACTTTAGCTCAGGTCATGATCTCATGGTTCATGAGTTGGAGCCCGGTGTTGGGCTCTGTGCTGACAGCTCAGAGCATGGAGCCTGCTTTGGATTCTGTGTCTCCCTCTCTCTCTGCCTCTCCCCTGCTCACTCTCTGCCTCCCTCTCAAAAATAAACATTAAAAATTAAAAAATGTTTATTTTTAAAAATTTATTTATTTTTTAACATTTATTTATTTTTGAGACAGAGACAGAGCATGAGCAGGGGAGGGTCAGAGAGAGAGGGAGACACAGAATCCGAAACAGGCTCCAGGCTCTGAGCTGTCAGCCCAGAGCCCGATGCGGGGTTCGAACTCATGGACCGCGAGGTCATGACCTGAGCCGAAGTTGGACGCCCAACCAACTGAGCCACCCAGGCGCCCCCCAAAATGTTTAAAAAGTAGTTTTCAAGATACTTTTCTATTCAGTCAAGTATTGTGTACATCTTCATGTGTCAGTGTCACTGTACTTTTTCATTTTTCATGGTTGTATGGTATTCTGCCATAAGGTTGTACTATAACTCTCTCCTGGGGTTGTTGTGTGGTGTGAGTTAATGCATGTAAAACTCTCAGCACAAATACAGAATAGTGCATAGTGGACTAGATGTGCTCAATTAAAAGTCATTTTATTACTTTACAGGGTCAGAAGGAACTATCTTGCCTAGATGAGGGGGTAAGCTAATGTAGAGACTGGGAAGCCTGACTCCTAGTCTAGTCTTCTTTGCAAAGCAGCAGGATGAAGTGAAAGTGGAAGGAGACATGGGTTGAGAGCTCCCCAGATTGAGTGGTTTCCTGGTGGTGTCTTGTCTTCTCTTGTACAGTAGGCTCCCAGGTGGCTAGGAGTGTTCTGCTATTTTTTTTTCTTTACACAGGATAGCCGGTGCTCAGCAAAAACTCGTCACTGTTCCTTGACATCTAAGAACCTTAGCAGATGTGTTTCCCATCGGCCTGTGCAGTCATCAAGGCTTGTCTTTACCTCACCACACACTGCTTGTTAACTGGAAACGTGCTTTGGCTGAAGATTCTTGCCAAGGGCGGCTGGCAAAAGTCAGTTTTGTTCAGCCCAAACGATGACTGTTCTACCTTTACGTATGTCCCAGGGATGTTGGCAGCTAGGCGTGGCTGCTTGCTGGCCCTGAGACCTTGGGCAAGCAGCTTCCTTTCTCTGATTCCTTTTCTGTAGCACTGGCGGGGGGCGGGGGGTACTGGAGGAGGACAGGATGGCATGGCTAGGGGTTAGCTCTGAACTCAATCTAACAAAGTACCCTTCTCTTCACTTGCACATTTCCCTGTTTTATTCTGTTCACTCTATGTTTCGCATTGCTGGGGATTTTATTTTTTCACTTGTTTGTCTCCCTCAGTGAAATGGAAGCTTCATGAGGGGAAGCTTCATTGTTTTCTACGGTAACCCCAGGGCCCAGCACATGCCTGCCATGGAACCCCTGAATGTGTGTTTTATAAATGAAATCTCAGAGCCTGGGTTCAAATCCTGATTGCAATGCTTTCTGTGTGACCTTGAGCAAGCCACTTAAATGTTAACAGTTTTCCCATTTGTAAAAATAGGGATTAGTGACAGTGCCTCTTTTATGACTCTGAGGTTCAAATGAGAAAATATCCAGGAAGTATTAAACACTGGCTGGTACAGAGTATAATTATGATAGTAGCAAACATTCATGTAGCACGACGACTAGGCACTGATCTAAATGCTGACATATGTTAACTATGTTAACCTTCACTACATCCTACTGTTACACCATTTTACAGATGAGCAAACTGGGCACAGGGGTTAAGCAACATATGCACTCAAGTCATGTTAGCTGTTATTTTTATGCCTACGTTCCTTCCCAGCTCCCCGCAGGCGAGCCCTCTGAAGGACCAAGAGGGCGCGCGGGGCCAGCCTCGGGCCCAGCCAGCGGCCAACCAGGACGTAAAGGGTTACTGGGACCGCGCACGCCGTGTTGCCGAAGACCCGCGGGCCCGCGCTCTCGGCTCACAATGCCGCGGGGCGGGGCGGCGGGGCCCTACTTCGCCTCCCATTGGCGCACACGCCCCTTCCTGTCACGGCCGGGCCGGGCCCCGCCCCCTGACCCCGCCCCCCGCCCCGGCGCTGCCGGAGTGGACGGTTCCAGACGCATGCTAATGAGGGGGCGGCCGCCTCAGCCCATTGGCCGGCCGCGAAGTGTCGGTGAAGTCAGCGGCGAGTCCCAGAAAAACAGAGCGGGGCCAACTGCAGCGTGTAGTGCGAGTGGGGCAGGACGCGCGCCGCCCGCCCGCCCGGAGACCCGCAAGGTAAGCCCGCGCCAG
>NW_024412404.1:35488296-35503991 GCF_014898765.1 Herpailurus yagouaroundi | reverse complement strand
GGGGCGTGCGGCGGCCCGGCCCCCGCGGGCGGCGCCTTTGTTCCGCGCTAGGAGGAGGCGCGTTTAAAGGGCCAGCTGTTGGAAGGACTTGGGGGACGCCCTCCCCCAGAGCATCCCCCGTGGTCACGGGGAAAACCGTGGTCCCCCTTGGCCGAACCCTCCTTCCTTCCTGCTGGGTGGATCCTCAGTTTCTCAAGGAAAGTTCCCCAGGGTGCGGGGCTTCCCGGGATTCAGGTTTTGTTTTATTTTTTGTGGGTGGGGGTACGTGCGATCATGGCCTCTGCTAGGAGGGAACGTCCGCCTGCCTCAGGCTGGCTGCAATATGGGTGGGTGGAGGAGACATCAAAGCCCGGGTGGGTTTGCGCTGTAAAGTGAAACTACCAAGGAGGGGCTCCTCTGCAGCAGCCAGAGGAAGAAGGAGGGAGCGAGCGGCAGGATGGAGGCATCGCAGGTGTGTTCATTTATCAGCATCCCCCAGGAGGAGAGGGCGGCGGGAGGGGCGCTAGGACGATCCGTCTGGCCTAGGACCCGCCTGAATGAGCGGGTACGTGTGTGGGTCTGGGAACACCGTGCGTGCCCATCCGCCCATGCTCCTTCATTCCCCAGAGTGAGTGGCAGCATCTTGCTAGGCAGCTTATCACCGACATGGACGGAAAGCCAACTCCTTTCTCCGAATTCCCCGGGCATCCTTGGCTCCCACCTGGCTGCTTTCCGATGTGGCTTCCTTGATACGCGGCAGCGCCATTCAAGATAGAGGGGGAAAGAGGCTTGAAGTCATTATGTACCGTTCATGGGGGAATATGCTGTCGAATTCTGCATCCCCGTGCATCCGCTGTCGTAAGATGGCTTTGAAATTCACCAGTGCATGCTTTCTTCAGGCAGACAGAATTTATTACACTATTACATTGCTACATAAAAGCAGAAGGGATCCCACTGAGCGTGGCTCCTTTTATCCAGACCCTGGGTTTTCCCAGTATGTTCTGGCTGAGCCTTTGGATTTTTGTTTTAAACTGAGCGCTGGGATGCTCCTGTTGTCACAGGGCCGACCTGCTGAAATTGCCAGAATTGATTTCGCTGTCAATAGGAGGGAGATTCGTTTAGAGACATCATGGAACCTATCTAGCAGTCGGGCCTCTGACCCCCCCCCCCCCCCCCCCGGCCACTTTTCTTCTCATAAGTGGAGGCCAGGGATGGCTTGTCTGTCTCCACTCTCCTTGGTTTTCAAGCTCCTCTATTTAGATTCAATTGTGTGGTTTTGATTGGAGAGGTAGCTTGGTGGTGACTGAAGAGAAGGGGTGGATTAAAAGTGGGGTGGGCAGCAGATGGGGACAGCAGCTTCAATGACAGAAAGCACATGCTGGACATTTGGAGACTCCAGATCTACAGCCCTTAGAGACAGGTGAGCTAGATGGCTGTCTGCCCACAAGAGGGTGTGTGTGTGTGTGTGTGTGTGTGTGTGTGTGTGTGTGTGTGTGTGTTTGAGGGAGGGGTGGGGGAAGAGGATGCTGCCAGCAGTTTTCTGCCCCACCCTCTTGATGCTGCCTTAAATAGCTCCTTGCCAGCCATGCTCTGCTGTCTCAGGCTCTTGGCCTAAGGGGATGGCAGGGAAGGGTGGGTCTGTTGGCACCTTTGCTCAGGGCACTGTTAGAGGGGACAGTTAGGAAAAGGGTAGTTGTCCTGGGGTTGCAGAGAGCTCATTTCTCAGCTGGAGGGCCCAGAGTTGAACTGTCACTGGTGGCTTCCCAGCAGGGAATTAGCAACTGAAAAGAAATGCTTTCTACCCTGTGGGGCAAAGAGATGGGAGGATATTGTCATCTTCCCTTCGACCCCACCCCCTGTTGGCCCCATCCTCCTCTGACCTGCTTTCTTTCTTTCTAGTTGGAGAGCTCCTGTGAACTTTTCTGAAGGGATTGGGAATAATGGGGGGTGAGGTAGGAGTTATGGGAAAGGCTGAGCAGATGCTTCTTACTGGTAGAACAAAGGACTGTTCAGCTCTCCTCTCTTTTCCCCTCCCTAAAATAGAGTTGAATATAGATAGCAGAGTCTGGGGTTTTCTTTGCAGAGTATGAATGGGCAGGGTTCTGGAAAGAAGGCTTTTATTAGGTAGCATTGGTAATGGCCATTCAAATTTAGCTCTGGACCCTTCCTTGGACATGGACATAGATTTGCTGTAGAGGGCACTCACTGGTAATTTAGGATTTAATCTGTCTCTGTAAAAGGAAACAGAAGGTTCCAAAAAGCTTTGGTGGAGAAGGTCTGGGCCAGAGGCAGGACAGCTGGCTTTGATCCTGGCCACTAACCTGCTTTGGGCTTTGGGCTAGTGGCTTCCACTCTCTGGGCCTGTGTCCTTGTTGGAAAAAAGTGGAAGCTCTGGAGAAGACCATTTCCAGGGGTTCCTGACAGCATTACTGTTCTTAGATTCACAAGTACAGTTTGTGAGGGCATTTTAAGATTCTATTCTGTTTGCTAAACTGATGTTAAACTCAGAGTATTGCTCAATGGTATGAAAGAAGATTCCACGACTTCGGTTTCTGATGGCTTCAGACTGGCCTTTTCCTTGAATAGTACAACTCAGAAGGTTTTTACTGTATGCAAATAATTAGGAGCTAGAACGGCCCTGAGTGAGAGGCACCCACTGAGTGAGAGGCACCCACCGTCTGAGTGGGTGGTTGGTTGGGGAGATTTGAATTGGCAGAATGCTAAGGAAGGGGAGTTTCTAGAATTCGTTCTCTTTTCCTGTGTGTGTTTCACTCATGGCTTTATTTATGGTTATACAGGTGAGTGTTCAGATATTTAGAGCATGAGCTTTGGAAGAAAACTCTGTGATTGCCAGGTTTCACCCCCCTCACTGAGGAATTTGAGAGATTAGGAGAGTTTGGTGATTTGTCCAAAGTCATACAGGTAGCAAGATGCAAAGCCAGGGCAGGAACCCAGGTGGGGTAGATTCTAGGTCCTGTATTCTAGATTATCTCTTAAACTCCCTCCTCCTCTGAGATTCTAAAATGGGATAGCCAAAAGTAAGGAGGAAATAGGGGCTGAAGAAGGGAGAGGTTGGGGGCAGGTCAGGTGGGGAAGGGGAAAACACAGACCCCAAGCTTGAAGGAGAGAGGGATGATGCTGAAAAGGGAACTGCCAGCTGTGATAACAGACTCCTGAGCCCCTGGAGTGAAGTAAGTGAGCAGAGGCTTGATGTAGACAGGGGTGGGAGTGGATGGACGAGAGGCCAGGCTGGGGTTAGGATCTCCTGTTGACCCGTAGACTGCAGAGTGTGGTAGAGGCTGCTTTGTTTTAGGGTCAGCTGAGGCCTTTGGAACCACTCGGGCAGGTAGAACTTGAACATGTGGGAAGTCAGGTGTGCTGATGGTGATGCCGGAGAATGCTGAGGTGGGACCCAGTTCTGCTGAAGTCCCAGGTTTTTTTGTTTTTGTTTTTTACGTGCAAAACTAAAAGTTTTCCGTGGAATTTCTTTTCAACTCAAGCAGCATTTTCTCCTCTTGCATTGGTGTTTTGTATGTTTTACGAGATAGTGTTTCATGTACTCCCTTTTCAGAGGCCAAACTTGGAGATGACTGATTCACTGAACTGTAGCTCACGTGAGGGGAGCTTCTGGCCTGGGATCTGAGCTAAGCCTCAGAATTTCAGTGAGCAATTAAAGAGTTGTGAACAGTGGTTAACAGATCAGTAGCCATTCAAAAGCAAGGATGAAAGGTGATAATAGCCCAAGCCAACAACTGGCCTGTATGGTGTAGTTTACTTTGGCTGGTTCGTTGGGCCTACGAAGTGTCTCTGTAGATCCTTGGGTTGTTCCCTCTTTTGGTATTTGGTTAGGTGTGTGGGTCTGCGTGTCTCTTTGTCGTCCCAATCTGCCTTCCCCACATCTTCCTCCCCTATACATTTCTTTCTGTCTCCTCCTGTTGTGTCTTCTTACCCTCCTCCCCCATTCTTTCTTTACTGTAAAAAATGTAGCTTTGTAGTGTATTTTAGTGTATTTACTGTTATTAAAATTTAATCTTCTCTGTTCTTAATTTAAAATCAGTTGAGTTCATTCTTTTTGAATGTGCGGGTATGTGTTTTACACACAAAACAAACAAACCAAACCCAATTAAATTGCTTTTTACTCCTTTCTGTGTGGCCTTTCATTGATTTCTGCCTCCCCTTTCCTCCCCGACCCCCCTCCCCCTTTCTTCTGTGGTCAGTAGTGGCTCTTTATAGAAAAAAAAATCCCCAGCTTAGTGTCATGTGGCTATTGTTTTTACAACAAAAACAGTTACAACAATAGAAAAAGTTTCCACCCCTGTGTTGTGGACACAAGGGACACCCTCTCCCAAGAGATGTGCCCTATTTCTTGACTTCCTTCCATGGAAAGAGTGTCTGCAATGTATTCTCCAATAGAGGCCTGTACTGTAAAGGTTGGGGGTGCTGATGACGAAGCTGGGGCTCTTGCTTGTGATTCTGGTAATGCTTAGAGTCGGAGAGGTGGGTGGGCTTATGGCCAAGAGAGTACATCTGAGAATTCAGTGTGATGGTTTTTCCTTGTTTCCCTCAGCTGACCTACCCCGTCAGTGGCAGGACCTAGACCTCTTTGGAAAAGAATGAGCTGCTTCTCAGCCTTCTGATTCATCTTGGTTGGGACCCAGGGGAGTGTAGGCACCCACTGACAGGTTGTGGGTATGAAGTCCCAGGTGCTTTGATGGATGCATGCTGTACAGCTTTAAAATTTTCTTCTGACTCAGATTAATTACAGAGAAGATGGAGTTTTAGCACTCAGTGGTCAGCAGGTAGTGTAGCGTCTAACGCCGGCCTTGCAAGCAAGAGGTTGCCTTGAAATCTCTAGTTAATATGTTAAAAATTCACATGCGTTTTGTATTCTACTCTGTAATATGTCTGTGTTGGTTTTAGTATAAAAGTATTTGAAATGCTTTACTGTTGAGTACAACTGATGGTCCAGGAAAATGCTGTTTTCTTGGGCCTTCACTTGTCCGTGCCCATTTTATTTTTAGTATTATTTTTTTAAGTTTATTTATTTATTTTGAGAGAGAGAGAGGCAGGCAGAGAGAGAGAATCCCAAGCAGGCTCCATGCTCAGCACCAAGCATGACATGGGGCTCGATCTCATGACTGTGAGATCGTGACCTGAGCCGATATCAAGCAAGAGTCAGATAGTTAACCCACTGAGCCACCCAGATACGCACCCATGCACATTTTAATTATGCACAGCAGGTCCTGTACCCCAGCTGAAGAAGCCGGCAGTGGGCGCAGGCATCAAACCTGTTGAGAGCTGCCCACCCCAGCCCTCCCTGCTGGCTCTGCCAGACCCACTGGATGTCCCAGTCGTTCAGACCTCATCCATGTCCCCAAAGACCAGGTTCTCTCTCACACCAGGGTGTGTTCCCTCACCAGAAGGCCTTTTTTCCCCTTTGCCTGACTGACTCCTTGGTCTCCTTTCAGACTCTCCTCACATCTGAAAGAGGTGGGTTTTTTTTTTTTTTTTTCCTGTGTTCAGCAGTAGCTGATTCCTGTCTGTCTTTTCTACCAGATTGTGAGATCTGGCAAGATAGAATCTGTGTTTTATCCCTCTTTAAATTCAGTTTTAATTTGCATCAAAGTCGTATACATATTCACATATATAGTTTTAAAAGTCCAGTAACATTGCAATGTTAATGAAACGCTGTGTCACCCCTCCTCATACCAGGATTACTCTCCAGAGTCAGTCACTGAATGTGATTTCCTATTGCTGCAGTACCAAATTACCACCAACATAGTGGCTTGAAGCAAAGTAAATTTCTATTATGGTTGCATTCGTTAGAAGTCTGAAGAGGTTCTCACTGGGCTAAAGTAAAGGTGGTAGCAGGGCTGCATTACCTTCTGGGAAGAATCTGTTTCCTTGCTTGCGTCTTCCAGCTTCTAGAAGCTGCCTGCATTCCTTGGCTCCTGGCCCCCTTCCTCTGCCCTCAGAGCCAGCAGTGGCTGGTTGAGTCCTTTTCCTGTTGTATCACTCTGAACACCTCACCATCTTCCTCGGCCTCCCTTCTTCCTCCCTCTTCCACTTTTAAGGACACTTGTGATTACTTTGGGCACACCTGGTGATCTAGGATGATCTAGGGTGATCTCCTTACTTTAAATTCACTTGATTAGCAACCTGAATTCCATTCCCCTTTGCCATGTAACGTGTTTATAGGCTTGGGGATTAGGATATGAACATCTTCATCTTTGAGGGGCCATTATTCTGTTTACCGTAGTCACTTCCACCCCTTTTAACTGTTTCTCGTAATATTGCTATTATATTTGTAAGTTCCTGCTTACAGTGCTGTTTCCTGATTGTTCAGTTTGGATGTTATTCCTTGATGTCCTACCATGGATTAGAGGATCCCTTATTCCCCTCATCTCCCCTCCTGTCCCTTCCCCACACACATCCCTTCCCTTCCATCTTGTTTTCCTGATGTGGTTACATCACAGTTTGGAGTTACATTGATAGTCAGTGCTTCAGTTATTTTGGCCATGTAAATAGTGTTCATGGCTGAGTCATGTAGTTCTGCTATAATGATATTTCCTTTCTTGTACATCTTTTTTTGTTGTTGTTAGTAATTGCCTTCTTTTTTCTACCTACTTAGTTTTCTGTGTACTTATTGCTAATTATCAAAGAGTCTCTGACAGCATTTCAGAGCATCTTTTTTTTTTTTTTTTTTTTTTTTTATAACCTATGTTCCTTTTTCATTTTATTACAGTTTTTCCCCTTGGAGACCTCCCTCCCAGAGGCCTCCATCCCTTTCCTCTTTTCTGGGTTGATTGACCTCTAGGCCTGTGATATGACTCATTCTGGGGGCTCCTTCACCTTGTCCTGGGCAGGATCCTATGTTTCCTCTTTCTTGGTTTATTCCTCCAGGAGGTTCTAAGAGAGGGTCTGTGGAAGTTGATCACTTCAAACTTGCATGTCTGAAATACCCTTGTTCAATATTTACACTTGATTGGTGGTTTGATTTGTCTAGAATTTTAGGTTGAAAGCCATTGTCTCTTAGAGTTTTGAAAGCATTGCGCCTCTGTCTTCTAGGTTCCAATATTAATGGCACGAATTCAGATGGCCATTCTGATTCTCGATTACTTATGAGCAACCTGCTTTTTTCTCACTGAAAGTTTTAAATGTAAATTTTCTTGCTTTAAAAATTATTGTGCTGGGTCCTTGGTGTGCTGTTTTGATCTGAAGACTCACATTCTTCAGTCCTGGGAGATATTCTTATATTTTTCTTTGATAATTTCCTTTCTTCTTTTGTCTTTGGAACTCTTCTATTAGTTGGATATGGGACGTCCTGGGTTGAGTTTACAATTTTTAAATCTTTTATTTCCTGTTTTTCATTTTATTTTTTACCTTTTTTAAAGTTTATTTATTTATTTTGAGAGAGAAAGCATGCGTGCATGTGTGCATGTGGTGGGAGGAGGGGCAGAGGGAGAGAGAGAGAATCCCAAGAAGGCTCCATGCACAGCAGGGAGCCCAGCATGGGGCTTGATCCCACAAACTATGAGATCATGACCTGAGGTGAAATCAAGAGCCAGATGCTTAACTAACTGAGCCACCCAGGTGCCCGTATTTTACTTTTTGAGAGACATCTTCAGCTTTTCCTTAACTCTTTTGAATTTTTAAATTTTGTTTTCGTGGTTTTGCATGAAACACACTTCCGTGTTTACTTTCTAGAACTCCCTAGTTACTTCTCTAGTGGTCATTTTTTTTTTTTAATAGCATCTTGTTTCATAGGTGCAATAAATTCACTTATGTTGGGTTTTGTGTGTTTTTTTTTAAATTCTTTTTATGTTTATTTATTTTTGAGAGCTAGAGACCCAGAGCACGAGCGGGGGTGGGATAGAGAGAGAGGGAGACACAGAATCCGAAGTGGGCTCCAGGCTCTGAGCTGTCAGCACAGAACCCAACGTGGGGCTTAAGCCCATGAACTGCGAGATCATGACCTGAGCCAAAGTCTGACACTTAACCGATTGAGCCACCCAGGTGCCCCAGGTTTTTTGTTTTTTCAGTTTGTTTTGTTTTGTTCTGTTTGGTGTTTTTCTGTTGTTTCCTGCTTTGTCTTTGTTTCCTCCAAGCCCCTTTTCCTGCTTGTTTTGGTTACTGAATTTCCCATAGGAGCCTTCCTTGTCCATTTATATTTGAAGAGTGAATACTAAAATGCTGATTGGGCATCTGTGTGACAAGGAAGGGGGCTTAACTTCCTTGTAGGGTTCCAGAAGAGAGCCTGCTTTTTTCCTGCTGGTGACACCTAAATGTCAGTGCCTATAGATCTTTTCCATGGGGATGTTGGGTTTTCCTGGAGAAGAATGTTGCCTGGGGGTTTAATAGCCTGGTTGTCCTGCATTCTGGGAGCCTTGATGGCAAAGGAGGCTGGGTACCCTGTTTGGTATGCAGACTTTCACTCCCTCTGTCCTTTTCTGAAGGTTGCCCCCTTCTCTGCCGTCCTCTCTTAGCTATTCCCCTCCCTCAGCTGTGTCTGAATCAGAGTCTCTCTTGTAGTTTGCCTAAACAGTGAATCTCTACCTTTTTCCTGAGGGAGGGAAATCAGACTGAGCTGATTGCAGGCAGGGAGACCCTGGGCTGGAATCGCTCCTTGAACAACTTTTAGCAGAGTCTCTTTTTAGCCCCTGTCCCCTCCCCTCTCAGTCCTTGGTGCCTCCAATTCCTGAGGCTTCTCCTGTTTCTGTGGCATTAGTCCCCTCTTGTTTAGTGGTTTCTTCCCCTGCTTGTACTTAGCAGAGCAGAAACCTGAATCAGCTACTGCATGGTGGTCAGCTCTCTGTCTTCCAGAGTTTTGTTGATGTATCTTGTCTGCTGTTGTTTCCTTTCCATTAAAAATCAAATTTTTCTGGTGGGGTTCTGGGAGACAACAGGGATAAATATGGGTGTTTTAATCCTCTGATTTGACCAGAAGTTTCATCTCTTTATCCAAGCCCTTAAACTGGTACCTGATATATCGTATATTCCCAAGAAATGTTTGTTAACTGACTGAACACGCGTTTCTAAGATGGTATGGCTACTGTTAGTCATGAGATTTCAAGAGAGTCCCAAACATACAATCTTACAAAGATAAATCCGTTGTTTATTCTGAAGTAGACGTAGTAACTGGCAACAGATCCTGCCATTCTCCCTGTGCTGTGTAGGGTACGGAGCACCATGAGACAGCGTTGTAGGCTTTTGGGCTAGAGAGCGACGAGACTCAGATGCTGTCTCTAGGTTTATCACTAATGACCTGAGTCACCTTTAGAAGTCACTTAACGTGTCTGGGTCTTGGTTTCCCCAGCCTTAAAATGAGCTATTGGTCAAGATTTGATTCCATTCACTGTGCTGAATACCTGCTGTGTCAACGCATGGTGCTATGATCCTTCCAGGTATGTCTTCTAAGGCAGCCAGGTCAGTGTTTTGTATATATATCCGTTATGACATTTGTCACACTGGATTGACTGTGTTTGGCTTATATGTCTTTATCCTGACGGTAGTTCGGTGCCTTGCGCAGTCCGTACTCTGCAAACTTGACCTCTCACTCTTTGTAGACTGGGCTCCTTGTGAGGGCCACATCATAGTCCTCTTTGTGTCTGATATCATCCTTGGTGCATAGCAGGTGTATGGTACACGTTAGGCTTTTCCACTTAGTGTACATCAAGGACATAAGAAAATGTGAGTCGCTCTGCCAGGGTTCCCAGACCCTGCTTGGAGAACGAGGCCTCACTTTTTGGGAGTCCAGCTGCACACTCCTTGACTCACTTTTGGAGCAGGGTGCTCAGATGTCAAGTGCAATGATGGTAGAGTCAGCAGCCATAGCAGTTCTGTACCACAGCCCTGACACTAGAGGATTGTTTCCTCCAAGTAGATCACAGTCACGTATTTGTTTAATCGGCCTCATACTGTTACGAGTTGAGATCAGATCCATCTTAACTAAGAAAGTGAATTACAGACCTAATCCTGTGTTTGTAGTGCTTACAAATACTTAAGTGCTTTTTCATCATTTATTTTGGTTTTCCTAAACCTGTGAGCTAATGTGCCAGGACTAGTAAGTTGAAATTTTAGGGAGATAAATTTGGCTTGATAGAAGCACTTTCTATCACAAGAGCCATTCCTTGCTGTACTGCATTTGGGAAGCCCTGAGCTCCTTATCAAGCCAAGGTTGGATGTCTGTTGACCAGGGAACCTGGAAAGTCAATCCCTGGGCAGGAGATGAAGTCGCATTAGAGCACCTAAAAAGTTCTTTGCTTTTGAGTTGTTCAACAAAGAATCACTGAGCACCAGCCACAGACCGGGGTCTGTGCTGGGCTCTGGAAATACAGTGGTGACCACAGAGAACCAGCAGCTGCCTTCGTAGAATTTATAGACTACAGCTGAACTGTCTAGTGTGGTAGCCACTAGCCATATATGGCTACCTATGTTTAAATTAATTAAAATAAAATACAGTTTAAAATTCAGTTTCTTGGGGCGCCTGGCTGGCTCAGTCAGTGGAGTACGCGACTCTTGATCTCAGGATTGTGAGTTTGAGCCCCATGCTGGGTGCAGAGATGACTTTAAAAAAAAAAATCTTTAAAAATAAAAGAAAATTGAGTTTCTCATTCACAGAAGCCCCATTTCCAATGCTCAGTAGACACACGTGACTAGTGGCTGCCTTGTGGACAGCACAGATACGGTATGTTCCCTTCACCTCAACAAGTTCTCTTAGGCAGCCTGTGCTGGCCTGCAGAGCTAAGATTCTGTGTTTTTAGACCGTCTGCGATTAGCCTTGTTTCACAGTTGGGGCAGCTGATGCACAGAATAGCTGTTTGTTTAAGGTCCTGTAGCGGGATGGGCCTGAGCTGGGAACAGATCTCTTCTCTTGGAGCGTGGCTCTTCTTGCTGGGAAGTGAGGTGGGGAGTGGACTGACTGAGGGCGTGGTCTCTGCGCTCAGGCTGCCTGAGCTCACATCCTGGCTCTGTCGCTTCCTAGAGCAAGTTACTAATCTGTGCCTCAGGTGCCTTGCCTGTAAAATGGAGAAAGTACCTACCTCATGGCATTGTGGGTGATCCAATAATGCAAATCTTTAGAACTGTGCCTGACACGTTCTGCTTGCTAGGTTGAGAATGAGAAGGTGGATAGAAGTTATTGGCAGAGTCAAGGAAGCATTTTCTTTTTTTAAATTTATGTTGTTTTATTATTATTGTTATTTTTTAATGTTTATTTATTTTTGAGAGAGAGCACGCACATGTGAGCTGGGGAGGGGCAGAGAGAGAGAGAGGGGAAACAGAGGATCTGAAGCAGGTTCTGCACTGACAGCAGCGAGCCTGATGTGGGGCTCGATCTCACAAACCATGAGATCATGACCTGAGCTGAAGTCGGACACTCAACTGACTGAGCCACCCAGACACCCCTCAAGGAGACATTTTCAAACGGGAGACCGAAAAGTGGAAAAAAGAACATTGGCAGGCGGGGCTGTGTTTGCAGAGTTGACCAGCCACCTGGAGAGGGACACAGAACTGAATGTTTCTAAGCCATGAGCTGCTCTGGGCATGAGAGCTGATATAAAAATGCCAGCATGTTGACGAAGCCCTCTGAGTCCCAGTTCTCATCGCTGGCTTTTGAACAAGGATCCCTTTGATGTCCCTTTCCTCCTGGTCTGCTTCTACCCATGGCCCTTTCTCCTGTCCCCAAACATTGCTTCTCCCCCTACTGTATTTCTACCTCGGAGGGGTGAAGTTGCAGACATTTGCCATCATCCCCATGGAGCAGGGAGATGTGCCAGAGGCAGAGAGAAGGGACAGATCCTGGGTCATTTGGCGGTTGGATCCTGGCTTTTCTTTGAGGTTTCTGTCGCTTGGCGATTTGCTCACTCTTTCAAGCAGGTCCATCTGGTGTGGTATGGTGCGGCTCCAAGTGCCCTGTTTTGCTGAATGAGGAGAAAGAGAGCTCTGATGCTAGCCCCAGGGCTGGGAGGGTGCCCCATTTCATAGGTGCATCCCTGCTTGCACGTGGAACTTTAAATGCTTTAATAGCCACGGACTCATTTCATCCTTTGAACAGGTATTGGTGAACATGTAGACATGGCCCCTGCCCTCCTTGTGTGTGTGTGTGGGGGGGGGGGGGTTCCTCCTCAACACCAGGAGCTCAGGGCCCTTGTCTTCCCCAGCAGGTATTCGGCAGTTTGTTTCGGTTTTGAAGTAGGAAGGTTTTAGTGTGACCGAGTGCATGGGCGTGGGGGTTGTGACTGTGCTCTAGACGTGCATGTCCCACATGGCATCTCACTTCACCCAAGCGAGGCACATAGGGCAGGTAGTAGAGCAGGGCCGGTGACAGACCTGGAGTCAGGTGGCCAGTGATGGTGGACCCAGGACTGACCTGTGTGGAGACTGTTCCTGGCCACCTGGCATAAACATGCTGCCTGAGGACCAATGATCAGGGGTACTGAGTACTTGTGCCTTAACCTGTAAGATTGGCTCTGCCAATCTCCTTCTCGTTTGTGCCTCGGCTTTCCACCATTCATGGATCATGTTCTAGCTCAGAGCTGCTGTGACAGGAATGGGTGCCTAGAAGATCCCGGAATTGTCCTCGTGTCAATGCGCAAACTCATACTCCTTTTTATCATGCCTTATGCATCGATTATTAACAGCAGATTGTAGGCCAGCCTTGGAATTTTGTTTCCCAGTGTCAAGGGTCACAAGGACATATCTTTTGAAATCCAAACAGTTTCCCTTTGTGTGGAGCCTGGCGGCTGTGCCTAGGAGCATTTTCCTAGGCTGACGCGTAAATAGATAATTCATTTGCAGATTGCTTTTCTCCATGTAGAGTTTGTCTTTAGTGGGGGCAGAGCCAGTGTTGGGTGACTGCTTCCTGTGAGCACAGAATGATGGTCAGGGGTTGTAGCTATTTATGATAAATCGAGGGGGACAATGTAAACATTTTCGTGTTATGTTGATGTTTGGGAGTCTTTCCCAGGCTGCTGTAACATATACACTGCCGCCCCTTCTGTGCTTGCGCCTCTTTTTATAGACGGTGCGCACAGCAGCCTGGAGATAGGAGAGGTTCCTGCAGCCAGTGGGGAGGTGAGACAGGCCAGAACTGGAGCTAGGAGATCTGTCACTGCCCCTGGGGGTCTGGGTAGTGGGCTTGAGAGCAGGCCAGGGATCTGGGTAGAGAAGCCAAGGCAAAAGTAGGAACTGGGCTGCTTTAAGCAGGACAAAATGAATAGTGTCTCCCGAGAAAGAAAACTCTCAACCAGGGATAGAAAATAGAGTAGCTGGAGAGAGCTGGGACTCGGGAGGGCCAAGGGCCTAAGCAGGGCTGGATGGTGGCTGCTGACAGGTTGCCAGGCCTGCGAGCCTGGGCCAAGACAGTCTCAGGCCTTTTAAGACGGTTTTGTGTTTGCTTTGTGGGACCTTTATGTTGAATATGGTGCATTACTGAGCCAACACTGGCAGGTGTGAGGGGGCGAGGCCCCCCAGGAACTGGGAAATGTTAGTCATGTCTGAGCGCTGATAGAAGATACGGCTCCTCTTGAAGACAGCTGCAGGAGGAGGCCCCGCAGCCCGCCAGCCTACGTTACAATCTACGGTCTTGGTTTTGTCTTGAATTATTAAGGTCGTGGGCTATTTCAACACTCACCTGAAGCATCGTTGTGAATAATTTTCCCTTCCTGGGGTCAAAGGAGCTCCAGTAGAGAAGGGGTTTTGTGGCTGTGGTTCTGGACTCCCCAGGTTGTTCCCTCCAGGAAAATATACTGGGGCGACCAGGAAATCCAGAGGTTACCCTTGATGGCAGTGTGTGCACCTCCTTGGGCTGTCTTGCAGATTGGTATTTTTTCTGGGTGTTCCTTTCCATTGTAGCAAGAAAGAAACAGTGCTGTTAGAAGATGTGAAATATTTAACACTCTCTTTAAAAAATTAAACTGCCTAGGAGTCTTTGATTGGTGGTGCCCATGGCAACATGCATGGTTTTCAAGAGTGTCTTCCTAGGGCTTTGGGGCTCCTCAGAAGGGGCGGGGACCCCACTGCTGGCAGGACCGACTGGGAGGCCTACACCACCTGCCTGCTTGGCCCAGAGGCTGGACAGTATTGGGACTGAGCAACCCCTTCAGAGATTGGTAGCTAGGGTCTGTTTTGATAAGTAGGGAGGAGTAATGGGGAAGAGAACTCGCCATCCTTTGGGGGCTCATTCATTCATTTTGTTTTATTGGCCTGTTAGTCCCTGGCACTTACGCTTCTCCATCCAGCCTTTGGACTTCTGCCTGTGCAATTTTCTTTGCCTGGAGTGTTCTTTCCTCCCTTTGCCTAGGTAACTCTGGTCATCCTCAGATGTCACCTGCAGGAGCATGTTGCCGGGGAAGCCTTCTGCAGTCCTCTGGAGCAGGTTAAAGCTTCCTGTTGGAGGCTTTCATGATTCAGTGGTTCTGGACAGAACATTCTTCACAGCATCTGTCTCGGCTGCTTTGTTAGACTTGTTTGGAAAATCATTGTTTGTCTGCCCCCCTCCCCCCCTCTCCCCCCATCCCCCTCCAACCCCCACCCCAGAAGTCTATAGGATCTATGATGACAGTGGCCAGGGCTGTTTCTCATCTACATTTTGTCCCCAGAGCCCAGCATGTGCCTGGCCCACAGAAGGGGCTCAGTCTCTGAGTGTCAGTTAATTCATTTACGAAGTTTTGGGTTCTGTAGCAGATTCTGGGAATACAAAGAGAACAAAACACCCCTGCTGTCCTCACGTTGTTCCTAATCTAGAGCAGTGGGTGAGCTCTCAAGAGATCGATTGAGTGGCAGGAAGAAAACATCAGTTAAAGTTCTATTTATTCTTCAATTCAAATATAAGAAAGATGTAGTTTGCCTATTTATAGTAGTACAGATTTTATAATTAACTTATAAGTAAATATGCTCAAAGCTCTTTTACTAACAGGAAAGTGTGATCAAAAAGCTTGGTGGCCACTGGTCTGAAGGGAAAGGTAGGCACATGAAAGGGTTTTTGTGCCCAGGTGTGATAAACACTAAATTAGGGCAAGTACCAGCTGCAGTGGAGGCCACCGTGGAGGTGGGGGGAGCTGGAAGAGAAGGGCATTCCTGATAAAGGCAGGGGCACCAGAACATGCAAAGGGTGGCATGAGAAGGCTTAGTGTAGTGGCAGAGGTCAATACTTTAATAAGGTGGGAATATAAGGTGGGGGGAGGGTCTGCTAGATGCCCCTACTGGCTTGGGGAGGGACTGAGGATTTCGAATACCAAGATGGAAGAGATAGGGCCCCTGCCTGCAGGGTGGACTTAGGGAGAGAAGTGTGCACACGTACCCCAAGGGAAGAGAGTCCAGTGAGAGCCTGGATTCAGAGAAGGTGGGTATTTGGGTCCAGGGGGATCATGCTTTCAAAGTCCACTGTGCCCAAACACGCACCCCCCTCTTCGTTGCAGAAGGGCAGGGGGGAGGGCTGGCAACTGACTTCAAGCCCCTTTCAAAGCCCATCTCAGGGTTAGGCTCTCCATGAAGTTCTCCTTCATCTCCTCCTACCCAGTGAGATTTTTTACCTTAATGTGATTCAGACACCTCCATGGGCTATGTTTTCTGGGTTACAAAATTGTATATGAACAGAAAAATGATATATGGTATATATAAATATGCATATTTGATGTGTTTACTTACCTATGTAATCATACACACTCCTTTCTTTCTTTCTTTCTTTCTTTCTTTCTTTCTTTCTTTCTTTCTTT
>NW_024412404.1:35396117-35488286 GCF_014898765.1 Herpailurus yagouaroundi | reverse complement strand
TTTCTTTCTTTCTTTCTTTCTTTCTTTCTTTCTTTCTTTCTTTCTTTTCTTTCTTTTCTTTCTTTTCTTTCTTTCTCTGAAGTCCCAGAGCTTGAAGTAATTATGTAATTAGAATCCACATAGAATGTGGTTAGATAAGGTGTAATTAAAGAGGAAAACCTAATTTTAAAAGAATGATAAGAGGTCATTTGATTCAGTCTGGGCCCAAATCCAGTCTTGGAAGAACAGTAAGAGGTCACTTGGATGTACAGAGCTTGGGGCCACCCAGGAGCCCAGACTGGCCAGAGAACTGGGCAGATTTTGTTTCGTTCAGTTCACTGTGAAAGCTATTCATTGAGCATCTTCTTGGTATAGGATATTGTAGGAGGCCTAGCCATGGGTAAGGAAAAGAAGGTCTGGATCTAGGGAGGACATGGGGGAGGCAGGGAGATTGGCTGGAGGACGACCAGGAGGTCCTAAGGTGAGCAGAGAGATGAAGACTCCTTTGCAGGGGGGGGGGGGGGGCGGGCAACAGCGGGAGGTTGGGGAAGGATTCACAGAGCAGGTGGCATTTAAGATGTGCTTGAAGGATAAGAAGGGTTTTAAGAACAAGGACAAGGACTCTCTGGCACATTAGAGTCACTCAGATAATATTTGTGGAATGAATGCCAGGCTGAGGTTGGAGGTGGAAGGAACATGGCCAAGTTGGGTGGCCATTTGCGGTTTGGTGATGAGGTAAAGCCCATACAGCTCAGGCAGTAAGTACAGTGACAACACGAGGCTAAGAGGACACCACGCTTAGGCCTTTAACTGTGTAGTGGTGGCTGTGTGCAGAGGAATCAGAGACTGCTGTGGGCTGTGGAGGTCTGGGGAAGTGTCCTCATGGATGGGTCTTGGGCAGAGCCTAGAAGGACCAATAGAATAGGGGAAAGGGGAGGAGGGAAGACTTGCTAAAGGAGGGGAGCAACGTGGTCACAGGTCTAGGGTGGGAGCCAGGAGATCATCCGGGAGAGAGGGGAGGGTTGTATAAGAGAGCGGGGCAAAACCAGGTGGGCTGGAAGTGGGTGAACTAAGTTCCCAGGTGTGTTGGGCAGGAGAGCTTTGATCCAGTGGGACTGAGGAGCAGGTTGGTGGACAGGAGAGTGGCATGGAAAAGGCATGTTGAAGGAAGAGGAACCTGGCTCTTGTGTGTAGAATGGGCTTCTGAGGAGTTCAGCCTAGGTCCTTGTCATGAGGTGATCAGGACCAGGCAGTGAGCCTGGGAGGGTGGGGCTGTCTGCAGGCCCTTATCACAAAGGGCTACCGGTCTTGGTGATAAGAGGATGAGAGAAATAAGGCAGGGGAGGAGGCAGAGGTGACTGCAAGCTTCCCAGCCTGGGAGAATCATGGTACCTGAGACAGGAGGAGGCACAGCTGGTGGGAAAGAGGGTGTGGGCAGAGGCCCGGTGTGTCCAGAGCCCAAAGACCCGTGTTCTAACCCAGCCCTGCCTCTGAACTGGGTGAGACCTTGGACCAATTTGTTCATCTCCTGAGCTCCAGTTTTTGGTCAGTAGGTGTTTCTGCCATATGATTCAAGCTCATAGAGACTGTGGAGTCATCACAGTCCTAGGACTTGGGCAAAGAGAAGGTCTGGGCTGGAGATTTGTAAGGCCCTCCGATGGAGGGGAGAGAAGAAACCACATGATCTTCTTCCTTGTTTTGCTGGAGTGAGTAGGCAGAGAGCAATAGGGAGGGACTCTTGGTGGCCAAGTTGGATGAGGAGTTGCGGGGGAGAGAATGCTGTCCCGACTCATCCTGCCCATCTCAGGGTGGTTATGAGACTCTGTCATAATGAGTGTGTAAGCTTTAAGCCTACACAGATGTTGCGGTCAGTTCTCCGTTCTGGGGTGGAGCAGGGGAGGGGTTAATCTTCCTGAACTTGCAGAAAGGAAATTCTCAGGGCAGGGAACTTCTTCCCCTTCTCCCCTCCCCAAGCCAGTCTTTGGGAAACTTATGGCCTTGGACCTTTAGAAACAGAGTCCATGCAGAGAAGGCTTCCTGGCAGAGGAGGACTTGAACAGAGCCCTAGGCAAAGCAGAGAAGGAAGGACTTTCCAGAAGAGGGGAATGACATGGAGTTACACAATTGAAAATAGAGTCTAGAAGGAAAGGGATATGTGTTTTGAATACCTAGTGTGTATACCAGCTCTGCACCAGCTGCTTTCCCGACGTTTGTCTTTACATCATTTCTGCCTCTATTATTATCCCATTTTACAGATAAGGCAATGGTATTAAAGAGATGAGTTAATTTGCTCAAGGCCTCAGTAGTCTGGCAGGATTTCGTTTTATTCAGATCTGATTCCATTGGCAACAAATACCCACTTCTGTAGTCTGTAAATACTATATTCTGCTGGCTCTTGGGAGAACGCAGGGAAAAAGAGAATAATTTGTCTTTCTGACCCTTATTCCTAGTTAAGCATTTACTTAAAATGTGAACCCGGCTGCCATCCACGCACAGCATTCTGATACGGTATGGCATCTCGGAGAATGGGAACAGGGGACACTTAGAACTCCTCGAGGTCTAGAGCCCTTATTTATCAGATTAGGAGACGGAGGCCCCACAAAGAGAAGGGATATGCCAGGATCTGGGCAGGATGGGGATGAGAAGTAGAAGAATCTGGAGGCTTGGAGACTTGAGGCTCTTTTAAGGCCTCCCTGTGGAAAAGTTTGTTTTTAGACAACAATGGAAACCTTTGTCTAGAGAATTGGTCTGGGCAGGGGTTGGATCTGAAAGGTCCTCTGTGTGCGTGCGTGCGTGCGTGCGTGCGTGTGTGTTTTCTTTCCTCCACTTTAACCTCAGATGCCTTTGAACCAGCATGAAGGATTCTTTAAGACCAAAGGTTAAGACCAAAGGCATTTAACAGGTAGGAAGGGCATAGGAAGAAGGGGGAAGATCAGAAGCCACAGAAATAGAAGACTAAACTCTAGACTTGGCTAAAAGGAATTTCCCAGGCCCATAAATAACCACTAACATTTATTGAATGTTAAATTCATTTATTGTGCCAGGCAATCTTTACATGTCATTTTATAGAACTACCAGGGCCTCCCCATGAGGTAGGTGCTATTTTATTGCTCCCATTTTAAAGATGAAGGAACCGAGGTTCAATGAAGCTAAGTGACCTACCTAAAGTCACAGAGTTAATAAGACATAGTGCCCAGACTCCAACCCAGGTCCACCCAATCCAAAGCTCCGCCTTCAATGCCCAAGCTATTTTGTAGGACTAGGAGCTCCGGGTACCTGAGTATTTGGAGGTGTATGGAATAGCACATTTAGGAGTCATCCCTTGGCAATGGTGCTCAGCAGAGGGCAGTTTTACCCCCACGGGACATTTGGCAATGTCTGGAGGAGACGTTTTTGGTTATCACAACGTATAGGGGGTGCTACTGGCCTCTAGTGGGTGGAGGCCAGCATGTTCCTAAACTACTTACAGTGCACAGGACAGCCCACATCAAAGAAGTATCCCGTGCCAAATGTCAATGTGCTGAGCTTGAGGAACCTTGCCCTTTGGGGACCTGGTTATGTTTTTACCCCAGAGCATAGGGCTGGTGGAAGGCCATTTGGAAAGCCCACCTGAAGAACTTGAGTGGTTCCCTTACCTTCAGGGACTTACTTTATACCTTAGTGGATGTTTGCAGTTTGGACCCCCCACTGACTGAACCCTGAGAGGCTGCCATGGTGGTTGTGATGAGTGGAGGCCAGGAAGAAAAATTCCAGTGAGGCGTGACAGGCCAGGGTGGCTCAGGGCTGCAGATGAGCTGCAGCAGGTGAGAGGGGGCCGGGGTCCAGTCTGGGCTGCCGAGAATTGATTCGGTTGTTTCTCTGTGTGTAACTGAAATAACTCAGGTCCGGTGAATTGTGTAATTCAAAATGCCTTTATTAAATTATTACTGTGACTACTCCCCATCGGAAAGGTCTGAGGACAGGGTATACATGTTGCAGATGCAACTTGGTCACTACTCTGCTGCTTGCCGGCCTCCTCTGTTACTGGTTACTCTTTAACTCTGGTCTGCCCCATGCCACGTAGGGCAGAACAGCAAACAAATTTGGGGAAGCCCCAGGACCCTTGGCCTTTATGTGAGCTTCTCTGAGCAGCTCAGCTGAGCGTTGCGGGTGCCCGAGAGGTCTGACAGAGCAGCCCCCTCCCCTGGGAGGGCACCACTCGGGCAGTCCTGAGGAAAGTCTGCCTCTTCACCCCCATCTGCTCTCACTTCGGGCCCCTCTTCCAGGTTGGACACAGAGAATGTGTGTCTGTGCCCTGGTCCCGGATAGTGTACGTCACCAGGTAAGATTTTCACCTCCCTTTGGAACCCTGGTTCCCAGCTAGTCCTCCCTGGCTGAGCTTCCTACTGCAGTGCCTTTCTCCTGCTGGCCTCGCTGACAGGAATGACCCCCTACTTCCGTTCCATCCCCTGGCCCCACCCTCCAGCTAGCAGGGTCACCTCCCTCCTCCAGATGCCCTCAGCTCCAGTGAGTGCTTCTGTCATTTTTCCAGTCATTCAATTCTAGGCTTCCTGCATCATCTTTCCAGTGGTTTAGTCACTAACTAGCTGTGTGACCTTGGATGAGTCACTTAACCTTTGGAGAAGCAGCGTAGGATTGAACCAGGTGACTTCACTTCCCCTCCAGCATCAGTGTCGAATGAGAGTCATAGCGGTAGGACCTGGGGTGTTTCTTTAAGGTCGTTGGCAAACCAGGTTTCCCTTTGATCCCATACAGATTCATGGAGGACTCAGAATTGGTTGTTAGGAAACTGTCTTCAAACCAACTAAGTAAGCTTCTTTAATATTAATTCTTTACTCGGCAAGGGTGTACGGTAGGTTCAGTAGGGCTGTAAGATGGGGCCTCTTGGGCTTTGTCCTCAAGGAGCTCACAGCCTTGTGGGGGGCGGGTATGACTCTGCCATAACAGTAAACTTTGCAGCAAATCACCCGGTATCCGTCCTTAGTACCAATGATCACAATTCTCCACACCCTCACATCCCCCTTGCCCAGGGGGTCTGTTTTTTTCACTAAGAGGTCTGTTTTTTTCAGCCTTGTTCACTATGTACCTCACAGAGTGAGCAGTCAGATTTATGTTGAATAAATGCAGGAAAGAATGGTACCAATTGACTTAGGTTTTGAAGGAAGGATAGGAGTTAGATCTACATAGATGGGGAAGGGGGACATTATGGACTGGTAGGGGATATGGGTGGGGTGGAGGCAGGAGGGAGAAATGTGTGAGCAAATGCATGGATGTAGTAAGGCCCAAGGCATGCTGGGTAACTGCAAGTCCATTATGATTGGACCCTGTGATATGGTCCGGATCAAAAAGTCTGGAAAGGTAAGTTGGGGCCAGATGTGGAGAGTCCTGAATTCAAGCTATGTTAAAGGGATTGGATTTATCCCACAGTAGGATGGCCTCACATTCCAGTTCCCCAGGGTGGCTTTGCCTGTTGTCCCCATGTGATTGTTAATAGTGCTCCCTTCGCTCTCACGTGTCCCTGTTTGGATGATAAATTGTATGCCCTTGCAATCCTAAAGGCTACACAGAGCCCCTGAAGGGTTCATGATGGGACGTGGTCAGGCTGGCATTGGGAAGGTCAGTGCCTGGTGGTGCCTGGAGGCAGGAGGCAAGATGTTCTCTAGTCCAGGTAGGGAGAAGGCCTGGGTCTGAGATGTCGTTGTGACGTCTCAGATGTCTGAAAGGAGGAGATGGTTATAAAAGAGATTGAAGGCCAAAATGATACCACGCATGGTCTCTAAATGGCTCCAAAGTGGCTCTTCCAACGGAAGATGCATTCTGAAGTTCAGACATACTGGATAAGCTGTTTTCTAATTTGAAGTTATGGCTGATAAGAAAAACATCTACATTGTGCCTGTTTCCTGAGCAATTAAAAGTCAGAGAAGCTTCTCCCCAGCCTCCAAACGTTCTGGTGAAACACACTGGTATTCACTTTCCTAAACCCCAGCATTGTTCCTTGGAATTTAAAATAGGTTATGAATGTGCTTGATGTCAGGAAAGATAAATCTGTGAGGAGGACTGTAGTCAATACATTTCCTTTTTAAGTAGAAACAATATAAAGAGCTTCATTCAGTCCCGAATCAATCTCACTTTGTTGCCATGATTGTGTAAAACCTGAACTGCTTTATGTCCGTCTCACACTGTTTATATTCCCCTGATGTTCCCCATCTCAGCTGGCCCTGCACGGAGTCAAAGCCTTTTTAGGCCATGTGCAGCTCGCTTCTCTCAGGGCTGTTTTATTGCATGCTGCAGAAGGGCTGTGCTCTGAGCAGTGAGTTCATTTTGTATCTCGCGGTGCTCTTCAGGGTGGCTGTCCCACATGAGCTTCCTATGTCGCAGAGTTGGAAGGCCAAATTCTTTAGCTTTTTAAATCCCCATGAAAAAGATGATTACATTTTAGGATAGTTGATACATACACATGGTTCAGAAATCAAAACACTATAAAAATGTATGCATTGAAAAATTTCATTCTTACCCCAGTGATGTCCACATCACCCCCTCCTCCAGCCTGGCCCCTATAGGCAGACTGAACATAATGTTCCAGTTTTCTCATGACAGTCTTCGTTTGTGTTCTCCATCCCCGTGAATGATCAGTAACACCCTCCTTCACCCCCAAAAATGTCCCATTGTCGGTGCTAAATGATATAATCCTTTATACACAGGTAATCCTTTTTATTAGTTTCTTAGGTATCCTTCCAGTATGTCTATATACAGATAACACATGTCGGGGGGTGGGGGGATGACATACATTGCCTTTGTCACTGAATATATCTTGGAAAACTACATATCTACCCCAAGTAGAATTGGGGTGTCCTCATTCTGCCAAAGTGCCTTTGTGTTTGTAGAGACTGGTTGGCAGTTAACTTTCCCTTAGTTTTTCAGTTTAATTACTATTTAGGAGTTGCTTCTGTTTACCTAGGGAGAAACAAAAGACTGTGGGAAACAAACCCAGCTTCCTTCCCTTAGGAAAGCCCCTTTGGGAATAAACTCATCCAGGTAGCTTTAAGGCACTAGCTTTCTGCCTAAGATGGTACTGGGCACTTTGGATGAAGTGGGTCCTGTCTTTATCTCCAGTTGTCTAGATGCTTCACGATCCAGCTCAGGTGCCTCAGCCTTTCAGGGAGCCCTCCCTGATTCCCTAGCCAGAATTCTTTGGCATCTCCATCCATCCACTCATCCATCCATTTACCCATGTCAGCAACCAGCATTCACTGCACGTGTCCTTGTCCCAGGACCTGTGCTAGAGATGAACAGATGATGGGCCCCTTACTGGAGAAGACAGAGAGACAGGTGCATGAGTGGGAAGTTACAATGCAGTGCTCAGGCTGTGGGGGAGCACAGAATGATGGGTGCCTAAGTGTAGTTGAACTTGGGGTAGAGCTAGGGAGGCTTTCTGAAGACACTTTCTCTGGTGGGACTTGCTTTTTAGTTCTGTAAATATTTGCCTTATCTTCACTGTTACATTGAGGTCCTTTCTATTATCCTCAGCTCTGGCCCCTTCCCTTGTCACCGCATACCTGGTGCATACCTCCATTAAATAGTCATTCAAATATTTTTCGAGTGAAAAAGTCCAAATTAATTGAGTAGACCCAGCTCAAGGATCTTAACATCAAAAAGAGCAGGTGAGATGTTCTTTCCTGCCTTTGGTCTTCATGGCTTATCTAGGCAGCTGGTATCCTGCAGAGGCCCCTCTAGATTAGTGCTTGCCCCTCCCTTCATTCTCCTCTTCTGCAGGCTAAAGTGCTCCCCCTCCATCTGTTACTGTCACCACAGTAAGGAACCCCTTGACTCTGACTAATGCTGACAAGAAGTAGCTGGGTGAATGGAAGCCCCAGGTCCCATCCCCCTGGGTCTTGGCTTCCCCCTTGGAGTGAGGTGGGTAGCATATGACCCCGAAGGACACTGTGCCTCTGACATTTCAAGAACAATGATTTCAGGAGTCAGCTGTGGCTCAGCCAGCTCCTTCTTTTATCTGCTTCTAATAAGTGCAGTTTCCCTTGCAGTTTCCTGGTGCCACAGGGGGTGATCAGTCCAGGATAAGAAATAGCCAGGCCAGGAAAATGACCTTTTAATAAAGTTGAAAGGGCCGCTGGGAGAGCCGGGATGGCCAGACGTGTGGCCGCCAGCCACTGTGCTGTGGTCTGCACTGAAAGAGGTCCCAGGTAATGACTCCAGCTGCAGCTGCTGAGGAAGGAACAGAGTCAGGCCATCATGGAAGAGGGTTTCGGCCGAACGTTAGCAGATGTTTTCCTAAAACTGTGCAGAGCAGCATTTTGTGGGAAGAGGTGAGATTTGTTTGACAACTCACACTCCCTTCTCTGTTGCCCTCATCTGTTCTTTCTACAGTAGCTTTACACAGGAAATAGGAAGCTGGGATGGTGGTTCTCAGGTAAGTCCACTTGGGACTGACATGTAGAGTTGACTGTGTGCCTGGCACTGCACCGGGCATCTTTACATTCCACTAAAGCAGTGGTTCTTAAACTTTGGGGCACATCAGAATTCACCTGGGGTACTTGCTAAAAATACATAGTACTCCCTGGTGGGGCCCAAGGATTTGAATTTTTTAATTTATTTTATTTGATAGAGCAAGAGTGGGGGAAGGGGCAGAGGGAGGGGGGTGAGAGGGAGAGACAGAGAGAGAGAGAGAGAGAGAGAGAGAGAGAGAGAGAGAGAGAGAACCTTAAGCAGGCTCTACACTCAGCACAGAGCCCGATGCATGACCCTGGGATCATGACCTGAACTGAAGTCAAGTCAGACGCTCAACTGACTGAGCCACTCAGGTGTCCCCCAAGGATTTAAATTTTTAACATATTCTCTAGGTTATGCAAGTTATATCCAGATGATGTCAGCTGCAAATAACAAACTCCAGCCCAGATTGGCTAACTGGCAAAACTTGTTTCTCAAACAGGAGGGATGCATTGTAAAACTGCAAGGCCCATCAGTCCTGTGGGCCACAATGTGGGCCATGCCCCCTGGAGTTGGCAGTGGGATGATTCTGAATCTCAAGGTAGGGTGGGTTTTGGGGTAATCGCTTCAGTAGCTCAGTGACGTCAGCAAGGCCCCCGGTTTTGTTTCCCATCTCTGCTATCTTTGGTGGTTGGCTTCCCCTGCAGAGAATAAGAGGGCTGCAGCGTTTCCAAACGTTTTAGTGAGACAAGCACAGCCAGAGGAAGAAGAGAGACTGGATGGACTTCAGGCTCTCTCAGCAGCCAGGAAGCTTCCTGAGGCCCCCCCCCCCCAACACTCTCCCGAGATGCCTCCTCGGCTGGAGCTTGGCTGCACGTCCATCCCTGAATCAATCACTGTTGACTGGAAGGCGGCCACACTTCTGGAGGGATCTGGAGGAGAGGCACGTATCCAAACAAAATGGAGGCTCTGTTAGGAAGGAAGGAGCAGGGACTAGGGGTTGGGAAGGCAACTGCCAGGGCCCAGTGTGCAGGTGGCCCGAGCAGTACGCCTCATGTCATCCTGAGCAGCCGGGCTGTTGGCAAGGTTATCTCTGTCCTGCAGATGAGGAAATGAGACTCCCTGAGCTTCAGTGACTTGTAGATAACAGGCCCGTGGATGGTGTGTAGGGGGCGGGAGTGGGGGAACTGGGGTGTTTGTGAGGCCTTTTTAGCCCTAGGAGAGTGATCATACTTTTGTTTTTAACCTTTCTGAGGTGTCGGAGCAGACGCCTTCGTTTCTGATTTCTCCTTTATGACTCCAGTTATTCGTGGCGGAAGGCCTTCCTCTGTTTTTCCTATGGGCAGAATTCTCAAGGCGTGAGAAAAAATACCTAACTTTGGTTGTACCTGAAAGCAGTTGAGATGATGATATCAGCTCCGATTTGGGGGGAAAGGGGGTGGCCACATCAGCCCCTGTGCTAGGTATAGTGCATGCATTATCTTAAATCCTGGCAACAACCTACTAAGTTAGGTTTTATTCTCCGTATTTTAAAGATGGGGAAACTGAGTCTCAGAAGGTGAAGCTGAGGGTGGTGGGTGGCACAGCTTGTGGGTGGTGGAGCCAAGCCTGCCGGCTCAAATTCGGTGCCGCTTCCCTGCTCCACACTGGGGCTTATCAGCGGCTGCCAGCCTTGTTTATGCCCCTGAAGGAAGGTTCTCAGGGAATGGGCTTTTAGTGTCAAGATTTCCAAAGGAGGTGAATGTTTCCTATGGGAATAATTCTCAGGGCACCAGGAAAAATATCCTGAGCATAATAAACACAAGAAAGAAACAGGAAATCTGGTTTGTTATATAGCAGCTAAAATACAACTAGGAAAACCCTTTCAAAAACCTAAAAGGTTTGCTGGATTTGAAAAGGAAAGGTCCCGATGGAAAGGGGAGGGAAACCCCTGTGAGTTCGGGAGATAAATGTGGACAGTGTGGCAGCAATAATGGGTGCTGGGTGGAGAGTGAACACCTTGCTTTTTCCCCGGTTCTGCTTATGACTCTGTGATCTCCGGCAAGTCACTTAGCCTTTCAGAGCAGTGTCCGCACGTGTAACGGGTGGTCCTGGCTGGCAGCTCGGTGGGCAGAGGTCGCAGAGGCGTAAAGGGTGGAGCAAGCCTTGCCAACTGTGCAGCACTTTGCAAAGGTGAGGGAGTGTCCGGTCTGAGTCACAGAGTTGACCCCCCGGAGTTTTAAACCGAGTGCCCCTCTACCTGGTTGCGAGCTGTTCGTTGCTTATCGGGGGCATGTCAGAACTGGTGGAGGGCAGTCCCTTCGCCTCCACTGGATGTCTGGCTTTGGCCTCATCACAAGGAGAAATCAGCTTTGCCTGCAAACGTCCAGCTCTGGGCGTTTGGAGTCCCTCCCTTGGCACATTGCCTGACCTATGCCTCGGGGACTATTGCCTACAGATGCCCAGGGGGAGATAACAGTAGTACAAAGTGGGCAGAGATAAGTGCCCCATGCACAGCATGGAAGGTACAGACCATGGCTGCCGTGGGAGGATCCTGGGGCTCAGGAAGCTCTGGGTAATCTGGCCATGTATGTTGAGGATGGATCACAGGTGTGTGTGTGTGTGTGTGTGTGTGTGTGTGTGTGTGAGAGAGAGAGAGAGAGAGAGAGACAGAGAGACAGAGAGACAGAGACAGAGACAGACAGGTGAGCCCCTTTGTGAGTGCCACCAACATACCTCTCTGATGATGGTGGCGCTGGAGACACAGTGACCTGACTTTTCAAATATGAACAGAGGGAATAATAGGGAATTCCCCCACCCACCCACCCAGTGAAACATATCTGCAACTTTGTAGGGGTTTGAGTCTGCACTAAGATATTTAAGATTAGTTTCTTGCTCCTAGCTTTCCTACCGTACCCATTTATATTGAGCAACCTCTGCATAGCAAGCTGAGCTCAGTGCTGTGGTTTCAAAGACCAAAATCAGGGGCGCCTGGGTGGCTCAGTCGGTTAAGCGTCCGACTTCAGTTCAGGTCATGATCTCGCGGTCCGTGAGTTCAAGCCCCGCGTCGGGTTCTGGGCTGACAGCTCAGAGCCTGGAGCCTGTTTCGGATTCTGTGTCTCCCTCTCTCTCTGACCCTCCCCTGTTCATGCTCTGTCTCTCTTTGTCTTAAAAATAAATAAACATTAAAAAAAAAAAAGACCAAAATCATTGTCCTTGGGTAGGAGTCTCCTAGATATCAGGATCATTACAAAACTGTGTGATAAGTGTTAACAGGTATGTACAGGGTCCTCGGGGAGAAGTAGGAGGGAACACCTGGTTGGGTCAGGTGGGGGGAGGGACACTTGTTTCTCAGAGGAGGTGACACCTGAGCTGGGGCTAGAAGGCTGGGAGGAAGTGTGCCAGGTGGACCAGCCTCTTGGAAGGGATTCTAGACAGAGGGCGGTAATAGCTTTCATCTGACAATAAAAACTGTTCCTGAAAGCCTGCTGTGTGACAGTGGTGAGGCAGAGATGGATGGGACTGTGTCCCAGCCCTGCAGGTGCTCACAGTCAGAGGTGAATAGGAAATGACAGTGAAGGTGACAGTGTGATTGGAATATGGACAGTCTGTGGAAACACAGGGCCCTGCTGAAGTCAGATGTGATAATTTGCTTATCAGTCTCAGTCTTCCTCTGAGGGGGCCCCTTTGCGGGTCTTTTGTTGGTGAGAGGCTCTGTTGAAGAAGCTGGCTTGCTGTCTGCTGCCCTTGGGGTGGGCTGTGCCCTTCAACAGTTTGGATTGTTCTGTGAGACACCTATTCGTACTTACAGATTTCTTCCTTGTGGTGGCTGCGCTGGGCTTAGCAAGTTGGGCTTGGGCAAAACACTTCACTAGTCTGGGCCTTTTTTTTTCTTCCCACTTACGGAAAAAAGGCTGTTTGGATCAGGTCATTGTTTCTCAAATAGCAGTCTAGGGAGCAGCTCCTTTAGAATGGCAGGCGTGCTTGTGGACATGCAGAGTCCTCGTGGGGTGGCCTCTTGTCCTCATTTGTAGAGCCAGACGCTGGGGAGTGGGGCGTAGGATTTTGCCTTCAACAAGCAGTCCGGGTGATTCCTACACATCTTAGAGTTTGGAGACACCTGGGCCACATGATGGCAACTTCTAATCCTGTCAGCCCTAATCTCCTCAGCCACATCTACGTCCACAGGAACTGGGAAGATAAAGAGTTAGCTTCCTTAATGTTTTATCCCTGCGGGACGCCTTCAGCAAACTGCTCATAGTTTAGGTGTCCTGGCTGGACCCGATCCGCAGTCTGGTTTTGATATTCCTTAAGGGAGAAAAGCCTTGTTAACACGCACCTGAATGTGACTGTCAGAATCTGTTTATGGATCATTATGAGAAACACCTGTCTTAGCTTTTCATCTTGGCTCTAGATCTTTGACAGGCTTCCCTGTTCTGGGTCCCTCCCCTTCGGTCTCCTGCATCCTGACAAGGTCATCTGTGATGTCTAACAGGGAGCCAAAGGTTCCCTCTTCTGTTCGACAAAAAGTGTCTCTGCTTTGGTTCCCCTTCCATCATCTTTGTGAGGTGATTAAGGGAGGCTCACCATAATTTTTTTTTTTGTTTTTTTTTTTGAAAGCACAAGCAGGGAAAGGGTAGAGAGAGGGGGACAGAAGATCCAAAGCAGGTTCTGTGCTGACAGCAGTGAGCTCGATGCGGGGCTTGAACTCACGAGCTGTGAGATCATGACCAGAACAGAAGTCAGACGCTTAACTGACTGAGGCACCTAGGTGCCCCGAGGCTCACCATATTTTAATAGCTGCCTCCTGTATTCCCATTTTTTGATATTGTGTCTGAAAACACAGTTTAAAAAAAATTTTTTTTAATGTTTATTTATTTTTGAGACAGAGAGAGACAGAGCATGAATGGGGGAGGGTCAGAGAGAGAGAGGGAGACACAGAATCCGAAGCAGGCTCCAGGCTCTGAGCTGTCAGCACAGAGCCCGACGCGGGGCTTGAACTCACAGACCGTGAGATCATGACCTGAGCCGAAGTTGGACGCCCAACCGACTGAGCCACCCAGGTGCCCCTGAAAACACAGTTTTTAATGCTCAAAGTGAATGAGGGCTGTATATAGCTGTGTGGAAAATTTCCCTAGCTTCCTATCTCCCCCAGGCCCCCAAATCTAATAGTCCCTAAAACACCACAGTGCTGGTGACTTTGAGAAGCCATTACCCAAGACCACTCCCAGTCTGACACCCTCATCGTATTCAGGTGTGAATGAAACAGTCTTTGGCGAGAGTTGGACCAGGCATAGCACTGTAGGCTGGCCCATCCTAGAGATGAAACCTTGGCACCTGGTATCCCAGACCTCAAAAATTAAGAACTTTCCTCTGTATCAAATAATTTTGTTCTATTATTCTGTGTTGTGGTTTTTCTTGTCAAAATCAATCTGTAAACAAATTTCTATGCTAGTAAATTCTGATGAACCTTTCAACATTACCCAGGTGGGAGAAATGCAAACAAAGCTGGCTTTATTTTATTTTATTTTATTTTTTATTTTTTTTATTTTTTTTAAATTTTTTTTTTTCCAACGTTTATTTATTTTTGGGACAGAGAGAGACAGAGCATGAACGGGCGAGGGGCAGAGAGAGAGGGAGACACAGAATCGGAAACAGGCTCCAGGCTCTGAGCCATCAGCCCAGAGCCCGAAGCGGGGCTCGAACTCACGGACCGCGAGATCGTGACCTGGCTGAAGTCGGACGCTTAACCGACTGCGCCACCCAGGCACCCCCAAAGCTGGCTTTAAACGATGAAAGCGGCAGGTGTAGGATGCGCCCAAGCAGGCAGGGCCTGCGTGACCCATCTGCCTTGCCTAAGGGCCTTGCACAATTCTCTGCCCACAGTGTGCCCAATATGTGGCTGCTGGAAGGATGGATTTTTATTTTTATTAGTATTTTTTAAATAATTTATTGTCACGTTAGCGAACATATGGGGTATACAGTGTAGTCTTGGCTTTGGGAGTAGATTCCTGTGATTCGTCACTTACATACCACACCCAGTGCTCATCCCAACAAGTGCCCTTGTCAGTGCTCATCTCCCATTTTTGCCATCCCATCAACCTTCAGTTCTCTGTATTTAAAGTCTTATGGTTTGTCTCCCTCTCTGTAACTTATTTTGGAAGGATGGTTTTTTCAAGAACAATGATAGGCTGGTGATTAAACTGGTGAAGGCATGGTATTCAAAGGGTGGACAGTATGATTTGGAACATGCCCTTGTTTTTCCTTAAGTTTAATTTTCCTGGACCTATCATTAGATGCAGGATTAGTTGCACCGCAGAATGGCAGGGAAGAGAAAAAGACATGTTATGCATGTTAAGTACTTTGGTACATCTGTTAGCTGTTTATTATTTGCCAGTCATTAGATAATCTCCAGAGACTGATTTTGACAAACCTCTTCATTTTGTGTTGGGGGAAACTGAGGCACGGGCATGCAGTGATTAGTGTAAATACATAGTGAAGCTGTTGGCAGGCTAGTTGACCAATAATCAAGAAGGACTTAGAGTACCTCCTCTCTACTGGAATACACAAGAATTAAAATTCAGCTTTGCAAAAGCTGTTAGAGGTTCAGGAGGTCACCTTGGAGTATATAGTTGCTTTGTGACATTGTTGTCACTTGGCTGGTTAGCTTTCACTGGTGTGTTTCCAAGGACAGGGAGCTCACTGTTCACTGAGGCAGTTCCATTTATTTTTTTAATGCTTCTGATTATTTGAATTGTTTAATATGAGCTACCATCAACTTGTCTGATAATTTTCTCCTTTAGAACATTTCTCACGATATTCACATGACATGATTCACTCATTCAGGCATACGCGTTGAGCACTGGCTTTTAGAATCAGGAGAAATAAGATAGTAAACAAGGTAGACAAGGTTTTTGCCTCCTGGAACTTAGAGTCCCATGTTAGTACAGTGGAGGGAGCATTGAACTAGATGTCAGAAAGCAAAGACATTCACTTTATTTAAAAAGAAGAAAGAAAGAAGCAAAGGTTTTGTACCACTTGCAAACTGTATGAACTGGGCTAAGACACTTGAGTATCACTTCATTTTACAGAGGACGTTATCCCATTCGACCTTCTAAAGCAGTGAAAGTTCCTTGGGTTGATGGATCTTGAGGAGTATGAATTGTTGATTATTAGGAGCAATAGTTCTCAAAGCACAAGTCTGGGCCAGCCGCATCAGCATCACCTGGGAACCTGCTAGAAGTGTAAATTCTGCAGCACCACCCCAAACCTGCTGGCTCAGAAACTCAGGGGGTGGAGCCTGCAAATTGTTTTTTCACAGGGTCCAGGTGATTCTGATACCTGCCTAGTTGGAGAATCCCTAGACTGAACTGCACCTTGGATTCACCTGAGAGGTGGGCCTTTTTTTTTTAACGTTTATTTTTTTTTGAGAGAGAGAGAGAGACAGAGTGTGAGAAGGGGAGAGGCAGAGAGAGAGAGAGAGAGAGGGAGAGAGAGACAGAGACGGAATGGGAAGCAGGCCCCAGGCTCCGAGCTGTCAGCACAGAGCCCTACACGGGGCTTACACCTACGAACTGCGAGATCATGACCTGAGCCGAAGACCACAACCGACTCAGCCCCAGAGCTGGGCTTTTCAACCTCTGCCTACTGTACCCTGAGGAGTTAGAGCAGGATCTGAAGGCGGGGCCTGTGCAGAAGCCGCCCAGGTGCTTCTTCTGAGCAGTCTGGGCTGGAACAGCCAAGGGTTATGGGGTTAGGAGCACAGACAGTGGTTACTGGCTTTGGTTTGACTCCCGACTCTGCCCACTATCAGCTCTGTGGCTTTTGATAAGAAGACTCGGGCCTCATACCCGTCCTTCAGGGTTGTGGTATCAGTCGAGTGGGATGATGTCTGTGAGCTTCTGAGGCTGTGTGCGGCATGTTGGTAAGTAAAGGAGGACTGAAGTTATTGGTGGGTAGCCGTGGATCTTTGAAGCTGATGATGCTTGTCTTTTCTCCCAGCCCCTCTTTCTCTACATTAAGCCTCTACTTTTCCTTCTGGGACGTAATTCCCTGCCCCCTCTTTTGGGAAACTCCATTTTGTCCATAAGTCTCTTGAAAAGACAGTGTCCCATTTGACACAATTATAGATGCACCTGCTGTTTATACTTGTAATTCCACTGCTCAGAATCTGTCTTAGAGATATACCTGCAGAGGTGAGAAATGACGGTGTTTGTTTATTTCTTACACACTGTAGTAGCAAAAGCCTGGGATCAATCTAGAATCTCCATGCAACTGAATCCTATGCAGCCCCAGAAGGAATGAGGCTGCTCTTCAGGTACTATCTTGGAATTCTGTAGGATGGAGTTTTTAAGTGAAAAAAGCAGAACTGCATATATAGTGTGCTACCATTTGTGCAATAAAAGGGGAGAACAAGATACGTTTATTTGCTTACATATGTGTATAGTACCTGTGGAAGGGAACATAAAAACGGGTAACCTTGTCTGCCTCTGAGGAGAAGACTGGGCGACCACAGGACCCGGTAGAAGGGGGACTTTTCACTGTAAACTGTTGGGTGCCTCTTAAATTATGTGATTGTAACCCATTTATACAGTGTGGTATCCTGAGTGGAATCCTCTACTTGTGGCCTGAGTGCTATGGGGTACGGTGGGAGTATTCCCATTTTCTTGTGAATTGGACACTGTCCTACTTTTGATGCCATTTAAGATTGCATTACTCTTGGTACTGTGGGCTCTGATGGACCTTGCAGTCAGCAACAGCACCCAGCTCCCTTTCACATGAATGGTTGGCAGGGCGGGTCTCTCAGATGGGAGGAAGTTTGGAACTGCCCCCAGCCTGCACTTGCACAACCGGCTTTGTATTTGGCCCAGGATGCTAGGCTGTTGGGGTCATTTGAATCTGGATTCGGTCATCTGTAGCATTAGCTCTTCTCCGCTTTGTGCCATCTGGGGGTTTGGTGAGTCTGCCTCCTGTGTCCATCTTTAGTCATCATTGTCAAGACAATGGACAGGGTGTGGCTGAGAATTGACTACTGCATCATGCTGTCAGTAACCTTTCTCTAGCTTGTCATCAAGCCATTAAAGATACCGGTGCACATAGTTACTCACCAGATGTTTAATGTGTGCCTGTTGTGTGCTAGACAGTGTGTTAGTGCTGAGGGTACACAGAGTTAAGACTACCTTCTTGCCCGAGAGGAGATCATCATTTGGTACAGAGGCTGGAGGACTTTCTTTATTTTTTTATTATTATTATTTTTTTTAAATTTTATTTTATTTTATTTATTTATTTTTTCAACGTTTATTTATTTTTGGGACAGAGAGAGACAGAGCATGAACGGGGGAGGGGCAGAGAGAGAGGGAGACACAGAATCAGAAACAGGGTCCAGGCTCTGAGCCATCAGCCCAGAGCCCGACGCGGGGCTCGAACTCACGGACCGCGAGATCGTGACCTGGCTGAAGTCGGACGCTTAACCGACTGCGCCACCCAGGCGCCCCTGGAGGACTTTCTTTATTATTTAAAAAAATTTTTTTTAATATTTATTTTTGAGAGAAGGAGAGAGCATGCACGCACGTGAGCAGGGGAGGGGCAGAGAGACAGGGAGACACAGAAGCCAAAGCAGGCTCCAGGCCCCAAGCTGTCAGTGTAGAGCCTGATTCAGGGCCCGAACTCTGGAGCCGCGAGATCATGACCTGAGCTGAAGTCAGACGCTCAACCAACTGAGTCACCCAGGGGCCCCTGGAGGACTTTATTTCTAAAGGGCCAGATAGTAAATATTTTTGGCTTTGTGGACCATACAGTCGGTTGTAAACACTTAATTGCCCTTGTAGCACCGAAATAGCTATAGACAACATGTGAGCAAATAGCATAATTATTCCAATAAAATGTTACAAAAGCTGGTGACTGGCTGGATTTGACCTGTGGGCTATAGTGTACTGACCCCTCGTCTAGTAGGAAGACAGACTAATAGCTCAGTCAAGTTTAATAAGTGCTATGAGAGGGGCATGGGTATGTACCAAGTACAGTATGGCCCAAAGCAGGAGGGAGTGATGTACGTTTTAGGGGGGTAGTTCAATGGGCTCCATAGTCCTACACTAATACAAGCTGCTTGACTCTGTTTCCCTAACTTAAGTGAATCATGGGAGATTAAGATGTTTTGCTGAAATCATGATATATTTTAGCTCACATTTCACCTGGTCTGCCAATTTGGTCATCACAACAAAAGAACACTGGTTGCTTTTTGGCATGACTTGGTCATCATGTACCCACGTTCACATTGTTTTCTAAATGTCCTCAAGCCATTCATTGTGTAATTTCACCAGGAATCCTCCTTGGTTTGTAGTTATCAGGGCTTATTTACTTGTAGATGGCAGGTTTGCCCACATTCCTACTGTAAATGGGGACACTTGCCCATGTCTCCTGCCATCAGACCCTTTCCTCCTTTGTGTGATTTTGCAGTTGGTCAATTGCAGTTCTAAGAAACTTTTATAGTCCGTGAAATATGCATGAAAAAAATGATATATTATGTAAAGAACATTTGGAACCATATAAAAAAAATGGAAGGGGTGCTAAAATAAATCAGTCATGGCACACCACTCCAACTTGGCCCCTGGTAATATTTTGGTTCATTTCTGCCAACTATGTGAAAAATAATCGAAGCTTACAATCAGACTGCTTTGGAAGGCTATGGTTTATAGTGGGAGCCTGATGTATCAGCTAATGACTAAAATTTTGGGGGCACCTCGGTGGTTCAGTTAAGCGTCCGACTTTGGCTCAGGTCATGATCTTGTGGTTTGTGGGTTTGAGCCCCATGTCAGGCTCTGTGCTGACAGCTTAGATCCTGGAGCCTGCTTGGGATTCTGGGTCTCCCTCTTTCTCTGCCCCTCCCCTGCTAGCGCTTTGTTCCTCTCTCTCCCAAAAAATAGACATTAAAAAGAGTTTTTTTTTTAATTTTAGAGGAGCATGATTCAAGTGTATTAAGAGGGTAGTGGAAGCACAGAGGAGAAAAAGGTCTGTTTCACCTGGGTAGGGAGATGGCTAGGAAAAGCTCCACTGGACAGGTGACTCTTGATAATCAAGGTGAAGCAGTAGTTGGAGGAACAGGAAACTGAATTGTATAGAAGCTATAGTCACAATCACATGCTGAATGTATATAGGGAGGGAGGGGGAAACAACTGCAAGAAAATGTCCCAGAATAATAATACTGTGTTAGGAATGTTGGTGAATGTGGTTTTATTTTCTCTGGTTTTCCAAATGGCAGTATATTGCCTCTTGTTAGTTTTTTTTTGTTTGTTTTTTGTTTTGTTTTGTTTTGTTTTTTGTTTTTTAACACCGCACACATGTGCCCCAGTCCAGGGTTGCAGAGCTTGGCTGCAGGCCTGCTGTGGGGTCAGGAGCTCGAGCCAGGCTGGCAGGGTTCGTGCAGCCTGGTCATTTTCATCTGCAGTACCTGAGGATGAAGTCGAGAAACTGATAATCCTGCAATAGCCCAGATCCCTTGGAGTATTTGAGATTTGAAAGTTCTAGACAACTCTTGGATGTATCTTGAGTAAAACAATACAGACGGCTTCTTTGCAACCCAGACTGATTAGGTCAGACCTTGCTTCTCTGTGCTGAAGTCGTTTGCATACCAAAGAGCTATTTTCCAAATGTTCAAGTGCAAAAGCTTGAGATAATGGTTTGGGAATAAGTGACATTACTGGGGACATAAAATGTTTACATGTGGATTCCCCCCCTCCTTAAAAATTATGAAAAATAAACAGGCATTTACTGCCACAATGCCCCATGGTATTTCTGGCACTAGATTTCCCATCTTTAGCATTCATTTCCTCCCGTCATGTCTATACACAGAAAACTGGGCACCCAGAACTGGGGAGGGCCTTGCTGCATTGGCTGCAGACATTGAGTCCTGTCTCATCCCTCTCCCAAGAAAGAGTTGTTGCGCCGCCCTGGGTCCAGATTTGGCTTTGCGTCTTCCTTGCTATGTGACTGCAGGCAGGGTGTTTGAGCTCAGCTTTTTCTCTCCATTAAATTGGGATGATAAAATTGACCTCACAGCTGTTGTAAGGTCTGAACCAAGTAGTGTGTGTAAGCACTGGCCTAGTGCCGAACCTATGAGCAGGTGCTCAATACATCATGGCTGCTGTTATTCATTATTACTATTTGATTGTTAGCACCAGCCTTGTAAATTGGCTGATGTGTGTACTAGAGGCGGTGTACAGAAAGCACTCTGGCCCTACCTTTGTTATCAGTACTTTGCACCAGTGATTCCAAATATTGACATGAAGTTGGCTGGGTGTAGGGTACTGATGGGAGTCACGGTCCACGTACGTAAAATAACATTTGGCCAAATTTCACTTGGAGAGATCATGTGACACAAGACTTCCTACAGGATCTCTGAAGGGCTGACATCAGAAAATGTCAGGTGCTATGTACAGTTCCATTATGTTCTTGATAAAGTGGGAAACACACATATGTTAAGGGTTCAGATATGTGTTGATTGACTAGAAAAACGAAAAGGGAATAATCAGCAACAGGTAAGAAGGGAGGAAAGGAGGCCCTTCTGGGTTGGGTTCTGGGACCGTTTAAAAGCTTCCCCACCCTTCTTGTCCCTCTCTAATCTGTAACCACACTAGGAGCTGGCTCTGAGCTTTCTGAGTGCCTGGAAAACTTGTCGTCTTGAAGTTGGTGATGTAACTTCATACTTATTCCAGGACAGCCCCAGTTTTTACTTTTTTACTGCTCTGAGGTCCAGCTGAATCCTAAATCCAGTCTTATTCGTGACCAGAAACAAAGATAAAATTAGGGGAGAGAATTCTGCCCTCAATGAGGAGGTCCTGAGGGCAGGAGGATTGACTCAGAAGTCATTAGAGAAAGGATGATGAAAGGGTTAATCAGTCTGCATTTGTCAGCCTCTTTGGATAAAAAAGTCATCTCTAAATTAGGGCTGACATATTCCTCAGTTACATGGAGCACTGAGCTCCCTCTGTATGCTGCGCACCTCTGCCTGCTGTTAAATATCAGCTGTTTCTGAAGGCATGATCCGACCTTCAGTCCTTTTTCTCCATGCTTACCCGGTCATGCCCATTTGGGGACTGGGAAGACCAGGAGTCAGGCAAGCGTGGGACCTTAGCTGTGAAGGCTGGCACACAATAGGTGTTTTATAAACACTCTTCTGTCTTGGCATCTGGTGCAGGACCCATTTGTGGCAGTTATGTTGAATCTAGGGCACGGATAGAACTGGAACCATCCTTTGTGTCTTTTTAACAGTAAAGGAGATGGTATTCAGCATACTCAGGTCAATATACAAAACCACTTTATTTTTTATTAAAAAAAATGTTTATTTGAGAGAGAGTGCAGGCACATGGGGGAGGGGGAGAGAGAGAGAGAGAGAGAGAGAGAACGAACGAACCCCAAGCAGGTTCCACACTGTCAGCACAGAGCCCAACGCGGGGCTCAAACCCACGAACCATGAGATCATGACCTGAGCCAAAATCAATAGTTGGATGCTTAACTGAGCCACCTGGGAGCCCCTAAAAACCACTTTAAATATCTTTGTAGAAATGTCTGTTTGAACACATTTTATGGAAGGTGAAAATCTGTTGCCCTCAGTTTAGCTGCTCACTACCCTTTTCCCTGAGGCGTTGGAACCATAGCTTTGGATCTCACAGATGAAATCTGTCCTCGGTCTTCTGAGGCCTCCCGGCATTTCGTGCACAGTCCCGGTAGTTCTTTGTGCTCTCTCAAGTACGCAAGCATAACACTTTATTTTTAAATACCTTAAAATTCTCAGTTTATAAATATATTTTATCATTTAAAGGGCTTGTCTAAGTATATTCAGGCATTTTGAGCTTATTTTAGAAGGTAGAAAATGTCTTCGTTCTGTGTCTGCCCTCTTGGTGGTGGGTCCACTCAACATAGGTCCGTTTGCTTTTCTTCTTTTGCAGGGGATTGGGTGCTCATGTAGCACAATTGGTTTGCCAGGTTTGTTATGTCTTTGCTGTTTGGGGGAATTGCAGACCCCCCTCTCGAACAGCCTGGGCAGGTAGGGCCGAGGCGGCTTCAGGTGGGCTAACTTGATGCTGGGCATCGTCTTTAGCCCCGTCCTCTCTTTTCCCTTCTCTTCTCCTCTTACTCAGTTTTCCTTGTTTCTCCTGACGCCCCTGCTACTGAAGTGTTCTGTATGTGTTGCTGGATTCAGTACGTTGAGGCTTGTAAAGAAGGGGGATGTTTTCTACCCCCACTCTGTCTTCTGCTACTCCTCCTAGCTCAGGCTTTATTTATTTATTTTAAAGTATATTTATTTTTTTAGTTATCTCCACAGCCAACGTGGAGAACTTATGACCCCGAGATCAGGAGTTGCATGCTCTTCCGACTGAGCCAGCCAAGCGCCCTGCTCAGGCTTTATTTTGATGAACATTTTACAAAATGGCTCTGGTCATTTCCCCATGCCTTGCTGTTTGTGTAAAAGTCTGTATGGCTTTTGCAAAGAGTGTGATGGCTCAGGGGTCGGCAACCTTCCCGAAAATGGATGTCCACTATTTGTGACTCCTATTTTGGTGCTGGGGGTGATGGTGCTCACCCTTGGCAGAGACCGGCAGGAGGTGGTGACTTTTACAGGGGCTGCTGGCCAGCACCAGGCTCGTCGGCTCCCGCTGTGCCCGTTGCTGACTCTGCTTTTCGGCTATTGTGTTTTGGCTTCTGAAGTGTCGTTTGTATTGGCCATCACGTCTGTGCTGTTCCACAGCCTTTTCAGCCTAGGAATTACGCCACTTGAACATTTTTGACCTTGTAAGGCTTGGAAGAGAGACTGTAAATCCCAGATCACTCTGTACAGCAGTGTAGGGGCTGACACGAGGGAGAGATCATTGCTTGGATGGATGGCCTTGGCCTCTGAAGGCTGATCCTTCAGTTGGCCTTGGCTTATATATTGAACACGTACCAGAGGGAGCTGGTGCAGCATAGACTGCTGGTGAGCAGGAGCCCGAGGGAAACTTGGGACAAACACCTGCTTCCACAGCAAAGGATATTTTTTCCTTTTCCTGCTATAGATGGGAGGTTTGCGTTTAATTAAACATATGGTACACAGGGTCTTTTCCCTTATGTCTTATCCTTGCTTCATTCCAAGCCAGTTTCAGGGAGCCTAGTAGAAAAGTCAGTGGCCACCTCTGTCCTTCCTTTCTTCCCTACCAGAAAGCGCAAGGTCTCTGGCTCTGGCTAACCTCCACTTTGGGTGAGGGAGGGCTGAGCAGCCTCACGGTGGGGTCCTGGGTGAAGGCCTGGAAGATGTGATGTGTTTTGACTGGCAGGCGTTTGTATGTGCCCAATGCACTGGGTCTCCTCTAGTAACGGGCATCTAGTCCCCTCTTTTACATTACTGGGAAGGAAGCCTCCTGGGATCCAGGGAGGTAAAATGATTTACTCTGGGCCACATGGTAGTAGAAGAACCCAGAGTAGAATTGTCTGCTTTCTGCATTTATACCATTACATTGGCTCACCGAGGCCTGTATGTCCTTCACGGTCTGGAGAAAATTACACCGCGTCAGCATGGGGATAGGTAGCTGAATATGGTTAAGAGCAAACACTCTGCGATCTAATTTGGGTTCCAATTCTGGCTTTGCTGCTTATTAGCTATATGATTCTGAGTGTGCTGCTAACTTCCCTGATTCTGTTTCCTCATCTCTAGGATGGGAACCATACCCCCACCTCATTAGCTTTTGCGGATCACCCCAGACTGTTCCCTGGTACATATAGACCGCCATTACGTTGCAGCTAACAGCATTTTCCATGGCTTGCTTCAGAGTTGAGGCTGGGGTGAGTGTAGGGTCTTCCTTCCCTCCTCTTTAATGGAGTCTGATGTAGGGAAAACTGCAGTAAATCCCAAACCTGCCTGCATTCCTGCACCATCTTCGTGCGGGACTTGCCCCGTGGGCAGACTGAGGCCCTGCGGGACATGCACCCATCGGAAGGGGAAGCCTGTGGTTTAGTAATCCTCCCTTTACTGGCCGAGTGATATGGCAGAGGCAGATTGATTTTATTGGGGGGAGAGAAAAAGAGTTGCATGCTTCTCCAGGTAACCCTGAGTCTTAGACCACCAACTCGTGCATACAGCCAGCTGCACATAACCTCCTGTTTCCTTTACCCATCCCTGCCCAGCTGCCCTGGTAGGATTCATTCTCTAAATATTTGAGGACCTACTGTGTTCCAGGCGCAGGGCAAGACACTTTTGTGAGCATAAGCAGACCTAGGCCTTGATTTCTTGGAGCTTATGGGGTTGTGGGGAAGATAGACGTTAAGTGATTAAAGATAAAATTATAATGCTTGTAAGGTTGTGAAGAAGTACTTGGGGCCCTTGGAGCATGCACTGGAGAAATTTGACCTGGTCTGGGAGGCCAGGGAAGGTTTCCAAAAAAGTCACAATTGAGCTAAGAACTGGAGGCAGACGAGAAGGGAGAATTATGAGTGACCAGCCACCCTCCTTCCTTTCCCTTGGTCTTGTAGGAGGCAGTCAATTCTCCTGCCCTCAATCCTTTTGTAATTTTATGTGTTTGCTGTTTTTTTTTAACTTCATAGTTTTTGGGGCAAAAATATAGTATGACTGCTACTTTAGGAGTTCAACAAATGGTTATAGTTTATATTTTTTAATGTTTACTGTGTGGCAAGCACCGTATGTACAATGTCATTTAATTTCTTCAGCAACCTTGCAAGGTGAGTATTACAATTTCTAGGTGAAGAAACTGAGGCTCAGAATGGCTAAGCGACTTGAGTTTTGTCTCATGTTGGTTAATGATGGGAAAGTTGGGATCTGAACCATTTGGGCCACTGCCAAACCTACCTGTACCCTTCTGCCTCTCCCTCTTGCAGAGGAAGTTTTGTGGCTTGACCTGGGGATCCAACCACCATCTCCATGTTGTGTCCATGGGGAAAATGTGATCTGAGTCCCAGCCCCCCAACTTATAAATGAACTTTTGGAGCATGGCCCACTTACCCGTTGAGGATTGTTGTCTCTGTCAGGTCAGCATTGAGACTAAGTGAATCTGTCTCACAGTGGTTTTAAAATTGCTTTTTCAGTTCCAATCCAGCATTAATGGAGGATGGTCTTAGAAATAGTCACTTGAGGTGAGTAAGAGTGGGCCAGATAGAAAGAAAGAATGCCAGTTTCATTCCTGCTGCCTGCAGTCTCCCTGTGGGCCATGGGGAAAGAATTTGAGGTAGACTGGTAACTTTTAATTACTTAGAGTTAGGTCTCTGTCACTCTTCTGTGGTTAGTCAGTGAGTGAGCTCTAGATGGGGGCAACGTGTCAGTCACTTCATTTCTCTGAGCCTCAATCTCTTTACCTGTAAAATGGCATGATAATGCGGCTTTATTTCCTCAGCGTTGGTGTGAGATTCAATTGAATTATAGGACCTTAGGACTAGAAGAGGGTATCCATGAGATAATGTTTAAAAATGTTTTGTAGGCCTATGTGAAGGGATGCCACTTTTGTTGATTTACTGTTATGGTTCACATTATTAATAGCATGCCACTTCTCAAACTTCAGCTGTTATCAGAATCGCCCGGAGGGCTCATTAAGCCACACATTGTTGGGCAGCTCCTCCAGATTTTCTGATCCAGTAGTGCTAGAGTGGGGCCAGAGGATTTGTATTTTTAAATCTTTCCTGTGTGATGCTAATGCTGTTGGGTTGGTGGCCACACTTTGAGAACCACTGACAGACACCACTTAGATCTGGAGCCCCTCGGCCCTGCCACTGCCTCAGGCATAGAGAGTGATAGCTAAAACCCATGGACCGTTGGGGGATAGTGCATGTGCAGGCCATGTTGTAGCCACATAGAGCTGAGTGGGCACTGGTGACCCTAGGTCAGTGTCTGTGATGTCTGGAATTGGGTGGGAGCATCCTCTCTGTTTCTTTGGATCCCTTAGGACTTAGGATGGCTTTTGAAAGTCTCCACTACTCAAGGGCAGAGGGTATCTCTTGCAGGTTGCTTTGGGCCAAACTTAGTCCCATCCACATTGGTGAACTCTCACCAATGGATCTTGGCTCAGATCCACCCAAACTGAAGCCCTCTTTGGTTCCTGTAAAGAAATCATCTTTCTTGTGATCGTTCAAGGTTGTAGTAGAGGGAGAATCTCCCTATGGGGCTGGGTGGCTCATCTTTATGTTCTCTCTCTCTTACCCTAAGAGATTTCCCACTAATTGCTTTAACACTTTACTCTCTGTCTCCATGACATGTGTGGTTTCTGCTTAAATCTCTTTCCTAATTGAGATACCCAACTTTTCCCTTAATTACCCCCATTTCAGAAGAAGGCAGGCTGGAACAGGCTAGCAGCAGTTCTCACACTTTTGCATATTGAGTAGCTTGTTTAAAACACAGATTCCCTGGCTACACCCTCAAAGACTGATTTCTCAGGTCTGGAGAGATTTTTAGGGATCTGAGACCTAGACTTAGGGAAACAATTAAAGAGAATTTGACTTGCTTTTCAGTCTGCCAACATGTGGTGGGCACTTTTACTCCAGTCACCCAGGAGCCCCTGCTTGGATGTCTGTTTTCCTTCGAGTCTATATTTCCATACCTAAGACAAAGCTGTGGGGCTGGGGGGTGGTTTGTTTAATGTTGGCTTTCTTGGCCAACAGATGACCCAGCCATTGGTTCTTTGAGGAGAAGAAAGCCTCGGGATTTCTGTTTTGGCCACTAAAGAGATCTTTTACCTTCTATCATATTCCATTTAAACTATGCCTACCCCAAGGTCTAGTGCAAAGTCTGGGTGACCTTTGTGGCCAACACTTGATCCATTCTCTCAACTTCTTATGACTGATAACGAGTTTTTAACTTCTTTTGCTTTATATGGCTGTCTGACTAGCTTTCACTGGGCTGATTTTTATCTCTGTGTTTTTGTTGTAAGCATCATGGAAGTTGTGTCTAGATGGCACTGGGCCTATAGATATCTAATCAGTGGCGGGATAGGTAGGTTCACTATGATGTATTTGGGCTGGCCACTGCTTGATGCCTGCACAGATCTCAAGACCATGGCAATAAGGGTCTAGAACTGGCTTGACATCCAGTGTTTTACATGGAGAGTTTGTGTGTGTGTGTGTGTGTGTGTGTGTGTTTTCTTTTTAGTACAGGCCCTTGAGGATTACTGTCAGATAGTACTTCCAAGGAGGGAGCTCCAGGCAAGTCTGGGCCCTAACTGAAGTTTGAGGTTTTCACCAAAAATGGACCAGTATCAGGAAGGGACCTGGTCAGATAACTATTCCACTGCCTCAGTGGTTGGCAGAAGCTTCTGGCTACAACAGAGTTAGCTGGGTATCAGCTGTGGCAGCAGATTACTCCTAAGGCTAGTTGAGTGTGTGTGTATGAGAAAGAAAGAAAAGGCCCTTACTTCAAACAGCATTTTTCCTGTGTCTCCCAAGGATCTATTTTGTCCCTTTAAATGTTTCTTTTTCTTTTTTCTACATAATAGTCAATGTTCAGGATTGTGGGGAAAAAATTCAGGAAACAACCCAAAAACCCAGTTTTCAAAAGGGCCTGGGCAAACCCTCAGCATTTTGTAAATGGCTCTTTCTAGCCGGATCATTTCTATGGTGGCATGCCAGGTCCCTGCGGCAAGATTGCCGAGTGCTTTGCCCATTCTGTTCGGTCTAAAGTAACTTCTCAGTTCATTCTATTCCTTTTTAATTTTCGTGGTTTCTTGCGTTTGGGTAACTAAATTTAAAGAAAGAGCATGAAATCCGTATAGTACAACCACAGACCCAAAGACCATTGGAGTGACAAGAGTCCTCCCCAGATGGTCCTAGATGGCCCACAGAGATCTTGCAGCTGCTTGGGACCATGGTTGTAAGCCCAGGTGGCCTGCCTCTGAATCTAATACTCTTCTCCTGCCCGTGCTGCCATTGCGGAGGTTCTGCTTCCCTTTACCCCGCTGCTTGGCCAAACTCAGGTGTGGCCGGTAGAGACCAAAGGGCTTCCGGGGCCAATGGAACCACTTAAGTTCAAGGAGACTCATGAGGAAAGGGGTGTTGTTCAGATTGCATTTTAAAACGGGTTGGGAATAACACTGGCTGTAAAAACATGATCAGAAATCTGCAAAATCAACACTCTTTCTTCCTGGTAAACATGAAAGCCCAGCAGCTGCACCTCCCTCACACGTGTTTGGCCAACTGTTGTTCAGGACATCACGCCTCCCGTGGTGGCGTGTGATTGCTGACTGAAGCCAGGATTGGCATTCCATCTCTTTGCTGGGTGGAACAGGGCATGTCCGTGCTCTCAAAGCTGTTCAGGTTGTCTTTGAACTTAAACTGGAGCACGTATGCATCCATCTGGGGTTACACGGACACTTGGATATGGCACCACATCCCTTGTCTGGCTTTGCCAACTCCAGACCCAGTGCGGGTAGAACTGATCTTATTTAGTCAGAGGTGGGGATTTGTGGGTGACTTCTTTTCCGTCAGAATCCTCACTCTCTTAGTCACCCCTAACCTCTGTTATACAAGAGAATTTTGTTTATTTCAGAGAATCAGCCCACACACAGGTTTGAAGCAAGTCCAAAAGGAACATTTGCCACTGTGTAAAAACACGTCTCATCTTGCTGCTCTTTGATGAGAACCGGTCCATCCCTTCTATTCACCCCTCCACCAATCCCCCCACCCAACCCCGTTGCCTACATCATTTGTAGCAAACTTACTGTATGGGAATTTACCGGTTTATTTCTCAGAACTGAAGCTAGTGCCTGACTTTCTTAAGGAAATACTTGGGGAAAGCAAAACTGCTTTATTTGTGCTGTCATTTTTCCCCCCGTTAGTTTTCAGGTATCTTCATAAGGAGATGGCTTGGGAACAGTTACTGAGAAGAATGCAGAGGTCATTAAGAACCAGTATTCATTCCTGGAGTATTCATTCCTGGAGATACAAGCCTGTCAAACAGACCTTATTCCTTTTTAGACGTGGGCTCTGGGACGTGCAGGAGATGCAGCGCCCTGCGTGCTTGTGTCTGGGAAGCATCTAATGGGAAGAAGCGCATTAAGAGCACAGGGCTAAAATGAGAAGTGAGGGCTGGGTGAGGGATTACCCAGAACAGATCCACATTCTCTATGTGGGAGGCCTCTTGTTGCAGACCTAGGACTGTGCCTGGGTCTGTCCTGGTCAATATTTTTTTCTCAGATACTTGGAGCTGTAAAGGGCAGCCATATGAAATGCACAGATCTGTTAGGGCCAGGGGAGAGAGAGCTTACATTTCAAAGAGTAAACAGAACCCAAAAATCTCTTTTAAGATATGTCCAGCATCTGGATTATAAAAAAAATCTTCTACGTGTAGGATGGGGGTGACCTGATTTTAAAAGAAGCTTTCATGGGGGGAAAAAAAGACTCATTTTGAAAGCTGAGAAAAAGAGGCAGGTCCCTCTCAGAAGGATGGAGAGAGGAGTAGGTGGTTCTTTAGCTGGATACCCTGATAGTTTCAGGCTTGCCTTCTGGAGCTACTACTTACCCTCCCACCCCCAGGTGAAGCGGGACTGGGTACGTGCCCCTTCCACCTGCAAGTGACCCAGGTACAGTGTGAGTTGACTTTGACGTTAGTCCTTCTACCTGGTCTCCCTGAGAAACTCCCTTGCCCACACAAGGAGTCTTACAGATCTGCACTGGCTTTTCCAGGCAGGGGTCTGAGCTCTTTTTCTTTCTGAGGGTTTCCCGGTCAGGTCCTAGGCACTGGGGCTCACGGCTGCCTTTGTTTAAAAAAAGGGAGGGGAAGGGTGCCTGGGTGGCTCCATTGGCTAAGCGTCGACTTCAGCTCAGGTTGTAATCTCACACCCCATGAGTTCGAGCGTTGGGCTCTGTGCTGACAGCTTAGCTCAGAGCCTGGAGCCTGCTTCCGATTCTGTGTCTCCCTCTCTCTGTTTTTCCCCTGCTCTCTCTCTCTCTCTCAAAAATAAATAAACATTAAAAAAAATTTTTTTTTAATCTTCAAAATGGTCTTTAGAAAATGGCTAAATGGAACACTTTGTGTTCCTGTTTTAAACTTAAAGACCAATCTATTCTGCAAATGCAAAAAATAGCTAGAAGATGAGTTCAGTTCCATAGTGCTTCAGGTTGAGCAAAGGCAGCAGGAAGAAAGTACAGGTGTGAGAGAGGGGACTAAAACAGGAGACGGGGGTGGAGTGGGGAGGGAAGCTAGGGACCGGTGGGCAGGAAGACAGAAAAGCAAAGAGACTTGCACAGGAAGAAAGAAGACACAAAGAGAAAACAGCACAATTTGAGGTGAAACCAATTTGCAGTAAGGAAGGCCTCTGCCCCAGTGCTGCAGTCTTAGGTCTAAGAATTCTGAGGAAATCCCAACCATTAGCAAAAAAGGATTTGTTTTTTCTTTGTAAATGTGTCATGTAGTTAAAATATGACAACCTGATCTGCCTATCCTTACAGAAAGAAATCTTTATTGATAAGTAAGAAGCTAAGGCCCAATTTAATACCTTTGAAAAGATTCCTTCTCCCCTTATGATCGTTGGATGAATCCAAAGAAAGAAAATTCTGTTTTTATTGATCTATGTATATACATATGCACATATATAAAAAGAAACTACCTCCAAGTCATCCAGTGGTTACCTCTGGATGGTGATTAGGATTTTTCCTTTTTCTCCCTGTTTTGGAGGGGTGTTATTTTCTAACTTTTTCTTTTTTTCAATGAACAGTATGACTTTAATCAGGACAAAATTATTAAAACATCTGGAAATAATATTATTTACCTCAAGTAGTATTTTTCCCTCCCCAACCCTAATGTATTATTTTTTTAAATGAAAACTTAAGTTGGGAAATAGATGCATCCAAGGTACCCTAGCCCCTCCCCCCTCCTTCCTTTTAAAATTTGTAGTTGTTATCAAAGTTACACACCCATATAGTTTTAAGAATCAGTCTTACAGGACCATGATTTCCTGCCTCCTCACCTCTACCCCCATTCCCCAGTGGCAGTCACTTACAATTCTTAATGGATTCATCTAGTATTTACTTTCACATTTCTCAATAACTTGCATGTTTTGCTGCTTTGGGGCATTATCTGTTGACTCCTCACCATATAAGATGAGCGTTTAGCTCTCTTCTCCCTCCCTGTGCACTATCCCCTATTATCTCTGGAGGAAGAAAAATCCTGTCCTCTCTAAAAGTCATGAGTATCATGCCTTATCCTAGAGGGACAAAGGTTCCTTATGTGGAGTGACATTCACATCTTCTGGCTTTTTGTCATCTTGCCAATAAGACTTTTGAAATCTCTCCAAAATTCTATGTTCTAGGTTTGAATTGGGCCATGCATTGTTACTAGCTCCATGAACCAACCAAAACTAAGAGCCTGTTGGAATCTGAACTGAATTAGGGCATCTCCTGGATGTTGCTTTCTTAGACCAAATATCAACTTCTTTTGTTTTCCTTTGCTTTTCCATAAAAGTCGAGTATGGAGAAAAGCCACTATCCTAGTTAATGGTGAGGGCCACTGTTTGCCAGACTTGGGCATCTTGGGAGTCCTAGAAGGTACCTTCCTTGAGCTCTCCATTCTGGGATAGCCGTCAAAGGGAGGCTTCTGTATGCATTTGACTGGTGATATTGAAAGTTTGCAAGACTGTGGTAGAGATGCCTGTGTTCTGGGGACCCTGAGGAATTTGTATGAAGTCTTAAAAAGTGTCACCTGTTTCAGAAAAGCTGCTACAGTCGTCTCTGGGTAAGGCATGTAGACCCTACTCTGAGCCTCAAGAGTTTTACTTTGCTCCTAGAGCCACCCACAGACACCTCTGAATTCTCTGTCCAATTCTAGAGGTTGTTCCAATCGCCTTGCCTGTTTTTTGTTGTTTTTTTTAATGTTTTTTTTAATGTTTTTTTTTTTTTTTTTAATTTAGAGAGAAAGAGAAAGAAAGAGAAATTCCCAAGCAGGGCTCAATCTCACAAATCATGAGATCATGACCTGAGATGAAATCAAGAGCCAGACGCTCAACCAACTGAGTCACCCAGGTGCCCCTGACCTTACCTATTTTCTCTTGGCTTGTGAGTGGCTCCTACCTTCTGCCCTTTGCCACTATTTATGGCCCTTCTGAATTCTGGGGAAGACTTCGCTGGTCTTACAGCAGGGATTTTACAGTCTTGCTCATTCATGAAGAATGAGGGGAGGCAACATGGCAGGACTTCCACTGTGAGAAATGAAGACTCGGAATGTTAAAGTTAAAGGGACCTTAGAAACTACATTGTACAGCTGTCCTTGCACACCTCCAGCGGTGTGGGGGGGGGCACTCTTTCAAGAGGCCACCCCTTTCAGTGTTGGGTGGCTCATCTCATTGGAAAGTTCTTTCCTACTGAACTGATGCCCTTGTCTGGAACTCCATTAAATAGGTGAGGGCAACCTTGAAGGTAGAGTTTGTTGAAACTAGTCAACAACTCCCCCCATTACTCTTGCGTGAGCAGTATTAAAAATGATTTTAAGAGGCAACTGTAAAAGATGCTGGTAAAAGTTAATGTTTTCTAAGCACTGAGTGTGTTGCCAGAGAGGTTCAGTTTTATTTTTATTTTTCATTATGATTTTGATTTCTTTGAGTCTGATAGAATGGTATCAGTGACATGAGGAATAATTACAGTATCTTTTGAAATTCTATCCTGGAACCCCACCAGGAACCAACCCAGATTCATGCCAAGGAACACATCATAGGTTTTGGGTTTTTAAAAAATGTGTTTTTAAAAATGCTTGTTTGAAATGCTAGACTTTTTGATACTTACAGAGCATTGTTTTAGTGGGTGGACTTCCTTTTTGATCCTCTAAGTTTAAGTTTTTAGTTCAGTTATGGCCATAGTGACCAATCCTGTATTGTGAGTTTAAGAGGCCTCTGAGAAGCGAGACCTGTGTGTGTGTGCACGCATACACACACATGCATGATTGTCTCCCTTTTGTCAACCAGGTCTAAAGTTCCCTTGATTCTTACTACTGCTTTTATTGATTCTTTAGAGATGCTTGCCATCTTAGGAAAGCTGTGTATAATCATTCTTTAAATAAAAATGACTTGCCGTAAAGAGAGAAACTGGCAGCAAGAAATCAACATGTTAACATTGGTAGTTGGATTATTGTGTTTTCTTTGAGAACTTCGTTTGTTTTCCCAGCTTTCTATGATGAACATGTGTTTTTTAAGTTTATTTATTTATTTTTGAGACAGAGACAGAGAGCGAGCGAGCAGGGGAAGGGCAGAGAGAGAGAGAGAGAGAGAGAGAGAGAGAGAATCTTATGGCTGTGAGATCATGACCTGAGCTGATATCAAGAGTCGGATGTTTAACTGAGCTGCCCAGGTAGCTCCTATGATGACCTTGTATTAATCAGGTGCCCCTGTGATGAACACGTATTCATCTGTATTGGAGAAAATTATTTGGGGAAAAAGAAAAGCATGGTTGCTTTCAAACTCATTCCTAGTCTGCCAATGAGGTAACAAGGTGGAGAATACAGGAGGGATGACAGAGTGGACCCAGGGACACTGAGCACCAGTACTGCCTTGGGAACTGTAGGCCCCAGTCTTTTTAACCATCAAAGATGCCTGTCTTTTATTTTTTCTTTCATGCTTATTTTTCTTATAAATGTCCCTGCTTTGAAATATTTCATCTAACCCAACACTGTGGTTATTAAGTAGTAATTCCCCTCTAGTTGATCCATCAAAGATAGATTGCCTCTAATTGTTGCCTGGGTTACTTTATGGAGTTGATGCTGTTCCAGCTGGGGTTGAAGGTGTGATGTTTGAGTTGGCTCTACTGTTAGGCACATCTATGTTCTCCACCTTTATTGCTGCCTGTGTGAAACTTTTTGAGCCAAGGACCCACAGTTGGGGTTCTGCAGTTAGAGCTCTTCTGTGTTTGGGGCCCAGGACCCTGTATTCCCTCTAGTACTGATACTGATACTTCCCATAAATTTGCCTTGATTTTATTTTTAATGCAACAACATCTAAACAGCCTCAAACCAATAATGATACAGTAAGACTTCGTGACTATGCTAAGCTTTGTCTACCTCCTCATTATCCTCATCATGGCAGTGATAATTGGCATCAGCCGAGTGAGCACACATGGAGTGCCAGATACTGTGTTAAATGTATATACAGATCTTGTTTGATATTCACAACTCCTCTGCGAAGCAAAGACTGTTAAATAGCCCCCATTTTATTGATGGGGAAACAGGCTCTGAGAGGTTGAGTAATTTGTCCAAGGTCATGAGGCCAAAGAGCCACAAAGCCAGGATTTAAGTTGCTTCCTACCTCTTACACTTTCCATACCCTTTCTCTTTAAAAAAAAAAAAAAAAAAAAAAAAAAATTAACATTTATTTATTTTTTGAGAGAGACAGCATGAGCGGGGTAAGGGCAGAGAGAGAGAGAGAGAGGGAGTCACAGATTCCAAAGCAGGCTCCAGGCTCTGAGCTGTCAGTACAGAGTCCAACATGGGGCTCAAACTCACAAGCCATGAGATACTGACCTGAGCCCGAAGTCAGATGCTTAACCAACTGAGCCACCCAGGCAGGCGCCCCCGTACCCTTTCTCTTTAATCCCTTTCCTCTTTAGTCGGCTCTTTCCAGACCAGGACCTCAGCTTCAGGTGTTCTTCACATCCCAACACATCACCTGCTCGTGGGCCCTGTGTTCACAGGTCCTCAGGAGGAGGTGTGGGGAAGGTGGCCAGACCCTGGCAATGGAGGCAGTGGGCAGGGTGCCATGGCTGCTGTCCTTGCACCCTGGCAGGCCAGGTCGCAGGGGCTTATCCCCAGGTCTGAAACTGGAGTTGGGATTTGGTCACTCCCTCTAATTTCCCACCTTTCGAGTGGGGCCTTAAGGGGTGTGCGGACGCATTGCCCAGCCACAGAAATGATGAGTTTGTGTCTTCGGTGCCATTCGTCAGCGTTCTTAACATTTTTCTTTCCTCCAAGAGAGAGGGCATAGAAAGCATCAAATCCCTCTCTCCTGGAAGGATGGGGAAGGTACCTCTCTTCCCACAGGGTGACCTCAGTTCCATTCCAAGGAGACCGTGTGGAACAGGGGTTCTTATTTTTTTGGGTCATAGACCCCTTTGAGAATCTGATGAAAACTTTGGACTCCTCCCTAGAAAAATTATAATAATAACTAACATTGTGTTGTAAGCACTTAAACATGTATTACCTCTTTTAATCCTCCTCCTAACCCTATGAGGGTAGGTACTCTTGTTTTCCCTATTCTACAGACAAGGAAACTGAGGCATTGAGATGTTAAATGGCTTGCCCTTGGGCACTTGTTTACAGAGTGGTAGGACCTTTGTATGTGGTTTCCACTGGACCCCAGGAGCTAGAGAACCTCAGTTCTAGAGTACCAGCCAACTCCTGCATTGCTTAAATATGGAAATGTGTATGTGTAATAAGATAGCAGGTGGATACCACCCCCCTACAGCTGGCAATCGACCTGCTGTCAAGGTGGTGGGGGAAGGAAACGCTGCTGTTGGCTCCCCTTTGCAGAATCTTCCCCCATCCTCTTGGACCAGTTAGGTGCATCTGCGTGGGGTTTCTAAGTGTCCAAGCCTTGTGGGGATCCCACACAGTTATCTAATTGGCATTTAATGGTGGGCGGGGAATCAGGAGTCAGACAATCTGGGCTTCTTCCCTGGTTTTGCCCCTCCAAGCTGTGTGGCTCAGGGAGTCATTCAGCCTCTTCTGAGCCTGTCTGCTCATCTGCCAACCAGAGCGGATGAACTCGGGCCTTCATTAGGATAAAGAAGGTCTCCCCAGTGTGGGAGGAAGGCACTGCCCTTAAGCAAATGGCCTGCGCCAAGTACAGCGTGCACATCGCTCTGTTCGGCTTAATGAGCCCATAGACTGATCTGTGGCTGCCGACCATGCTTGACAACTGCAGCTTTAGAAAGTACAGAGAGCATTTTCATAGTGATGGTCAGTGATCCTAATGAGATTTTGGAATAGTTTGTACTCCACACTCCTCTTCTTGTCTGCCTTTCTCTTCCCCACCTGTTTGTTCATGACCCCCCACAGCAGGTATCCTTAAAATCATAGATACCTAGAATGTTACTGCTGGAAAGGAACTCTGATCACCTATGGCCAGCCTTCTCATTTTGCAGGAATGGAAGTAGGCTCAGAGAGGTGTAGGAACTTGCCCAAGGCCACACAGCTAATCCAAAACAGAGCCAGAACTTAGGTTAGCATTTTTTCATTTGTACCACGCGGTTGTCCCTGTGTCAGCCAGACACCACTCTTATCAGTTTTTGCCTTGCATGGCTTGTCCTCTCTGCTTCCTTCCTTGAAAGTCGAGGCTGGGCCATCCTCATCATACTCTCTCCCTGTTTCTCCTCACCGCCTCAGTGCAGGGCGAATGAAGGAACAAAGCCATCCGCGGAAGCAGAGCCAATCTCGGAAGACCTTCAGGGCGCTCAGCCCACAGTTCCACACATTCAGATCAGTAACCTCTCCATGCACCAGGATGAGTTTCTGCTGTCGACAGAGATCTGGGAAATACCCCTCTCCGTATACTCCTTTATCCCCATTAATGGAGTGGTGGATAAACCCAGCTTTTGGAAGCTGAGCCAATGTGGCTTATGAATGGCTGTGCTGGCGCTCTGTATCCAGCAGAGGTCTAACCTGGGTATAAAGAGTATCTTTTCTGAGGCTGGTGACATACCACCACTGGGCATCAGCTTAGCACTCACTGTCCCTTGCCACAGGCCACTGTGAACATCCAGGGGCTTTCTCTTCTCTCTGCTAAACAGAATTCTATTGTCTGTTACTCAGCTTGTTACCCCACCTTCTTAGGAGAATTTTTCCTGGTTAATTCAGCTTCTGGGCCTTTTTAATATGGAATTAGGGCAACAAATAGAAGCAAAGTTGGAGGACCAGGTGCTGGGGGTGGTCAGTGTGTGTGTGTGTGTGTGTGTGTGTGTGTGTGTGTGTGTGTGTGTAAGGAGGGGCTGTGTTTGTATCTGAGAAGACCCAATGCTCATGTGACAGAAGAAGAAATGCCAGAGAAGGGAAAGGAGAGGGAGGAAGAAGTGTCTATGGGCTGGGGGTTGAGAAGAGTGAGGAGAAGGAGAGGAGCCAACTTAGAAGAATGGCTACTGTGTGTCTAAAGGATACAAGCAGTAGAGAAGGAGGAGGACTTTTAAAGATAGCTCCCCATGCATTATTCTCTCTTGTTGGTGTTCAGCAAAGATCCAATAACATTTTAAATTTTTATTCTGTTTAGACTGGCTTGTTTGCTTACATGGCTACCAAGTGGAGACTGTACTGCGTGGTGACCCAGTTGTATTGATGTTCATCTGGTGTGTTCTATCTGGGAGGCAGGCTGGCCGAGGGGCAGAAGGACATGAGAAGCAGACTCTAGAGGGTGGGTGATCTGGAGGAAATGCCCCCGTGGTGGGGTTTGTGACTGGTGTGCCAGAGTCAGCATGCAGGTGGTATTCCTACCCTCTGAACAAACTCTAGATAATTTTCCTGCACTAAATATAAATATATCAGAGTTCTCAGATTCAGTGCCTAATCACTTTGTACCCATTGGCAGAAAAAATACGAGGCAGTTCAGTAGTGGGGGGAAATGCAGCGATTCATTTATGTTGTATTTTTTCCATAATTAATTTGCCATGAGAAAAAGGACAAGGTTGAGTTTACTGGCTGTCTTACTGATGGAACTCTTATTGGGGAAGAATATTTAAATTTTTGTTCTCCAAGAAATTGTTCTTTTGTACTGGTTTGAGATGCAGGTGACTTAGCACAGAGAGGGTTTTTAAACCAAGGGAAGGAGCGGTGCCTGGTTTAGATAGAGTTCTTTCTTCTGCCAGTGTGCCTCCAGGGGTCCATTGCATGTGCTCTGCCCATCCAGCATTCACATTCAGTAAGAGGACTTCTTCCAGCGGCTGACGGCCCTGGAATAAGCAGGCTGCTGGAATGTGCAGGTCTGTGCGTGGAGGGAGTCCTGGCCCATTTCTGGGCTCCTCGGAGGGCAGGAGAGATGCTTCTGCAGAAGAACCCAAATCTTTGGCCTGAGCATTGAGAAAGTTCAGGCAAGCATCGGTGCTTTTGGGTACTAGGCAAGGGCGGAAAGGGGACCTGCCCTGGTTCCTACCCTGTTGTTAGTGGGATAGTTTTTTGTTTTGTTTTAAGCCCAATTGCCAAGCTTTTGGGCACCTTAAAATTACCTGTAATTTTTGATCCTCTTAAGGGGCCTTGTGTGAGGACAGGAAGTGTCAGCTGCCTTCTGGTGTTTGAAACAATGTCCAGGGCAGATGGTTGTTTCCCACCTAGCTTTAAAAGATGTCAGGAAAGCAGCCCTCTGCAGGTGAAAGGCCTTGGTCAGCCCCTGGCCTCTCCTTGGGCCACACCTGCCTTGTTCGGGCTGGCCCCACTCACTGACGGTGGCCTCAGAAATCTCAAGGCAGCCCTCATGGTGTTGGTCACACTTCTCAGCCATGTAAGTGTTTCTGGGGGACTCCTAGACCACGGGCATCAGGATGCTCCAAGGTTCTCGTAAGTAATGAATATACCAAGTGGACAATCAGAGTCTCTGGGGGATGGGGTGATTCCTTTGTACCCTCTGGATGGAGAACCACTATGCCACCTGCAGCCACTGTGGAGAAGTGGGCATTGCGGTTAGTAAGTTTGATGCCAGGAGATCTTGGGTTCAGGTTTTAGGGTTAAGGAAGTTGGGAGAAGGGAGGAAAGTGCGCAGGTGTGGAGTACCAGCTGTTGGAAGATGCCGTGCCTTTTTCATTTATACTCAGCCCAGTGTGCTGTATGTTATGATGCCATGCACAGGGGAGGAAACAGTGTCAGAGAGATTAATAGCTTGCTTAGGATCATGCATTTGGTAGGTGGAGACCAGGCTTGACTGAAGTCCTCATTTTTTCCATTATGGCTTTAATCCCCATGCTAGAATGTTGACCATGACTGTATGTGTTAAGATTTTCTAGTAGCCACAGTGAAAAGGTAAAGAGAAATGAGTGAAATTAATTTTAAACATTTTCTTTAACTTAGTATATCTAAAATACTTCAGTATTTAATCAGTATAAAATTTGTCAATGAGATATTTTACATTCTTTTTTTTTCCATACCAAGTCTTCAAAGTCCAGTATGTGTGCTACCTTCAGAGAACATTTCGTCATACTAGCTACATTTCAAGGGCTCGGTGGCCAGGAGTGGCTAGTGACTACCTTACAGGACAGCCCAGCTCTAGCATCTGTGTACTGGAGAGGCATGTCCTGCCCGGCTGCCCAGAGTAGCAAGGGATTTCTAAATTCATGGTTTGCAAAGGCCACGGGATGAATCAATACTGGGCAGTCTTCGTGTCACCTGAGGAGGGGGTATTATAAGTCCTCAGTCTAGGGTCCCAGGTGATTCTTCTGTGTAACCTGATTGGAAACAACTGCACTCAAAGCATTCACTGGGCAATTTACCTGGGTTCTGTGGCTTTGCCCTGCCCCCTCGTCAGGGACACTTGCATTCCAAGCACGTTCTCTGGGGGTGGGGTGGTGGTGTGATGGGAAAGGTGGGGGAATGTGTGCCCTGAGGGCTCTTTCCCTCCCCTACTGAATAGAACTGCAGTTTCAATGGAAAAAAGGACTGCTTATTTATCTGGATGTGATCATGCATAAGGGGTGGGACCTTTCCTTTTGGTGGCTGAGAGCGGAGTCCTGTGTTCTCAGGAAAGGTAAGATGAAAAGAGTAAAAATATTTAGGGAAGAATGGGATACTGTGTATACTTAAGCTGTGTTTTTTTCCCCAGTGGTGTGGTTTTGAAATTTATTTGCTGACTTAGTGCAAGAAATCTGGTCCTAAAGAGTTACAGTCCAGGGGTCCAAGCCTCAAATGCCTCCGAAGTCCGGCAGGTAACAAGCCATGAAGGGTAGGAGATGTCAACTCCAATCTTAGGAATGTTCTTCACTTTCACAGATCTTGCAATCTCCCTTTTTATCTGGAAATATAAGACCCTCTTGGTCCATCATTTTCTTACTGTTGATAGAGAAATATTTCTCTAAGAGAAGAAGCAGTCCAAGCATGGTAAATGGCAGTGACACTTGTGCTTGGTCTTTAGGGAGACCAATCTGAGAGCCATGCCCCTCTAAGGGGGGGTAGCTACTACCCAGCTCCATCCAGCTGTTGTCCTTGAGGCCCAGTGTTACCAGATCTTGTTATTTTAAGGAGTGCAAAGGTAAAATCTTGGCTTTCTTCCTTTTAACTTACAATGACAGTTAAATCTTGAACAACACAGATTTGAACTGCACAGGTTCACTTATGCCCAGATTATTTACAGCACTATAAATGTATTTTTTTCTTCCATAATGATTTTATTGACATTTTCCTTTCTCTAGCTTTATTGTAAGAATACAGCATACAGGGGCGCCTCTGTATCTCAGTCGATTGAGTGTCCAACTCTTGATTTTTTGGCTCAGGTCATGATCTTGGGTTGTGGGATTCTCTCTCTCTGCCCCTCTCCTCAACTTGCATGCATGTTCTTTCTGTTTCTCTAAAAAAGAAAAGAATACAGTATATAATACATATAAAATATGTGTTAACTGGTTATGCTATTGGTAAGGCTTCTGGTCAACAAGAGGCTCTTGGTAGTTCAGTTTTAGGGAAGTGAAAAGTTATACGGGGAGTTTTGACTGAGTGGCAGGTAGGCACCCCTAACCCGTGTTGTTCAAGGGTCTACTGTAGTTCTAGATTCACAGGAAGTGAAAAAGGCTGTAGGCCCTGTATGTCCTTCTCCCTGCTTCCATTGGTGGTAGCACCTTACATAATTACAGCTCAGCATCAAGACCAGGAAATGGGCACTGTTGCAATCTACTGTCCTTACAGGGGGTTTGCTAGTTCAGTTTATGTACGTGCTCATTTGTGTGTACACATGCATGTGCGTGTGTTCTGTGCAGTTTTATCAAGTGCAGACTTGTGTAACCACCTCTACAGACAAAGTCTTTGGCTTTTAAATTGTGCAGGTATATCAAAAACTCTTTGGGTCTAAAGTACATGCGGTAGGCCAGGTGTGGCCTTCTGAGCCTTCAGTTTTCAGCCTCTGTTCTAGTCTCGCACTTTCATTTTTTTTTTTTTATTCACATAAAATTCATGTAACACAGGATTCACTACTTTAACCCTTTTAAAGTATTCAGTGTTTTTTAGGATATCCACAGTGTTGTACAACTATTTCCACTACCTAATCCAGAACGTTTTCATCACCCCGAGAAGAAACCTGTATCCATTAGCATTCACTCCTTCCGTCCTTCCCCTTAGTCCCTGACAACCACGTATCTACTTTCTGTTTTTATGGATTTCTTCTTCTGGACATTTCATGCAAATGGAATCATACTACTCTATATACTGGTCTTTTGTGTCTGACGAGCCCTTTCATTTTATAGAGAATGAGACTTGGGGCCAGAGGGCAAAAGTGATGTGCCCACTAATATACAGCTAGTGAGTGGCCAAGTCTTTACTTGAACCCAGAACCACTACTCTTGGTACCATATCTTTGTGCCTCTCACCATTCAGGTGTTTGTTTTTATAATATGATGATAAAACTGCCACCCCAGCTATTTTCACTTGGTTTTAATTAACATGCTACCAACAGAATGTCTTCTGTTACTTGTGCTGAGTGTTAAGGTTCTTTAGGGAATCACTGTGGAAATGAAAACTGTCAAAGAGAAAATAGAACAATTCAATTTAGTATGCTTTTTAAAAAAAGTTTATTTATTTTGAGAGAGAGAAAGAGAGCAGAAGAGGGTCAGAGAGAGCAGGGGGAGAGAGAGAATCCCAAGCAGGCTCCATGCTGTCAGCACAGAGCCTGACGCAGGACTCAATCTCACGAACCATGAGATCATGACCTGATCCTAAACCAAGAGTCAGTGCTTAGCCAGCTGAGCCACCCAGGCACCCCAATTTAGTATGCTTTTACTGAGTACCTCTTGTGTGCTAGGTTCAGGACCAACAGGGATGAGTTAGACTGGACCCTAACCATCAAGGAATAGTCAGATGAGAGAAACAGAAGAAAGAATTTCAGGATATTAGGGTAAATATCATGACTGTAGGGTAGAGGGAAAGGGCACCAGGTCCAATGTGGGGAGCTTTGAGAAATGAGAGGAAGTTAACAGGTACTGAGACAGGAGATGCCTGAGCAAAGGTTGAGACTTTAGGAGTTGTAGGTCTGCACACTTGAGCTGTGAGCTGATTGGTAGTGATGGAGCAGGAAATGGGGAGCTGGGGTATTGGAAACACAGCTGGAAGAGTGTGCTTGGGTCAGAGTCCTGAAGGTCAGCTACCCTTGTGGATGTCTGAAACTTTAAAGCTCGGGATGGCTGAATAGAAGCAGAGTAGGAGAAGCCAAAGTTGGGAATTGAGTCTCCAGGGGAATAACCAAGTCTGAGCAGTTGGGGTAGGGAGTGGGATATAGGGTGGTGGACCTAGTACCTAACTATCAACAAGATTGAGAAGAATCAAGGCAAGGGAAGCCAGGAGACCATTCCAGAAGCCATGCCATGATGAAGTCATGTCATAGGACATGTTTGGAGAGCTCTCAGTCCTGTTTCCAATGGCCTGCCTCCACCTCCTTGTTCACCCACTTAGCAGTGATTTATTGAGCACTTGCTTTGTGCTGGGGTTACAGCAGTGAACAAGTCAGGCAAGATTCCTGCCCCCTGGAGGGGAGCATGGATAAATGAGGTAATTACGGATTGTGATAGTCCTACCGAAAAAGTAGCTTTTGCTGGTAGGACTAAGGTTAGGCAGTCTGGGCTGGCCTGAGTCAAGAGGTGATATTGGATCTGAGTTCCCAATGGTGAGAATACCCCAGCCACGGCAAGAGCCAGGGAAAGAGCCTTGCAGGCAGAGAGAACAGCAATTGCAAAGACCCTAGAGGGAAGGAGTCCCTGGCCATCTGCAGGAGTACTCTGGGCTTTGTCAAGGTTTCCTTGGGTGGCAGGGGGGTGGGAGGAGGACAGTGGGGCAAATCAGAACAGGTATTTTGTGGAGGGTATCCTGTCTCAGGAGGGGAGGAGGGAGGGAACCTTCCTGAGGAAGAAAAACATATCCCAGTGGAAGAAAGTATGAAATCACTCATACTTAAATGATTCATTTAAAGTAGGCGTGCTTTTTTTTTTTTTTATGGGGGAGCTAAAAATTATTTTGCTATTTTTCAACTAATTTTATTCTATTTTATGAGCTTTGTGTTGTTCACAGAACTTGGAAACCTTCATTCTGCTTCCTACTGAAACTGGAGTAGGTGGGAGGGCTTTTTAAAGTGTCCCAAACCCACTTTCCTCTGCCAGTGGGTCTGGAGGGAGGACAACTGGGCAGTGGGACCAGGGACAAGACTTGGTTGAGGTACCTTGGCACTGAGCATTTTGGAAGCTTCAGTGGTGCTGGATGTGGCACTGTTTACTGTGCCAGCGGGGATTTGTTCTGGGAAATAGGGAAACGCTTTCTGGGCCAGTAAAGGGGTTCATTTTGCATATATTAGAAAATCATCTTGAATAAAATGATTAAAAAAAACACTGCACAAAAGAAATAAAGATAATTGTTCTGATTTGTTTCCTTCCCGAGTTGGTCAGCCTCAAGGCCAGTTGGGGATTTTTCCAATTCTAGACTAGCTTTCTGAGCAGAGTTCTTCCGAGTCCACTAAATTAGTGGGCTAATTAGTGGGTGCCTAGATTTCAGAGGCTAGTGGCAGGCCTGAGTAGTTAAGAGATGGGTTGGCTTGACTATCCTTCAGCTGAGAGATATGAAATTTGAGGTATATCATGAAGGAACATGGAGGGTTTGAAGGCGTTATATTGGCATACAGTGATTAGCCAGGCAAACAAGCTAAAAGACTCCTTAAAGGGTAAACAACAGAAGAGGTAAGTGCAAATCAGTGCTTAGTACTATGAAGGAGAGGTACATGGTGTTCTGGGGGACCAGAACTGTTTGGATGGTCCAGGTGTTTGGTAGGAATGAAAGTGGCTAACATGACTTTTACAACATCTAGCATTATTCTATATTCTTGGGATAAAGTAGAGAGGAGGATGTAAATGAGAGAGGTGATGGTTCAAAGGCAACTTGTGTGATTTCTTTTGGAAGGATGGGTCAGAGAAATGTCTTGTTTTAGGCAAGGACGTAATAATACTGCAGGGAAACAATGGATCGCCTAAAAATTAAAGACTGCAGAAGGGACAGATTAGTGTCTTGAGCTTTTCCTAGACTTCCTGTCCCACCTTTGTTCTTCCTAATTTGCAATATGGCTCAAGGTGGGGGGGGGCCCTTAGGTTGAAGGGGATGTGTAAGAGTGTCCTTGTTCTGGTGAAGGATACTATGGGTTGCTGCTGGGCCTTGCAATCAGGAGGGCTGATGTTGGTCAGCTGTGGGTTTCTCTGGTGCTGGGCTGTGAAGGTCACCTGGTAGCATCTGGTGATGTCAAGAAAGAGGTCTTTCTAGGCTGGCCCATTCATGGAACTAGCTTACTCCCATCTGTCATCTTTGTGGCACACAGCATTTACTTTGCCATTCTTGACTTGAGATGCCTCAGGCCGTTACTTAACCACAAAGTGGGAATCTGGAAAGAGAAATGCTCAGCTGGCTTGGCAGGTTTCTAGGCATTGCAGTGATCTTCAGCATTCTGCTGTTTGGTGGGCAGTAAGGACTCGAGGCAGAGTACTTTGTGCCTTGGAGCCATTCCTTGAAGACCACCGTGATGACTGGATGCTTCCAGACCCTGTGCCCTGGCAGGGTGAGCCTACATAGGTGTGAGGGCTCAGATATGCTGAGGCTGGACAACTCCACTGAGTTTATCTGGAGGCACTGGCATTAGGTCATGGTATACAAGGACTGAGGCAGAGGGGGGCCCCTTCACTGGCTGCTGGCATTCTATGTTTTTATTTTTTAAACATTTTTTAAGTTTGTTTATTTTGAGAGAGAGAGAGTGCGCACACAAGCAGTGGTGAAGGGCAAAGAGAGAGAATCCCAAGTAGGCTCCGCGTTGTCAGTGCAGAGCTCCATGTGGGGCTCGATCTCAAAAAATGTGAGATTGTGATCTACGCTGAAATCAAGAGTTGGATGCTCAACTGCTCAACCGCTCAACTGACTGAGCCATCCGGGTGCCCCTCTATGTTTATTTAATAGAGTAAAAGGAGTTAAGGTGTGCCTGGGTGACTCAGTCGGTTGAGCACCCAACTCTTGATTTCGGCTCAGGTCATGATCTCAGGGTCATGAGATGGAACCCTGCGTGGGGCTCTTCACTGACAACGTAGACCTTGCTTGGGATTCTTTCTCCCTCTCTCTCTGTCTCTCTCCCACTTCCCTGCTTGCATGCGCTCTCTCTCTCTCTCTCTCTCTCTCTCTCTCTCAAAATAAATAAACATAAAAAAAAGAATAAAAGGAGTTAAGTGTTGTTTCACATAATGTGATGTAGGGAGTAGGTAAACATACTGAGAGTATACAACTCCCCCAAAGCCTGAGTCCTTGCATCCTGCCCAGAGGATGCTGAATTAATGACCTCGCGGAGATTGTTCTGGAGCTTCTGAGTGAAAGATACTTTTTTCCAAATGAGTAGGAGTCTGCGTGTCAGAGTCACCTGAACAAAGCCTGGGCCTCCAAATCAGAGATTCTGATTTAATAGGTCTGCAGCCCAGTATTTTTTTTTTTTTTTTTTTCCTGGTGATTCTAATTTCAGCCAGATTTGGGAACCTTCCCACCAGTTACAGATCCAGGGAAGCTCTTCCCACTCCTGAGGTGACTTTTGCCTCCTTGCTTGCCCATACTGGCCTTGAACCCTGAGCCCTAACCATGGGCACATGTTTGGTCTTCACTCCTCTTTATGTCCCTTTCCAAAATGTGTCTTTTGGGGTGCTACCCCCTGGCTTTGCTTCAGCCTAGATTGGGGCTGGTGACTCATCTCTTTCTTATCCATGAAGAACAGGAGAACTGCATCTGGAAATTTTGATGAGCAGATATTCTGGGACATTTTCTTAACAAAACTTCCTGCTTGAGGCTTGACTGTGTAGTAGATTCTGGCCATAGAAATCCAGGCCCTGAGGTAGAGGCGGGATGGTTTGTGACTGGCACAGGGAAAAAAAAAACTATCAGCTGTCTTCTCAGAGACACGATGGAAGTACTGTCAGTATTTCTGCCACCATGTTTTCGGCCCTGCTGACTCTGGGACAGCATTGGTTACCCTGCGGGAGTCCTCGGTGGGCATTGTCAGGGAATAGGGCTGATTTGGTGGCATTCTTGAAATGGGTGCTTGGCGAGACAAACATCCAAGAGTACACATGACATCTCAGCAGTTGTTGGGTCAGGTGGCAGGAGTTTTTAAGACCAGCAAGATAACATGAGATCTGGACAAGACCAAGTTGGAGGGGCTGTTCACTCCTTGCTCTTGCTCCTCTTGTCCCATGGCCTGTGAGTCCTACCTTCCCCTCTTTTCTCCCCGCTGCCTGTTCCCCTCCCTTCCCTGCTTTAGGATTTCCTGAGTGTCTGCCCATGACAGGAAGTGTCCGTTCACCTTGGCTGCACCAGGAAACCCAGCTCAGTGCTCCCAGAACGCCTGTGCCCACCCCGATCTTCAGGTTTACCCATTGTGTTAGAACTCTTCTTGAGTGTCAGATCGTTTACCTTGACAGAGCAACTTAAGGGCAAGGACTGGGTCTGGTTCGTCTTTGCCTTTTCATCACCTTGCACACTGCCCGGTGTGTAATAGGGTTCGTAAATAATCTGTTGCATGATCAACGAATCCATACATTCTTTGAGGGATGATATAAATAACTCTTACCAAGATCTTATAGTTGAACATTGTTCGTCTATTACAGTCTAGTAACTATATATAAGCTAATTGATAGCTTTGTATTCAAAATGCATTTTAAGGGACATTTTTCTAGCATATAGAGTATTTCAGACAGCTTGGGACATTAACTGAGCACTTTTGAGGTAGTAGATGCATTGTGTTTATGAGAATTTTTTTTTTTTTTTTTTTTTGTAATTAAAGGAGCAATGTTACTGAAAATGTCACATTAGGAAGTGAACCCTTAGGGCACCTGATGGAACTTACCTTCATTTGTCAAAGGAGAGTATGACAGGCCTTTCAGTAGAGTGAGTTGGATAATTCAACTGTATCTCCTTGAATTTAATATTGGCTTTAAAAGACCCACATGTACACACATGTGTATGTGTGTGTGTGTGTGTGTATTTAAAATATTTTTTGTTTTATAATATAAGGCAGGGGCGCCTGGGTGGCTCAGTCAGTTAAGCATCTGACTCTTGATTTTGGCTCAGGTCATGATCTCACAGCTCATGAGATGGAGCCCTGCATTCAGCTCTGCACTGACAGTGTGGAACCTGTTAGGGTTTCCCTTGCTCCCCCTCTCTCTGCCCCTCCCTTGCTTGCCCCCCCAATAAATAAATAAACATTAAAAATATATGTAAGATAACTATGCGGCTTGGGGCTCCTGGATGGCTCAGTCGGTTAAGCGTCCAACTTTGGCTCAGGTCATGATCTTACTGCTCGTGAGTTCAAGCCCCGTGTCCGGCTCTGTGTTGACAGCTTGGGCTCCAGGCTCCAAGCCTGCTTCAGATTCTGTGTCTGTCTCTCTGCCCTTCCCCTGCTTGCACTCTGATTCTCTCTCTCTCTCTCTAAAATATAAAATAAAACATTTTAAAAATTAAAAAAAAAGAGATAACTAAGCAGTGGGACATAGTCAAAGAGTTCTGGATTGGCAATCAAGAGACCCAGGTTCTAGAATTAGCTCTGCTTCTGTGGGAGTAGGCAAGTCAGTTTCCTGCTTAGGCTTTTATAATATGAAAGTGTTGTGCTTGTTCAGGGATTGCAAATGTCTGCAAGAATGGGGTTACTAACTTAAGTTGCTGTATGTGCTATACCATTTTTCTTTCTCTTAGAACCCTGTCCCCTTTTTCTTTTATGTTCCCACTTCTGTTAAGTTGAGGGAAATATTTCTGTATCACACACACACACAAGAAGACCAAGAAACCCAGTAATATAAGGGCAATGATAATCACAGCTCTCTCCATGGTGAGGCGTTAGGGAGTGGTAGGGACTGTGGCATATTGGAGTAGCCAAGCCTGCTTATGAAGGGCAGCTATCACTTAGCACACCCGATCGTTTTTAGATGTATATGTGGACCATGTTGACTGTTTTTTTTTCCCCCTAAGAGAACTCATAAGTCTGGGTTTTATGTCACCTCTCTGATGTTTAAGTTTTGGCTTAAATTTTCTAAGCCCATCCTTCAGATCAATGTAATACTACTATAGGCTAGGTGTAGCCCACTGGGCTTTCAGTTTGGGATCCCTGTTATAGATGATCTCTAAAGCTTCTTTCTGCCCAAGCAAGGCCCATCTGATTCTAATGGGGACCATTTCAGCTGGTGAACTAAAGATTGTTGTTCTAGTTGGGGAAGATAGTGGGGCTAGAAGAGGAGTATGGGGGCTTAGGCCTAACCAGGATGCCTGCCAATTGGTGTTTTGGCTGGCCGCCTCCCCTTGTGGAGAGACCACAGGGTGCCTGATTCATACCAGATGTTTTGTTTGTCATTGCAGGAGTTGGCATTTGTTGGAAGAGTTTGTGAAACCTTCTCTCTGCCCAGAGCTCCGGGACCAATGCATCTTCCCACCACCTTAAACCACTGGTAAATATGTTCTGTTTTGTTTCTTCTTTTGCAGCAAAGGGAACTATTTTTGGTGCACTATAGAATGTGATTTTGGGAGAACCACACTGTCCTTACTGTTCTAGAAGGAAGAACGCTGGGCTGGGCCTAGGCATATCTGGGTTCTGGTACCTACTTGGTTGTGCCATTTTTACTGTGCGATCTTAGGTGAATTGTTTGACCTCTCTGGGCCCTAGACAGAGAAATGAATCCTATCCTGCTAAAAGAGATATGCAAGCGGGATTGCTTCCAAGGGAGTAAAGTGCTGGGCAAGTATAAAGTAACCCTATTTAGCTGTGAGATGTAGAGCTGGGTAATTCTAAGCGAACAAATTAACATGTGAACACGTATGTTGGAAACATGGACTTAAATACCTATTTTCTGAGTCTTCCAGAGTGGTGTTTCAAGACATTTGCATTTTCCGTTTTTCCCCCTTCCTACCACTGCTGCAGCTGCCGTTTTCTTGAAAGGTTGAATTAACTGCACTTCACAATTACCTTCATTTTGGAGATCAGATAATTTCAGTTAACAAATGTTTTTCTTTCCAAAAGAAACTTAATTACTCCTCACAGCAGGTAAGCGCCTTGCTTCTGTGGCAGTTGAAAGAGGCAAAAATATATCCTTCACAAGAGCGTGTCCGTGCCGAGAAGAGGGTGCTTCAAGGTATGCTAGCTAGCTGAAGGTCACGTGAAGGACTCCCATGAACTGTATGAGGGGAAGGACCATCATGAGCCAGGGAGACAGTATGACCCTGTGTGTCTTGATTCCCGCCACACTATTGAGAAAAGCCCGTGTGTTTTCTCACTGGCTGGTCAGCTTGCCACCATGTGGACCAGGTGCTGGGATGACCCGGTGAGACAAGTTCCGGGGGCCTGGCCACATGGGGAGCTTGCTAAATGCTGGGGGTTGGTGCAGGAAGGACAGGCGGTTAGGACAGACAGGCCCAGGATTGGGGACCCCACTCGGGCATGAGAGCCTGACCAGATTGCTATGTCTAAAGGGACACAATGGACATTCTGCGTCCCACAGCCAGAGTCCCATCTGGCAGGCAAGAAGAGCTCCATGGTGGGGGTCCTCAGAGAACCGTTTGGTCTCAGGTGGGTGGGACACTACCCATTCAGCAAATATGTGTTAATGCCTACTCTGTGCCAAGGCACTGCTCTGGGCACTGGAGATTCACTGGTCTAAAGGCAGACTTTGTCCACAGCTCTGAAGCTTAGATTCGAGTAGGGTGGCAAACAAGAATGTGAGCTCCATGACGGCAGAGATCTTTGCTTATCTTATTCACTGGATATCCCCAGCTCTTAGAAGAGCACCTTGCATGCAAACATGATGGGTACTCACTAAAAATTGTTTTATGGACAAAGTAGATCACTAAATAGATAATATCAGGTGGTAATAGGTGCCATGGAGGAAAAAAAAAAAAGTGAGAGCCACCCCACTTTGTGTTTTTTGTTTTGTTTTGTTTTGAGGGGCTGGAGGGACTATTTTTGAAAGAGTGGCCTGAGAAGACTTCTGTGCATGGGAGAGAGAGGGAGAATATTCTGTGCAAAAAATCTGAATGGAGTGAAGGAATCTAGGGGGAAGTGTGTAGGCAGAGGGAACAGTGAGCGAAAGAGAAAAGCCTTTGACGTAAACTGAGCTTGGCATGATAGGAGAACAGGAGGGCAGCCAGTTTGGCTAGCCTTGAACTGGGAGGTAGGTATGGGGAGGGAGAGTGATATGAAATGAGATCAGTGGCAGGTGGGAGCCAGATCTTGTAGGCCACGATAAGGAGAGTGTGATTAGACACCACTGGAGAGTTTGAACGGAATTATTTGTGCTTTACAATTATTTTCCTGGGTCCTGAGTGGAGAATAGACTTTGGGGTCAAGAGGAGAATCATAACCTGAAGGGGTCCAGGCAGGAGATAAGGGCATGGCTTGGATTAGTGTGGTGAACTCAGGATATATTTTGAAGGTCATGCCTGCTGGATTGGTGTGGGGTGTAAGCAGAAAGAGTCCAGGATGAGCCCAGTGTTTTTGGCTGGGTGAATGATGTTGCTGTTTACTGAGATGGGGAACAAAGAGGGATATATGTGACGGTGTTTGGGGGCGGGGGACCTGAGGGTTCAGTTCAGGCATGTTAAGTTTGAGATGCCCATTTGCTTTTCTCATGGAGATCTAGAATTGGCTGGGGCTGGAGATGGTCCCTTTGAGAGTCATCAGCATGTAGATGGTATTTAAAAGCTATGAGGCTGAATGAGATTACTTAGGTAGAGAAAGCAGTGCGAGGTAGGATTTGGACAGAGAAAGAGGCAAAGGGTTGGTTTTCCATAGAAAACCCCTAAGAAGTAAATGGAGACACATGCTAATGAATATGGTATGATTTCATGTAATACAAATATAGATTATTCAAATGAGATAATGATATAAAAGTAGTAAGGTCTCACCTTATATTAAAAAAAAAAACTTGAAGTGCTGTGACTCCCCAAACCAAGAAAATTAGTTTTAGAGTTGTGTAATTTTAAATCAGGTCAGCTGAGAGAATTATAAACTACATTTATGCAGCTGGCACGTGGCTGTGCTTTCGGCTGGCAGGCAGAAGGTTCCAGCATCCTTTGCCATTAATAGCATGTAAACTACACTGTTCTTTATCTGTACTGCCACTTCTGCAAGCCATTTTGATGACTAAGTTTAATTCACTGTTAATATGTTTCAGGTTTTTCATCCTGTAATCATACCATCCAAAAGTTCATTAAACGAAGGCTCGCGAGCGTGTAAAACCATGCACGAAGATCAGTACTTCTGCAATCAGAGTTAGAAGTGATTCTGTTAAAAGGTCAAAGAGGCCTTTCTTTGTTTGCAGAACCACAATTTAGGAAATATTTAGAATATCGCTGAAATATTAAGATAAACTATATCGCAGCAAAAATATACCCTGATGCTTGTAGTAGACGTATGTGTTTCAGGTACCGCCCATATCCCTCAACTGCCATTGACTGACAGGAGAAAATCAGTTCTGAATCATATACATTTTTATCTATTTGTGGGCTCTGGGCACAAAATGCACCTGCTACATACAGTTTTTGTCTGTTTCTTAGAGAATTCGCCCCATTGAGCTTCCTGCACATTCTCATTGGGCTCTTTAGTTTTTCCATTTTCACACTGCCTGGTGAGTTTGTTTAGTCTTGTTATCTCTGGTCCCCATAGAAATTTTTGCCCTCTTCTTGAAGTTGCTGCCCAAAGTTGGCCTGCCTCCTCCCTCTTGCCCTGGGCTTCGGGCCCCACCCATCTTTGACTGCCCTAGTGAGCCTCCCAGCTTAGCCCTCCCCAGAGGCTTTTCAGGATTCTTTAGGAATCCCTTGTTTGGGGAGACTTTCACCTTTTTCCCCCAGGCCTGGTCTTTACATGCTTTTTGTGGACTTGACAAAAAAAATAGGAAACCAGGGTCCTGTTGAGGGCAATGTGATAAACAACTGTTCTAGAATGTACTGTTTCAAATTGCTTGGGCAATGGGCCGCCCTAACTTGTGTTTTCATGTATTTCAAAACCCTTGTATCTCAGTGAAAATATTCTCAATGGGACTTCTGGAGCATCTTATAGTAATATGCGTTGGTTATGTACAATTCTATATCTATAGCAAATGATTTATGGTGAAATGAAGGTTTCGATTGAAGGGTATTTATTCATGACAACTGACATCAATCCTGGTTTTAATTTGTCTTTTCCTAAGACACCATTAAAAAATGGTGGTATCCTTGCGGCGCCTGGGTGGATCAGTCAGTTAAGCGTCCAACTTCAGCTCAGGTCATGATCTCAAGGCTCATGAGTTTGATCTCAAGGCTCTGCGTCGGGCTCTGTGCTGACAGCTCGGATACTGTGTTTCCCTGTTTCTCTGCCCCTCCCCTGCTCATACTCTGTCTGTCTGTCTCTCTCTCTCTCTCTCTCTCTCAAAAAAAAAAAAATAATAATAAAAATAAGCATTAAGAAAAATTAAAAAAAAAAGATATTTAAAAATGGTGATATCCTCCTTAAGGTGAAAAGCAAAACAGTGCTTCAGTGCCTGTATGCATGTAGACCATCTCAGGAGGAGATGCTAGAGAGGGGTAGCTTTTTGGGGAGGGCCATGGTATAAGAAAGAGACTTCTTTTCACTCTATACCCCTTTTATACTAACAAAAAAAAAAAAAAAAAAGAGCTGCCCAAAGTGGAGTCACTTGTGCTAAGACTCACATCAACAAACCAAGGCTTAATACCTAACCTAATTATGTAACTTTTAATAGTCAATCAGGAATTACCTGCTCTGCAGTAATAAGAAGGTAATCTGCCTGATAGATACCCCTCTCCCCCTCCCCCTCCCCGCCTCCCCCCAAAAGAAGGTGACCTTGCCTGGGACGACCTACTCTTTGCTAGAACAGCTTTGCACCACGTCCTTCTGCCTATAAAAATCTTCCATTTTGTATAGTTTCTCAGAGCTCCTTTCTGCTAGAGGGGATGTTGACTGATTTGTGAATCATTGGATAAAATCTGTAAGATCTTTAAATGTACTCCATTATTTTGCTTTTTAACAACTTCTAAATTTTTTTATATCATGTTTATGTATTAACTTTAAAAAGCATGATAGTATCCCTTTTAACCTTTAATACATGATCCCGAAAACTTACAGTTCCTTCGTTAACTTGGTTTTCTAAGTGCCCTTGCTCGATGTATATTTAGATTGAAAACGTTGCCTGTTCAGTGTCTGTTGCCTTTATTTGTTCTGAGCCTCTGTGTTCATCAGCAGGTTGAGACTAGGCTTCTATAACTTGAATTTCAAATTTTTTGCATATATTTTGCATATGTCAGCCCCATTGCTTTCTTTCCTCCTTCTTTCCCTTCTTTCAGAAAGGATTTAATCAGGCTGTTTCTGGCCAATATTTTATTCCACAGCTTTAGACAAATATGAATTTGAAATGAGGTGACCTTGCCATGAATTGAACCACAAATTATGCTGTTTAAACCGACATCTCTCTGCTGCCCTTTGGAGCAAAATATTGTTGCGTTGCGGAACAGGACGTGGAATTTGGAATCCGGTGGTTGAGAGTTTCTAACCCCAGAGCTCAGTCAAATTTAAAAGCAACCCTAACTCATTTTCCTTAAGAATCTCAGCTACTGGAGGGAAATGCTCAACATGGAATTTACGTGAGTTGTCACCTTTCCTTAAGTGAAGGCTGGAATTCAGGGTCGAATACCAACGTTGCCAGTCACTATGCTGTTGTTGGGCAGCTGTGTGTGCTGTTGGGGACAGCTTCTGCAGAGGTCATTGTCTAAAAAAGTATCTCCCTGGACTTGCTGTATTGGTTTGTGTCACCAGAGTTTCAAACAGGCACTTTCTGGCCAAAGTTACTTTGTCCTGTAAAGAGATGATACCCATTTCAAGCAGCAGCGACATTTTTGAGGTGTTGCTCTTTCTCCAGAAGATTTACACCTTTGATTTTGTACTTTTTAAACAGGCAGTTTTATCACATTTGCCGGCCACGTGTATAAACAAGATATTTTCTCCTTTTCCATCCAGTGACTACAACTAAAAAGTGAGAAACCTCTTTTGCCTTTCTTTTTCCTCCCTGGTTTGGGGAAGTAAACATTAGATCATACGTGGGGCTGTCACAAAAACAGGGAGCTCATCATCATCTCCTGTGATTCCTGAACATCATGGGAAGAAGTCCCTCTGAGTGCTCCACTGACTAAATTAGACAAGGCACCATCTGATACCTGCTTCACAGCAGTGCCCTCATCCTGCAGTCTCCTTATCAACGTGGAGATGACTCACTCTGTTTTCCTCACTCAGAGAGATTTGCTCTGGTTTGCTGATTATGGCAGTGATTAAATAAAAAATGGTTCCTACAGAGGTATGCTTGAAAAAATAACTGCATTATTTTTGCTTGAACTTGCACAATTGAACTTTCATATTACAGTCAGTTAGGTACTGGTTCTTAGGCTTTTTTGGGAGAGGGGTCAAGACCCCTCTAAGGCACATATGCACATTGCCTAATTTGCATATATAATGGCTTCGCACCCCTCCACCCAGTTATCATGCCTTCTAACTTAGTCACACAAACCATTAGCATATTATTATAAGAGTGATTCTGAGCAGCAGGTTACCTGCTCTGGATGGCATTTCTGTTAGAGAAAGATTAAGGAAGATAGCTATGTTCAAAGCAGCCTAAGTTTATTGAAATTTGCAACTGCCAGAATTGGCTCGATATGGACTCAACAGCTGGAAATACTCTTCTATGAATTGCTTTTCTTTTTAGTTTATTATTTTGAGAGAGAAAGTGAGCATGAGTAGAGTAGGGGCAGAGAGAGAGAGGGAGAGAGAATCCCAAGCAAGCTCTGTGCTGTCAACACAGAGCCCAACACGGGGCTCAGTCCCACGAACCACAGAGATCATGACCTGAGCCGAAATCAAGAGTCAGACACTCAACCACCTGAGCCACCCAGGCGCCTCAAATTGCTATTATTTTAATAAAAAAGGGAAAGAGGTACTTTTACCCTTTTTGCTTTCCAACAGCTAATCTCATGTTTTTCTCAAATTCATTTATTCCCTCTTCTCACCTCCCTGTTCAAGAGAAAAGTTATTATGGAGAAATATAGGTTAAAAAAAAAAAAAGCATATAGAGCTCAGTCTTCATTTTCCAACCAAGTTTGTGTTTCTAGATGTTGCATTTGTTCCCTGAGTTAATTACGTTTATAAGCATCCTGTCTGTTGTGGCAGGTTACAGACTAGCTGCCCAGGAAACACCAGTTTTAAGTATTTGAAGTAAGTGGCCAGAATTTTAAAAGTGAGGCAATTTCATATAATTTTATTTCTAACTCCTCTTGACCGAGTATCTTGCAGTATCAGGCCGTATCCTTGCGTGGAGCAGAGTGGGCTAAACGGAGGACCAACGGTTGTCCCTCTTGTGGGGGCCTTCAGGGCCCAGTTTGCTGCAGTCCCCGCATACCACTTGTCACCTGCTTAGCTCGCTCAGGCTTTTGGTTTTGTAACCTGTGACTTATGGTTTCAGTTTCAAATCTTACCTCAAAGAATCAGCGGATCTGGAGGCTCAACAAAACATTGTTTTGGTATCCTCCTTTGTAAATTACAGAAACTAAATTCAAAATGATAAGGAGAGGGGTGCCTGGGTGGCTCAATCAGTTAAGTGTCCGACTTTGGCTCAGGTCATGATCTCACAGTTCATGGGTTTGAGCCCTACATCGGGCTCTCTGTGTCACCTCAGAGCCCCCTTCGGATTCTCTGTCCCCCTTTCTCTCTGCCCCTCCTCAACTTGTGCTCCCTCTCTCCCTCTCTCAAAAATAAACAAACATTAAAAAATGTTTAAATAAAATGATTGGGAGAAAAACGGTTGGGGCAGTGGAGTAGTGAAACAAATATTTTTTTCTTCAAGAGATTTGTGTGTTTTTTAATAAGAGGAAGGAAAGAAAGCAATAATGTAATTTTTAGAGTATTCTTTACAAATACCAAATGATTAGATTAGTTTTGAAACATATCATGTATTCTACATAATGTGGTTTGCTCATAAAATTACCATATTGGGAACATTTATATAAATCTAATTAGATTTTTTTCTCTTAAATATTTTCCTTTTTCTTTCTTCAAATGGAACTGAATTACTGAACTTGAAGGAGCTGAACATTTCTTAAGTTTTTTTTATAATAAGATCAAAATATAAAACTGGATGACAGAAGTCACCATTTTCACGAAACAGTTGTTAGTTTTTGAGCCCTGGTACCTTCCAAAGTAATGAGTAGATTACAGGAAAGGAACTTCACACAAATGAGACCAAGCCAACAAACCAACCTCAGATTTTAATAACCATGTGAACTAACCATTACCATTTTATGAACTTTGTGATAGGCAGTTTCTGTTTTTTTCTAAGAATTCCTTTTTTTCCCCCTCTTAAAATCATTCTTGTAACCTTCTGAAAATGGGATGCTAGCCAGGATGCCGACAACATCTCCGTCCTTTAGCTTTCTGGTTTTAGAGTGCAAGCCCATCACAGAGGAGTCTGGGCTTCTCACCCTGGCCACCCTGACTTGCCACCTACCTTAGAACAACATACCCTCTCTGGGCTTCATTTTTTTTCTTATATAAAATGAGATCATATTTGGGTTAGCTGTGAAGAATTCTCTGACATGTAGCAAACCCTTCGTTCTGGGCATAAGTTTTGGGAAACTCTGGTGTCCTGGCCAGACAAGTTCTATGGGGCTAGAAGAGCAGAGTCTCAGTGGAGAGGGGTTCCTCATGGTTGCCTCGAATAGACATGGAAGAGCTAAGTACAATGAGGTTTGTACTCAACAAGCTCACGGCATGACCCTCAACCCACCATTCTGGGAGAGGACTCTGGACCTCTGCTTAGTAGACAGGACAGAAGCGAATTAGGAAGAATTTTATCTTCTTGGCATTGTGTAGAATATTTCCAACCTTTGGTGCTCCCAGGTCTATGAGTGGACTCACGTTTGCTGTTCGGATTATCTTTACACTTGAATTATACGATCCGGGGTCGTACTTTTCCTTTCTTTGTGGCAGTCCGACACCAGTTACATACCATCTCTTGGCCATTACGTGGCAAAACTGTTGACCTGAACAAAAAGTAAATGGCAAGTGGAGAGGTTTTAGCTGAGTAAACGATACATGTTATAGAACATGGTCAACACAGGACGGTGCCATAGAGGTTGCTGTGGGTGTTTTGTGGTGGGCCTGGGTCTGCAGTTAGCGGAGAGTGTGGTGTTCTGCTTGTCATTGGTTGGCAGCTTCTAATGGCACTTGGAGCATGGAAATATAAATATATGCACATACACTGCAACATATGTAATATACATGAAATGTATTGTGTGTGTTTTATTTATATCAAATATATTGTGTTTTTTAGGAAATTTATGTCAGGAATAAATGGCACTGCAATGATTTCAGTGCTGCTTGGGTTATCATTAAAGGGGCTGTGTATGTAGGAGCCCATTAGGGACCAGAGACTAAGCTTGCAAAGGCCTTGCGATTGTTTTAAAAGGCTTTTGACATATTCTAGGCTGCATTCTTGGCTCACATACCTAAAGATACTGTGGATTTTGCAACTCATTAGATCGGCTCTTCAACATTAAGTCAGTGATTTGTTTTGTTTACTCGTTTGTTCAGACAACAGCTATGGAGTACCTAATACCTTACATAGTGCCTTTTGGCATTTGGAACATATCCACGTACCTTAGCCACTCAGGTGTGCTGGTTTCAGAGGCCAGTCAGATGCGCAGGCAACAGCCTGCATTGGTCAGTGACCGTCTTTTGTGCTTGTGAGCAGATATACCCACAGCTTGGCCTGGGCTATTTAGGAAGGAACTCGGGACAGGTGGACAGAAGGGTTGCTATGGGGGCTGGGCTTGGACAGTCGTACCCAGGAACAGAGGGGGTGGGAGTCCTTTGCTGAGCATGAGTGGGGTGGGTGGGATGCGGTTGTGGCTCTGAGGAAGATGGAAACTATTTGGAACAGCTGCCGTGGGTTGGGCACTAGGGGCTGAGCAAGAGCTGAAAGCTAGGCCTGCTGAGTAACTAGGAGGAAGCCGTAGTGGACAGCAGGTGTGGCCTGGCTGTGTGACTCTGGGACAAGTGGAGAGGCTGGGGTGCGGGGTGGCGGTAGGGATTGTCCTGTTGCTTGATGATTGACCTAGTGTAGGCATATGTCAGCAGTGTGAGTGTGGCCGGACAGGGAGCTGTCGAGGGCGTCTGAGGGTGCTGGGCAATACCTCTACTTAGCATGGCTTATAAGGCCCTTTGTGTCTGAGCTACTCCCACCTTGCATGCCCTCTTGGGCCATTCCTGTGTACTTTTATACATATTATTCCCTTGGTCAAATTATTTCCTCCTCCAAGTGTTGGCCCAGGCATCAGTGCTGGGAAGCTGTTCCTGCTTGCACTCGGCTCCAGTCTCTGCTGGGGCAGCTGACCCTTCGCCCCGTCCACATGTCTCTCCCGTGGTACCGTAGAGGCTTGTTCACAGGCTGCTGGCATATGTGGAGCGATGGGTTCATTGAGTAGAGGACTGTCCTAGTACCTAGACGTACAGAATGTGTTCGGTAAATGTTTGCTGAATGGAGGCATAACTGCTGTGTTGCAGTATTAGTTTGTAATATTGGGTACCTATCTATCCATCCATCTATTGGTTGATAGAGTAAACAATACATGTTATAGAACATGGTCAACACAGGACGGTGCCATAGAGGCTGCTGCGGGTGTTTTGTGGTGGGCCTGGGTCTGCAGTTGGCAGAGAGTGTGGTGTTCTGCTTGTCATTGGTTGGCAGCTTCTAATGGCACTTGGAGCATGGAAATATAAATATATGCACATACACTGCAACATATGTAATATACATGAAATGTATTGTGTGTGTATACATATCTTAACTGATAGGTAGATAATATATGTATTAGATATATATTAGATAGATAATATATATGTATAAATATTAGACCTAGAAGAAAACTGTAAGATCAGCTAGTTCAACTTACTCATTTTATAGTTCACGGAGAACTGAAACTCAGAGAGATTGAGTGCCTAACCTGATGTCACACAGCTTGCTCGAGGCAGAGCTAGGACTCAACATCACCTCCCCTGTCTCCAAATGCCATATTCCTTCCACTGTGCCACAGCAGTCTCCGGATGTGTCTGTGCATGACTTAAGTGTGTGAAGACAGCAAGCCTCTGCCTCTGCTAAGTGCGTGGTTGCAGCCTAATGTCACTATTCATGGTGGTGTGTTATCTCATTTTTCTCCTAGGGAGGAAAACTGTGTCCTGACAACCCGAGGACCTTTTCCTCCGCATTGTGCCAGGTTTACAACAGCCCTTACCTCACTGCTTCCCCTTCCCTTTCCGGGTTTGTCCTAGTTTATCTTTGGTTAGGGCGAGCATCAGCAACTGTTTCTAAGTAAATAGAGGAATTGCAGATTCAGGGTTTGTGGTTTCCAACATTCAGTGCTTTGGGCTTCAGCCTGTCCCCTTCTGACTGCTGTCATTGCTACTCCTGTCTCCAGATTGCCCTGATTTAGCATGTGTTCAAGACTGGTAGTGTACAATGGAAGTTTCCTTCCTGGAGCAAGCAGAAGAACTGACAGAGCACTGAAAAAGGGAAGCCTTAGGAGAACGAGAGTGGGCATATGTCTGAACTGTTCTGTATCAGTAAAAAACGAAAACAAACAAACAAACAAACAGGGTATCTGTTGATTTCCAGACCCATCCTTGGAGAATGAGATACATTTTGGTTTGTCTAGAAATGCTTGTTGTGTATTTTCCCTCTCCAAATTTGTCTCTGTGCTTTTGGATAATATTTGATGCTTAGAATGTTCTGTCTAGGGTTAAAGTCTCAGGGTGACAGAGGGTGGGGTGTGGCTGGTTCCCTTACCGCCTATTCATGGATGACGCAGTTTTGTGAGGTTGGTTCCAGGTCACTGCAGATCTTCTTAACTCCCTGCCCATTACCCTTGGTCTGAAGTACCTTAGGGTCAGTTCCAGGACTAGAAGATCTGGACATGAGTTCTGGGGGTGGGGGTGACTGGTTTGAACCTTTGGGCTCATCTGTTAATTAATCAAACAGTACATGGCAAACAAATGCCCATTTTGAAAAAGATGCTTTGGAGACCAGGGTCTTCAGAGTTTTTATTACTTCAGGGAGCTCTTCAACACTGCTCTCTCTTAGCACTTCCATACTCCCCTCACTTTTTTTTTTTTTTTTAAGTAGGATGATGCTCAGTGCCCCCATTAGCTCAGAAGTCCTGTGGCTTGGAACAAGGCCAGTGTCTTTGGTTTTACAGGGTTTCTGAAGCCACTTTGGACCTTCTTGGCTCCCAGGCACTTGGGAGCCTGTTTCTGATTCTCCCTGGGCTGGTTTTGAGTTCCAGGTATTGAGCTGAAAGTACATCAGCCAGGGAGTTGGACTGCATCAGGAAGTATTTTGATTTGCTATATTCTCTGCTTGGCATCTACTCATTTCCTTCAGGGACGTCCCCTTCCTTGGAAAAAATAACTCCAAAGATGCTTGTCTGACCTATGAGCTAATAAGAAGGCACTCCAACCAGGCGCTTCCCTTTAAGGATCTTGGTTTGTCAGTCACAGGTCACCGGGTGAGAAGGGCATCACCAAATTTAAAATGTTCCTGCATCCACTCCTCCTTGACCCACCTGCCGGCAGTGGTCCTTATGCCGGCTCACTTTAGAATGACAATCTTGGGACGGAACCAGCATTGACGATAGCAGATGTTGGCCAGAGAGCTTTTTTTTTTTTTAAAGTTTATTTCCAGAGAGAGAGAGAGAGAGAGATAGCACGAGCAGGGGAGGGGCAGAGAGAGAGAGAGAGAGGGAGAGACAGAATCCCAAGCAGGCTCTGAGCTGTCAGCACAGAGCCTGACACGGGGCTCAATCTCACAAACCGTAAGATCATGACCTGAACTGAAACCAAGAGTTGGACACCTAACCAACTAAGCCACCCAAGTGTCCCTAGAAAGTGTTTCTAAGGTGTCAGCCTTCACACTGCTGGTATACCCTAAGAGGTACCCTAACTGGTGGCCTCTCTGAGCCCCAACCCTGAACTCTGCTCCAGGTGTGTGTAATCTTCCTCTGTGATGCCATAACTTCTCTGTAATTAGGAACGAGAGCATTAGAAGGGGCTCTGCTGGGATCCCAGAGCTGTGTTGGGACCTCATCTGGAAGCTCTCTGAGGAGCATCATAAGGATTCTCACATAGCTAAACTTGACTGCTCTTTTCAGTAACCACTTTGGGCTCTTGGTCTGTGTGAAGCATGTGGCCAGGGATAGGTAGATTTCACGTGTATTCACCTTAAATTTCATCTTGTTAGATTTGATTCATCTTACAACCTCCAAAGAACTTTAAATACCCAGCTTTTGTCATCTAACATGGTGATGAGCCCTCCCTCATGTATGTCACCTCTAGATACAAGTTGTAGATCAAAGGTACAGGACAGGCCTAAGTCCCCGTGCCTGCAGGCTGGTAGCTCAGTCATCTCTATGTAAATCTGCCTAATTGCTCATATTCATATTCACAAGGATATCATAGAACTGTTAAAGCCTGGCTCGAGTGAAGTTATGCTCATCTGAACTATCAGTCTTCTAAATCTAACAAAAAAGAGAATTGGTTCATTTGATACTTGATTATAGTGAACCTCTGTCAGTTTTTGGCAGTCATCACTCTTGAGTATTCATCTATGTAATACTCCAGGCTAGAATTTTTCTGGACGTTAGTGCCAAGCCTGTTGGCATATACTTCTAGAATCTTCCTTTTGTTAATTATTTAGTTCCTTATCTTTGAACGCCATTCCTTTCTTTGAGGTTTCTGAAGGACTGCTGACGGTGATTCATCTGCGGCATGTGTCCATACTTTGGCTGTCTGTGGGTGTGATTCATCTGAGCCTAAAAACCTGACTGGACTTAAAATGGCAGTAGCTCCCCCGGCTCCACACCTGTCTTCGTCACCAGAGTCGCCTCTTCCAGTCACTAGTTACCAGAGTCGCCTCTTCTGGTTTGAAGAACGTTCCCTTAACGCAGGCGAGGAACTATTTCTCTTCTCCTCCGCTGGCTGCAGCGTCCCACTGGCTTCCCCAAACAGGCCTATCGTTATTCACATTTCTCACCTGTTGTAATTCATCCCAGATACTAGCCTTTTGGACTTTCTTCTGACTGATAAATACTGCTGTCCTTTGTTTAGCTTCATCTCTATTCTATCCTCCTGAAGCCCAGACATGCAAATAGAGCATTCCATGCTAGGAGTGCAGCCCTTTAAAGGACTTTGCAGGGCCTTCCTGGCTGTGGTCCTCCCCGGGCTCTTTGGACCACAGGAGGATTTCTCCAAGCTCAGATAACCTCTGCCTCCCTGTTTGCCTTTCTGATACTTAGCTTCTCACCATCATATTCTCTCTCATTTTAAGCTCTGACTGGCTCTCTGGGCTGCCTGGCATAACCCTGTGGGGCTGAGTTAATGACTCAGGACAGGAGTCGGCCATGCTGACCGCCCAGAACTTTCATTCCCACCCTGACTCCCCGAGAGACCAACCAGCTCTTCAAACCTCCCACCCAGGGCAGGGCAGGGCTGGGGCCACCAATACCTCTGCCAGAGTTGAATTCTCAAGGAGCATCTGGGCCTCTCCCTGAGCTGAGGCAAAAGACCAAGGCCGCCCAGCCCCGGGTCAGAGAGCCAAAGGAAGGGAATAGGCCAGGGATGGGCCAGCAGAGGGAACGGGCTGGCCGAACTCAAAGCAGGACATCTGGGGGAGGCTGGAAAGTTTGCTTTCGATAACTCTGAGGACTCTAATCCAGGGGGCCAGGCAGTGGGGCATTCCCCTTTTCTGCAAGAAGAACTCGGTACTGGGAGACTGCCTTCTGAGTCGCCATACTATTTTGGGATGAGTAAGTCAAGGAGCAACCCTCTCCTGGCGCCTGGAAGTGCCTCACATTTCCTCATTTTAGACTTGCCGTTCCTATAAAGAAAAGCGTCAACTCCGTTACAGATGCTGGATCATTAAGGCTCAGGCTGGATGGAATTTTATCTCCCCAATGTCTGTGGACAAGGATTTACTGAGAAAAATCTCAGTAAGGGATGTTGATTTAGGGAAGGCTTTTTAGAGGACCCACTTTAGGAATGTGCATTTGCATACAAACAATGAAAGTGCTAATTAAAATGATTCTCACATAGTCATTTTAGCCATGCAGGGACTGCAGCTCGGCAACACTTGTATAGTGGAAATGAGTGTACTTGGAAATAATAAAGTATTGCTCCTTTCATCCATCTAACCAACTAAGACTTATTGAACGCCTTCTGTTTTCAAGGCACTGTGCTAGAACCAGGGGGTTGGGCATTGAAAGGTCAAGTACAAAACCTGATGTTTGCCCTCTAGGGTAACCAATTGAGGGGGGTTCCTGGGACATGAGACTACCAGGAAAGTCCAGGGAGAACCAGGGTGATTGGTCACCCTACCTCAAGAGTTGAAAGTTAGTAGGAATTAACCAAGTACCTAAAGTGCTCTGCCTGTGGATGGAGACCACATCCACTCGCATTGTTTTAAAAACTCTGTATTTTGGGGCGCCTGGGTGGCTCAGTTGGTTAGGCGGCCGACTTCGGCTCAGGTCATGATCTCGCGGTCTCTGAGCTCGGGCCCCACGTCAGGCTCTGTGCTGACAGCTCGGAGCCCGGAGCCTGTTTCGGATTCTGTGTCTCCCTCTCTCTGACCCTCCCCCATTCATGCTCTGTCTCTCTCTGTCTCAAAAATAAATAAATGTTAAAAAAAAATTTTAAAAACTCTCTGTATTCTGCCCTTAGGGTTTTTCCTCCTCCATGTTGAATAGTCAAATACCCTTTTGAAGCTATATACCAACGCTTAGAGTATTTCTGTTGCCATCATCCACCATACCGGCATCACCTGTCACGGGGCACCTGCTGTGTGCAGGACTTTGGACTTTGTCGTGGGGAGTGTAGGTGGGGCCGGTTCAGCACTGAGGTGCTATGAAAGCCTTTCCTGCTCCTGACGGAACACCACCACCAACTCCTTACCTTTTTCAAAAAGTGTGTTAGGGCACAGTAGGTGCAGAATAAATATTTGTGGATTGGAGGTTATTAACTTTGCAGTTAAGAGTACAGGTTCTGGAGTCCCGTAGACTCGGTTTCAAATTCTCTTCCATATACTTGCTTCATGATCTTGGCTTGCTGTAACTTAACCTCTGAGCCTCATTTTCCTCTTTTGTGGAATTGAGATTAATACAAGGGATTTATTGTAATATGCCATAATAGTAATAACAACTATGATAGGCTGCATGGTATAGTGTATAATTGAACGTACTTTGGACTCAGACCGTTAAAGTTCAGATCCCATTTCCTAGTTATGTAACCACAGGCAAGTTATTGAGCCTTTCTGGGTCTTAGTTTTCTTATCTGTACAACAGAGATAATAATAGTACCTCTAACAGAGGATCATTAAAAGTGAGAATTGTACGTGAATCTCTGAATTTTCCAAGGGTGATGAGGGTAAAGTTAGTATGACAACATTCCAGGCAGCTCCTGGCTGCGGTTTTGGCAAAGTAAAACCATTGTTTGGGTCTCAGCTTTCAGTTAAAATTCCGATGTAATCTCAGACCTTATTTTTAACCCTGCCCACCCTCATTTCCCCTTTTCTGATATATATTCATGTATATCTAAATGCTATCTTTACTGGTATATCTAAAAATATGTAAGAATTATACAACACCTTGTGCTTGGCATGTAATGTCATATAAATGCTAAACTGTAAAAACTATACAGCATTTCATTTTGGTTATTTTAAAATTTCTGTGAGATTAGACAAGTCAAGTATTAGTCTCTTGCCACCTGTTTATTGTTGTTATATTTGACAGGCAAAAATGAGATTCTGATGGGTTAAAATGGCTTGCCGAAGGGAACCTCGTTAGTAAATGTTAACTGGGCCTAGAACCCATGGTATTTGCAATAAAAGGTACAGGTGTACCTATACTCGTTTATTAAAGGCACATGGGTATGCACAAAAACATTAAGCCTTTGATATAATAAATCTAGAGACAAGCGAATAGTGTATTTACCCCCTTCTATATCCACTGCTCTCACTCAAATGTGCCGTGATCCTCTAGAGTACTGCTAACTGATGTTCTCTGTGAATTGCAGCATTGAACTTGTACACTCCAGTTGGTTCTCTGAAACTTATTAAGGTTGCCAGTTTAAACCTCTTCCAGATTCTGTCTACTATCTGGCTGGACTCCCTTTGGAGACCAAAAGATGCTACTGTGTTTATATACCTGATTTCAGAGCCTCTTAGAGGAGCCATTTCATTCAAGGGGATCCCAGGCTACATAGGAACACTCCCTCTCCCCCTGCCTTTATATGTGGTGTTGAAACACTTCATTTCTTGTAAGAAAGTTAATTATGAAACGGGTGTATCCAGGAATGTGAATATAGGTTTAAAATGTTTGTGTTTACCAATCTGCCACTCAGATACCTTTAGATTAAAACATGTTCATGTTTGTTCATTAACGTGAGCACTTAAAAAATGCTGCTGTGTAAGGTGTTAAAATATGAATATCATTCTATATGAGCAGTGAAAGGTGGTTTAGTACTTAAGTCCTATTTTTGAGCTCTGGAATTCAATTCCTTCCTGTTACCAGCTGAACCTGGGACTGATGTATTAGATGAAAATATAGTCCTATCTTCAAACGTGGACAACAGGACATTCTGTCCTCCAAATTTCAGTGTTTGAATCGGGCGTTGCAGGAAACTTGGCTCCCTCTCTTTCTTTTCAAAATAATAAACAGAGATGATGTTGCCTCAGGTTTCATCTGATGGGGCTTAGATGCTGTTGCCTCATAAAGGCTGATTCATAGACAAATGGGAACTAATTATAGTAACGTAAAAATAACGTCCCCGTTTAAATTTGGCAAGGCAAGATGCCTTGCATGTTTTGTAGGACATGAGAGACTGTTTCTTTAGTGGCATGGGGTGACATACCCATTCCTATTTTAGCCACACAGTGGTTGTGCTGGGTCACTACCTGCCCTCTTTTATCTTATTTTTTAAAGGATTTCTCATGCTCTCTCATGCACACGCCATGCACAAACGTTGAAACACCTCTTACTACCTTCTACACAGGGAATTCTCTCTTGTTATTTATCCACTGCATTTTTAAGAAGCAAGTGTCAGAGTAGTAGAAAGCAGATGGCATTTTATTCATATATATATATGTGTGTGTGTATATATGTATATGTATACATATATACATACATACATATATATATATTTAAAGTTAATTTATTTTGCACGAGAGAGAGAGAGAACACATGCCTGGGTGTGTGCAAGCATGCTTGTAGGGGCAAGTGAGAGGGAGAGAATCCCAAGCAGGCTGCACACTGTCAGTGCAGAGCCCGACCCAGGGCTTGATCCCACAAACCGTGAGATCATGACCTAGGCTAAAATCAAGAGCTCAACTAACTGAGCCACCCAGGTGCCCCAGAAAGTGGATGGCATTTTCAATTTATTTTTTAGTTCTAATTATTTTGGAATATCTACTATGAAAAAGTATTTGATGAAATGAATGGAAAAGTGTCACAGGGTATTCTGATCACTTCTTACCTTCCCTACTTGGAATTAGGTTGGAAAACATTCCACCATGATTTTCTTCAAATAATTTTGGTCTTTGAATTTGCTTTATATAAATAGGTGATACATGAACCATGTTCTTAATTCAAAAATTAGAAAAATATTTCTCATGAAAATTAAATCTTCCATCTTCTTTTCTGTCAAATTCTAGTACCTAGCTTTCTCCTCAGAAGCACCAGTTTCTTGTGAACTATTCTGGAGGTTTTCTCTGCATCTGTAAATATGTATGTTTGTCTGTTTTCTTTACACAAATGACTTCATACTATCCATGGTGTGTTTGGACCCATGGTATTATCCATGGTTATTTAACCATAATTTTGGAAATCATTCCATCTTACAGTTTGAGCTACCTCATGGTCTTTAATAGTTTTGTTGTTTCTGTTGAATAGATGTGTCATAACACATAAACAATAGTTTATGAATGGTATTTAGGCTACTAAATCTTTTGCTACTAAAATCATGGAACAATGATGACCCCATACATCTGCTATGTGATAGGCACTCCATCTTGGTGGTCATCATTGTGGGCTCTAGAGCCTAAGGGCCTGGGTTTAAATCTCAGTTTCTCCATTTACTGTTGAACTTTATGGTATTGGCTAGTTACTTATTCTTTCTGTGCTTCAGTTTCATCATTTCTAAGATGGTATTCATCTTGTAGGTAGGATGTGATGATTAAAAGCCTTAGTCTAAAATACCATATGATTTTACCCATATGTGGAATGTAAGAAACAAAACAGATGAACATATGGGAGAGGGGGAAGAGAGAGTGAAACAAACCATGAGAGACTCTTAAAGATAGAGAATAAAATGAGGGTTGATGGAGGGGAAGTGGGTGGGGGATGGGCTAGATGGGTGATGAGCATTAAGGAGGGTCCTTGTTATGATGAGCACTGGGAGTTGTATGTAAGTGACGAGTTGTTGAATTCTACTCCTGAAACCAATATTGTACCGTATGTTAACTGACTAAAATTTAAATAAAAGTTTGAAAAAAAACCCAACAACAACCTTAGTCTATAGAAAGTTTATAGACCGTGCCAGGCATGTAGACCGGTCTGTACGTATTTATTAATAGTGTCATATGGCGTGATGTGGAAACATCAGAATTTTAAGATTCACTTATCTCTGTGTGTTTCTGACCCACTACTAGTAGGAAACAATTTTTGTGTATAGGTTGTAGCTCCTAAATTTACTGAAATGTCATGCTCATCCACCCCTCCCCCATTTCCTCGTTGCTTTTGTGTAGCATCCTGGAGGAGAAAAGGAAACATTTTATTTCTGGCCACTCTAATCAGGTGTTCAGACCCCTTCAAAGGCATAAAATGTATTGCCTATGGTGGTAATTTGTTTTGAAGTTTATTTATTTATTTTGAGGGAGGGAGAGAGAAAGAGAGAGAGAGAGAGAGAGAGAGAGAGAGAGAGAGAGAGAGAGAATCTGAAGTAGGCTCCATGCTGAGAGTGCTGATGTGGGGCCCAATCTCATGACCATGAGATCATGACCTGAACTGAAATCCAGAGTGGGATGTTTAACTGATTGAGCCACCCAGGTGCCCTGCCCATGGTGATAATTTTTAACAAATGGTTCAAAATCTTTCCCCATCCATAACTAACTTAGAACTTTATGATACTTAAATGTCTTACATTTAGGTAAATACATTGTATACGTGTGTGTATCTAACTCAAATTTATTTAATGATTTCACCACATTTGAAATGATAAATTGAAACTTAGGAAAAGACTGGAGAGTGCACTTACCCTGATTTAACTTCGGTGGAAGTTACAGGGTCTCCTGCCATCTGTGAATCTTACATCATTGAAGACCATCACTTTTGGATTCAGATAAACCAAAGCTGAAGTCCCCATATTGGTGTTGGCCAGCTGTTTGAGCTTTCACTTCCTGGGCGTTGGTTCCCCATCTATAAATGAAGACATCAATCCAGCTCATAGGACTTTGCAGATGACAGGAAAGAGTAAGTGAAGGACCCAAAGGCATATGGCACAGAGCAGGTGCTCATGAACTATCAATTTTCCTACCTTTCCCGTCCTGCATCCTGCTTCCTCCTGCCATCCGCACAATCGCCTGAGAGTAACCTCTTCCACCTGACTCCAGTGTTCTTCATCTCCACGCTCCTGACTCACCCCGTGATTAACCGATGTGCTTTCACTGCTTCAGCCGGGAGGGCAGTAGATGTCTCATGTGTCACCTGCCTCTTACCTTGTGGTAACCAGTTTTCAGTGAATGCCAGCGAGTGAGTGAGAGTCAGGCTTGCCATGACCCTAGTGAGGTCATTCCTGGCTCTTTGAAAGCAGTAGCTAGTACCAGCATTGCAAGATTGCAGTTCGGGGCCACAGTGAGATATAGTAGCTCCTGGCGTGTCACGGAGAATGGTGTTTTCATTCTTGGCTATTCCTTTTGAGATAATTTGCTATAGCTAACTTATAAAAACGATTTTCCCAGATAATTCTTTTTGGGGGAGGAGATAGGTGTGGGGGAGGGATGTCTTGAAAATATTTCACTTCATCAAACTCCATTAGCGGGGACTTGCAGGCTTTGACTGTTTTACCCCCCACTTCCAAAGACAAAACTTAAGCCAGCTGGCTTATAGACTCCATGGCCAACTTTGCTTGTCCCTTGGTTTAATGTGTTGGAGGTGGGCTGCTGGGCGCCCAAGCAGAGAGGGCGAACAGGGGAAGTGAAGCTACAGCTGGAAAGGGAGCAGGAAGACCTTTGCTCCATCCTCCAAATCACTTTGGAGAGGAGCTACTCTATTTTGCATTAAGTGTTTTGCTGTGAATTTTTGAAATAGCAGTCACACCCATATTCAAATTAAGAACCAGGGTGCTCTCCAAAGACATGCACAGCCAGGCCTCCACCATTCTGCAAACAAATATTTGGATAATAGGAACCATTGTTACCACTTGGAATGTTCTTCCCAATTATTCTCTCTCTCTCTCTCTCTCTCTCTCTCTCTCTCTCTCTCTCTTTTAATTTTAGAGAACATGAGTGGGGGAGAGGGGCAGAGGGAGAGAGAGGGAAAGTCTCAAGCATGCTTCATGCTCAGTACAGAGCCTGGTGTGTGGCTCAGTCCCACAACCCTGGGATCATGACCTGAACTGAAATCAAGAGTCAGATACTCAACCGACTGAGCCACCAAGGCACCCCATTCTCTCTCTCTCTCTCTCTCTCTCTCTCTCTCTCTCTCTCTCTTTCCAGACTTTCCTATCGTTTTACACCGAGTAATTCCCACTGTCCAGTTTTGGTAGTTTTTTAACTCTGGGCCGTTTGGTCATTGGTTAGATACAGCCTCGTGTGTTGAACCGTTACTTATTAACCCTGTTGTCCTGTAGGCATTTTCCCGTGTTGACGCCTTGGCTTCCCCGCCAGGTCTTCCCTCTGGGATGAGGCGCGCCCCAGCCTCTGTGCTGCCGCGGGCGGGTGTAGGACAGTGCTTCTCAAAGTGTGATTCTTCTGGCAGCAGCAGCACCCAAGAAGTGTTGGAAATACACACCAGAGCCACTGACTTAGACAGTTTAGGGTCAGACGCAGCAGCCTACAGTTAACCAGTGCTCCTGGCCATCCCTCTGTGTGATGAAGTTAGAGACCCTCTGGTATGGCCAGAAGAACTGGGGCTTGGGGATTGGAGAGGTCTGGGCCTGAAGCTACCTCCGTCATTTACAGACTGACCTTAGGGAAGGGTTTTTTCTGTTTCTGCTCTCCCATTCCACTGGGACCATGTAGAAGTTTGTTCTGCATGGTGTTAACGGGTGCCCTAAAGGGAGGGAGGAGGAAATGGTTCTGTGGGCAAATAAATTAACAGAATGCTGCTTGAGTGCATTTCAGTGGGATTCCTTATGGCTAGACTTCTCAGATACCTAAACGTATCACTGAAGTTCACTGAGAGTTGCCATGGAAAGACATGGCAAATTTGTTAGATTCTAGAACACCTTTTTTGCCACACGCTAGCTTTTCTGGCAGCACTGTTCTATGGAACATGTTTTGGGAGATGCTGGCCTAGGTGATGTGATAGGGTCCTGTTAGCCTTGTGATTTTGCAGCCCGGTAAACCAGTGTGAAATTCAGAAACTTCAAATGCAGGTAAATCAGACATAATGTCAGAATTTATAATTTGGGTAAACCAGACTTACACAACAACTTGAGCACTGGAACAAAATGGAAGTAACGAAACATTGAAGAATATAAGGTTATATATTTTTAAAGCAGCAAGTTTTTCTTCGGTAGAAAACCATACACTAGGAGAGAAGTGGGAAAGATAAGGAAAATGTCACTTACTGAGTGTATTGGGAGTCCTGGCAGGAATCCTATGGCACATTCAAATCAGGTAATTTAAGGAGATTTAAATAAAGGAACTATTTATAAAAGGTGTAGGCAGAGTTTGGGAAAAGCAACAATGGTTGACGCAGGACTTATTGCTCTCTGTATATGCAGGGTTTTTCACGTAGCTGGTACAGCCCTCATAATCACCCCAAAGATAGGTTTTATTATTTCTTACTTTGCAGAAGAGGAATGTGAACTTGAAAGAGGCAAAGGAAGTTACCTTCGATGCTAGCTGGAGAATGGAGGCGAAGTTCCAACTGCGATGTCAGACTCGCAACCCCACGCTTTCTCCGCATATTTCTTTAGGGGAGCATCCTCTTTTCCCTCAGTCTTTCTCCGCGTGATAAGGCTGAAAACACTGCTCTCCAGAAGCTCATGTTCTGAGCTAGATGTGTTGCTCTGAACAATCAGTAGACTGGAGAAAATAGCATATTAGGCAAATAATGTAAATTAACAAAAGAATATAGATTCCATATATACGGGGGAGAGAGAAAGGCAGTAAGTTGGAGCTGTGGAAATCCATCATCCGTCCTTTTTTTAGGGTTGGTCCCATTCTAGAAAATAGGCTTGGAGGATATGAGAGCCATTTGAAGGACACAAATGAGGCAGCATAGCTTGTTGGGGTAGGACAAGGTAGAGGGAAACTTTTGAGACATATGGTGCAGCTTGGGAAGGCTTGCAGTGGGCATAGCATGGAAGAGTGCTCTATGCCCAGGTGCCTCCACCAAACGGAGACAGTGCTGGTGGTGGGAGGTGGGCAGGCATGTGGGAGAAGAAAGAAAGCATGGTGGGACCCTTGGGTGCTTCTGACTCCAGTTTTTACATTGGGGCCATGCTTGCCCAGTGAAGTCTCCATAGCTTAACACCTTTGTTAGAAAGTGGTAAAGGTAGGGGCGCCTGGGTGGCTCAGTTGGGTAAGCGTTCGACTTCAGCTCAGGTCATGATCTCACGGTTTGTGAGTTCGAGCCCCGCGTCGGGCTCTGTGCTGGCAGCTCAGGGCCTGGAGCCTGCTTCCGATTCTGTGTCTCCCTCTCTCTCTGTCCCTTCCCTGCTCACTCTCTGTCTGCCTGTCTCTCTCTCTCTCTCAAAAACAAATAAACATTAAATTTTTTAATAAAAAAATGTGGTAAAGGTTGAATTTTTTAAGAACGGATTTTACCTCCTTTAGGAAGTTTCAGATATGAATGCTTCATTTCTCTTATACCCTAAGAAAATTTACAAGTTGTGTCTCTGAGGAGGCCACTTTCCCCATATCCTTTTGACTTTGGATTGGCTTTTCCTGCTCTATTAAAATACATCTTATGGTTAAGCCCTCTTGATTCTAGAAAACAAAAATACCTCTCAAGTACTGTGCACAAGTCCTGCCTTTGAAAACATCTGGTAAAAATAACAAGTCGCTTGGAAAACCCTGATTCTCAGATGCGACCCCTGCCTCTTTATTAGCAGGGAGTCACTGGAGTAAACCTTTATTTCCTGTTGCTTCCACACAGCGGTGCTTCACGGAAATATTTTGCATGTTTCCTTAGGCAGCAGGGAACCTTGAATGGCAAACAGAGTGCCGAGGCCCCAAATAGGAACAGAGATGCCGTCTAGGCCTGGCCTGGTCGCGCCTCCGGGGGCTTGGAGAGCCCGCCTGGGCCTCGGAGCTTTGAAGCTGTGCCGGGTGTCTGCCCCAAACCACAAAAAACTTCAGCTCTCCCCAGGCATGAGCAAGGCCCGACCTGCCACACCTCCAGCTCTTTGTACAAGAGAGGTGTTTTAAAATAGTCTTAAATGTCAGACGTATTTTTTTTCACAGCATTCCTCAGACATCTCATAAATTATTCTGCAGTGAAACTTTAATAGGGCCGCTTAAAAGATGAAGAGTTCTAGTCAGTGGAGTTTTTGGTAACTTAAGCAACTAACTGTTAACCTCAGCCCCTCCTGCTTTCTCCACCCCAGAACTCATTGAAGAAAACCATTATGAATTAGAGATAATCTTCCTGAAACCATGCTCGAGGCTGTCTTCGATGACAGTGGTCTTCTGTTCCCTCGTAATGTTGTGTGTTAATTTGAGTAATGTGATATTCTAGTATTTGATTGTTTTTGACTTAAAGGCCATTAGATAGGGTTCAACCTGGTAATGGTAAAGAAAGTAAGGAGTTTGAGCTCAGAATTTTCTGACTTCATAGTATATCACGAAAAAAAAATTTTTTTTTAAAGTCTGTGTTACCCACCTTTCTTGCCAATTTGCTTCCTAGGGACATAGGTAATTAAAGATTCTGGTTTCAGAATTTGTGTTGCTGCCCAGTCTGTGTCTGCTGTCATATTGGCTCCACGTTGAGCCTTTTACAAATATGCATCACATCTACAGCTATAGACCTATTGGGTTCTGGAGGTAAGCGTGTGAGCCTTCTTTTTGCGGGTTTTTAGTCTGTTGTGATTTACTGTTACATTTACTTATAATGCTTACTGACTTGATTTATTTGGTCACTGGTTTCTGGAAAACTGGAATTTGGAGAGCAGTGAAATTATTTATTGGCAAAAGAGATAGAAAATTCGAATTTGGATCTGCCCTAATAGTCTGAGATATGTGGTACAACACAGAATTGTTGTCACTTGATGCCTAGAGTGATGCTCTCTAGACACTCTTCAGTCCATAGAAAGAGAAACTGTATTAAGGACGCTAGTATACCTAATTTCATGGTATTTTTCATTCTTCAAAAATTGGACTTTGTAATTAATCAATGTCTTAGTCTTTTCAGGCCAACGTACCAAATACCACGACTGGGCTTAAAAACAACAGAAATTTATTTCTCACAGTTTAGGGACATTCAAGGTCAAAGCACCAGCATGATCATGTTTTGGTGAGGGCCCTCTTCCACATTACAGACTTCTTGTCATAGCCTCACATGGTGGAAGGGTTATGACTCTGGGGACTCTTTTATAAGGACACCAATTCGATTTATGAGGGCTCTGCCCTCATGACCTAAGCACCTCCCAAAGGCTCCTAGTACCATCTACCTTGGATGTGAGGTTTTCAGCATATGAATTTGGGGGGAAATAAACCTTTAGACCATGGCAACATTTTATTATCTAGAAAATTCTATTATTTCTTTGTATATGGATATGGAAATTTAGTATCTGGAAGAATTTTTCATAGTGACGGTACATTTCTCAGTGTCGTTTGCCTTTTTATATAAAATCAAAATATTTATTGCTCCTTTACTACATCCAAGGCACTGTGTGAAAATTCAGAAAGAATATTTGTAGCGAATAAAGAATTTTGTTCCTCTTGAAATATGATGTTAGCATGACATTCTCCTTACCATTTGGTCTACAGAAAGATAAGGCCAGTTATCTGTGTTTTGACTCAGGGCAACATCCTGTGGGGGAAACAGTGCTGAATAGGGAGCCCTTGTTTTACTCTTGGCCAGGTCACAGTCTCACTCCAACCATGTGGGTGGGCTTCTCCTTCCTCACCTGGACTGTTTTCTCAGCTATACAGTGAAGGTGTCAAACTCCATTATTTCTGTGGTCCCTCATAACAAAATAAACCCAACATTGATTTTTATTGAATGTTTTTCACTATGTAGGTCACTGAGACAGGTCGAAATAAGTGTAAGAGAATCTCTTTTTTTTTTTTTTTTTAATTTTTTTTCAACGTTTTTTATTTATTTTTGGGACAGAGAGAGACAGAGCATGAACAGGGGAGGGGCAGAGAGAGAGGGAGACACAGAATCGGAAACAGGCTCCAGGCTCCGAGCCATCAGCCCAGGGCCTGACGCGGGGCTCGAACTCACGGACCGCGAGATCGTGACCTGGCTGAAGTCGGACGCTTAACCGACTGCGCCACCCAGGCGCCCCTAAAATCTCTTGTGTGAGTTTTTAAAGGTTCCTCAGAGCTAAACAAAAACAAACCCCCAAAACATTTATTGACCATCCTATAAGAGTAGGTCACTGCAAAGAGTAGAGTGAACGTGTACTCAGCCACCCTTCAGAGAATCATCCCTGGCTTACAGAAGAATGACCAATACAACAGCCAACACATAAGTGGGAAAAAGTAGACTAGCCAGTGAGTGCCCTGAGTCAAAGAAGTCATTTAGCAAGCACTGCACTGTGTCCAGCTTTGTGGCAGGTGCTCCTGAGTGCTTTACCAGTGTTACCGCAACCAGATCTTGTAGTAGCCACATGAGAGGGATTGCTGTAATACTCCATTTTATGGATGTGGAAACTGAGGTAACTTGCCCAAGATCACACAGCTAGTAAGGGATGGAGCTGATAATTTATGCCAAACCTACATTCTTTTTTTTTTTTTCCTTTTAATGTTTACTTACTTATTTTTGAGAGACAAAGGGAGCACAAGCAGGGGAGGGGCAGAGAGAGAGAAGGAGACACAGAATCTGAAGCAGGCTCCAGGCTCCGAGCTGTCAGCACAGAGCCTGACGTGGGGCTCAAACCCATGAACCATGAGATCTTGACCTGAGCCAAAGTTGGGCGTTTAACTGCGCGAGCCACCCAGGTGCCCCCAAACCCACATTCTTAATCACCACGCCTCTGAAGGAAGGCAGTAGGCCTCTCTCATTAAAGGAAAGCATGGGAATCACCAAGGGTTAGTGATGGAAGGAGAAGGGGACATTCATGATCACGGGCCACCTACATCGGCCCGTTTCCCCGGGCTCTCTCACCTTGATCCCCGTCACTGCCTTGCTGGATCCCAGGGAACACTGCCTCTCTGTTAAGGCTGTAGCCCACGCCTGGCCAGAGCCAGGCCTTCCAGCTTCCCCCTCGCGTGCCTGCCAGAGCTAAAAAGAGCTGTGTGTGTTTACTGGAACTTGGGATATCTCTGCCACTTGAGTTGACAGAGTCAAATCGAGGGAGTAAACAGCTGGACTCCCAACAACTATGTGGCATTGGAGAGTGACGCCAACAGCATAACTATACAAAAGTTTGTAAAAATTTTTCAAAATTCAGTTTTACTTCAAACTAATGTTCCCCTTGTAACATCTCCATTTATAGAACCAAAACATTCTAGTTTGGGAATTTGCTGTGAAAGGCGTATAGTCCTTAACTAGCTCTCCGTTCATTCCTTGGGCCGAAGGGGTCACTTGTATCCACTCCCAGCCCTCAGCCCAAGCTTCTGTTCACTTCCACTCTCTCGGCAGCCAGCAGTGGACTGTCTAGGCATCGTGTGGCTTTCACAGAACAAAAGACACCATTATCTTGCTTTGAAGCCCCCTCCACAGTTTGGACTATAGGCCTCTCGAGGGCGATGGTGGTGTTCATCTCTGTAGCCAGCCCTGAGCACAGTGTCTGACACTAAGCTGACACTTCATAAAGGCTGGCTATGTCTGTGGGAATGTCTGTTGAGCTCATTCTCTTAATCACCAGAAAACAAATGCAGTGGAAAGGTGTTTACAAAACGAGGTGGGAGGAGTGGAAGGAAGGGAAATGCAATGCAGTGCAACCGCTAGTACGAGGTGATCTTTAAGAGCCTGGGATTTAAGGTCAGATCAGGTTTCTGTCACAATCCCACAGCATACTGGTCATGTGACCCTGGGGAAGACAGTGAACCGTCTCCTCCTTTCGAAGTTGGTAGCAACAGTACATATGCTGTAAGGTTATTAGGGTTAACTGAGATCTTGTATGTCACATCCTAAGCATAGAGCTCTTGATGACACAAATAATTGTATTTTATTTATTGCTAGGGAGACAAATCAGATTTGGCTACCTCTCAAAAGAAACGGGAAGCAGACTTGAGTATGTGGCTCCCCAACTCACCAAATTAAAAAAATGTACATGTTGCAGAGTGGTGTAATCCTGAATGCTTTGCAGTCACCTGTATCAGAAGCGAGTTCACCAAGGTTTGAGTGCTGTTTGTTCCTACAGATGAAGAAAGAGGTTGTATTAGAGTGGTGACAATATGGATCTTTTTCTTTAATTTTCAGACGTTTAATTCTGTGCTTACAATTTCCTTGGTACTTGAAAAGATAAAAAATAAAACCTGTTAGATCTAAAAAGAACAATACTCTTGAAATGAGAGGAAACTCTTTTTCTTCTAAAAAAGAGCTTAATACTTGAACAACTGCTTTTGAATTTCTTTGGTTGTAACTGCTTTCCCAGTTGCTTTTTATAGGAAACTATTTTCTGTTGCTGAATCGTTAATAGAACTGTCTGGTGGAAACACGTTGAGAAGTTAGCAGTTTGATATAAAATGTAAACGTTGCTGTTACAGTAATATGATAGGATAAAGCATTAATGGACTTTTAGAAATCAAAGTCTGTTTAATTAAAAAAATTTTCTTTAGGGGCGCCTGGGTGGCGCAGTCGGTTAAGCGTCCGACTTCAGCCAGCTCACGATCTCGCGGTCCGTGAGTTCGAGCCCCGCGTCGGGCTCTGGGCTGATGGCTCGGAGCCTGGAGCCTGTTTCCGATTCTGTGTCTCCCTCTCTCTCTGCCCCTCCCCTGTTCATGCTCTGTCTCTCTCTGTCCCAAAAATAAATAAACGTTGAAAAAAAAAATTAAAAAAAAAAATTTTCTTTACATGGCATCAACGGATGTATCAAATATATATCTTTTTTTTTAGGGTATAGTCATTTTATGGGTGATGATATGAAACAGTCTGAAATTTTGGGCACATTTGATTTCTTGGCTTTCTCAATTATCCAGTTTAGGAATATTTAAGCTGATAGATGAATGTGCTCCTAGTAGATTTCTCATTTGGAAACCCAGTGCCAGACAATGTGCAGATGGGGCAGCAGTCATGCCTGGCAGGCCTAAGTGCAATTATATTTGCACGTTGTTTTACTCACTGTGAACAGTTTGCAGGGGAAAAAGGAAAAACTGTCTCCCTGCTGAAATGAAATTCTGACACAGTCAGTGCAAATTATAAATTCTATTTAATTTGATGCAACAAATTCATAATAATCTCCAACTTTGTGTCAAGTGTTGGAGCTGTGGGCATTTAATACTTGGAACTGCCGTAACTTGGTCATATTGACCAGTATTTCTCAAAGCATGGCCTTAAACCACATCCTCCAGAAATGCAGATTTTAGGGGCCCCCCCCCCCCCACGCCTTGGAACTTCTCAATCCACGTGTCTGGGAGCAGAAACTGTAATCTGCATTTGAGACAAGTGTCCCCTCCCTGTGACCAACATACAGCAGTTTTTGAGGCCCTCTGATACAGCAGGAGCATTTTTTATGAAGATTATTTTAGTTGTGCTTTGAATTGAAAAAATATTTTTAAATCCAGAGAATTCAAATTTATAATGAAAATTGAAGTCCAAGTTAAGAACTTAGTTGAAGGGCACATGTAAAATGCTCCTGTTCTTTTCTGAATTCTCTGATTCATCAGAATTGACTAGGAGCAGGGTTACAAGCAGTACTTTAACTTTTTCAGCATCCATGATGAAACGTACATTTGGGGAAATCATTAATTATTAAGTCATGTTTGAATTTATAAAATAGGGAATTACTAAGTTTGGAGGAAAAGGGATGAAGAGAAAGACCCAGTGTTACCTCCTATCAAGGGTTAAGACCAATATTTATTTACTTGGGGGCAAAAGTAAAGACAATAGCCAGTTCTCCACAAAAAGACAATGATGGTTTTATTGGGCTCTTTCCACCACATAGCAGCATTTTTGGCTTTTAAAGTAATGAAATTAGAGGTCAGTTTGTGGCTTGCCATATTCTGTATTGCAGATGCATCTTTTAAGGAAAAAAAATCACTTTATCTTAAAGTTTCTTTGACTTAAAAAAATGATTTCATATAACATATCTATATTTAAATTCAATTTCTTAATGTCATTTGTGTAGATTTCAGTGATAGAAGAAATGAATAAGATTTAACCTTTTTAGTGAAGTATTTTATATGTACTTATTTAACTGTAATAATTCTTGTAAAGAATTGATATTTTTGTTTTAATATTATTTGTGTTGGTCTACTATTCACTGACACCGTTTTACTGATCTTTGGGGACTCACTGCCCCACTGCCTGTGTCTTCCTCCATCTGTTCTGTCTCCCTGATGATAATGGACCCAGCACGTTCTGAGAGAAACCGCACTATATTTTCAGCAGGAGCAGCGTACCACTCTAAGGATGATTTCCTTATCTTCCATACCGTTGCCTGAAAACTGCCTTCTAGCACTGTGATCTGTGAGCTACCGCGACCCAGGCGTTCAGTCTGTTTTCTTTGCTAGGAATTTCCAGAGCCACGGCTGGGTCACCCTTTGCCTTTTCTGGCAGCTGGTTTCACTCTGAATTTAATGAGGGAGCTGAGCTGAACGGCCAGAGGAGGGTTTCCCTGTCTGGCCCCTCATTGGAAGAACTCGGCCGCTTGTCCACGTTCAGTGAGTCAATGCCCGCTGCTGGGCACTTCCAAGAATAGGCTCTTCCAAGCCGGTGTTCATCTGGTCGGCGTCTAGGGCACCTTCCTGAACTCACCCACTTCTCCCTCCCTCCTCTTTCAGCTTTGGTGTAAACCAGCAATGAAGCCGGAGCCTAAGTATTTTAAATTACACCTATATGTAAAATTTGGCATCTCTGGGATTTTCTGTTCACTGGTTGGACTTTAGCAAAGTATGTGGGCACACTTCACGTAGTCCTCTTGGATTTCATGCTCCCCAGGGCACCACTGTACCTGATTCGCTGCACTTAAGTTTTTTATTTACTTTTTATTTATTTTTTTATTTTAGTGAGCAAGCCGGAGACAGGGGTGGAGTGGGGGAAGAGAGAGAATCTTAACCGGGCTCTAAGCTCAGCACGGAGCCCAGTGCGGGAGTTGATCCTGCGACCCTGGGATCATGACATGAGCCGAAATCAAGAGTTGGATGCTCGACGCATTGAGCCACCTAGGCGCTCTGCCAGTTTGTTTTTAGAGCTGTGATATTAGCACGTGGGAATTTGAAATGCTTCATCACCATGCTGAGAGGTCAAGTGTTTTTCTTGTCTGTTTTTAAGAATTTTGAGCTCATATTTTAGTTTCTTCTCCCCTTATAACCCAGTATATTTACTTAGGCTTTACATTTTTACATAAGGAAAAACCTATTTTTGCACATTTATTATTAAATGGGTAGGAAGAAAGTCTATGATTGTGTGTAATATATTCACCAAACTCCGCAAATACTGCAGCTCCCTGTAAGAAGATTGGGAACCAACCCAAGAGTTCTAAAGTTACATTTTTATGACGGGTTTTTGTTGCACACTTCAAGGGCAGGAGAGATTTTTGTGTGGGACCCTTATTTTTCCCCATCTCTGCAGTCTTCTTAATATGCTCTCTGTTAGAATCCTGGTGGTTTGACTTCCAGATCTATACAACATACTATAAATTAAAATAGAAGAACCACTGTTCATTCCTCACATTTAGTGAACTTTTATTGCATGAATTAATGGGTTCAGCAGCACCAAAGGGCATTTGATTGTGGGCTTGCCTTAAATTAATGATTTATTTTTAAAAAGGAGAAAGCCATTTATTCCCCAACTTTGTACTTGTGTGTAAGATTTTAGAATTTAATTTTAAAGACATTTGGGTTTACTATAAATGTTACGAAACCTTAGATTTTAGTTTTCTACTACTGCTTTTTTTTTTTTTTGACGAAAGAGAATGCCACAATGAAATTTTTCAAAGCCATTTAGAATATTTTAGTACTCTCATGACTTACAAACTCATATGATCATAGATGCTTGTCGTCAGGGAGATTAACTTCAGGAAAGCACAGCAGGACCCCAAACCTAGGAGCTGTCACCTCTATTGCTGACACGGTTGGCTTTCCCCACTGTGTCCTGTTGGACTTCAGGGCTTCTAACATTTGGAAATTGTGGTCCTTTCCAGCCCTGACGTATTATGATACTCTGAGAGTCCTTTGGCCACATGAAACCTTCTTAAAGACAGACCGCATTGCATTTCTTCCCCATCCCCTTTTTCTTTGATTGAACTCAATTACTGACCTTCTTACAGCCAAAGGCACTGCTGTTCTATAACCTGCAAAGTTCTATACAAATGCAGGGTGCTGGGTGGAGCTACCTCGAGTTTTGTGTGTTCTCTGTCCAAGGCAGAAAGCCTTCATTCCTGGCAGTGCCCCTGCCTCCTTCCAGCAGAATCCCGGTAAACTGTTGTTATAGTAAAACAGTGACTAACTTGAGCCTTTTATTAACCAGCATTTCCACCCACCTACTACTATGCTCATTTTTGGAGTTAGAACGAGACAAATGGGAAATAAACCAAATATATCAACATGTGATCATTTATTGAATTCTTACCGTGTGCAGGCACTGCTACACGGGCGATGCTTGGTCCCATTAATCCTTACAGCAGCAGGGAAATTAGTGCTATTATTAATCCAGGGGGAAACTGAGTTTCAAAGCGGTAGGATCACTGCCTCAACACCTGGAACTATTTGCTGATAGAGCTCAATGTGAAGCATTTAATATTCTCTTAATCAGGCTCTTTAATCTAGATCTCAGGATCATCACATTAACTATAATTGAATACATAGTTCTCTTCCAACATTTTTTGTCATATTTACATGAGTGGTGAATTGTGAAGACAGGGTCATTTTATGTCGAGAACTATTCTCTTTAACATTAGTTTGAAAATGATCCCTCATTCGTCATGTTTTAGTCCATGGTAGTGGTTGTTAATTGTAATGTCTCCAGTTAGTAAGCTTCGTGAGTAATAAAGGATTTTTGACACCTTTTGTTTTCTGATAATTTCATGTCAGCCACCAAGGCAAATGGGCAAAAAATAAGACTAGCCGTGGGCAAAAGTGGCAGAGTGAGATTTAAGGAGTAAGCTCCAAAAATCAGATTCTCTCTGAGCAGCAGTTTTTGCTGCAAATAAGCAAGATAAGACAAATGTAGAAATTGTCAGCTGTGGTTGCTGTAATCAACGCTTTTGTGGAGCTTTTCACAGCCAAATGGGCAAAACAAGTTTGCTGGGAGCTGCTTTCCTGGGCAGAGAGGGTATATGTGGTTGAGGGAAATTGGAGGAGGAAGTCACAAAAAGCAGTAGATGTCCATGCATTCTCCTTTGGCCTGGCCTCAGCTCATGTACTCTCCCTGCACCAGTGTCCCCAGCCCCCCTAGTTCATCCTGTGTGCCTCAGTCAGATTGATTTTGGATTAGGAAATGTCTAAAGAACTCACCTTGGGTTCTGTGTTCTGATAGAGGCAAGTACAGATGCCTTTCCTGGATTCAAGGCCAGTTGGTGACCATGTACACCATCTACCCAATGTTATTTCCATATGCTCTTCAGTAAAAGTCCTTCCCATCAACTGGATTGGACTTGGGTCTATTCTGTGTATATGCTGTGCTGTGGACTAAATACCACCTTTGTGGAACCCACCTCAGAAACCCCAGCTTAGGCGCTTTGTGAGAGCAGCTCGTGACTAGCAAAGGACACAGAAGACAATAAATTTTACGTGGAGTCAAGTGATACCCAGTAACATAACATCCATGAGAATGAACTGTGCTGTGAAAGAGCACACCAGTTACTTTGCTTCTCATGGGGAGCTGAGTTAGAAGAGGGGATTGTATGGTTGGGGAAAGACAGACCATGTGACTTAGGAGGGACAGGAAGTTGGTACAGTCCCCTCTTAAGAGGGGAGCGGAGACTGTTTTGTTAGCCCGAAGACTCCAGCCTCCCTGTTGTTGGACACCTACTCAGAGAAACCAGCTGCGGAGAAAGTGGGCAGGAACCTTCCTGTCAAATGCTATTGATGATGATGATGAGAGCAGCTGACATTTATGGAGCACCTTCTAGTCCTGTGTTAGGCATTTGAAGTGCTCGCTTTCTGCATTTAATGCTCAGTGTAACACTCTGAGACTGCTGGCTGCTGGTATTCCCATTTTACAGATGAGGACACTGAGGCTTGGCAGGGTTAACTGACCGCATATCATGCCTCTGATAAGTGGCAGAGCAGTAACTGAAATCCAAGTTAGTTTTACTTTAGAGTTTCTCTACACATTTTTTTAAGGTGTGTGTGAGTAACAGGGTGATGGTGGATGTCATTGATTCGTAAAGGCTACTAGAACGTGCTGTGTGTAATTCTATTCAGTTTAGTCTCCCCCAATGAACACTTTCTGTAGAGAAGTCATTATCCTAAGAACTGCAGTGTATTTTGCACATTCAGAAAAGGGTGCTTTGGTCAGCACATCCTGGTCTTTCCCACTAAGTCCTGAAGTGTTCTCTTAGCTGGCATAGTCTTACACTGGAGGGTGATTTGTAGATGCTTTTCCGTGCTGTCTTTAGTGATCATCAAGGTTTCAAAGCTCTTCGTCTTCTCCCTCCAAAGTAGGATGTAAGGTCTTGGAGGCAGGCACCATCTCTTGTTTTGGCTGATAAGCTGATTAAAAATGTTCCTTGAGATTATCATCTCTCTTTTTTAGGTCTGTATATTCTCTGAATAGCCTACATGTAGTAATATCTTTCTTCAGGCAGGGACTGTGTCATGCCTCTTTGAGGCCACATTGTGGAATGGAAAGAGCCCAGACTTGGGAGCCAGCATCAGGATCTGTATTCAGCTTTCTTAGTGCTTCTGCAAGACTTTTTAACAAGTCTTCTAACTCTCATTGAGCCTGAGTTTCTCCATTCACCGTGTGGGTATAGAAACCTTACAAGGTGTTCTCAGAATGAGAAATGACACATGCAAAGTTGCTGGTTCATCTGTCTGAAGCATGAGCACAGGCTCTTGTCTAGAATGCATGCACAGTAAATGGGTCTAGATCATCATGACTTGGTTCCTTGAGACCTGACTTCTAAGAGAGAGCAACCGTGAAGTGTCTTAAAAAACATGATGCCTTTGTCGAAAGTGTCCTTCATTGCCCGACTTTACATAGGAAGACAGATCTAGAAATGGATTTCTTGGTTCTTAGATGCTCCTCTAGCTCGTAAAGCTTAACGTTTTGTACAGATGAGTATTGGTACAGGTAATATCAGCTTCGTGATGAGATATACAGTGACCCTATTCATCAGTCTGTTAAAATAAACAGGGGTGCCTGGGTGGCTCAGTCGGTTAAGCGGCCGACTTCGGCTCAGGTCATGATCTCGCGGTCCGTGAGTTTGAGCCCAGCATCGGGCTCTGTGCTGAGAGCTCAGAGCCTGGAGCCTGTTTCAGATTCTGTGTCTCCCTCTCTCTCTGACCCTCCCCCATTCATGCTCTGTCTCTCTCTGTCTCAAAAATAAATAAACGTTAAAAAAAAAAATTAAAAAAAAAAACAATAAACGAAGGGTAACAGGACTAGACAGCACCTTCTTTGCTAGAACCATTTTTCCTTTTATAACACAATTTACGATGTTTCATATTTATTTTTAAATTTAATTAGAAACACCTTATGAAATTAGATATTATTAATTTCCTTGGATAGGTGAGTAAACTGAGACTGAGCAAACTAAGGCACTTCCCAGTTTGTGCAACCCTGGCAGTTTGGATTCAAACCCTGTTCTTCTCACCCTGGATTTTTGTTGTTTTCTGCAGACACTAAGCACATGTAGCAACTGTTAGCATGGTTTCTTTTTCTGCATGCATTTAATTTTTATCTATATGTGTCTTTGTAGTTGATGTGGGCTTCTTAGAGACAGCATACAGTTGAGTCTTGTTTTTTTTATCTACTCTGACAATCTGTCTTTTAATTGGTGCATGTAGACCATTTGCATTCAAAGTGATGATTGATATAGTTGGGTATACATAGGGCAGCTGAAGTCATAAATGTGTGTATATATACATGCATAAATATAAAATTTCTATTTATATAAAATATATACTAGATGCCAACCTGTTTCCAAGCAGTCTGGTCTGAGAGTTGTCATGGATTTTTAAAAAAAATATTGAATGTTTGCTATGAGTTTGCTACTATATTTTAGTGATGTCAGCTTAGTTTGAAGAAAACCCATTTCAGAAATTTGCACTATGTTCTCGAATGCTTGGATGCAGCTTTTATACCTGATATATTGAAAAATTGCCTAAAACCAGCACAAAATGAGATTATGAGAATAGAGAAAAAGTAGCTAATATATAATTCACTGATTATTTAGTGACTAATGGAAGTTGGGGTCTCATGTTTATTACTGGTAGGGACCCAGGGTCTGATGAAGTCCTTGGCCTCCAAGACCTGAGTTAAAGGCTCATTGATTTTGGGTCTATATGTGTTCCACCTCAGTTATTAAGCAGATACCACTAAGAAGAGAGATTTTCTCAGAAGAAATAATGTTTTCAGTGTTCCATATTGGCTCTTTGCTAGGCTAATATACATTCAGTAAAAATTTCAAAACTCCTTAAGGAAAACAAGCAATTCCTGAATAAGCCAGTATTATGAATTGAAGTATTTAAGTTATGTATTTGCAAAAGACCCAGAGTCTTTTTACTGAATGGAACTTCTGTTCCCTCATTCCTGAGCATGGTATGGGCCTGTGCTGCAGACGTCTGTGATAGATGATGTGGTGAATAGCCTTAGGAGTTTTGTGGTTCAAAAGCCAAGATGAGAGGGAACTATGGATTGTCTGTAAGAGTGGACACCTCTCCTGCCAATATCAAACCCACGCTTCTTTCCCATTCTCAGGCTCCAACCGACCCCCTTTTTAGGATTTTTTTTTTTCAGCCACACTTAGTAACTTCTTAGTTACTAAGACTAGACCACTAGACTCTGGCCCAACCTTGACTCTTCTGAGAATTCAAAATGCCCTTGTCTATCCTTTCCCTACAAGGAGGCATCATGTAGTGACTGTGGAGACGAAAGGCATCATCTGTCTCCTGGGCTTGCCTTTATTAGTTTGAGGTTATATGTTCACAATGGAAACAGAGCTAAGATGTTTTCCTTTTATCTCATGAATTTGGGAATCTGCCCTGGTTTGAATTATCTAGATTGTCTCAATGGAGGGTTCCAAATGTGCGGGATGCTACAATTAGACACCTTTGTTTTAGTTCTGTAGACACAGCCATATTTGGGAAACACAAATGGGCCAGTTTTGTATTTAAGACTTGTCGTGGTTAACAATGCATGTTTGAGAAACCGTGTGTGCCCAGAGTTGTACATATAAAGAAAGAGTTTGAGAAGGAGCTCAGGGCTCTGGAATGCCATGAAGTTGGGTTTGGAGCAGGGAATTGGCAGCGAGCAGGCGTGGGGAGCAGTGGGGTACTGGGTGTGTGTTGTCACCAGGCAGCCCCTGCTGACTATTTTAAGATGAAATGTTTTGGTGCGATTGCTTCTTTAGGAAATCTGGCTGACCATCTTAGTCTTTTTATCGCCCCCCTTGTCCTCATAAGGAACTACAGGGGGGTAGTTTGGCTTCATTAAACAAAAGCAATCACTGGAGATTAATGTTGGAATCCCACATTTGGGGCATTCGCTATTAGTTCTGTGGAAGATTGCATCATGTGGGACTGTGTTCAAACAGACAGGGTTGTTAGTGGCGCGTTTTCTAGCTTGTCGCCTAGAACTTTCTGTCGCAAGTTCTGAAGATGACACAATTGCATAACAAATGCTAGGTATGAGCTAAAAAACATTACTTTTTTGTTAAAAAAAAGAAATGTAGTATAAACAGTCTGGAAAATAGAAGTGAAATTTAAAAGTTACCTGTAATTCCATGCTACCAAATCATTATTAGAATTTGGGCATGTTTCCTTTCCAATATATGAAATAGGTTTTCTTTTTTACATAACTAGAATCACAGATATCCTACAAACCTACACACTGCTTTCTTCACCTAATCTTATAAGAAGTGTTTTCCCATGTTGTGTGGTCTACATAGCCATTATCTGTGTAACTGTCCAACAGCCCACCCAGAGGGGTGTGTGGCCGTGTAATTGGTTTCCTGTTACTGAACACCAGAGAGTGCCCAGGTTCTCACTATTATTAGTAAAGCTGTGGTAAACATCGCTGTGTAGCTTTGTTGTCATTTGGGATTCTTTCTTTGGGCTAGATTCCCCGAAAGCACAAAGGGATTGAGGTGGATAGCTCTGGATGTGTTACGTTCAAAACAGTGATAACCGTTTACAGTGTTACTGGTAGGAAAATGTCAGTGCCTTTGCCTCAGCTGAGTGTTGGTGTTTTTAAATTTGTGGACTAATTTAAGAAGTTAAAAAAAAAAAGACATTATTTGAATCTTTTTTTTTTTTTTTTAAAGCTAATCAGGTTAAGTGAGCATTTTCTTATAGGTTTGTTTGTTTGCCTTTTTTCTTCTGGGGATTATTTCCTCATGCTTTTTAAATTTTTTTCCCTGGCAGTGAGTATGAGTATACTATAAGATAAGGATATTAACCCTCTCTATTATGTTTGCTGCAAATCATGCATTTTTAAAGACATAATGTAACATATGATTACAAGTTGTCACCCAAATTCTATTATCTGAAGCTCAAATAATATTGCATTTTTAAGACTTGAAACTATTTAGGGGCTGTATTTCGCTTATTGGCAATTTTGTTGGCAGCATCAACTTTTTATGTTTGCTTAAAGGCTCCATTTAAGTATAAAAGGTAAAACGTGATTGCAGATGTATTGCAATCTTTTATAATTAGTCTTCTAGCTTCAAATCTGACCCATCTCTGGGAAAGGCCTGGGATGAGAGTGTGATGATTTTAGTGGGCACTTGGGCATGGGATTCCTGAATTCTGTGATTATAAATTGGTCTTGTTAAAATGAGTTCCTTATCATCACAACTTTTTGTGGCAATTAAAAACAAAACTAAGGGGCGCCTGGGTGGCTCAGTCGGTTAAGCATCCAACTTTGGCTCAGGTCATGATCTCAAGGTTCGTGGGTTCAAACCCCGCATCGGGCTCTATGCTCACAGCTCGGAGCCTGGAGCCTGCTTCGGATTCGGTGGCGCTCTCTCCCTCTCTCTCTCTCTCAAAAATAAACATAATAAAATAAAATTAAATTAAAACTAAAGCAAAATCCAAACCCTTTCATTTTTGTTGGGCCAGTGCATCTGGCATTAAAGGTTGAGGAGGTAAGGGAAGGGGTCTTAGTGGTGGGAAGAAACAATGACATGAACGACTTGGAGACTCTTCTTTGGGATTCAGAAGGAGTGACAAATCTGGTACAGTGGAGTTTAGGGTTTATTGGATATATGGAGATGAGCCTGGGAGGCTCATCAGGACCTTGTCTTCATGGCCATATGGTATATTCAGGAATGTGGACTTAAATTTTTAGACCTCCATTTCCCAAAGTGTAACATCTGAGGTGAGTTGAGAAGTTATGTCTTTGAACGTTTGAAGATGTTAGCATTCATTCCTTGATTCTCTCTCCTGTGCAGAAATTATTCCTTTCTGTGGTCCCATAACACTTAGCTCAGATTGCTAGCAGAAGGGTTACCCATCATATTGTATTTCAGTGGGCAATGTGTGTCACCCTAAAATTCTGTGGTGGCCTCAAAGACTGCAACTGTCTGATTCATGCTGGTCTCCTCTGGGCTAAGCACCATCCTGGGTACATAGCAGGCATGAAAGAAATACTGTTTGAACAGTGTCACCAGGCCAGTGTTTTAGCCACATTGTTCTTTCCTAGGAAGTTTGCTGTCTTTTTTCTGTTTTCTCTGTACTGCCCAAGCCAGCCCCTCTGAGTTCACAGGGGCTCTGTGGATCATTTTCCCTGTGGGAATTTGACACATAAGAAGTCGTCTTCCCCTGCTAAAGCCACAGTGTGGCACTATATGGGCTGTATAGGGTGGTTCTGAGGCTGATCAGGCCATTGTAATGGTCAAGGAATAAGGAGGTGGAACAACACAGTGGTGAGTATGAGGATGGAAGCACAGAGGTGGCTGAGGTTATGACTCACGAAGAAGGAAGAATTGATCAGGCAGCTTGTCAGGTGTGGGGTGGGAAGGGAGTGACAAGGAAAAGAGGAGAAAACAGTGTGTGAGGGACAATGATTCACTCCACCGTTAACTGGGTGCTTGCCAGGCACCGTACCAGATGTTGGGGTACAGAGAAGAGGGAGACCCTGCCTTACCAGAAGGTGCTCACTGTCTAGCGGGTTCCATGAATGAGGCCTGATTGGAAGAGCAGACACAGATGGGAAGGCAAAGTGGGGCAAGATGAGTGAAGGACTCAGCCGGCTCTTGCAGCTGGTTATCAGGACTCGGTGTTCAGTGAGTAATGGAGTGCTATTGAAAGGTTCTAATGAGGGAAATGGCACTTCCAGTCTGTGCATCGACTGTGGAGGGCTGATTCTCATCTGGAATTCTGTATCTGTTGCCAAGGGGCCAAAGGCTGAAGATGGCCTGAGGAGGAAGAAGAGGGATAGGGGACTTAGTAGTAGGGGTAAAAAGACCAAGAGAAACTTTATCTGAATCCGTTTTTGCACCCCAGTAAGGATATGGATTAGATTTCTGGTTTAGGAACCTTTGTTTTGTAGCCACAGAACCCAACCATCCCAGGAAAACTCAGGAAATTATAAATGAATGAAATCAGTAAAAGCACAGCCACCATGGTTGGAGTGAAAGGTGGGGAACCGGTGGGTGGGTTACGTGCACTGTGGCATGAGCGTCCTTCCAAAACAGGCAAGAAACCAGGGAAATGGGCTGCGTAACCTGGCATGGATCCTTCCAGCTCTCCCATTCCAGATGAAATCCTCAAGGAAAAGAGCATGAAGAAGGAGAGGGATGAGGACCCAGTGCAGGGTCTGCTAGGTCTTTAAACTCCTGGAAGAACTATGGAGGCCCTGTTCTAGAAAGAAGATCCTCATGGGCTGACGTAAACCAATCCACGGTGACACTTAGAAATCAGGACCTGGAAGTTTTATGGGAGGAAGAAGGAGTTAAGTGTTTTAAATTCAGTGGAAAGGTCAGCGAGGCCCCGACCAGTGCAGAAGCCAGTGTTGGGCTTGGCTGTGTGTGCACTGGAAACCTTTCTGAAGGCCATTTCAGATAATTGGTTAGAGCGGAAACCAGTTGGAGAGACTCCAGGAGGAAATGAGTGGATGTGGGGGATGGCCTTTCTGATGTGTTTTCCTATAGTTCCCTCTCCAGAAGCATGGCTCTTTTCACAAAAACTGTGTGTTTGTTGTGTTTTGAGCCCCCAGCTGTGTCATGGGATTCCAGACTGAAGTTAATGTCAGGGTCGAGTTTATCCTATCTTTCTCCCCTTGAAAGGAAGTGTCAGCGACTCAATGTTTATCCTTTCTGGCTTTCTGAAGAACCTTCTGCACCCTCTCCAGCAATGTAGAGTGTGCATTTGAAGAGACATGACCATTAATAGAGATTAAGAAGAGGATGAACTGTCAAAAAATTGGAGAAATTTGGCTTTGCTGGTGGGTCAGCCAAGTATAAAAAGCAATAAGGCCAAGCATTTATTCTGGGGTTTTGTGAGCTATCACTGTTCTCTTCAAGCCATTGGAAGGAAGTAGCTGCAAATATATCAAATCAAGTCCCGGATGGGGTTCAAAGCCAGAGTATGGTTTGGTTGGAATGGGGAGCTAGCTTGCTTTTAGGCAGCTACTGTGGATTTAAGGAGGATCCTGGTTATCTTGAAGTGAAGACTCCAAAATTAGGTTCTAAAGGCTGACTAGAGACAGGGACAAAGTTCATGACTGAATGCCATGAGGATGACAGTGTCTCTCCTATGGAAACTTAAAAGTGTGTGTGTGTGTGTGTGTGTGTGTGTGTGTGTGTGTGTGTGTGTACACATGTCCTTATGTACATACGTGGAGAGAAACAATAGAAGCCAAACACCGTGGGCACAGGAGAAGCTGGAGCACCCTGTGTGAGAGGTCAACCCGAAACTCATTCTTTTCCCAGAATCTTTGCTGGACCTCGAGTTCATTTTTACAAACTCAATTCTTCCCTTGTTATATATCCCCGAACCATCCATATAAGGAAGGACCTTCTTTCCTTCTCCAATAAACAAGCCATATTTAGTTATTGGATCCTATTGGAGCTGGAAGCATGAGTATAATTTTTGCTTTTTAGTAATTATTCACTCTGTGTCATCAAGACTTATGTCAGAATTACAGGGTCATGGAATTAGGGAGGGACCATGCGGAACCATTAATTATCCAGTTGTATTCTTAACAAGTCTGGCTACTTCACATCTTGTTCTTCTGTTGGAATGTCTGTGTTGATGCTGTGGCCCTTTAACCAAGTACTGTAGGTCCTGACTGCCCAAGGCATGGAATGGCCACTTGACCTTCGCTGGCCCACCCAAGCTGTGACACTGTGTAGGTTCCTGCAAGTCACAGTGGGATCCCTGTCCTCCGGCAGCTGTATGGTTTTGTCACTAGGTGGCACTGTTCATCTTTTTGGCTTTACCCAAAGGTGCCTGCTTCTTTTGGAGGGGCTTGTGAGAGAAATTCCAAAGACATGCCATCATGTTCTCAACCACATCAAACTCTTTACAGCTTAGTTTTTAAGTAAGTATTAAGTGTCAGGGGGTTTTATGTAAAATAAATTCTCACATTCTACATATGATTTTAATAGCTTGCATTATTTCTAAATAAACTGCAGGGACTAGACTATGACTTTCAAGACTATGACTTTCAGACTCTGTTTGTGCACCTTCCTGGTCACATCCTCACCACCCTGACTCAGAGCTGTTCAGGTTGTAGAGACAAAACCCTTTACTGAGCCACATGGGATTCAGATCCAGTTGGCCTTACTTCAGGGGAGAGGAATGAAGATGTTCCTCTCAGAATGAAACCTTGGGGGGGGGGGGGGGGGGGGGGGGGGGGGGGGGGGGGGGGGGGGG
>NW_024412404.1:35353559-35396017 GCF_014898765.1 Herpailurus yagouaroundi | reverse complement strand
TTTGTGGAGGCTGGAGAACTGTGCCCAGAACAGGGGCAGGAATTCAAGGAGGCTGAGTCGGATGGAATGAGAGCTGAAATCAGGCCCTGACACGGTCTGGATGGGATGTCGCTATAGTCGCTGCCGCCACTGATGAGGACTGGACGCTGGGTGCCCTCCTTGGCACAGCTGCCACTGCCACCCTTGCTGCAGATTTTATTTTACTTTAAGTTACCCCCTCCATGTGTCACCTGCTGCAGATTCAGTCACCAAATGAGAGCCGGCAACAGAATATCCTACCCAAAAAGTCTGTGTCCGGAGCCGCTGCTCACCTGTGCATGGTCGTTGTCACCTATTACTGTCATTCTAGTTCTTAAAATGTTCAAATAGTGTCCTGCCACTCTGGGCCCATTCTCCTTCCACCTTACAGTCCAACCACTAAATGGTTAACCCCTGGCATGGGGTTGGGGTGCAGCTCCCAGAGAGTGCTAAAGTGGTATCTTCTGTTGTTGCTGGGCACTTGTGGCAAAATGATGGTATTTGGGATATTTTTCCTGACCGTATGTACTTTAGATCAGTTTGTAAGCAAGTGTGGGGCTGACAGTTAGAAATTACTAGTATCTGTATTGAAAAGTATTAAGTGTGCAAAGGGCTACCTGCTTATGACAGTGATTTTCATCATGTGTGAGTTGTGGCATCTTTTTTGCTTGATTCAGAAGACATCTCCATTCATCTCTTTCCCAGCCCGAGAATGCTGTTGTGCCATGTACTTATTTTTAAATTAAGATGACTTAAACTAAACTATACAGAGGGAGTCGGTGCGTGAATTATGGACGGTGATTACAAAAAAATATGATATAGCCATTAAATAATGGATATGATAACTGTGTAAAAATCAAGAGAAATGTTCAGGAAATCTTTAGTTTAAAAATTAAAACACAAAGCCGCCAGACATTAAGTTTACAACTACAAAAATGCTACTTGTTGAAGATAAAGGTTAGGAAGGACTATAAAGAAAGAAAATACATTTGATTAAGGTAGCTTCATGGCTGAATCAAAACATGTCTTCAATCACTTTAAAAGTTGAACAAAACCTTAATGAAATTATTAAAGTTATTTTATAAATAAAAATGTTTGGGTGCCATGATGACAGCCTTTTTGGTCTTGGGAGGCAAACTGGGGTGTCTTAAAACCGGGCTTGGGCACCACTGGGGTGTACAGAACACAGAAGGTTGTGTTCCTTAACTGAAAGAGCAAATGTTTCCACAGGTGGGGGGGAGGGGCGGCTGTTGAAGGTCACAGATAGTCTCAGGCGTATTTGACAGTGTCAGAGACAAGCTGTATTTGACAGTGTCAGAGACAAGCTACCGCTGATTCAGGCCGCAGAGGACTTAGAATGATTTCCTTTTTGCCCCTAGCATCCTACTCAGCTCCGAGGACAGTAAGCAAGGCAGCGGCCCAAGGCAGCGGTCCGTGTGTTACAAAGGAAACTAACACAGGTCTCCTTGTGCAGACCCTCAGACCATACGGTGGCCTTCTTATTACAGGAGTCATGAACTGGAGAGTTGATGTCCTCTCCCCCATTGCTTCTCACATTTTAAAGTGCAAAGAGACCAGCTGGGGATCTTGTTAAAATGCAGATTCTGATTCAGTTGGTGTAGGGTCAAGCCTGAGTTTCTGCATTTTTAATAAGCTCCCAGCTGATGCCAGAACTGCTGGTCTGTGGACCACACTTTATTTTTTTTTTTAATTTTTTTTTTTAACGTTTATTTATTTTTCTGGGACAGAGAGAGACAGAGCATGAACGGGGGAGGGGCAGAGAGAGAGGGAGACACAGAATCGGAAACAGGCTCCAGGCTCCGAGCCATCAGCCCAGAGCCCGATGCGGGGCTCGAACTCCCGGACCGCGAGATCGTGACCTGGCTGAAGTCGGACGCTTAACCGACTGCGCCACCCAGGCGCCCCCCCTGTGGACCACACTTTAAATAGCAAGGTTCCGTATATCCTGAAGGCTCGCTTTTCAGATTTCTTTCCAATATGTTCAGCTAGACCTTTTTATTCAAAATGTGTGCTTTGAAAAGTATAGAATGTTGTTGAGAGATGAAAGACCTGCACAAAGGGACGGAGAGTCTATTCTCATGAATTAAAAAATTCAGTTTTGTTAAAATGTTAATTTTCCTTCAGCTGTATAGATTCAACATGATCCTAATCAAAAGGCCAGCACCGTTTCTATTTTGTTTTGTTTTTGGTAGAAATCGGTAAGATTCTAAACTGTGTGAAAATGTGAAGGATCTAGAAGGGCCAAAAATGATTCTGAGAAAAAATGAAGTTGGAAGGCTGACACTACCTGATTTCAAGACTTAGGCTAAAGCTTGGGCAGTCAGATGATAATTAGTTATGGGTTAAAGTCAGATCAGTGGAACAGAAGAAAGTCCAGAAATAGACCCCCACATACGTGACTAATTCCCAAATTGTGGTATGCTAAGTGAGAGAAGCCAGCTGCAAAAGATTACATACACTGTGATGCCATGTGTAAAATGTTCTAGAAAAAAGGGTTAAACTATAGTGATAGAAAGCAGATCAGTGGTTACTGAAGACTTGGGAGGAGACCATAGTGAGTGAGTAAGTAGAATGCATTCCCACCTTGGGGCCCAGAGTGCACAACCTTCAGGTCAGTCTGTTTAGGTTCCACTACCAATCTGTGCCCCTCTCTGTACTCCGGTCTCCTCATCTGTGCAAACTAATACAGTGTCAGTGCTTACCTTGTAGGGTCATTGGGAAGATCAAATGAATATATTTGATGCATCAAGAACATTTCCTTGCTCATAATAAGCTACGTATATATAGCTCATTATATATACGTAGCTTATTATTCTTTGATAATCAGTTTTTGTTGTGATTTTACCACTTTCTCACAAAATTTGGTTCTTTCCTTCACCCTCTCCTTGATCCATGTGCATTCATGGAACTTGGGGTTTTTAATAGAATCTTAGAACTGGAAGAGGTCTTGGATAGTATCTTAACAAAGTACGGGTGACAAAATGGAGGCCAAGGAGGTTGAGTGACGTGCCCAACGTCATGTTCCCACGTAGCCAACCAAGAACTAAAGGCATGGCCAGGAGACTCCTCGTTCCGCTCTGTTTTATCAAGGATTATGTATGGTGTTTGCATTCTTAATGTAAACCATTGGGACTTCTTGTGAACCCACCATTCCTCAATTCTGTTATGTTGGTGTTTGTTTTTCTGCAGAGCAGTTCAGAGCCCCAGTTGCAGAAGACTTGTCCTGTTACCACCATGAGCTCTGGTAAGTCACTTTAAATCCTGTCTTTCTCTTCTGAACAAATCTACAAAACTGGGTGGTTTACCCAGATTTCCCACCTACTCTTAAGGCCCCAAATGCATTTCATTTTTTATTTTTTGAGACCTGGGTAAGCGTCAAAGCTTTGTCGTAAGTCGTCATTGCTACCATCACCTTCATTATTAATGATTTAATGAGCACCTGTTATGTCTTAAGAACTATCATCTACATTTCACATGCGCTATGTCCTAATTTTTATATATTTCTAATTTTTAAACAACTTTATTGAGATACAATTGGCATAAAATGAACTGCAGATATTTCGAGTGTACAACTTGATAAATGTTGACATATGTGTACACAGTGGCATTATTTAATCCCAGTGACTACAGCAAAAGTAAACAGATTGACCATAACTGCTCCAAGGAGTGAGCTGTTCTAACGTTTTCTTCATCGAGGCTGGAACAGCAGTTTGCTTACGTTTTTGCTATGCCTTTGGTAGTAACAATCAAGACCTAAGGAAATGAACAGTTTTTAGTATTTTTATTATTTATTTATGAGAGAGGGAGAGTGCACATGGGGGCACAGGGGAGGGGTGGAGGTGGAGAGAGAGAGAGAGAGAGAGAGAGAGAGAGAGAGAGAGAAAGAATGAGAATCTTAACCAGGCTCCATGCCCAGCATCGGACACAGGGCTCCATCTCATGACTATGAGATCATCACCTGATCTGAAATCAAGAGTTGGACGCTTAACCTACTGAGCCACCCAGGCGCCAGCCCGAGTTTTGAGTATTTTTAGTTTAAAGCGGGGATAGAAAGCACGGGCAAGGGAAGACAGAGAAGGGAACAGGTCCCCACTCGTTGTGTAGCCAAGTACTGTCAGCTTTCCAGCCCAGAATTCAGGGCAGAGAAGTTTCCATCTGGAGACTAAGGCCCACCTTGGCTTCTGAGCATGCCCTACAGCCTCCTGAGACCTGTAGGCTGAGGGGGAGTTGGGCAGATGACCAAGTCGTAGCTCATTCAAAAAGGTCTCCTGGGGGTGCCTGGGTGGCTCAGTCGGTTAAGCGTCCAACTCTTGATTTCTGCTCAGGTCATGATCTCACGGTTCATGAGTTCGAGCCCCGCGTCGGTCTCTGTGCTGACAGCACAGAGCTGGTTTGGGATTTTCTCTCTCTGCCCCTCCCCCGCTCGCCTGTGCGCATGTGCTCTCTCTCTCAAAATAAATAAATCTTTAAAAGAAAAAGGTCTCCTAATTCTGCATTCTCTCTGGAGTGTTAATCTAATCTCTGCCCATTAAAAACAAGCCTTTCTCGGGAGCCTGGGTAGCTCAGTCAGTTGAGTGTCCCAACTTTGGCTCAGTTCATGATCTCATAGTTTAGTTCGAGCCCTGTGCCGGGCTCTGTGCTGACAGCTCAGAACCTGGAGCCTGCTTCAGGTTCTGTGTCTCCCTCTCCCCGCCTCCCCCCACTCCCCGCATTCTGTCTCTCTCTCTCTCTCTCTCTAAAATAAATAAACATGAAGAAAAAAAAAAAATAAAAAGCCTTTCCATTTATTGACACACAGTGCCCTGTTAGCCAAATCCTAAATTGTGCAGGACAGCATGTGCTTAGGACAGAGGATGGCTCCAGGTGGAACAGTGCAGGGCCTCAACTTGGCTTCCTCTCACACCAACTGTATGGCCTTTGGCCCGTGGGGGCCATGTCAGCATTCTCCTCTGTGAAATGGACATCATGAAAGCACCGGCCCGCCCGGACTTTGTGAGGATGAAGTGAGGCAGTGCTTCTCAAGTACTGTGCCCGCGGCATCAGCAGGGTTGGGTCCTCCGTTGTCAGTTCAGCTCACATGTCCTCCTTGAGAGGAGGGGAACTCGACTTGTCTCTGATTCCCTGAGCGCTTTTGCTGCACATGCAGATGCCACACACTTTCTTTTTCCCTCCACGTGGACTTGGGTACCTCCAGGAGCTCCTGCTTTGTAACTCATTTTTTTTCTTTTTGTTTGCTTGGCTTTTTGGTTTTGCTGTCATTTAAAACAGGCCAGGGCTTTTATTTTTTATGTATTTTTTACTTTTCTTTCTTTCTTTTTTTTTTTTAACTTTTGCCCTAAAATTTCTGGCTCTACCAGAGTTCGCCTAAGCTGGCATTGCCGCTCCTGGCACGCTTAATGGTAGAAGGAGGAAGAAGGGAGGGGCCCGGCAGGAAAGTGAGGGTGAGGATGGGCCTGCGGGACTTCTCCCAGGTTCGCTGTCAGGCGTGGTGCGAGAAGGCATTTCATAGAAAGAGTCCAAAAAATCTGGACCTTTTGGCCTTATAATCTCACTCTTGGGAATTTCCATCTTAATTCAGAGGAAACAAAAACATCACCCACATGAAGGTGGGGAGTGAGCAGGTTCCTGATGTGCATTTGTTTGATGGAATATTATGCCACTATTGAAAGTGATCATTAAGGGCACCTGGGTGGCTCAGTCGGTTAAGCGTCAGGCTTCGGCTCTGGTCATGATCTCACTGTTCGTAAGTTGGAGCCCCGCATCTAGCTCTGTGCTGACAGCTCAGAGCCTGGAGCCCTCTTCAGAGTCTGTATCTCCCTCTCTCTGACCCTCCCCTGCTCACACTCTCTCTCTCTCTCTCGAAAATAAATAGGGGCACCTGGGTGGCGCAGTCGGTTAAGCGTCCGACTTCAGCCAGGTCACGATCTCGCGCTCCGTGAGTTCGAGCCCCGCGTCGGGCTCTGGGCTGATGGCTCAGAGCCCGGAGCCTGTTTCCGATTCTGTGTCTCCCTCTCTCTCTGCCCCTCCCCCGTTCATGCTCTGTCTCTCTCTGTCCCAAAAATAAATAAACGTTGAAAAAAAAATTAAAAAAATAAATAAATAAATAAACATTAAAAAGAAATAGATCGTTAGGAAGAAAGCAGCTGTGTAGAAAACATTAGTTTTAACATTTGGTGGAAAGAGAAGCATGAAAATGATGGCACTTTTTTAAAAAAATATTTTTATTTATTTAGTTTACATCCAAGTTAGCATATAGTGCACCAACGATTTCGGGAGTAGATTCCTTAGTGCCCCTTACCCATTTAGCCCATCCTGCCTCCCACAACCCCTCCAGGGGTTGTTCTCTCTGGAGAACCCTCCGTTTGTTCTCCATATTTATGAGTCTCTTCTGTTTTGTCTCCCTCCCTGTTTTTATATGATTTTTGCTTCCCTTCCCTTTTGTTCATCTGTTTTGTCTCTTAAAGTCCTCATATGAGTGAAGTCGTATGATATTTGTCTTTCTCTAATTTCACTTAGCAAAATACCCTCCAGTTCCATCCATGTAGTTGCAAATGGCAAGATATCATTCTTTTTGATTGCCGAGTAATACTCCATTGTATATATATGCCATATCTTCTTTATCCATTCAGTAATGCATTCTTTTTATTCCATGTTTGGAGGAGGCTGCCAGTCACTGAGGGAAGTGCTTTGCTCGTGTTATCTCCTTGCATCCTCCTGGCAAACCCACAAACATAGCATGAGGTACCAGTCCCATTCTGTAGATGGGGAAACTGAGACCCTGAGAGATTCATGATTTACCTGTGATAACCAGCTAGTGTGTAGTGTGAAGTTTAGGCAAACCCAGGCTGTGGACACCAACACACGATGTCGCAGAGGTCTGAATCTGAGGCGATGGAACTATTTTGCATATTTTCTTCAAGTCTAGCTATATTTAATGAAAAGAAAGAAAGGAAAGGAAATACGTGGGGCTGGACCTGGTGGCAGCTCAGAGGCTGCCCCAGTGCTAGCGTAGGGAGGCCTGAAGCAAGGCCTACGGCCCCAGAAAGGAGACAGTGAAGACGAACTGGGGCAGGTGCACGGGAAAGGGAGAGTTACAGAAAGAGCAAGTCGGCTAATGCAGCTTCGGTTTCTGGCCTTCTTGCCAATGCCCTCCTTCCACCCATCCCTGAAATGTAGGTGTGAGGGAGATAATGGCATCTGGGAGAATTAGCCTTCATCTGTAGGTGGACAGGGCAGTGAGCAGGACAGAACCTACGGGCCAGAGTCAGGAGGTCTAGGCTGCCGGCGGGGAGGGGTGGTGGCCCTGCTTGGGTCTGGATCCAGGAGCATCCAGACTGGCCTGTCAGTGAGGCTGATTGTTGAGAGCCTAGGTAGGTGACCCAGTCTCAGCCAGATGAGCTACTGGGATTTGGGACAGGGCTTCAGGCCCAGCATTTGGGGAAATAGCATATAAGCTATTTCATATAGAATATATTTAGTTTGTATTTATAGAATATGTAGGAGACATTTTTTATTTTAAAAAATCAAAAATGTTTATCCCTGCTGGGGTCAAGAAGATGCCCTGTGGGATGGAGCAGACCTGAATTCAAACCGCAGCTTGAATTGCAGTGATCTTGGGCAGGCCTGGCATCCTCTGTGGACTTCAAATTCTTACCTATAAGATAGGAGTCCCTAACTCCTAGCTCCAAGGGACTGGGTCTGAAGTATAAAAATGAGATGCTAATTATGGAATGCTTAGTGTGGAACCTCAGATCCAAGCAAATAGATATTTAAAAAGCCATAGCTGGGGCGCCTGGGTGGCTCAGTTGGTTAAACGTCTGACTTCGGCTCAGGTCATGATCTCGCAGTTCATGAGTTTGAGCCCCACATCAGGCTCTCTGCTGTCAGTGCAGAGCCCGCTTTGGACCCTCTGTGTCCGTTCTCTGCCTCTTGCTTATGTGCATTTTCCTCTCTCTCTCTCTCTCTCTCTCTCTCTCTCTCTCTCTCTCTCAGAAATATTAAAGGAACACCTGGGTGGCCCAGTCGGTTAAGTGTCTGACTCTTGGTTTTGGCTTAGATCATGATCTCACGGTTTCTTGGGTTCGGGCCCCACATCGGGCTCTGCACTGACAATGCAGACCCTGCTTGGGATTCTCTCTCCCTGTCTCTCTGCCCATTCCCCACTCGTGCTGTCTCTGTCTCTCTCAAAATAAATAAATAAACTTTAAAAATATATTCAAAAATAAATAAAAAGCCATAGCTGTTATGATTCTGTTTGTGGCTTGGTGGCTCCTTTGCTGTCGGGGGGCAGGGGTGGGGTCACTCCAAGCGTGCTGGTCACAGGTCTCAGGGTGGCAGATTCTGTCTGCCCACCTGCTTGCCTTCTTGGGCCTGCCTCTGTCAATTCAGGAAGGGGGGACTTGGTGGGGGCTTAGGCTGCCTGTGGGTAGCTGGGGTCTCTCAGTGCCTCCAGCTGGGCAGAACTCAGAAACGTCTTAGCTGACCTAGAGGAAGTGACGTTTGAGGTGAGCCTCAAGGATGCACGGGATTTCCCCAAGGTAAGGAAAGAGGAGGAGGCATTCCTGGTGTGGGCCTTGCAGGTCTGGAAGTATCTGACATACTGGTGGTGGGAGGTGCGGGGGGAGGGGGGGTGTTGTGAGGAGACGGGGGTGGCAGGCAGCTGAAGAGGGAAATGCAGCAGGGAAAGGCTGGGACCAGTGGCTGGAGAGCCCAGAATCCAAGCTGAGCTGCCCAGGCTTTGTCCCTTGAGGTAGCTGCTGGCCACTGTGGCTTGTGTGTTTGCTTGCTTTTAATTATCAGAAAGGTCAGTTAATTTAAAAATAATCAGGTAGGCCAAGGTACACGTCATCCAACTTACTAAAAAATTAGGTTCTTAACAATCATTTGTGCATTTGGGGGAATTTGGAATACATTTTTTTTTCCTTTCATGGAAATAATTTAAATGAATGAATTCCCAGACTAAATCCCAATATTTTCATTTTCAAAACAGAGGTGAAATACCCTCTACTTACAGTAGAGGGGTTTAAGAAGATACTATTGCATTGAGCCATTTTGCTTTCATCTGTCCTGCACCCTGAGGCTCTTTAACCCGGAAAGGGCCATGGTTAGATCAGGAGCTAGACGGTTCTCTCCAGACGTAGATTGGCAGTGGGCATAGAGAAGGGACAGAATGGAGGTGGGGTGTGGGGAGGCGGTGGTTGGGGAACCGTGTCATCTCCGGGACAGAAACCCAAGAGCCTCAATGGGGGATAGTGGGCAGGTGAGGAGGGGCAGTGTCCAGAGACATTGCAGGGGAGGGATAGCATGCCTTTGGTGACCGGAGATGTGGGTGTGGGGTGAAGGAAGGTGTCAAAGAACCTGAGGTCTCTGTCTGCTGACAGCTCTCACTCTGGATGCCCAGGGATGCGTTTGAGCTAGTCTTCGAGTCGGCTTGCCAGTGAGCAGCTAAGCTTTTGTCATTCGGGAGATACCATTTTGAGGGAATTAAGCAGATTTTTTTTTTAATTTAATTTAATTTAATTTTATTTTATTTTACTTTACTTTTTAAAAATTTATTTATTTTTGAGAGAGACAGAGCAAGTGGGGGAGGGGCAGAGAGAGAGGGAGAGAGAATCCCCAGCAGGCTCTGCACTGTCAGCACAGAACCCGATATGGGACTCAAACTCACAAACCATGAGGTCATGACCTGAGCTGAAACCAAGAGTTGGACTCTTAAATGACTGAGCCACTCAGGTCCCCCAGGCAGATTTTTTTTTTTTTTTTTTTTTGTAATGTCAGAAATGAAGCCACAGCAGGGAGGCAGGAGAGTTTGTCATCTTCCCATCCCCAAACAGCTTTTGTGTTCTCTCCTGGTTCAAGCCACACCACATGCTCAGAGTTCTCCCGTGGTGCCCAAGGGGGCCCTCCTCAGGCCCCGAGAAAGCCTGCCTGTCCCAGCATATGTCACATCAGCAGGACTCAATAAATGTTGGGGGCACATAATCCCAAGCCTGTGCTCTTTGTGTCTCTTTCAGAATGTGATGTTGGTGTTTCTAAAGCCGTGGTGAACGGGTTGGCGCCAGGCAGCAATGGGCAGGACAAAGGTAAGGTCTTGAGGGGAAGCCCGGCTGGTACCACAAGGCAGTTCTACATGGAGCAGAGTATGTTGGGCCTGGGCCACTGCCCTGCCATGAGCAGTCACTGGTCGAATCAGGTCGTGAACTGGAGACCTGTTTCTCACGCCAACTTTGAGCATGTTCTTGCATCTCGTGGGTCCAAGGTCGCTCTTTTCCACTGTGAGGTGACATGTTAAAACCTGTCCCCCACTCATAAGATGTGAGTAACAACAGGTCAAGTACACCAACTGAGGCCTGTGTCACGCCTGGTGTGAATGGCATTTATCGGCCTGAAGTCTCTCTCACCCAGCATTTTACCTTCACCTATGGTAAATAGTGACACGCTCACAGTCCTGACCCTGAGGCAAGACCCTCTAATGCTGAAATAAGTTACTTCAGTGGCATTAGTTTCCTGTGCATCTTCGATTTTCAGGTTTTAAACATTTTCAGACAAAAGATTTAAGTGTGAAGTGAATTATGGGTAAGATGACCTTTGAGGTCCTGTTTGCCCTGTGGTCTCTCATGGTCAGTGTCTCAACGTGGCTGCCCAAGTAGCCGGGCAGCAAGGCTCCCATGTCACTTCTGCAGTGTGTCGTGAGCAGAGTGGTGAAGTACCTTGCTTCTGCTGCTCACAGACAGACATCTCAGGAGGTCCATCGTCTTTATGGATGTGAGTGCCCTTATCTAGAAAATGAGGGAATTAGATGTTATGCAGTGTTTATTCCTGCTTCAAATTCGGGGTTTTAGTGATTCCATCTGTGCTCATCCCAATACATTTTGTGGTATCAATGAGAGGGGGCAAAAGTCCTGTCATTGAGCATTCAAGTCAAAATGCACCATCTCTCAAAGAATAATTTCAGAAAGTGACACGTTTGGCCTTCATAATTTCCTTCTGGTTCAGCCGAATATTCCTCTTGAGACCAGGCAAAGTGTAAAGTCAGGAGGAGCAGCCGGGAAGGGAAGGCATAGAGCACAGGAGGAGATGGGGAATGGGGGGGCCCAGTTGGTTTGGGGGTCATCTCCTCTGCTGCTCTGTGCTCCTTGCCTCCCTGCTTCCCTCCCCGACCACCCCTCTCTCATGGTGTGGGTCCATGTTCTCAGGGCCTTGGACAATCTTACTAAGTTACGCTTGGGAGCGTTGAGGGGCAGTGCCTGTGGCATGGCTCCACGGGTGTGTTTAAGCATCCAGTGAGCATGGGGCGGGGTTGGGCCCTGATGCTTAGAAAACCTGTGGGGCCACCAGCCCCATCCCCGTGAATTCATCAGTAGAGGAGACTTCAGGGGTGTGGGAGAGGGTGGCAGGTGGATTCCACTCTCAACTCGGTAAGACTCAACCTTCATTTGGAAAGGAGGCAGCAGATGTCACCTGAAGGTGATCATGGCGGCCTGGGGGAACTGAACAGGTCACTGAACCAGGTGCCAGGACATCTAAGCTCCAGCCTCTTCCCCTAAAAGCTGGATGACTCTGAGCAGCTCTGAGCCTCTTGCTTTTTCCTCTGAAAATGGTAACAAAAATCCCAGGTGGTCATAAGGAGCAGGCAGTAGGATTGCTGTGAAAGCATCTTAATACATGTAATATTGCTATTATCTACTTAGTTGTTGATGGCCGTATGCTATGTGACCGCCTTATGAAGCAGCAGCATGATGGACTGGAAGGTGAACTCTCCAAGGTTGAGGTGCCTACATCCCTCCTGTCCCCAGGCAGGCTCGCCTGCATGATACTGATGCACTAGTGACCATCTTGCTTCCCAAACAGCCTCACCCCCAGTTATTATGTAGATCTGGGGCCATAAGACCTCGGAGTGCTGCCCATTGGGGTGACATTGGTGCCATGACACGTGAGCTCCCATCTCTATTTGCTGCCATTAGGATGAGAGGGTGAGGGGAGGCCCCCCAACAGGCTTATCGTGAGGAGGAAGGTTTGGGGATGTGCCCACCATCGAGACTCCAGAATTTGGGGACACAGGGGGTGCAGGGCAGCCTGCAGATGGAGAAGTATGAGCACCCAGGATATAAGGACACATCCCTGGCCACATCCCAGGCAGCCATCCTAGTTCTCTTACCCACATGCTGGCTGTCAGGATCCTGGGCTGCATCCGTGGGTGCTTCCCAGAGCCTTGAGCACGCACTGGACACCTGGCAACCTCTTGTCCAGGAAAGGCCGGTTTGAGCAAGACCATCTGCTGCCCAACAGATGGAGGTTCTGATTTGCTTGGGGACAGAGGACCGTGGTTGTGAGAGCAGACACAGGACCCCGGAAGTTGTGATGGTGGGGAAGCAGCTGTAGTGTCTGAGAGGACCAGGCAGCTCAGCAGCTTGTTCCCTTCCCTCCTCCACTCATCTGGGGCCTGAGCCAGAGCTCTCCTCCTCACGGCCCTGCCCCCAGCACAGACACCCCGGCATTATTCTCCCAGGGGCCCCTTGGATGCTGGGTGCTCTCCCTTCCTCTGTGTGCCAGGCCATCTGTGTGTCTGGAAATCTCTTTGTCCAGAGCCTTGGCACATTCCTGCTGTGGCACGAGGCACAGATGAACACTGACCAACTGCGTATGGGTGACGGTGGGAGGCTTCTGCCATATTGGCATGGAACCCTGGAGAGGGAAAGCAGGTTATTTTAAATTACCGCATCTACTGCTCTTCATATTGTTCTTTTCGTGTGGGCGACTTCCTCCTATTGTCCCTGCCCAGTTCCTCAACTGCCTGAGTGTTTCCCAAATGTTCTTTCTGGATACACCATTTACCCTTTTGTGTTTTCAGCAACTGCCGACCCTTTACGTGCACGCTCTATTTCTGCTGTTAAAATAATTCCCGTGAAGACAGTGAAAAGCTCTTCAGGCCTGGTACTCCCTCCAGGTATCTTTTCTTGGGTTGGTTTCTCTCTCTGTCTTTCTTTCTTTCTTTCTTTCTTTCTTTCTTTCTTTCTTTCTTTCTTTCTTTCTCTCTTTCTTTTATTAGCTTATCATGCATGTTTTTCCTTTCTTTCCTTCTAACAAAGACTCAAAGGCTTAATCCTTATTCCCTCTCACATCCTTGGCTGGTTTCCTTTCTGTGTGTGTGTGTGTGTGTGTGTGTGTGTGTGTGTGTGTGTGTCTGTGAGCCAGCAAGTCTGGAGAAGAACTGACAGGTGCCTTGCCCCTCCTCTCGTTAGTAGAAGGGTCAGTCCAGAGGCTAATCATTTACTCTGCCCTGGGTCTTTGGTACATGAGGTATGTGATACATGGAGGTACATGAGGCACGTGGCTTTGCAGAGGGGCTTCCAGCTCCCAGTATTTTATTTAAAACTTCAGTCTCCCCGAGAATGAATGTATCCCCAGAAGGAACCTCTGAGTTGGGCTGAACTTGAAGCAGCTGCCTTAGATACCTAACCTAGATGCACCCCTGTGAGGCTTGCTGGGCCGTTTTCCTCCTCAACCCCCGACTTCACCTCCTCTCCAAGGAGAGGGTGCCCTTCAGCTCTCTGCTCTGGCACATAGCTTCCTTCTGTGCCAAACGGGACAAGTGAGGCTGAGGTGGTGCTTTATCCCAGTGGGGCTTTCGGGAGTTGGGCAGATCTGGTTATGGACCTGGGAACCTAGGATGGCTGGATTTGTCAGTTTGCTGCTCATCCTTTTTGAAAAGACCATGAATCAGTTTTCCCAGTAGTTTTGCGACATCAGTCACTTATCCTCTTGACAGGGTTGGACAAGTCGCATGCTCCCCAAGGCTGCCGCCTGCTCTGCCATACTTTGTGTTTTTGTGCTTCACTCTCACTGGGAAGAGGTGCTGACGGGGCTCTCTCCTGTCTGCTCTCTCCTGTCACGCAGTGGTCGTTCATCTGAGCTGTTGGAAAGAGGCTGCTGGACTTGGAAAGAAGGAGGGAAGAGACTTCTCCCTGCCCTGGCACGGGAATGGGGTGGGGTTGATGTCTGAGCCTACATCCTGCCCATCACCCACCTTTGGCCTTACCACATAATCGCAGTCTTGACAATTTTAGGTCAGAGGTCCAGGCTGTGCGGTGAGCAATTTGAAAAAATGAACTGTGGAATTCAGTTCAGCTCTAGCTGCACAGAAGGAAACACGTGCTTTCTAGCACTGTGTGATTGATCTACGTCAGTTTCTGGCCTCCCCATCACTGGTTTTCCTAGGGATGGACATCCAGATCTTCTGAGGTCTGTTTTAAAATCCTTCTCAATGGAATTTTGAAAGATGGCCTGCGTCTGCTGTTAGGCCATTGTGAACTGTAGGAGAGGTCGGGACCCAGGGAAGGCTCAGTGGGGGGTGCGGTGAACACTGTTCACTGAAGGATTTAGCGCTTCTTGTCGTTTTCTTTGGTGTGAATTCATGAAGTTTGGAATGTGAGGCTCTTACCCATGATCTTTCTCCACAGGCAGCATATCCTGTCATCATTTCAAGGGTCTTGACTTGCTGATAGAAGATTTTCTTTTCCTTTTCCTTTTCCTTTTTCCAATGGGGAACTGCAGGGAGCAGTGATTCTCCCCAGAACAACTTGATTCCCAATGTTTCCAGCTTGCTCTTTTATAAGAAGAATGGTCTGGAAGCTTGAGAAATCTCTCATCGGCTCTTGCTTGAATTGTGCCTTACTAATTGGTCAGAAGTCTACTCGCCAGCCCAAGCCTCATCTAATAAAAGGAATTAACCTGCATTCATTTTGAAATGTTTTCAGCTGATAATTATAACTTGCACAGAACTCATTGTTGCCTCCATTTTCCCCAAACCTCATGACGTGTGGTAAACCTCCGAAAATGGGATTCGTCTTTCTCCTCCACCCACAAATTAATTTTCATTGACCACCACACTGACCATAAGGCTTTCCATGGCTATAAGCAGGTTCATCTCATTCTCTGGCTGTAATGAGTTGCTAGCTGACTACTGGCTTTAATCCTTCAGGAGCCTTGGATTCAGGCTTCTCTTTTGTGCCTTTCCTTTTCAGACATGGATCCAACGAAAATCTGCACTGGGAAGGGAGCGGTGACTCTCCGGGCCTCGTCTTCCTACAGGGAAGTCCCAAGCAGCAGCCCCACGAGCCCTCAGGAAACCCCACAACATGAAAGCAAACCAGGTGTGTGACCCCTGTGCTGGGGGGAGCTGTTCAAAGTCATACTGGGAGGGAGGGAGGCCTGCCTGCTTTTGCTCAGAAAGGTATGAATTCATCTGCTGCCTCCTAACTCTCCCAGGGGTCCCTAGAACGGTCAACACCTCACTCCACGTGTGGTGGGTGGTGATCAGTGCCCTGAACTAATGGGTATTCACTTGCTTCAGGCAGACGCATAGCAGAGGCCACCACTTTGTTAGCTTTTGACCAGAGATGAGGAGAAACCTCATTAGGGAGCCGATGGCTCTGCAGAGGACAGAGGAGGTGGCTTAGGGGCATGGGAGGGAGTGGTGAGATGGGCTAGAGGGGAGGTTTTGCAAGGCCATCCCCGCTTTTGAGAGCTGGGTGTAACTGGCCAGGCAGGGCTGGGGCAGTAGGAGGGGAGAAGCCAAGGGAGGCTGAGGAGTGCAGGTGCCTGACTGGCCAGGCTCCCAGGAAAACGGTGGGGCAGGGCTCAAGCCTGGTGGGGGTGACCTGGCGGCCAAAGCAGCAGGAACAGAAGAGCAATTCCGAGGCCCCTGCACACTAGGAGCCAAGAGAAACAAAAGAAGCTCCCATATGCAGCCCACCTCCCATCTGATCCATTGTTCAGGGTGTCTAGAGAGTGGTGTTTAGAACTGGGACCTGGGAACCCAATAGATCGGCATTCTACCACCTGTGGCTGTGCAACTGCGAACGGGACATTTCACTGTCTCAACCCTAGTGATCTCATCTGGAGAATGGGCTTGATAATTGCACCTGCCTCAGCATTCCTGTGAGCGTGGAGGATGTTAAGTTTTTGCACCTGCCTAGTGACATGGAACAAGCCCTTAGCTGCTATTCGTAGGTTATGATTGTGATTATTTTGACCTCTCTAGAGAGGGTGCTCCAGAGGGCCCCTCCCCACTCACCCCCCCACCCCACAAAGTGTTCTGGGCACTGAGAAACACTGAGGTTTCACAGGGACAGCTGGCTTTGTGGCCCCCTGCCCTCCACATGGCACTGGTTTTCACATTGGAGCTGCATCAGAATCACTGGAGTAAAATGACAGGGTGCTGCGTCCCAGGCCAGAGCTTTAGGATTTATGATTCCCACTTGTAGGTTTGAGGTGGGGTTGGAGGGTTTACATTTCTGACAAGTTCCAGGTCATGCTGCTGCTGCTGCTGCTGCTCCAAGGACCACATTTGAAAGCTACTGCTGTAGGGAAAGGGGATTTCTTCCTTTCTGGATGGAAATGAAGGGAGTAAAGGAATTAGGATAATGTCCACTTCCTTGGGACTGGAGACAAAAGGAAGTGGGACACACAAACTTTTTGGTGCAGTGGGGAGCAGTGTGTTGTGATGAGATGGAATTCTGTAGGATGGGGATGGTTGGTGCCCAGCATCCCGGGTCATGCCCAGGAAACTGACTTCCTGTCCCAGCCACCTATAACCAGCGCCAAGGCAGATTGCCCAAGGACTAGGCCAGGCTAGGGTTTGAGCACAAACCCTGTTCTGATAATGTTGCCTCCCTGTGGAGGGCTTCTTTTTCCCTGGTCTCAGGGCAGGCATAAGTGGCTGCCAGCACTATTGGTTGAAAGAAGCTTCTTGGCCTCATATTCCTGAACCCATACCTGAAAAGGTAGGGCCAAGCAATGAAGGCAAAATAATTCCTTCCTAAGGCTAGCTTAATCCAGCCTCTCCAGGCCTAACTGGGAAGATCTAGCTCCCAAGGATGTTTGAGGAAGAGACAATCCTAAGGGATAATTTAAGGAAAAAGACCGTACCTACAGCTCATGGCCCAATAAAATGACCTTATCAAGCTCAGGGCCCTTTCTCTGGTGGTAAAAGGTAGAGCGAATGGGAGGAGGAGAGGGTCCTTGAGCTCCCCCTGGTGGTTATAGAGTGGCACTAACATAGAACACCTGCTACTCTTTCGCCCAGTAGTCTTGGGCTTGGGCTTACAGTGCCGTGCAGTGATTTGAGCACTTTAAGAAGCTCTCTAGTCCCCAAATAATTCTATATCCTACGAATTCTGACAACTCACTTGGGCGAAAAAAGATCTTGTTTGAAAACGCAAATACATTGAAGAATTAGGGGATAGCCCAGTCGTGCACACTTCCAAGGTAAAAATCAGTTTTAGTAGATTATTTTCCTCCTGGTAAGTGGAGTTCATTGGCTCCAAGCCAACAGACATTTAGTTAGCATCATCAGTGTGCCAGGCACTAAGTAGTCACTGGGAATTGTGGTGAGAAATGGGGAGAAGGGAAGGACAAGGAGAGTAATTCTAGGTGCATTAGGTGAGGACAGAAGTCCTTTTGCTGCAACAGAGGAGTCTGGCGTGGGCCGCTAGTCCACTTCTGTGCTTTCCGACTGGGGAAGCCACACCTTTGAAGACCGTGTAAAGTATGAGGGACCTGTGCAAGCTGCTTTCCAAGCTTCCTAGCTCCACAATGCTCTATGACCTTGGGAAGTTTGGGGATTAACCTGACACAAACAGAATCCCATTCACTGAGGTCAGATTCGAGATTACACACCACGAGTTTGGGGTGGAAGGAAGAAGCTGGGTTTGAGTAAGGGGAAGAGTAAGTACCAAAGAGGCTGGGATGAGTTAACACTGGGGTGAGGTTAAAAAAGGATGTGACTCCAAGGATGGGACCTCCCAGCTGGAGACCTTTCCTCTTACTGTACTGCTCACGGACCAGCATCCTGCGGACTCTTGACTGGCTGTGTCCAGGCGGCTCCTCAGCCCTCCCCTCATCCCTGCCTGCTCCCTCCGCTTGGGCCTCTGGCTGATGACCTGCCTACCCCGCAGCGGCCTCTAGTCCTGTCACAGGGCCTGGGAGTCCATGGGCCTTGACAAGCCTCAGGCAAGCCATTTTCTGCACCATCTGCAGGCAGCCACGTTCAGCCCGGACCAGCAGCGCACATATGAGGCAGCGAGTGTCTCTTGCCAACGACAGGGCATGCTTCCTGCTCGCAGTGCCTTCACAGATAGCTGATGTCCAGTAGCGTCCAGCTCCCTCCCTTATCACCAGGGCCAGCATCTGTGCCCCAGCTGCTGTGTCTGCCTTTCTCTGCCTGCTCCCTGGCTTCACCACCTCCTTCCATCCCTGTATATCTACAAGTTGCTGATCATTTGCCCAGACTGGAAGCTCCAGTCTTGTGCTACTGCCCAGCACCTGTGTCCTGGTTTCTTTCCTTACGTGACCCTTTGACACCCGCATTTCAGAGGTGGCTCCTGTTTCCAGTCCTTGCTTCAGCTCCCTCATCCTATGAGACCTGGTCTAGTTCTGCAGTGACACAGCCCTCTGTTGAGGCTCAGCTCTGCCACTTACCATCTTTGTGATGTGGGCAACTCATTCAGCCTTGGCGAGCTTCAGTTTCCTCATCTATAAAATGGGGATGACCTGAGTAGAGTTGCTGGGATTCAGTGAGCTCTTTCACACCAAGATCTAGCATGAGCCAGACACACAACAGGTGCTCTTTGATGACAACCATCCTAGTTATGCACATCCGGAGGCCTGTCACAGCCTTCCAGTAATTGCAGTTGGTGGCCTTGAGGGCAGCGGGAATGAAGAACCAGGGCCAGGGGGAAAGTGCATGTGGAAGAGTGAAGTGGCAGGGCTTGGTACAGTGTGTTTGAGGAGCTTGGAGATGTGAACCTGCCGAGAAGGAAGTGCCTCCCCTGGTTGACTAGGAGGATGGCTGAGGTGCTCATGGAAGCAGTGGCTTTATGAAGGGAGAGAAAGGGATGTTGAATTCCATAGTTTGACATACTAAGTTCTGGGGAAAGGGCAGGGCCTCTAGGAAGGAGTTTCTAAAAGATATTTGGAAACTTGGAGTTCAGAGTGTGGGTTTGGGAGCCGTGTGCATCCAAGATTGGGGGGATGGAGGTGCTGTCTGAGGTGGAGGGTGGTAGAGTCCTTGGAGTTGCCCGGTTTAAACCCATCCTCCAGACTCCTGCCCTCAAGAGGTAGCTCGACTCTGGATTGTCACCCGTGGCTTCCTGACCAGCCTCCTAATCTGTGAATGTGGACCTTCGTTTTTGGATCAGAACCTTCTAGAAAGAACTGCAATAATTTTAGTGCTGACTCCCTGACTCTGGGAGAGGTAGTACCTTATCCCTGCTTCCTTGCCTGGCCATCATTGCCTGGCCAGGTCTGGGTATTGACCTGGTTGGTTCAGGGAGTCTACACCTGTGTCCCCAAGTCAGAGTGTTACTCTAGAAGAGACAGGGAGCCTGATGAACCGGTGAGTGTGATACCAAGCTTCCTGTCTGGTGTAGCCAGAAGGCCATCAATCCCTATGTTCTGACCCACAAGCCAAAATCCAGTTCAACCCCTACATTTTGTTAATTCTGTGCCGGTTGCCTCCAGTCTTTCCTGCCTGATTCTTGACTACCACATTAGCTTTGGGCGTAAATCAACTCATTTCCTTTGGTTTGACTCTTGTGTTTGTGCTCCAGAAATGGCAGTAGCAAAAAGATATCATGAGAAAATTGATGTGGAAGCAGTTAAAGACTGCTAAAGACCGTTAAAGCGAGTTAGAGTCCTCTTGTATGCATGCCTGTACAAGAATTAGGGCCAAACAAAGAAGTTGGAAGGAAAAGACTCCACCAGAGAACACCGTGATTTCTGACACCAAATGCTCATTGAAGGGATTCCAAAAAGTACCCTCAGGTTTCATATTTTGCTAGGACTCAACTCATTTAAAGCTGTTACACTCATATATTCACGGTTATGGTGGATTATAGGGAGAGGATACAGATTAATATCAGCCAAGAGAAGAAGTCCAAAGTGAGCTCTAGGGAAGAAGCAAGCGCAGAGACTTTTGTTGACCTCTCCTAGGGAGTCAGGATGCATTAGTTCCTGTCTGATGTAGCCTAAAGACCATCAATCCCCGTGTTCTGACCCACAAGCCAAAATTCAGTTCAACCCCTACGTTTTGTTAATTGGGTCAAGGACAGGACCTCTAGAAAGAAGTTTCTAAAAGACATTTGGAAATTTGCAGTTCAGAGTGTGGATTGAGGTGTGACAGTATGTTCAGGGAACTGTCAATCAGGAAGTTCTCCTGAGCTGCTGTGCCCAGAGTTTTTATCCACTGCTCATGTGGCTAGTCTCACTCTCCAGCCCGAGGGTGAGCTCTTGATGGCTCAAAGTCCCCACGCTGAATCGCATTATTGATCTGGCACAAAGACGCTCCCATTGGGATGACATTATAGATTCAGAGATTAATTCCCAGAAGGCAGATGGCAAAGGCCAGATCTCTTTCTGGGTAAGGTTAAATTATTTACCACACAGCTGGAATAAAGAAATAAACATAATGAGATTTGGAACACTATTAGATCCACTGGTGACAATTCTTGGGATACCCTCCTAGAATACGTTGAATCTGACTCGGTAAAAGTTATCCTGAGATCCTAAGAACTGATCATGTATAAAAAACATGATCATGTATAAAAGATCATGTATAAAAGATCATGTATAAAAGATCATGTATAAAAAACAGATAGAGGAAAAGATAAGACAAAATAAACTGTACTTCTCCTGGAAAGGCTCGGTCTCAGCAGGGCTGCAAAACCTACCTAGAATCCAACTTTCCTAAGCCCTCCTCCCCCCTCAGGGGCTCTGAGGTAACATTTATCGAAAGAAGCATTTTGACAGTCTCCTCAACCACGAGCTAATAATTGATGGTTATGTATATAAGATTTCACCTGCCGCACTTGGATACAAATGGCTGTGGGCTGGTGCCGACCTTCAAGGTTCAGAAGACTAGGTAACAGAGGATGACATACATTGGAAATTCAGCCTTCCTTTAGTGAGGAAGAGAGGAATGCCTAGAGAGGTCCTGGAAATTGCCTTTTCTGGGGCAAGGTGAGGGGAACAGTTTTTGTGACTTGAAATGAGAAGAAAAAGTGGGTTGATTTCCGTGGATATTGCCTTCTCAAAGCTGTTTATCAGATGGCAGATGTCAACAACTCTCATTTCTATGTGTGGGGAAACTTTTTTCCCTTAGTTTTGGATTCCAATTTTACTAATAAGCACATACTTTCTGCCAGGTATTTCCATTAAGTCCTCATGACTCAAAAGAGGTAGATAATACTTCATTTCACAGATGAGGCTGTCCTGTGCTGTGGGATGTGCAGTTAGCAAGGACTCCAGCTAGACAGTCGGATGCCAAAATGATAGTCCCCTTATGACTAGTGCTTTGGAGGGGCAGACTCATCTCCGCTGTCCATGACGCATCCGCTTGTCAGTGTCACCTGAATAGAAGCAACTCAACCAAGAACAAAAGAGCAGACAAAGTAATGTGCCCCCATGTCCGTGTAGAAAGCTCACGTCCTTCATCAGATAGCCCCTCACTCAGAACCTATTGATATTCAGTGTATGTGTAAATCTAATACATTTGACAGAATGGCTCGACAAAGGTGGGCTAGAAATAACTTAGGAAGGTGGGACAGTATAAGTTGATGGATACAGGGTTGGGGGGAACCATTATCATATTGTGTTACTTCGTGCTTGAGGGCCTGCCATGTGCAAATAAATCTCTGGGCCAGGAATCTGGATGGATGCAACAGTGAGTGTTAAAAATGGTCACTTTTAGGATCCTTCATATGCCTGATCTCTGGATCTTCAGCAACCCTGTGGTGTCCATGGAGTAAGGATCCTATTTTATAGACGAGAAAAAGAAAGTTCAGAGTGATTGGCAGCCTGCCCTTGGTCACAGAAGCCAGTACATTGCAATAATGTGCATAAAACTCAAATCCTATAAATTCCCCAGCTATGTGGTTGGGAAGAGAAGACAAATACCTGTGAATTATGCATAAGGGAGTAGCAGAAATGTACCCAGCAACCCACTAAAAGAATACATGACAGAAACGTTATAAAAACCTCTGTTTGCGGGGCCCCTGGGTGGCTCAGTCCGTTAAGCATTTTGGTTCAGGTCATATCTACAGTTCATGAGCTCAAGCCCTGCATCAGGCTCCATGCTGAGGTTGGAGCCTGCTTAGGATTCTCTCCCTCTCTCTCTGCCCCTTCCCCATTCTCTTTCTCTCTGTCTCTCAATAATAAACTTAAAAAACCCTCTATTTTAGAGGGGAAAAGAAAGCAAAACTGGGTACAAAATAGTTAACAGTTAATGGGAAACAGTTTTCCAGAAAAACGATGCGTTTCAAATGGTCCTTGTATCGTGGTTTTCAAAGTATGAACTGTGGACCGGCAGCCTCAGCATCACCTGGGAAACATGGTAGAAATGTAAGCCTTCACCTCCCATCCACTGAGTCAGAAGCGCTGGGGGTCGGGCCCTCCAGTCTGTGCTAACAAGCACGCAGGTGATTCTACTGCAGTTGAACTGCTGTGCAGGGGGGGCAAACCATTCGAAACCTTTACCTGATGCTTTGCCTTTTGTTCTCACACCTTTTCTCCCACCTCCTCCCTGGAATGTAGGTGGTTGGGGGGGGGGGGTTGGTGGCTGTGGGTGTTGGGCAGAGTGCTGCACTAGCTTCGGGATACCCAGGCTGGCTGCTTTGCATTTCCAAGCTTTGTGATGTGGGGCAAGCTGGCCTGTCTTGTCCTCGTCCGTGAACGAGTGATCACCCACCTCACAGACTTGCCGTGTACACTAAATGAAGTACTAGATAGGACAAAAGTGACTAATGGTGTCTGGCCCTTCGATGGTGTTCAGTAACCCTGGAAAATCTCCACTCGACATCTGGAAAGCCCACCTCTAGTCCTTGAGGTGGGGCTTGGGTTGTGACAGCTGCTGTATTAGTCCCTCTTTATACCCCTAGAGGGTAAGATAAGAGTAGGCAGGACACGGGGCGCCTGGGTGGCTCAGTGGGTTGAGCATCCGACTTTGGCTCAGGTCATGATCTCACAGCTCGTGGGCTCAAGCCCTGCGTCGGGCTCTGTGCCGACAGCTCGGAGCCTGGAGCCTGCTTCAGATTCTGTATCTCCTTCCCTGCCCCTCCCCCGCTCATGCTGTCTCTCTCAAAAAATAAATTTTTAAAAGTTATTAAAAAAAAAAAAGTAGACAGGACATGAAGAAGGAAGTTAGGGTTTGGCTAGTTCAGGGGGTTGGCACACTATGGCCTGCAGGCCACATCTGGTCCATGCCTATTTTTGTACAAAAAATAGTACAATGGGAAAATGGTTCAAAGGAAAGCACAAGAGGAATAGTATTATATGCATGTGAAAATTCTATGAAATTCGAATTTCAGTGTCCACAAATAAAAGTTCTTTGGAATACATCCACACTCATTCATGTACATGTTATCTGTGGCCACTTTTGTGCTAGGATAGCAGGGTTGAATAGCTGCGACTGAGACCATATGGCCCGCAATCCCTAAAATATTTACTGTCTGGCCCTTGATAGAAAAAGGTTGCTGACCTCCGGGCTAGGTGGAGGGCAGAGCATAGAGACGAGGTGATGCGGAAGGTGATGATGATAGCTAGCAAACATTTACTGAGCCCTGGCAGGCACTGTGCTAAGCATTTCTCCTGCATTATGTCATTTAATCCTTATAGCAACACTTAGGAAGCAAGCATAGCATTATCCCCACTTTTCAGATGGGAAAATAGGCTTAGAACTTGCTCAGGGTCACAGAGCCCATCCATCGGTGGTGGAACCAGGATTTGAGTTGAGGTCAGGGTGGTAGCCAGCCACAAGGGGCCATGGGTGGCTTGTCACGTGATGAAAACGCAGGGTGATTAGATTTTGAAATGTTTACGTGGCTCATTGAAATGGAAAGAAGGAAAGCAGGCAGAGGAGGGAAAAAAAAGTCCTTATCACAGCAGATACCTCTGGGCTTAAATCATGCTTTCCCCCTAGCCCCGCTGCCAGTCGCCACAGAAAAAGTGCTTATCTACTTCTCCCTCTCCGGAGTCAGTTAATTAAGCCCAGCCTGCTAATGAGGAGAGGTCATTCAGAGCCCACATCAGGGATGGAGAAGGGGAATGGGAGTTACTAGGGACAGGGCAGGGGAGAGTTCTGTTGCCTTTTTGTCTGTAAAATAAGAATGTCAAGGAACAATTGTTTCTTCATTACTGTGAATGTGAGCCTTGTGTTTTCAAAGGTCAGCGCCTGTGAGCACATCATGGTTTAGAGTGGGTTCCTATGGTAATTAGGCCATCGTGACTGAGGGCATTTTGTGTCAGGCCACGGGGTGCTGGGTTTTCCTCTTTCTCTGCAGTACATGCTTGTTTCCTGCGAGTGTAACCATTTCTGTTTGCCCCTTTCTCTTGTTTTCATCCTTTCTGCACCACACGTAGTTCTGGACTCAGAGAATCCCTCAGCAGGTATGGTGTCTCTTGCATTCTTTCTGCCCCTGCCTTCCACCAGGGACTTCTATGAGAGGGGAACCGGGGAGTGTTCCCTGTGAGTGAGGGGTTTCTTTCTTTTCTTCCCCCCATCTCTCAGATGAGTGGAGGCTCTCTTCCAATGCTGATGCCAATGGAAACGCCCAGCCCTCCTCACTTGCTGCCAAGGGCTACAGAAGTGTGCATCCCAACCTTTCTTCCGACAAGCCCCAGGTAGGCCTGTGCCCACGGGTGGGGTGGGGACTGGTGAGTGGCACCTGTTCTTGAGTCTTTTAGCCTGCGCTCATGACTTCCTGCTTGCCCAGCTGAATAACGGACTGGGATCTGAGCCACACTTTCGGCTAACTGTGGAAAAGTTCTGCAAGGACCGGAGATAGAGAGAAGTTGGGGCTCAAGGACAGCAGAGGATGAGGATGATCTATACCAGGGGATAGGAAGTGTGAGCCCAGTGTTTCTAGGTTTGAAATGTATGTGGAAATGTTCTGAAAGAGGGAATGCATTTAGCCCTGAGTAAGGGGGGGAAGAGTCTGAGCCTGGTGGGTTAAAAACTCTGTAATCAAAGAGTACGCTCTTGTGTTTATTGCATTTATTTGCTGTAAGAGTTCCAGCAACTCTAGGCTTACAGATCACGATTGGGTAGCTGTGGCCAGCCCCAAACCCAGTGGCCCAGAGCAGGCAGACGGACGTCTGAATGGCCGGAACAGCACAGCCTCAACTGCCTCGTGCTGATCTGCTAAAGAACACACCAACCCCCGCCCCAGGCCCCGCACAACTTGGAGAAGGGATCATTTCGCCTTAAGTCTTTCCCCTAAGTTGTTTTCCTGATCTTTCTTCCTTCCTCTCCCTGTCACTACTCTGCCATTTTGATGAAAGAATAGATCCTGTTTTAGTTTAGTTTAGTGAAGAGTGTTTTTTACAGAGGAGTAACATCCGTGGGATGGAGCCATCCTTTCTCTTAAAGGACACTGTACTGCTCCAAAAAATGTGGTGGGAATATGTTCCTCATGTGGTCCCCGTCCCTGGGCCTGCCTTGCGCGAAGGTGCTCCCAGAATTCACCAGGAGCCTGGGCATTCCAAATGCCGCCCCGGATCCCACCCCACTTGTCTGATGATCCTCTTGCTCCTGAGGGCATAAAGTTGCACTGGCCCCTGAAATGGAACCAAGTCAGAGAGGACGTCTTCCTTCCTCTCTGCAGACCCTGGCTTTCCGGGCTCAGAGGTGTCGCTGAGCAGCCCCGCTGAACCTTCCCGCCATGCTCGCCTCCCGTAGGCACAGCCACGTGCACGCAAGGCCACTGGCTAGAACCCGAGCTGCAGGTGTGCCTCATGATGCCCTTATAGGACACAGCTGTCCAGCAAATGACTTGCCATCGATGTTCCATTTCCGAGACCTTCCCCAGTGTGTGAGTGCGCTGCCTGTCTCTCAGAGACAGGCTTCTGTCTCTGCAGTCTCAGGCGTGAATAGAGCTGGCTCTGTCTGAGTTAGATGGTGCTGATTAATTCAAGGCAAATGTGGAAGCACATCTTCCTCCCCTATCAGTGACGTAGTTCAGAGGCTAACTCTCTCCTTCCTTTGGCTTCTTAGCTCTTCTGAAGAGATAATTTTGAGAACGTGAAGTAAATAAAAATTCCTCTTAAATACATTTATTTACTACAGCTTTACTGAGCATTCACTGTGTTCAGATCAAGATGTTAAACATTGCCCTCAAGGAGTTTATAAGGGTGAAATTTATCATAATGGTGAATTTCCTATCATATCGCCTACAGATAGCATATTTTCTTATTTGTCACTCTCCAAGAATTTTTTTTTTTAACTGGGGTGTCTTAAAGAGAACCTGGCAAATTGCTGATACAGAGGTTTTGTTCTGTATATTCAGTGTACATTTGGCCACCCAACTTTCAAGAACCTTTAGGTCATACATTATTTCTTGGATTTGTTTTCTGAATGCAAGAATGACTTCTTGTCCATAGAGCCATTGCCAGACCTGTAAGTACTATGCTGGCTTAGACAGAACCAAGTTGGGCTGGGCTGGGGACTGCCCCGGCTTAGTTTCAGATGAAGACAGCTCTTAGAGCCCCACAGGCCTGGCATCTCCTTATAAGGAATGAGTTGGGGTCCGGGAGACCCCAGGGCCAGAGGGGAATCCTGTTTTCTGGTGCTCCCAGATGCTGCCTTTCTTTCTGCTGTCCTGGACCTGTTGCTCTCCTCACCTCTCGTAACGAGGAACCCAGGCTCCCCTCCCTCTGACAGCATCATCACGGTGGTCTTCAGTGGAGGCGGAAATGGGCAGTTTCTGGAACTGCATATGCTAGGAACATATCTGATTCTTCAAGCAGCTCCATTTCTTCACTGCCCCCACCTTCTACAGGGATGAAGGGAATTTCATTAGTAGCCAGCTAGGCAGGAATGGAAGCTCCCTCTGTAGTTCGTACAGTGTTTACAATAAATCAGAAAGTAGTTCCTTCCATGTAAAATGACGATGCCTATCTCCCTCCTTCTTTGGGACAGGAAGGCCTTTGGCTCAGGGTGAACTGTCAACACTCTGGGGAGGCATCTTCTCTACAGGGTCAAAGCCCTGGGAAGCCTTGTGCCTGATGTCATGCAGCCCTGGCACCTTATATGGCCAAAAGCAGATTAAGTTAAAAACTCACTGAAACCTACTTCTATCTTTGGACAAGAAGAATCACATGTGGGACACTGGAGCTCAAAGTAAAAGTAACTCTGAGCTGAAGTCAAAATTGGCTTTTGCTTCTCTCCCTGACAACCACCGCTCCACTCACCCCCAGTCCCTTTGGTGTGTGATGGTTCAAGTGCTTTATTTGTAAAGAGCATTGTTCGGTTTGAAACATGCCCCAACCTCCCCAACCTCCGGTGTAAGTTCACTGGAACCAAGTATGTCCCAACTGGAGGGTTTTACTCCTGCTAACTACTGAAGAGGGGTCATTCGTTTTGTATTTTTGACTGGTCCACATGGCCTCATTCCACTGGCACTGTCTTGGGCACCCTGTGGAAAGGATAGGCATCAAGTTAACCTAGGATATCCAAATTGTTTCTCCTCAATCCAGGTTATCTGTAGCTTGAAAACTGAGTTTGTTATGAGTTGCTTACTGTTTCTGGGGTTGATCTTCCAATCCAGACTCAAAAAACTTGATTTCTTACCTAGTCACCCTTGTTAGTATCCCTTCCCCTTGCTACCTGCACTCCACAAAAAATAAAAAACAACCCCCAGATAGACCCACACCCTTGCACTCTCTCTCCCGGCTTTTGGTCATAACCCATTTGCTAAGTATTGACCAAACTTACTATACTTCACCGGTGCAATTTAGATGATGTTCCGGCTTTCTAGTACTGGACTGTCTTTGAAGATAGGAACCCGTGAGGAAAATCTAGGTGTCTTAGCTTAGGCTGCTGTAACAAAATCCCATAATCAGGTGTCTTAGACAACAGATATTTATTTCTCACAGATCTTGAGGCTGGGAAGTCCAAAACCAAGGTGCCAGCTGATGTGGTTCCTAGTTAGGGCTCTCTTCCTCGCACATAGACAGCCACCTTCTCGCTGTGTCCTAACCTGGTGGGGCAAGAGTGAACTCTAGTCTCTCTTTTTTTTTTTTTTTTTCAACGTTTATTTATTTTTTGGGACAGAGAGAGACAGAGCATGAACGGGGGAGGGGCAGAGAGAGAGGGGGAGACACAGAATCGGAAACAGGCTCCAGGCTCTGAGCCATCAGCCCAGAGCCTGACGCGGGGCTCGAACTCACGGACCGCGAGATCGTGACCTGGCTGAAGTCGGACGCTTAACCGACTGCGCCACCCAGGTGCCCCTCTAGTCTCTTTTTATAAGGACACTGATGCCATCATGGGGACCCCACCTTCATAACCCCATCTCCTCTCCTACTTACTCCACTTCCAAACACCATCACTTGGGGCTATGGGTTCATTATATGAACTTTGGGGGACATACACATTTAATCCATAACACAAGGAAAGTAAACTTTCCTCGTTTTATGGTCTAATTTCCACTGATTGCCAGATGGTTCTCATTGACATGAGGGTCATTCTGGAGATTTACTCCATTTCCTCTGCCCCACTGAGACCCAAGGAGGAGCTAGGAGCTGTATTGAGGGAAAGGGAATGAGATGTGACCTATACCTTCCTCTCAGCCTGGAACCAAAGCTTTGGGCTTAAGCCAGGAGTGTGAGGCTGGGCACCCACTGTGGGATTGTCTGTGCCCGGTGGTGGGCTGGATGGGAGTGGGGAAGGGGCTGGAATTTGAGGAACCAGGCACAGTCTAACTCATTAGGCAAATCAAGTGCTTCATTGCCTGGTCCCTTTGTTCTGTGTGCATCAAAAATGGGAGACTACATGCTTTTAATCTCATGCCTGTCTTCCTTCTAATAATTAGTTCCATCAGATTGTTTCCTCTGAGAAAAGAGCACATGTGGATTCTAAATCCTGAGCATTCTCTTCTTGGTGAGCCTTAATTGGTTATGCTTATGGAATTGAGCACTAAATCTCAGTGATTCAATTAAGACATCTGTCTCCTGTGAACACAAATAAGGATGATTCTTCCAATTCCCTATTTCCTAAGGGAAGAGAATGAAAGACATTCGAGTGTTTCAGTGAACTTAAACTTTTAGAGCTAAGGGCATGGAGAGAAAGATCTTTGAGGAAAGGTGTGGGGGCTCTGGGGCCTCTTGCCCTGGCCGTGAGCCCTCGGGCACCCTTCAGTCCGGAGGGCTAACAAGGGATGCGGTCAGCCAAGGATGGCTGTCAAAGTGGCTTAGCACGTGGCCGCTCCTGGGCTGAGATGTAAGAGAAGCAGGCCTGCCTGTCCAGGTGAGTATGATTTAGTCCTTGACTTTACCCGGAGGAGAAATGTAGGGATCCTGAGGACTCTAAGCTCAGGGTTTGCTTAAAGACATGTCAAGAATTGTTTTTCTTCAGATCACGTTATGCTATTTCTAATGGTCATCCTTCTTTCCATTTCCCATCCTCTTTCTTTCTTTGTTCCCCATTTTGATACTTTCTCTTGAAAATCATGCTGAAGGTTCTCTCTCCCCCTCGGCCTCCTCTCCCTAAAGGGGACCGCTTTGCATGGCAGCCCCCCACCATCCACAGTACCTCCAAGGACTCCCTCTACCTGAGCTCACCCAAGCCTTACGTCCCCCTCAGCACCCCCAGCCAACAGAGCCCCTCACGACCCCAGCCCGTCTCCATCTCCCTGGCAGCCAGATCCGCTGCCAAAGGCGTGGTGCGTCCTGGGCCCTTGCTTCCTGGTTCCACGTTCCCCAGTGCTTCCTCCCAACCCCGGCACCACTGTGTGGCCACCAGGACGGTTTACAGTGAGAATGTGAGCTCTAACCCACGTCATAAGGCAGTTGGGAATAAAAAGGTCAGCAGCTTATATGTACCTTGTTTATCCAATAACATTTGCCGGGTGGCAGCGCAAAGCTCCTCTTGTGTTGCACCTGACCCAGCCACGGGCACTCCCTTGGAAGCTGCAGGCGCTCGCGCACAGGCTCCCAGCCTTGTCTCCCACGCGGCTGGCACGGGAAAGCCACACTCTGCTCCTCCTGGCCCTCCCAAGCTATTCTTTGACATCCGTAAAGATGCCACCATCCGGGGCGAGAGTCCTTCCCTGTGCACTCGGCCTCCGTTCCCGGACGCGGTGAGACCACCTGTGCTAGGCCCCCAGCTTTCCTCTGCTCCCGAAAACCGGAAGAGAAAAGAACCTTACCTTTTGCAGCCGTGTTATCCAGCCAAGGCAAGGAATTAGACGTGTGTGTGTCTTCTACACCATCTCTTTCGAAACTCCTGCAAAGCAGCTCCCTTGTTTTCTGGGCTGCCCTCCCCTCCCTTTCCTTGTCTACACCACTGCGGCTTGAATCCCGAATTCTTCTCTCTAAACACCTCGGCACAGTCCTCTCTGTCCCCCTCTCTCTTTTCTGGTAATATGTAAGTATGCTGGAGTGTGGGATCCATAGACTAACAACATGGTGAGTTATGGAATGTTTATATCTTTTCACAAGGTGCCAAAGAAATTGTATTGACTCCCAAGCTTTCGGGCTCTGCAAGCAGTTTGGGGGCTAAACACAGCCTGCCTGCCTGTTCTGTTGTTCTCTGTCTCTGTCTCTGTCTCTCTCTCTCTCTCAAGTGTTAAAAGGATTCAAAAATAGAAGGATGGAGAGTAAACTTGGATGGGGTGCCCTCTGTGTCACGGAGTGTCAGGAGGCCAGCTGGCTAGCACGGACGGTCTCATGTACTCTGGAGACGGGCACCGATTAAATATTTCTCAGAGTACATCACTGCATGTCCAGTCTCAACTGTTGAAATATGGAATTCCTTCTTCCCTGCCGTGCCCCTTTACGTAACGACCCCCTTATTTCCTACAGGATGCCACTCTCTCCAGTTCAGCCCAGCCTGAGATAATAGTTGTCCCTCTCTACCTGGTTAATACTGACAGAGGGCAAGAAGGCACGGCCAGAACTCCAGCATCTCTGGGGCCTCTTGGCCCCCCAAGCCTGGCGACCGCCCCTGCCGGCTCACCTCTGACCTTCCCGACCCTAGATGATTTCATTCCCCCTCGTCTGCAGAGGCGACCCCGCCACCACAGCCAGCCGGCCAGCGCTTCTGGCCCCCACCCCCCCGTTAGCCAGACCCCGCCATCCTTCTCACCACCTCCTCCGCTGGTCCCTCCGGTACCGGAGGACCTCCGCAGAGCCTCGGAGCCTGACCTCACGGGAGCTGTTTCAAGTACCGTAAGCTTGCTGGAACCCCCTCCTCGAAGCCTTCCTGAATGTCTGCTCCTGGCAGCGAAAAACCCCTTTCTCACTGAAGTGCTAAGTCCTGAGGGAAGTGTCCACCGCCACTGTGCTTGTGTGGTGACTGTTTGCTTTCCCCGGAGTGCATGCCTCCCGTGCGTGTTCATGGTTCTCCTGCAGCTGCTCACAGACCCTTCACGTCCCTCTTCCTGTCTGTCTTATTCGGAATGCACATCTTCCTGAAAGAACTCCGTTTCCCTCAGAGAACCTCTGTGGCTTCTCCTTTGGCTCACGATGCTCTTGAGAGGCCAAGCAGATGTGGTGTTGGAGGGCTGAGTAGCCATGTGGGAAAGCCGATGGCCGGCAGGTTCCCCACCAGGGAACAGTGAGCCTCCAGGGCTTTTGTTGATTTAGCAAGTAAACAAACTCTTTTATATGCAGCGATGGCAGAGAATGGTTAAAAAAGAGAGAGAGAATGGAGTGTAATGGAGCAAATGGATCTAAAAGCCTTGCACAAATGTTGGGACTGTTTTCTCCAAAGGCGTATAATTGCTGGGGCCCCTGACTGGAGGCTCCCAGGGGCCTTTGTGACACAACGTTGCTCCAGGAGTCGTGCGAAGGTAAAGAGGCCCGATACCTTAGGCCCCATCCTGTGAGGGACGAGTCCCCTTTGTAGGTAGGAAAGCCCAAGTGGAAAAGCTGAATCAGGGTACCCAGTCTTTTCTCTCTTCAGGAGCTCTGGGAATCAAGAGAATCTGTGAGAACCTCAGAGTGAATTGTGAGATGGGGATGCATGGATCTACTCACAGGCCTGTGGGGTACAGTAGGACCAAGTATGTTAAACTTCTGTTATAGTGCTTCCCATGGAGAGAGCACTCAACTGTCAGCTATGTTGCCGAGGACTTGCCCTAGCAAGTGGGGGCCAGAGTTCTTAAAAGTAAGCTAGTGGCTAATTAGTTAACAGTTAATGAGTTCCTGCCGTGTTCTAGGCATCCTGCTAGATTCCATAGGTACAACTATGAACAGCGTGCAGCCCTTGCTTTCAAAGGGTTTTTTTGTGGATAGCATATTGGTTCTCAAGCTTAGCACACATGAGATTTAGATTATCTAAGAGGCAAGGAAGCTGGTTTAAATTGTCAATTCTAGATTATACTCCTAGAGTCCTGGAATAGGTCTGCAGAGGGGCCTAGGGCTCTGATTTGATCAGGCACATCCCAGGGGTTCTGTTGCTGAGGGTCCTCGGACCACAGTGGGTCCTGTAATTGGCTGATGAAGGTAAATGTTGAGTAACATCCCTGTGGCTCGTTGAAGCCCTGTGGCTTCAGTCTACGTGACTGAAGCCAGTCATGTGGAAGCAGAACTTTTTGGCTTATAGGAGAATTTATAGCCAGATATCAGGCACCCCAAAGCTGGGAATGGCTTCATCCTGATCTAGGACTTCTTCTCAGATCTCTAGATGCAACACAGTGCAGTTAGGTCAGGACTCAACTGAACATGGCCCAGGGGCTTTAGATGTCCTTCTAGCTTTGAGCTTTGCAACTCAAACCTGTTGGAGGAAACTGCTAGACTGTTCCTAATGCACTCCCCTCACCCCAGTGCAGCTTACAGGTGAATTGAGAACCTGCTCTTGTTATAGGTGGTATCGATATTCTTCCCCCCGGCACAGAATATTTCTCTTGAGCAGCATATAAAGTGAGATATTTTTAGTGTCCTGGTATATACAATTGTGAGTAGTTTTGTTGTATACTCTCAAATTTATCACCTTTGTAGATCTAGATTTTCGTACTGAATTTTGTTTCAGGTATGCCAGGACAGATTAGTTAGGACAGTTTCCTCGATTTCTCAAACCTGACTGATCAGCCTGATAAAGACTTGCAGGGGAGACTTCAGTTGGCCTGAGAACTTCTGGTTTGGCCCCGGGTAACAGGTGAAAAAGGAAACCGCTTGGGATCCTCCACTGAATGAGAATTGTTGAGAAGAACAGGCGCCCCTAGGGATGGTGGCCAAGCCACAGGTTGATATTTGCTCGGTTTCTGCAGCTATTTAAGAGTAAGAGGGAAGAAGAAAATTCATGTTAATTGATCCACATTCTTTTAGTCAATAGCCGTTTTTGTGATGTTCCAGAAATAAGCCTCATGGCACAGAATATTTGTGTAATACTTAATGTTCACGTGATCCATCCAGACACCACAGTAGGCATTTATACTTTAAAGAGCCATATGCATGATTTTTTTGGTGTGTTTCTTGGGTGCAGTATGGCTGAATTTTCATGAGTGTGTCATTTATCTTTATTAAATCATTTAGGAAGCAAATTAAGAGCAGAGTAATTTTTTTCTATTTTACAAATGAAAAAAAATGGAGATGAAGCACTTTTGAACAAGATCATATTGTGCCTCTCGAGTCTTGGAAAGATTTTATTCACTACACTGAGCTGTTGCTCATAACTAACAGCTGCAACGTCAGGGTACTTTCCGAAGATTTGGAATGACCAAGCCAGTGTGGTCCAGGAAGCCCCTACTGTGTGTCAGGAGCTGTCCCTGGTCCTGACACACTCTCTCTTGATGCTCACATGTTCTCTTGCTGCAGAAGTTGTTCAGAAACACCTTTGCTAATGGATGGCTCCAGTCATTCAGGTGGCATTTACTGAGCACCTACTGTCTGCAGGGTGTTGTGCTAGGTGCAGGGTGGGTGGGGCAAAAAAGAGGAAGGGAGGCATGGCTTTTGTCCTATGGGCACTTACAGAGAAGCTGATCTCTGGAGCATACTAATTGCTTTGAGCCATACTTTCATCTGGAGAGTAACGATCAAAGTCTTGTTTTTCGAACCCTTTTAAGAATGACGTTTTGGCTAGAGGTCTGCAAATTCCAAAATAGAAACTTGGCAAGATTTATAGATGTGATAGAGGAAACTGCCTACATATCCTTACTGCATTTCGAGGTCTTATTTTCCTGTCTTTAAGAAAGACTGGCATTATTCCCATCATGCAAATTATAACGTTAGTAGTAATGGTTTTATTGGTTTTTAGACCTCAGGTTTTTGAAGTCAAGATTTTCATAAGTCTTTACGACTTCAGAGATCTCTGTCACTCAATAACTGCAGTGAAAAACAATGTCAGGATAGGACTGGAAAATATCCAAATCTCAGAAACAAATGCTAGTGAAGTTGTTGAGTGATACAAATAGTAAGAGTAGCTTTCTAGGAGTACCAATACTTAACTCCTCCGCATTCTTACATCGATGGCTCCTTGTGCTCGCATTGTCTCATGTTTCTTTAGACAAGTGTACTAAACTTTCCTGATTTTTCCCTTAAACCAGCTCTTGTTCTCGGATCACATTTGGAATTGCATGAGTCTTGCATGTTGTTCTACTTTGTTTTGAATTTCCTTTTTCAGTAACCGGATTGATCCACAGTTATTACCAGGTGAAAATAATGAATGATGTGGCTGAGAATTCCAGTAACACTCACCTTCCCCTTACTACCCTTACTACCCTTACTAACACCAACAAAGAGACTAAGCATTCCAGCTTATACTTCTAACTGGAATTAGTGATGTCTCATTGATTACATTTCTTTCTGTAATTAAGGACTTGTAAAGCTTTAAATTTCTGCTTTTTAAAAAGCATCAACATTAGGTTTCATGTACTTACAGTTGGTTACAGTGTTTGTTTTCTTTTCAGGATTCAGGCCCTCTACTGAATGAAGTTTCTTCATCCCATGCTGGAACGGATTCCCAAATCTCTGCACCAGTTAGCAAACCATCATCTGCCTACCCCTCTACGACAATCGTCAATCCTACTATTGTGCTCTTGCAACACAATCGAGGTAAGAGAGCTTCAGAGAACCCCTCCCCCAGCTCACTGGCATCAACATAGCTGTTCTGTGACTTCAGGGGCAAGAATTCTGCCATTCCACAGAAATTTTCATAAACCCCATCCTTCTCCGAGGTCATCTGCCCCAGTCTTCTCCCTCCTGTGACCCACAGAGTAGACCACAGCAGGGAGGTAGGCCCCTGGTTTGGCATGATGTTGGGCATCTGCATAAGTAAGCTGGTGTAGTATGTGTTCCACACGTTGGGTGTTCACAGTTGCCTTCAGATGATTCCACCAAAAAGAATGAAAAGACAGAAGGGAAAAAGTCTGTGCGCCTTAACTCTTCATCATGAGATACCAAATCAGAGCTTTGCCTAGAAAATCTGGGTACAGTAATACTTCTTGTAATAAGTCATGTAGTTCTTTGACATCATGAATTTTCTAGAAAGCAAAATTTTGAGTACCAAAACTTAAAAACAAAAGAAAGCATAATGGGTGGAAACCTTTCTAAAATGTCAAACATGTTTTGGGGCCTCTAAAACAGGCTACTGGACTTTCTCTTTGTGACTCACCGGCCTTGATTCTTGCCAGCAGTTAATGCTCTTGGCTGTCATTCAGTGCACCCTCTGGGGACATGAGGCTCACGTGGCCCCTTAGAGCTCTGCTGAGGGTTTCCATGTGTGTTTTCTATAGTTTCTCTTACTGCTTCTGGTTGGCCCTTCCCCTTCTCTGAAGGGGCATCTTAGGTGAAGCCGAAGTGCTCTGAGGTAATAATTGTATATGTCGACCTTTCTGCTTTAAAACTTCAGAAGATGATGCTAAGTAAAGTCCCAAGTTTTAACTTGTTGGAATTCAGTAGAGGAATAAGCTTCCCCTTCACAAAAATCCTTTGCAGTGTGAAGTTGTGAAGCTGTTTCCTAGTGCAGAAAGGGCTGTCTAGTCTGAGTTTCATAGAACATGGAATGTTAATTATTTTATTCAGAGCTCAAAGCTGGGCACCCAGTCTTCCTTTTCTCAACTCCCTACTTGCCTGCTGCTCGCCCCATCCCCCACATAACTTGGATGAGAATGGAACTGGAGTCTATTTTTAATTGTTTTCCATGTTAAATGGAGTTTTCTGTTTCCTGCTTCTAACTTGTAAAACAGATGAATGAAACATTTTTTCTCACTTAAAATCTTCCCACTTGAATCTTAAGTAGTTATTTTAGTAATTTTATTTTTTTTTTCATTATGTGTGGCCTCCAAATTAACTGTCCTCCATGAATCTGTGTTCTTCCAAAGGTGATAAGGGTCCCAACCCCCACCCTAAACTATACAAAAGACCCCATTCTCCTTTCAGCAGGGTCATACCCCCTACTGGCAATGGCTTTCTCTGCCCAGACACTGTCCATCATGCAGGACAAAGTGAAATTTTGATTCTCTGTGAACTTCTTTATGATTCATCTTTAAAAAAAAAAAAAAAAAAAATCGAGTCAAACAGAAGTAAGTTTGTTCCCGGAAGGAGAGGCAGTTTCTCTAAAAATGGGATTTATTCCCAAGGCAACTTGGTTTTTGGGAAATGCCAAAAGTAATATCAGCCGCTTCCACGACATCCCTCTTGATGACACCTAGTGAGACATCTTTGGGCACAGAAATGCCCAATTCCTTTTTGTTTCTTTGAGCAAACAGATTCCTCTTATTTGCCCAAATGTCTTTGCTTCTTGCCTTTCTCTTTTGTCCAGTCTTGCCCTTTGGGTTTAGAGATCAGATTCGTGCTGCCTGAATCACACATCCTTCAGAAAAAGGGTGCAAGTACGTTGGGGGTTTTTTTTGGAAGAAAAAGTAGCCTGTCATGAAGAGCAAACCATATGTTCCCTGAGGAGGTGGAGCACCAAGAGTGGAGGAGAATGGAAACACCTAGCTTCGGATTCCTGATTGTCCGTGGAGAGTAGGGCGCGCGTTTCAGGCCTTGCTTTGCAATTTACCCGGCCTGGCAGCAGTGCTGGTAGACGGTAGCCATGAAAACAGTTTCTTCACTATTGCAGAGTCTCCTGAGGGAATGATAACTTTACTCTACTTCTGGAATTCTAGTTTAGTCATCCTAAAAAAGGCTTACTTTTTTCTTGCCTAGACAGCCCCAGGGCACAGTGTGACAATAACCCTGTCTCTCCAAACCAGGCCCCCCGGTTGCAGACAAATGGGGGGCAGGGGGCACTGCACGTCTAGCCCAGCGCTAACGGCCACGCACAACACGGCTCCTCGCCCCTCTCCTCGGCTTTCACACCACACATCTGAGGGCAGATCACTTAAAATCAGTCTGGAGGGAGAATTCGAACCAGAAAACTCAGGACTGAAGAGGCGCGTGGATCTCCTAGCTCAGAACTTCTCGGTCTTTAATGTGTACCGTCTTGAGAGGACACACTTGCGGATCCGGATTCAGGAGGTCTGAGGCAGGGCTGAGATTCTGCATTTTTTTCAGCAACTTGCAAGGCACATCGATGCCGCTGGTCCACGGACCACGTCGGAGAGCAAGAGTTGCCGTGGTTCCCAGACTCTGGATCTCATGGTCACATGAAGCGATCTGGGAACTAGCCCAGGGTTGCTAATTTCTAACTTTGGTAAATAACACCCCTGAAGAACAACTGCTGTTATCCGTATCACATGTCATTCTCTAAAAGAAAGGCCATTTCATATCTCAGAAGTAGCAACGACATAGTCTTGGAAGTTGAATAAATTTGATTTTGCGTAGCAAGAAAGGCCTTGCCTCTAGCTGGCAGACTGGAGCTTGAGAGCCATAGATCCGGTGGGCACTTTGATGTGACGGATGAGGAAACAGGCTGAGAGCTGACGTGATTGGCCAGTAGCCTCCAGCAAGCTGCTGGCAGTGCTGAGCCTGGAGCTCTGTTGGGCTCCTGTTGTCCGGCTGATGTGAACTATGTCCACATCCAGAGGTGGACAGGCTGTTCCACAGGCTGAGCGAGGCCCTGCTGCTCTGTTTACTTCTTGCCCACATGGATTCTGGAAGGAGGGCGAGGCTGTAGCCAAGGCGGATGATGACAGCACCCAGGGGCTGGCAGGCGCTCTATTTTTATCTGTGTGGCTGCTTATATTTAGCAGCTTTGGAAGGTAAAGGTCATTTTTGTGCTTATCCCATAGCACGTACACACAGAACTCTCCAAAGGAGATATTGGCCTCCCCTCCTCACAAGTGCCCGGGAGGGTGAGGAATCGATAGACCTTCCATGTTAGGGAACAGCGATGGCCTGGCCATCGTGGTTGGAAAGAACCCTGGACTAGGAGTTGGGGGTCAAGGTTCTAGGCCCTGCTCTGATTTTCAGTGTCATCATGGGTAGTTTGTGCTGATTTTCTGAGATGTCTCAACCCACCTGAACTACCTGCTAGAGTTGTTGCAAAGATTAAAAGTGTTAACATGTGTGAAAGCTCTTAACACAATGTCTGGCATTTGGCAGAGCTCTCAGGAGATGGTAGCTGCCTTGGTTATGATTACAATTACATTTCCCTCCAAACGTAGTAAGACTGGGGTCTTTATAGGGTCCTGGTCCCTTGAAACCAGAGGAGTTGGGAGGAGTCTCTTTCCATGATCAGATCACCTTGAAACCAGACATAACAACCAGAAGGCAGTGACTGTTCCCTGAATCTTGGTGCAAATGTAGGAGGGTGGGCTTGGTGGGGGGGGCGGGCCCCCCGCCGGGGGGACTAGGACACACCACGCCTGGATAAGAAAGCTGTGTTAATGCCCCTGCATTCAGCTGGATGTGGTGACTATGCAACATTTGACATCTAAGCCCAGGGACAGTTAGGGTGCCAATTTGGGGATGCTCACGAATTCTGGCGTGACTTCCCGGTCTTGCCTTGTCTGTGTAAATCTCATGATGTGTGTCCTTTCTCTTACCACAGAACAGCAGAAACGACTCAGTAGCCTTTCAGGTAGGTACCAAGTACTTATTTACATGCTAACACCTTTGATGTGTGTGCAGCAAAGTCTGAGGAGCCCCTCTGCTATGCTGGGGACTCTGCTGCTGGACCACAAGGATGGTGAAAGCAGGCATGGTCCTGCAGCCTGCGGGCTAGTGGGAGCACACCCAACGGGTGACCCTAACCAGTACACCTGTTCTGTGCAGCTGTGATATGTGTCTTGATGGTAAGAACAGGGTACTCTGAATAAAAAGAACAAGGAGTTGTACCTTAGCACATTCATGAGAGCATTCCTGGCAGGCCTTGCTGAAGAAGTCACCTTTCTGTTTGCTTCTATTCCTCTTCTAGGATGTGACAGGTCAGGGTTAGGAAATGTGGGCAAGTTCTTTTATTTGGGGGCAGCAAGCCCAGGTGCCAGTAAATGACCCTGCATGATGGACCTGGGTGAGAAACTCCAGACCAGCAGTGCCTGGAAGAGGGTGTGAGGACTGCTTCCTGAACTTGGGCAGGCATCAGAATCTCCTGGAGAGCTAGTCAAAACCCCAATTCCAGGCCACAGCTCCAGAGATTTGGATCTAATGCATATGGGTGAGAACTTACATCTTAACAGGTTCCCCAGTGATGCTGATGCTGCCCTGTGTACTGACCACACTTGGGTATCGCATTTCATCAGGAACTGACAGTGCTGGGCGTGTATCTGACAGATCATCAGATGTCAGGGCTCGTCCCGATAAAGTATGCAGCACTGAGGCAAGGCCAGGTGTGGAGGGAACAAACGCACAGCCAAACCTGTGAGGGAACCCAGGAATGGAAAGGTTTTACCATCTCCTTGTGACTTTCTGCTTTGAGTCCTGGTTCTACTGCTTCCCGTTGGCGGAGCCTTAGGTTCCTAATGATCTAAGATGTGAGTTACTGTTATCAGTAGGCACCTCCATTGATTCATTCGTCATTTTACTGAGTGCCTGCTTTGTATCAGGCCCTAAGCCAGGCTCGGTGGCCATGACTGGGCCCTTGAGCAGCCCGTGGTGTGCTGTGATGGTTCATAACCTTATTTTTGGTGATGGACTCATTTGGAGAATCTAATAAAGGCAGTAGATGCATTTCTAGAAAAAGCCACACGTGTCAAACGTGCATGTGGTGGATTGGTAGATACTTGTGAATCGGGGCGGGAATCCCTGATCTGGTGGGCACACACAAGCCACCGTTTTCTGAGCTGCTGCGTCACGATTTCTGTGTTCTTTCATGCTACTGCTGCCCTTGTGATCCGTGGAGAGCCTGGTGGGGAGAACATGGGCTTCTCACACCCTCTCAGCTTTATCGGGACTTGGCCCCAGGACCAGGACAGGCCATGGTTGAGCACGAGGTGCCCTTCGCTGCCCCCTCCTGACTTGCCACACCGACTCACTTCACTCCCTGGCCCCAGCCCAGGTTGCTGACAACAGGGTGGCTCTGAAACAAAGGTAGCTCCTGTGAAGGAACGCCTTCTTGCCTTTGGGATTGGAAAGGAGCATGGAGTAGATGAAAAAAGGTGCTCAGACACAAGTTAGGAGACCCAGAGTTTGGTCCTGGCTCTTTCCTCTTACAACTGTGTGTCCCTGGGTAAATGACTTTACCTCTCTGAGCTACAGCTTCCTCCTGTGGGAAATGGGGATGATAATCCTTGTCCTTGCCTCAAAGAGGTGTAAGGATCACGTGTGACAGGAAGGGGGGTATGCCTTGCACACTGGAAAGTGCTCTGTAATGTTAGAGCTTCTCCACCAGGCTGGCAGGCTCAGGCCACTTCCTTGGCTCCAAAATGAGCCTAATGTTTCCATCTTCCTTGAGTTTTGGGACAGAGCCACTAACGGTATTTGATAGAGTGGGACATAAAGTAAGTGCACACTAAATGTTCGTTTTTGTTTAAAAAAAAAAAAAAAAAAGGCACCCTTTTGTTCAGAAGCCCTTGATGGAGAGAAGGCTGGCTGGGCTGACTCCAGTCACTGACTCCATCAGTGAGGCTTTGCCCATCATACCTGTGGTGATGGCACATGGAGGGCCGCCCATCTCTCCCACTGTCCTTAATGGGTTTTTATTGAGCCTTTATGGGGCTTCTTGTTGAGTGAGATGCACTCGGGATTGAGTCCCACATGGTGTTTAGCCACCTCAAGTTTGTGGTCCTCTTGGGCAGATGGAGAGGAAAACAGGTCAGGGCTGGAGCACAGGGGCTGATATACGTTCTCAGGGAGATGTCAGCATTGCTGTGGCTCTCACTTAAAATCTGTGGGTGTGAAGAAAAGGGAAGCTGCCCACAAACACAGAGGCCCTGTCCCAGGTTGTCAGCATTGTCACTTATTTAACGACCCTTTGCAGCACCTTCCTTTTGAAATCAGTATAAAACTAGAAAGAAATGCTCCTGGATGTCCTGTTGAGGGGTCAGTATTTGCCTATTAAGAAATAGCAGCAAACCCTCATTGTAGATGTCAAAGGGTGGTCCTGTCACCTGCTTGGTACAATGAAGTGTCACTTTGGGCTTTCACTATATATATTTAAAAAAAAAATTTTTTTTTTGAGGCTGCAGTTCATCTCTCTGTACACTGAAATTCACTCAATCATGAATTGCATGATCACAAGCTTCTGAAGTGAAATAATTCAGGGCTCATTTCTGTAGATCTGAAGAACTCTGACAGCCTTGGAACAAGTCCATGAACTGTCAGCCTGAGTTTTGCAGTTAAGTGATTGCTGTTAGAGCCACCTGCCCTAACAATTAAAAAAAATTCTCTGGGCCTGAAAACCCTGAGAATGGCAAGTCTGTGCTCTGCTTCTGAAGAGAGGACATTGGAGCAAGGAGTGGGAGCATCTCCAAGCACCAGGTGAGACGGCTCAAAATCAGCCTCACCTGCTGCTTGGTGGGGACACTTAGGAAGGCCTTTCCAGGTGGGAGGAAAATGCTCAGCAGAGCCATTTCAGGGGTACACTTCGGTAACTTGCAATCGCCCCTACACTGCCAGGCTTCCTGCCAAATCCTTGTTCCTCCCTTCTGGGAGCCTGAGAACTCACCCCATAAAGCCAGTCTGGTCGTAACATCCTTTAAAGCTCATGGTGATGATGTCAGGGATCAGGTTTTCTGAAGCATTCACTAAGCTGAGTCTTGCACAGAAAGTTTAGAAACCGTTCTGTGGTCACAGAATGAGTACTTGGTTCAGAAATTGGTTTATATACACAATGGAATACTACGTGGCAGTGAGAAAGAATGAAATCTGACCTTTTGTAGCAACGTGGATGGAACTGGAGAGTGTGATGCTAGGTGAAATAAGTCATACAGAGAAAGACAGATACCATATGTTTTCACTCTTATGTGGATCCTGAGAAACTTAACAGAAGACCGTGGGGGAGGGGAAGGGAAAAAAAAAAAAAAGAGAGAGAGGGAGAGAGCCAAGCCATAAGAGACTCTTAAAAACTGAGAATGAACTGAGGGTTGATGCGGAGTGGGGGG
>NW_024412404.1:35289854-35353159 GCF_014898765.1 Herpailurus yagouaroundi | reverse complement strand
CCCCCCCCCCCCGCCCAGCTTAAACCTTTTTCTCCCTTAACCTCCTGACCTGTCTGGTTGCCACCTGCCACAGTCCATGCCTGTGTGCTGACTCCCTCACTAGCTACTTCCCTACTTCCTGCTTGCGTGTTCATCGCTTTTCCTGCAATCTGGCATCTACCACCGCTGCCCTCTGAAACTTGCTCCCACCGGGGATCCTGTGACTCTTCTGCTTTGTTGAACCCCCTTTCTATGGTCTGGTTTTTCTTCCTTTATGGGTTGAAGCCCTCACATCTCTGGCTTCAGCAACACCTCACTATTCCTTTCTGATTCATCTCCTCTCCGTCCGATAACTCCTGCACCCTTTGGGGGTCCTTTTTGCTCTTCAGCACGTGATGTCAGCCCTTAACTCTGCCAGCACTTACCCCTCCATCTCCTTGACCTCAGCCATTGCTTTTATGCCGATGGCTTGGGAATTGCACTCCTGCCAGGGCCCCTCACCGGGGCCCCGCTCCTCTATTTCTGCTTGGATGTCTCACTGTCAAAGTTACCATGCCTGAGTGGAAACAGCCATCTCTCCCTGCCTTCCCCACCCCAGTCCTTTTACTAACTTCTGTTTGGATCAGTCCAGGCTTGAAACCTTGGTGCCATCTTTGAGGGAGACAAGACAGGATATGGTTCAGAGAGAACTGCTGGAGTCAGGTGTCCCTAGTCCAAATCCCAACTTGGCCACATGCCAGCTGTGTGACCTCGGGAAGGGTACTTTAACCTCTCTGTGCTTTGGCCCACTTAACTTTTTAAAAAATGGAGGGGTAACAGTTTCTTCCTCATATAGTTATTGGGAGGATGAACTGAGGTAATGTATTTGAAGAATTTAGCACAGTACCTGGCACCTAATAAACTCAGAGTAGTTCAGAGTCCCCTCGCATTTCCTGATGGTGTTCCCTCTGCCTGGAACACCCTTCACTTCCCATCTGGCTGACTCTCTCTGAGAGGTCAGTCCAGAACCTCAGTTCCTCAGCTAAGTTGGATGCTGACTCTCAGCCCTGGTCATCCTGCATTCTTGTCCCTGGCTCCCTTGCCCTCTCTGCCCACGGGCCATCAGCTCCTTGAAGGCCCGAGCTCATGGCCACAGGACATGTGCACGCATAGCCATAGTGCCTTCCTATGATAAGTGACGTGGCTTGGAATAACAGTTATCAAAAGTGATTTTATAATCTGTAGACCACACGTGGTATGTTTATTAGCACTCTGTAACCTCTAGTCCTGAATCAAACTCTAATGTGCACTTAGCAATTTAAAGGCCAGATGGTAGATATTTCCATCTTCGCAGGCCATGCAGTTTCTGTTCGAGCTACTCAGCTCTGCCGTTGTAACTCAAAAGCATTCATAGATAATACATAATGAATGGGTGTGGCTATGTCCCAGTAGAACTTTACAAAAGCAGGTGACCAGGCCATAGTTTGCTGACCCATGCTTTAAGTGAAACTCCTTCTGATTGGGAATTTGCAAATACACCCCTCCCCTCCCCCCAGCTGGATTGTTTGGGAGATTTTTGCTTCAGAGCCAGCAGAAGAGCTTCAGCTGACAGCTGTTTCTCACTTCCAGATCCTGTCTCAGAAAGAAGAGTGGGAGAGCAGGACTTGGCGCCAGCCCAGGAAAAACCCAGCTCACCTGGAAGGGCTCCTGAAAAAAAGGCAAAGGATGACAGTAGACGGGTGGCCAAGAGCGCTCAGGACCTAAGCGATGTTTCCATGGATGAAGTGGGCATCCCACTCCGGGTACGAACACTGACCCAGATGTCTTCCGTAGGCTTCCTCTTACACCAGTGACCAGTATGCACCTGGGTGTGTGTGAGCCCCCCTGTGGTTTGCAAAGGCCTCATAAGGAAGTCCTCGCCACTGCCCACCCTCCAAGCCTGCTGAGGGCCACAGAGCCTCCCAGAGCTGTGTGCCAGCCTCCTGCCCCACCTCGGTCCTAAGTGTATGACCTCAGAGTGCAGTAGCTTTTCCCCAAAACATGTTAGTGTTAATAAGTCTCATGAGAAAAGGGTTTTGGGTTCATGTGACTATAGGTAAAGGAGAGTGGGGCAAAGGCAGAGCGGTTTTTCTGCAGCTGAACTTCTGAGAAGCTCCGGGCACATGCGTGTTCAAGGGGAGATGTTGTGGGCATTGTTTCCAAGTCTCCCTTCTTTTGTCTATTGGAGCACACTCAGAAATTGTAGGTCCGGGATTACAGAAACCTGAAGAGAGTGTGGGGCTCAGGGTCCCTGGTTATGGGTTCAGGAAGACATTTCCCTGGATGAGAGATACCCCATCATCGGGGGTGAGCAAGAAACTAATGGAACCACAGAATGAATACAGGCTGCCCCAGATCTCCCCCTCTGTACTGGGGGGTGCCAGCCTTATGCAGGCCCTAAGGGATTCAATGGAAGCCTGACTTCTGAAGCTGGATTAGAGGGAATCCCATTTTTTGCCATGGGCCCTTCAGAACACTGGCTGCGATGTTTCTCTACAGTTTCCATGTAATGAACGGACTGGATTTTGTTTCCCTTTGGGGGAAGCCAATAGAAATGGCAGTGGGCTAAGCCTCAGAAGAGCTGTTGTCTGGCCCTAAGTAATAATAAGTATATAATAAATAATAATAGGTAGAAAGGGAATTGTGACCAACAGTAATTGTGGCTACCGCTTGCTGAGTGCACCATCTCATCATTCACCCTACGAGGTGAACGCTGATATAATTCCCATTTTATAGATGAGGAAACAGGGACTCAGAGTGATGACGGTCCTGGCCAGGATTGCACATCCTGTGGGTGAAGGAGCAGTCTCTCTGAATCCCATACCCATGCCCCCTAACCATCATGTGGGGCAGCCCTCCCACTCACCTTCTCACCAGCCCTGTGACCTTGGGCATCATTTCGACTTTGTACCTCATTTCCTCATCTGTAAAGTGGTAGTGAAAATATCTGACCTAACTATCCGTCCCCTTCCTTGTTTTATATTTGTCTTAAAAACAGCCCAGCTTTGTGGTTAAGATGAAAACTCTCTGGCATTGGCTGCTAGAATTGGTTACATTTTAATGTATGTGTTCTAAATCTGGCCCTCTCCAAGGTGACTTAGCTTACTCTGCTACAGAATAACCTGAAATGGGTGGGGGCTTGGCCTGATACGGAAATATCCTTTGTCTTTTATGTTTCTGGGAGGCTTTACTGTGTTTTAGTTGTCTGTAAATGAAGACGGATTCTAAGAAATGAAATTTTAAAAAATCGAATGAACACATTTCAAGAGGATCTTTGTTTATTCTTTTCAAAATCTGCATTCTTTTTGGCCACCTATTCAGGTCGGAATCTCTTGGTTTATCTATTCTTAAAAGTTTTGCATTTTTAATAAAGATTTAAATGTAGGCTCACCAAGATGTATAGAGTTACGTGAGTTTTGACGTCAGATGTCACTTTCCATTGTGCTTTCATAATCGTGGAGGTTCTGAAACGTGCTGACATTTTCCATTTTATTTTACCCTCTGCCTTTGTTTTTCTCTAGAACACCGAGCGATCAAAAGACTGGTACAAGACCATGTTTAAACAGATCCACAAGCTAAACAGAGGTACTGATTTTCATTTGTAGAAGCTGTGCTGTATTCCTATGTTGACTGATGTGGTGAGGACTTAGACTTGCTTTGCTAGGATGCCAGAAGACTGGGCCCTATGCTCGACCCATTGGGCACCAGCCTGCCTGAGCCCAGCCATGCACCTGCAGAGCAGAGTGGGGAGGGAACGCTTGTGCCCTGCCTCACATGCGGGATTTTAGGTCAGCTCGCAAGTCCTCCCTCCCGGGTGTCGTGGGCTGCAGCAGGCTGAGCCCAGCATCTGCCTGCCCGGGATGTGAGCAGCGCTGACTCCCACCCGCTTCCAGCTTTCAGCGCAGCTCCCCGTGTCAGCCCGTGACTGCCTTGTAGGCAGAGCAAGTTGAGAAAGCACTGAACCTGGGAGTGAAGAAAACTGGTCTCACCTGGATTCAGTCCCACAAGCACTCATGTGATCTTGGGCCGGTCACATGCCTCTCTTCATTTGTCCCTCTTCCTTTCCTCCAAAGGATGTTGCAGGGTCCAAATGAGCGCGAATTCTTCCTAATGAAGGAGAATGTGTGGTGCACCTGTAAGGTGTTAACATGAAAAATAATCTTCCCCAGCTGGGAGCCAGCACTTGGCAGGTAGCCCTGAGAGTCAGGCAAGAGCTGACACACCAAAGCCCGCTGAAGCTCGAAGAGAAGCGCTTCCAGAGCAGGGGTCCCCTGGGCTATCAGCAGGGGATCCAGCATGGTGGGAGAACCCAGGCCAGTGCTCAGGCGGCTCATGACCCCTCCGGCTCCCATGCGCCTGTGCCACCAGTCAGCTGACAGACAGGGATGCAGCTGCGCTGTGGGGAGGGTGCCCCTCCTCCCAGAGGCAGAGCATCCTGTCATACCCTGTGGCCAAATCCAGTCTGGCCGCCTGGCAGATGACACATGAAGGCAAAGAGAAAGCATTCTGGTCGATGTTGGCCTGAGCCGCAGCAAATAACCAGTCTCTCTGATTAGCTGCGGCTGCCAGCTAAAGCCACTGTTAATTAGCTCCTGCAGCGTTCACAATGAAGCTGGCCATGCCTCTCTCCAAACTGTTTCAAAATTCCAAGATGCTCAATGTTTCTAAACCAAGGGTAAATCCACTTTGGTTGGGTAGCCGAGCTCAGTCATGGTGGTGATGCCTGAGGCTGGGTCTCCAGTTGGGTGACGTCAGTTCTGCTGGTCACTTCCTAAAGCTGCTGTCCATTTCCCCCAGCAATCTGTGTTTCTCTCACCTTGAGACCTGGCTTCGGCAGCCCAAATGCCAAGACACAGGTGCATATGTGAACAGTATGTTGTTCTGCCCCACAGGCAGCATCTCTCCTGTTAGAGGGATTAACTCAACCCAAATCACAGGTTCTAAACAAAACTACCTGCCCTAATGGTAGACAGAGATGTGTGAAAAATTAAGAATCCACTTGTTTGTTTGGAAACTTGAAGCTTTGTACTAAATCCCTCTTGCTTACCAGATCCTCTGTATATGTAATTCTTGGTCCAAGAGGAAAAAGGGTATTGTCTCTTTAGATGTGTCTCAGTAATTCAGGCGAAAGGACTGGATTTTTCAAAGCAATTTGAGTTTCTTTCCTATCACTCGTGAAGCCTAGTACATTCCAGAATTCAAGGGGCCTGAATTGTGTGCGGATCCCTGTTCGTTCATTCTCTCCATTTGTATCTTCCTCTATTCTCTCTCCCAAACCTGCTCCTCTGCCTAGACACTCCTGAAGAAAACCCTTATTTCCCTACGTACCAATTCCCTGAACTTCCTGAAATCCAGCAAAATTCTGAAGGTACCATAAACTTAGACAGTGTATCTGTTGTCCTAGCCTTAAATTAATTCTTATAGTTCCATTATAGGAATAAGATTTGGCTTTTAGATTTTGTTTTTTATAGTCATTTTCGGTTGGTGAAAGTCTCATTTGCATGATGTGCTATATTAAAATAACTAAGGCCTTTCTAATTCATTAATCTCGTTTTAAGTGTGATGCTGTGTGCTTTAATAACACTAAAATAGGTAATCGTTCAAAAGAGCCAATTGGGGATTTGTCAGTTCCTCCACTTCATGGTGGGTGGTTTCAAAATCCACTGCTTTTCTCTGCTACAGAGGACAATCCCTACACTCCTACCTACCAGTTTCCAGCATCTACTCCTAGTCCTAAATCTGAAGGTAATTAAAGGAAAATCACGTGCCTCTCTTTGTACTGGTGCTGTTACTTTCTTCTTCACCTTGGGGTTTTTTCTGGTGTCTAACGGGCTGTCTCCCAATCTTTTGCTTCCCCCAACCTTGTGTTTTGTGGTATTGCTTCACTCCTCGCTGACTGTATGACCTGAGTCTATCCAGATGGATTTTCATACTGTTCCCTTGGAGTTTACATGATTAATTGGGTAACCGATGTAGCTTAGTTATAATGCTTTGAACGTGTGGGGCTCTGGGAAAAGCTGCCAGTGTTTGGCGTGGTCACATGGTGCTGGTGGCTGGGCAGTGACTCGGGGAGGCTGTTGTGATGCTGATGGGAGCGGGTAGACAGGCCCCCTGTCAACAACAGAAAAATTACCCACTTCCTACATGTGCAACAACTTGTCGCCGGCCCCCTCTTGTCATGGACCCTCAGGGTGCGTCTCCTTGGTAAGGAATTCCCAAAGAGGTTTCCAGGTATGAGGTTCAGCCCTGGTGGGAGATGACATCTCTCAAAAATAAGGGTTTTGGCCAAGTGAGAAAATGTTTCGTGAAAGAGCTGGCTAGAAATTTGGACCTGCTGGGAAGGATGGCCACACTTGTATCTAAGACTTTTTTCTGGGGCAAGAAGTCTTGGTGTCAAAGAAGGTTCTAAAAGGTAAGATAAAGGCACCATCCTGAGAATTATCCTGTCCTGGGGATCGTCTGATCTCTGGGTGAGTGACCCAGAGAGAGGGAAATGGAGGGGTACACAGAGGACATTTCATTAAATGCTCTTCTAGGATGAGATGTTGAATGCTGTGAACGTCACTTATTCAACTAGTACCGAGCACTTGCGTTGTCCTTGGAACCGAAAATAGTACCACGAATAAGATAAGTCCTCTGTTTTCAGAAGTGCACATCTGGCAGAGAGGTAGACGCGGCCCCTTCGTTGCACTATGTCTGTAGGGGGGCAGCTGCAAGAGCATATGCCCCGAAGGCTGGAGGAAAGCTTGCTGGTGGAAAGGGGGCCCTCCGTACATACCTGGAGAATGTTGATGAGTGAGGCTTTGGTACCAGCATTCCTTTTTAGGGACGAAGCCCAGTTCCCCCCCCCCCCCCCCCCCCATTTCTGTGCTCTGATTAGCCGAGAAGCCATCCCGCACAGCCCTTGTCATCACTGGTAGATTCGTCCATTCACTCATTCACCAAACTCTCATTGACTACTTAACATGCATGAAATGACACTCTGGGAAGCGTTAGATAGAGTTTTAGCTAAAATACCGTGTTCCCTTCTGGCTCTGCCCTCGATATGCTAGTCAGTGGTTTCCAACCTTTTCATGTCTGGATCTGAACGAAAAGAAGTCTACCAAACAAACCCAGGCTTCACATCAGATGCTGATGATTTCATTATAATCAGCAACCTCCCCACTTCCAACAAGAACCTATTTGGTGTGAGGTAACCTCATCTTTTGATCTTGGGGTGCTGATTCCAGCCAAAAGCATTGCTTAAGAAACAACTGAGCTGAATGAGGGAGAAATTTTTTTAGGGTAATTTTGACTGTGCAGTGTTTAGTTGGTGCCTCATTTGGACTTGAGAGCCCAGCGCACTCCTAGGCTAGGGGTCCCTTCTGGGGAAGGTGACAAGGGCACTGCAAGCCTGAAGACACAGTGTTCTGTGGGCAGAGGAAGGCCACCTGGAGAAGTCCTGGGAAGAAATACAGTGACTCCGTCGCACTGGAGGAATGCCAGGGGCCTGCCACAGGCAGGTCAGCCTGGCTGTCTGTCTGAAGCCAGGGTTTCGTGGCCTCACGCCCAGAGCTGCCGTGTCATCGGCTGCCACACCTTAGCAACCCCAGCTGACAATGACGTCTGCTGTTTGGGACACATCAAGTCAGGCGCAAGAGGGAATTGAGGTTATTTTTCCTTGAGGCATAAACAGTAAGGGACGATATGATAGCTTTTCACCCGTAAAGTGGGAAGCGAACCTTAATATTTTTTATTTTCAAAGACCAAAAAGGATGAAATTGTCTTGAAGGATAAAAAGGGAAAAAAATTAGATTGAACATAAAAGATTCATAACAACCAAGATGATTAGGTTTTCACACGAGTTTCTAAGAAGTCTTTTTCCCTGGAGACCTTTTTAAAAATAGGGTAGATTCCATCTCGCCCCTGCTCCCTGCTCAAGATGACAGATCCAGACATAGAGCGCAGACAGATTCAACTGGATGAAGGCTTTTTACAAATGAGTGAAATGTTTGAGCTAAATCGCTTTAAAGAATTGGTATTTTTTAACTTCTTTTTTTTTTTTTAAGGTATTAAGAGATTCTCTGGCTTGTGGTTTTGAGGTCGGTAAGCTCTGGCAGGTCCCCCTCAGCCCTGTCGTTGGTACCTGTGCCAGCCCTGTGTGCTTCCAACAGGTGGCCCTGAGCTCTGCACACCTTAACGTGGGAGATATTTATGCCTTTCAAAGAAAGGTGTTAAGGACAAATCAGCACCTAACCAGGGTTCTACCCATAGATTTTAATGAGCATGAAAAAATAGCCAGCTTTAATGAGGAAGGCGAGCCATCATTCCAGAGTCTCTCCTTTACGAAGAGCGGGCTGCTGTTGCTGCTGGGTTTTTTGTTTTGCTTGAACTCAGAATCTGAAACTAGAATTACTTTCAGTAAATCTAACAAAACCTAGCCTCAGGGATGCTGCCTCTGCCTAAATTCTAGTTGTTTAGAGGATATAAAAAAAGACTAAGTGTCTGAAAGCTGATTCTCCTAAGTAGTAAAGGACTATGTGAAAGTTTGTTTATGCCAGCTTAGCAACCCTTTCCCCACCCCGCCCAAGTACTACCATGAAAGAGTAAACTTCTATCCAGACTTTCAGAAGATACGTAGAATTATGTCTTAATCAGTGAAGTTTAAAATGTACTTTAAAAGAAACCTATAAATTCCAACAGGGCACGGTCACTTCTAATCATTTTATAATCTTTGAGACCACTCTGTGGGACAGGAGGTCTTTGTTTCATGAGGTAGTTGGGAGTAATTGGGGCTAGGGAATTAACAGAATGGATTCAGGAGACGTATTTCTTGAAATTTCCCTGTATACCCTGGTCACTAGAAAGCTTATCAAAAATAACAATTCCTTTGGGAATAACTCTCAAGTAAGGCTAAGCAAATGAGTTTTACTTCCTTTTTTTTTTTTTAAAGCCTTCACTTGACCCGCCCTCTCCTCCCCATCATTCCTTCCTCCATGACCCAAAGCTGCTTGTCTGTGAATTCCATTCTCTTCTCTCTCTCAAAGGCAGATAGATGTCTTTTCGTAGCATCTGGGATGTCACTGGGACAGAAAGATTGTTGGGGTGGGGTGAGAGAGCGTAGATGGCCACAAGAGCCAGCCCCACCCACTGCTGCACCCAGATGTGGAGGGGCTGCTGTGGAGGGTCTTCAGATGCCCTGCCCCTGGTTTCCTCCTGGAGTAGGAGCCAGAGGAACAAGCTGTGGAGGAGAAGCCTCAGAAATGCTGCCGCTGCCTTTTCCCCTGTCTCCTGCTTTGGGAAACAGTAGTGTGGTGGCTCAAACCTCAGCGGCTCACAAGCCTAATTCTGTTAATAATAACAATAACAACAACAACAATAATGGCATAACCACTGCAGCGACTGTCACGACCACCGTTTATTGAGCCCCTACCGAATACAGGGCCCACATCCTGAGTGCATCACAGCTGTCACTTTGTTTCATCCCTACAGGGACCCCCTGAGGTAAGTCCTCATTTCGTAAATAAAGGGTGTGAGGCTCAGGAAACTTATGTAATTGTTCAAGATCACCCACCCAATAAGTAGCAGAGCTAGGTTTCAAACCCAGATCTATAGGACCCCCACACATGGGCTCTTTCTTACTGTTCTACTGCACTGCTGATTCCTCTACCTCTCCTGCTGCACCCTGTGTTCTTGGCTGACCCCTCTTGCCAAGGGCTTTCTGACACCTAACTCCAGATATCCAGCCTGCCTTGCTTCTGAATAGGCTGAGCCAGTGTCTCCTGGGATGATTTCTGGGAGTATGTAAAGAAAGGTCCCCAAGATATTTGATTTGACGTATGGCCAGGACTGGGAACCACTAGCGTGAAGGAATACCACCCTTCCCACCCTCCAAGAAAGAGAAGATACTCGCCAGTGCAATCTGGGGTGTTTGGATATAGAATTTAAGCAGGGAATACAGATTCAAAAGAGTTAGCCTTCCCACTCTAAACGTGCCAAATGATGTTGGCTCTCTTGACCCGCTTTATGTGCCCAAAATGGCAGAGCTTTTCAAATAATGCCTCCAAGTCAGCATAAAACTGAGTATCTGGTGTGTTTTTCCATGGTCCGTGGCCTCTGAGAATACGTTTGGCCATGTCAGGGTAGAGGTCTGTCCTCTTAGCCAAGGGGTAAAGTCCCAGAGACCAGCTTTTCCTCTTGCTTTTGGATGCTTCTTCCACCAGTCAGGCTGATGGTGACCACTGCCACCTCCTGGCAAAGTGTCTCAAGACACCACCCCAAGGCATCCTCAAGTTATGGTGACATATGCAGTAGTGTCTGTCTCACTGAGCTTTCTCCTTGTTCCTAGATGAGGATGTGCCAGAATAAGGATTTAGGAGGCTGATTTTTTTCCCAGGCACGTCTATACCGAATTAAAGTAATCCTCTACTGGCCTTTCAAGATTTCTAAGAATAGCTTTACTTTGCTGGAGTTCAAGCAAATAGTTCTATTGTGAAAATGCCTGGCCAGGATCTGCACCCCATGCCCCAAGCTCCAGCTAGCTAGCACTGCCCAGAGGAGGCGGACCAAGCTGCCCGGTCACCTTTGCTCTCCTAACGGGAGCTGCGCAGGACGGCTCCGCCCAGCCAGTGCGGAGTCTTGGACGGGCCTGCAAGATAGTTGAGAGGCACTAGCAGCTACTCCCTTTCCACCTCCAAGGGCCAGGAATGCCACTGGAGATGAGGACGGTGAGTCTTTTTCCAGCCCTCTGGTCCTCCCCAGGTCTTCCTCCTTCCCCTTCTTCCCTTCTACACATCATTCTTTCCTTCAGATTTTTTTTTTTTTATGAATTTGTTTTCTATAGCTACTCTACACCCTATCAGGATCTTTTTTTTTTTTTTCTAATCCCCTAAAATTTGCCTTTAACCAGAACACAGAAGACAGTTTGGAGAATCTCTCCCTGAGCTCCCTGGACTGTGCCCGACCACCTTACCCCATTTCTCCTTGTGCTCATTCTGCTCTCCCATCCCACCCAGACTTTGTACCCACTTCTGCATGTATCTTTTTCTTTGAATATTTTTGGTTGTGGGGTGAGTATGTGTCTATCTTGACTCTTTTATCCCTCCTCTTCCTAAGTGTTTGGGTAAAGCAGGAGAAGGAATTAATTTGTGCAGTAGATAAAGGTTGTGCCAGAAATCAGCCCCTGATGTTAGAAAAATAATTGTAAATTTAGGGGAGCCTGGGTGGCTCAGTGGGTTGTGTGTCCAACTCTTGATTTCAGCTCAGGTCATGATCTCACAGTTTGCGGGATTGAGCTCCATGTGGGGCTCTGTGCTGGTGGTGCGGAGCCTGCTTGGGATTCTCTCTCCTCTCTCTGCCCCTCCCCTACTTGCTCTCTCTCGAAATAAATGAGTAAACTTTATTTTAAAAAAAAGAGAAAGAGGGGCGCCTGGGTAGTCAGTTGGTTAAGGGTCCGACTTTGGCTCAGGTCATGATCTTGTGGTTTGTGGGTTCGAGCCCCGCGTCGGGCTCTGTGCTGACATCTCAGAGCCTGGAGCCTGCTTTGGATTCTGTGTCTCCCTCTCTCTCTCTCTCTGCTCTTCCCCCACTCATGCTCTGTCTCTCAAAAATGAATAAACATTTAAAAGAATTTTTTAAGAAGAGAAAGAAATAGTTGTAAGTCTAAAGGCCTAAGATGCATAAAATGAAAATTTGATAAAGGCAAGTGATTATGTAAATACTCCTTTTTGCTCATTATCTCATTTTAGTTACATAATTTTTTATAAAATAATCATTCTCAACCAGCACTTGTTCCAATGTTTTTAAGGTTGTTATAAATTCTCAAAAAAGAAACCCAGGAAACCCAGAAAAAAAAGTCTTTTTTAGAGGTTCATTTAAAGTCACTGTGGTTGAAAAGGCAATTATGTGCTTCCTGGCAGTTTTAGGAGAGTAGCTGTCCCCAAATCGAGCCTCCAAGGACAGATTGCCAAAGCCTAGAGGGCAATCACTGGTGTGTAAACATCGGAGCCCAGCAGGGGCCTTTGGGTTCCAGAAGTGGATTTTTCACTCTGAGTAAATCCTACTTAGTGTCAGAGCTTCCTGGAAGTCACTGGCACCGGAAGTTCTGGGTGTTGCTGCCGAAGCTTAGTGTTTGCTGCTTGGGGCTCTGGGGCACGGTCAGCATGTGGCTCCACCACAAACAGGAATCACAAGATCCCGGCTCAGCTGAGCCCCCTAAGGCACAGCTTTAAAGAACCCTTGGAGAAACCGTAAAGGCAGGATTTCAGACACAGACAATGTCTGTGTTCACAGACAACTGGAGAAACATTTCATTTGCTATGTCTTAACTGTGCTTAAAAATACACTCCCTTTGGCTAACTCTAGTGTACAGAAATGCAGAAGAGCGACCCTTGCACCCAGTTTTCCCATTGCTCGGTATTTCTAACTTCTTATCCATCTACCCCAGCGTGGACTCAGTCTGCCAGGAGAAGGTAACAAGAGAAGCAGCAAGTGGATGATGGATGTAGCAAGAGTGACTCAGTTTTACCCTTGTCCCTGGAGACCAGGAGAGAACTAGAAGTGGATGACTCAGAAAACTTGCTTAAGCATCACCAGCAAGGGGATGATGCAGAAAAATGGAGCAAAAGGCTCCAAGGGTTGGAAGTCAGTCTGGCCAACACTGTAGTGCGTGACTTGAGTTTCAAAACAGCACCCTCCCCTGCCTCTTCCACAACAAAAATTACAAAGGAATAGCCACAGTGTTCCCCATGATTGGGTAGATGAGACTGGGGTGAACCGTAGCACGGAGCACCCATCCCTGTCACAGGGCTGAGAGGCAGCACAGGGAGGTGGAGTCGGAAAGACCTTGAATCCATTCCTGCTTTGTCTTTTTCTCACAGTGAGGCTAAGAGCAAATTTTCTTAACTTCCCTGGACCTAATTTCCTTGTCTATGAGATGAGAGATTTCTATGCCTCCAGGAGTTTTTGCAAGAATTAAGTGAGATGATAGTAAATTATCAGCCACTGTTAGGCACTTAATGGAAGCAGCTATTATTTTTATTCACACACGTAGGTAAAATTTTCTTACACTAGATTTGTAAGACAAACATAAAAAATTTAAATAAATTTTACATTCCCTGCAACTTGCCCTAATTGCTAGTGTTCAACGGAATCCATGGAACTTCAGTTTGCCCTCTTAAAAGTCAAAGTGAAATCCACATGTCAGAGTCGGATCCGATGGACACTGAGAAAGAAATGAAAAGCTCAGAGGCACTCCTGCCCTATGTTGGCCTTGGATGGGTGACAAATAAGAGGTAGCTTTTTGTTTGTTTGTTTTTGTTTTGGGGTTCTTTTTTTTCTTCGGTAAGTTTATTTATTTGAGAGAGAGCAGGGTAGGGTCAGAGAGAGAATCCCAAGCAGGTTCAGTGCAGAGCCCAACCTGGGGCTCAATCTCATGAACTGTGAGATCATGACCTGAGCAGAAATCAAGAGTCGGCTGCTTAACCCACTGAGCCACCCAGGCGCCCCCTAAGAAGTAGCTTTAAGAGTGTTCAGTCACTCAGACTTCTCTTTGGCCTTCACCCCCATTTTTCTCCTTCTGTTCAATACACATACTCTCCAAGCTGTGCTATTTTTTTTCCCATCTTATAAGAACTATTTGTCATTTCCTTCTAGCAAATATTTCAGAATTCTACATAAGGAAGCTCTAAGAAGAAGAAAATTTTTAAAGAGCTCGGGCTTTAAAACAAGTTGAATATTTAATATTTTGAATGTTTAAATGCCATTTTGCCCCCATGAAAATTTTGCTTCTTGCCCCAAGAACCAGGTAATAGTTATACATTAACACTGACCTTACCATGTATGGATAAGCTGTTGCTTCATGATTCAGAGAGAGACAGGGTTTTGAGCTAAAATGCTAGGCTGGATTTTAAGCAGTATGTACTGCTGGTGTTCCTAAGTAAGCTAATTTCTCATTTGGCAGACGCCGTTTTTCTGATCACATCTTTGTAGTCAGAGCTGATGTTTAGTTTTCTCTGACATCGTGTCATTTCAGTACGATAATCAGACATTCTGTGAAAAAGCAAAAACAGGCAAGACAAAATAATTCGGAACAGTACCCCACAAATATGTCTGGATATCATTTTATCTCTTCCTTCTGCCCTGTTTTCAAAAGCTAACATAAATAAGCTTGAACCCTCCAAGTCTTGTTCCACTTTGATGTTGACTAGTTCTTACCCTCGAAGCAGAAGGAGGAAGGGAGGGAAGGATAACTTGGTACCTGATACCTTTCCTTTATTTGGGCTGGGAGAGACCTGGGGCAGATGAAAATCAGGAGAGGAAACGGGATAAGAAGCGGTGATAGAGAAACTGTCTTTGAATAATACTCAAAATAATATTTATCTCACGAAACATCCTGGACTTCACTGCTCTGAAACTCAAAGTGATTTGCAGAGAGACAGAACTTGGTTAGCACTTTGTCAACACATTACATTGGATTCTTTGGCTTGGCCTTGTGGGTTACTGTGTGTTCTTTGTTAAAGCTCTTCTGGATTTTAAGGGAGGGAGTTGGGTCTTCATTTCATATTCATGAGTTCTTAATTCAGGTTAGCAAGATATTAGAAAATGGGAACAGCTGACTGATTCAGCCTAACTCTTGTTGGAGAAGTGCTTTGGAGGGATTATCGTGGATGTGGTGACTAAATGTCCTACATTTTCAGGACAGTTCCAGTTTGAAAATCTGTTTCCATAAATGTGCGTGTGGTCTCATTTTTTTAGTTCAGGGCAACCACTAACGTGAGTGGCTCAGATCTGGTCTCGGTTCTACAAGTGTCCGTGTCCCAGTGTTCCCCTTACTTAGGGACGTGTGTCTCTCCCCTGGAGAGCAGTCTCACAAAACCATGTGAGTTTGATTTGGTCCAGAGTCATGGTTTAGACACTTAGCCTGAGCAGTACCTTTGCAAAGCAAACCTGCCAGGGTGTGCCATGTTCCAAGACAAGCGAGCTACTCAAGCAACTAGATGGAGGTGGAATCAAAACAAATGATTATGAGGGGCTTGTCGAACTGTGTTCTCAGCTGCAGCACCTCTTTAATTTTTTTTTTTTCAACGTTTATTTATTTTTGGGACAGAGAGAGACAGAGCATGAACGGGGGAGGGGCAGAGAGAGAGGGAGACACAGAATCGGAAACAGGCTCCGGGCTCTGAGCCATCAGCCCAGAGCCCGACGCGGGGCTCGAACTCACGGACCCCGCGAGATCGTGACCTGGCTGAAGTCGGACGCTTAACCGACTGCACCGCCCAGGCGCCCCTGCAGCACCTCTTTAAGTGATACTTAAATGGGACCTCAGAGTATAAATCGGGTCACGGCTGAGGTGGGCAGTTGAACCCACATCACTGGGCCTCTTCATTCCATCTAGTGGTGGTCCTGGGGGACTCTCTGGAACTCAGCAGGCTAGAACAGAGACTTTCAGCATGAGCATTCTGGGACCTATCTCCACCCTTGCGTCCAGCCCAGGCTGGGGACCCTGCATTCTAGCTTTGCTTGTGGAAATTGTCTTGAGGAGGACCTTTGGCTATTTGTCCCCATGCTTCCTTGGTGGCAGGTGGCAATCAGCCCACAGGGGTCATGAATGTACCTTCCAGCCTCCAGGTCTGCAGACCTTCTTTGGTTGGGTGGGCTCTCAAATGGGGTTTGCGATGGTGTGGCTTCCGGCCCTGGGCCCCTCCTCTGTCTCTCAGGCCCCCGGTGTGGCTGGATGCTGGTGCAGGATGGTGTGAGTGGGGGACATGTCACCTGGTTCTCTTACCTTAGCCAGATTCCTCCTGATTGTGTTTTGTTTTGTTCACTAGATGATGATTCAGATCTGTACTCGCCTCGGTACTCCTTTTCTGAAGACAGTAAGTGACGCAGAATTTTCTGGTCGCGGGGGAGGAAGAGAGGGTGGTGGATGGGGGAGGATATCTTCCTGTTTTTGGTTTCCCCCAGGTTTGAAAGTCTTTTGTACCCACTTTTCTTCTCTAGCAAAATCTCCCCTTTCTGTGCCTCGCTCAAAAAGTGAGATGAGCTACATTGACGGTGAGAAGGTGGTTAAGCGGTCGGCCACACTCCCCCTCCCAACCCGCTCTTCCTCACTCAAATCAAGCCCAGAAAGGTAAGAGCTCCCCCACCCATCATCAGCTGAGATTTAGGGCACTCACACCCAAGCTAGCAGTGAAGTATTGTCTCTCTCCACTGGGGCAGGCAGCCTTGGAGGCAAGAGTCAAGCAGACCCGACTTTGAATCCCTGTGCCATCACTCATGAGCAGTGACTTATTCTGAGTCTCAATGTCCTCATCCATTAAATGGGCATACGTTTTACACTTATAGGGATGTTGTGAAGATAAAACAATGCATATAATATTTGTAGTAGTGCCTGACTAATGGTAATGGCTCAATTAATGTTGCCTGTAATTATCATGTCTTTTTACCCTTCTCACAAGAGAAATCTTAGCTGTAAGATTTGTCATGTGTTTTTATACTCTTTGTGCATACTGAAGGGGCCCATAATTTTAAAATGAAGCCACACATATTAGTATCTATTTGTTTCTGTAACGCATATCCCTGAAAGATAAGGCTCGGACTGGTTACGCTGATGGCGTTCATCATCTCCCAATGGCTGTAGTAAATGACCCGCTTTTCTTTGTTGAGTTCTTATGCCTGATGGAGTAACCTTTTTATGCTTTGATAATTAATTTGAAAGGAAAGCTGAGGATGCCCTTACGTCCTGTGGGTAAACATGCAAGTGCATTCATCTTGAGGTTCAGGATATACCTCAAGCATCTACTGGGTACCTTCTGTGTACAGGTTGAGCCGGATACTGTGGGGGAATAGAAGCATATATAAATCATTGTCCCTGCCTTCGAGAAGTTTATAGCTTTGCAGGAAAAAAATAAATATAATCACAGTGCAAAATGCAATAATGTACACGCACTAAAAATTTGCAATTTTTAAGGATTCACATTTCACCTGGAACCCATCCTTGGCTCAGGTTAATTAAGTAGCTGTGCCAAAGGCTGCAGTATTGGTGACTACTGGGGCAGGGTGTGAAACAGGCAAGAACATGGCTGTTAATGGCCAATAACATTTGTTGAGTGGTCACCATGAGCCCGGTGCTCTGCAAAGTGACTTACACGAGCTGTCTCATTTAACCCCTACAACATCCCCCTTTTTCAGATGAGGAAACTAAAGTAGCCGTAGGTAAGGTACTTGGCTCAGATCACCACGCCAGCAGCGCTGTAGCAGGGACTGGAACCAGAGCCGCCTGGCTCCAGGACCCACGTTCTCTTGCACTACACTAGCAGGAGTGGGAGGTACAGGCATGCTTGGGGAATGATAAGCTCGTGAGACGAGAGCAAGTGTGGCTGAGGCTGCTTCCCACCCTTCTTCTCATTCTCTTCTCTCTGCTTCCTGGTGCCTGGTTTTGAGCACAGGACACCTCAAGCCTTTTGTGAAGCAAACGCAGAGACGTAACTGGTTATTTTGAGAAGGAACCCAGCACAACTAAATGCTTCGTGTCCGGTCCGATTTTATGCTTCGGATATAAAATTCCTTGATTAGACTACAGTCAGCCAAAGCCAGACCGTGTCGGATGCCAATTTTCATGAAAATAGCTCTAATAGGATTTTTTTTCTACAGAAACGACTGGGAGCCCCCAGATAAGAAAGTGGATACAAGGAAATACCGTGCAGAGCCCAAAAGCATTTACGATTATCAGCCGGGCAAGTCTTCCGTTCTGACCAACGAAAAGATGGTAATGTGTATATTAAAGTTCTTTTGTCTCCCCTGCCACGTTCTTTAATCCCGATGCATTGTGCATCTGGGTTACGTTCTTTCTCCCCTGAGGTAGACTCGCTATGTTTCGAAGACCATGAAAACATGAAGCATTTTTACCCTTTTCAGTTTTGCAGGTGTTTATAAATTAAGTCCTGGGAGTCTGCTTTGAAAGAAACCTTATTGTTCTCTGTTGTTCTTTTTGTGCATGATTTGAACTAATTTAAAATCCCCTACTAATGTAAAGATTGATTTTGCTGCTGTCTTTTTAAAAACCTCTAACCATTAATTTATCAGGCTTATTGCTAACTGGACCAGAGTCAGGTGTTTGGTTTTTTTTTTAAGCGGCTCTTATTTGAACACACATAAATTTTGTAGAAGCTACCGGCACGTCATTAAGAGGTAAATAATGAATCTGATGTTATGACTTGGGAAAAAAAGACCCAGCCTGTTAGAATATGTCTTGTAGGTCTTCCCCTTCTGCCGAGTGCAGTATTGAGGACGAATCTCATATTCAATCTGGTTTCTGATTCTCTACACAAGTTTGCATCGCCAAGCGATTATAAGTGGGGAAAATGTCCTGAATAGGCATAGAAGACCACCCTGGAAATGAGGCTTCTTCTGCGAAGTGGGAAAGAATTTTTACAAACTGATTAGTTTTGTATCTGCCACTCACGCTTCCCTTTTGTTCACCCTTCGTTAGAAAAGCTGGTTCAGAATTCTGATCATGGTTAAAGGGATTCTCCAAAGCTCTATAAAGATTGCAGCCCTCCAGCCGTGCCAGCAGGATGGAATGATCATGCTGGGGTTTGGTTTTTATTAAAATGCAGTTACCACACTGCGAACAGATTAAGTAGGCCTCTGAAATGCAGGTTCAGATTCTTTTCCCTCCACCTCTTCCACTCTACATGCTTTAAGTAATAATTGATTTGACTTTTACTAAAATAAAAATGTGACATCTTTAAAAGCACAAAGGGATAAGTAATTTTAATTGGGAAGAAAGGTCAACAGTGCACAGAAATGCTTTAGAGCTGTCATTCTTTAGCATCACTGTGCACCAAAGTTATTTTAAGCAAAAAGTTCAGAGATGAGCAGAGAATTTTGCCTCTGGCCCCACAGTGCCCTGGGGGTCCTCTCCCTGTTAGAAGTAGAAGAAAATACATGGCAGAAGTTCACCTTCCACGCTGCTGTTCCTAGAAAGACAGTCATGTGCTTTGGCACATTCATGACACTTGAATCACCAGCCCGGGACGCACCGTCACATATCTACATTTAAATGACTTCAGAGATTCCATAGCCCTAGATTCTATAGGGTGCTTTCGTTTGGGCAATATTATGGTTCATAGGTGATCATCGCTTTCAGGGAAAGCTTGCCCCTTTTCTGAATTTCTTTTTTGTTTCCCCCTCCTTTCCTTGGTTCCTAGTCATTTGACCACCATCCAGAAATAAGAAAAAAACAACATTTTGTTTTTGTGCTTCTCATTGATCCCACAATGGTTACAAACCCTGGAAAGTGACAGTAGTGCCCCTCAGGGGCCTCTGGAGAGTTGTGGTGGCCGCAAACACGGTTGGTGAAGCCCCGCCCGGCAGTCCTACACAGGAAGCTCCCCTGTGTGGTAAACGACCGGAGCCGGCCCGGCGACCGGACATGAAGGCCCCAGGTGGGCCTGGGAGGAGCACCATGGACAGCCGTTTCATTCAGTGCTGTTCACTCTTTAGCTCTGTTCTTCCTCAGAGAAGTCTTGCAGTTGAGAGAAAAATTTCAGATCTCCTTCATTTCACAGGCTACTCCTCACAGTAGTTGAATTAGTCCTTTATTTTTGAAAATTTTCTCCCTGCTATTTTTGCCACGTGAACAGAAAAGTTGGCACGTAAGTGTCCGTGTGTCTTTCCTTTTGGCATCTAGTATCTGGTTTGCCAGAATTTGAGGACACCTCCCACCCCCACCCCTATCAACACACACACACACACAACGCACACACACACACACACTTTTGTATTGTCGTTAACTGTGGATCAGTATGCTAACTCGTGACAGATGTAGAATCTAAATTTGCTCATAGAAATGTACAACTCCTATTGAGGAGAAAAGTGTGTGTGTGTTTTTTTTCCCAATTTGAGGTACTCCTGTCTGCTGACGCTTGCCAATTTCAGTAGCGACCTCACAGGCACATCTACCACAGGGAGGGGGGCAGTAGATTGTAGAGGCCGCCTAAGAGCTTGTCTTGTCCCAGGTGTGAAGCTGGACCATCCCCGGCCAGTGAAACGCTGTGCTGCCTTCCAAATTCCACACAGTACATTTACAGCCTTCTGGCCTCTTCAGTCATTTAGCCAACTGCTGTGACGTTCTTCATAACTCCTCAGCCCCTCTCATCATCGTCTGAGACCACTATCTTGTCTTGCGGCCTTGGGATTGGAGGTCTGTTGGTCAGGCCTTGCTTTGTCACAAATGGCCTTTTTCTGGCTTTGTTCCTTTAACTTTCCTCTAAAGTCCCTTAAGAGCTTCAGCTCAATTCAACAGATATATATAGAATAACTTTTATGTGCCAAACCCTGGCTCAGAGGTTGGGGTCCCTGCCCCCACAGGCATATATTGGGAAGGACAGGAATTAAAATAGTAATTATAGGCACGATATAGATTTGGATGTGTAAAACAAGGGGGTTGACCCAACTTGGTTTCTTCCGGTGTACGGTCACTTTGAGTTTCTTCCTGGCTTTTCAAGTTTGTCATTTACCCCTGTTTTAGCTTGGTATCCCCTGCAAACGTAGAGGGTCTACCTCCTTCTCAGGAACGTGAGAAGGGGATGTCCTATACTATAAAGAGTGCTGGACCTAGGAGTTGGAAGATCTGAGTTCAAATTCTGAGTCTGCCCTAAGGTATCTTGGGGCAAGTCATTTAACTTTCTGGAACCTCAGTGCTTTCATCTGTAAAATGGGAAGTATTATTTGGCCTGCCAACATTACCGAAGCACTGAGTATTGAAATGAGTATTGAGTGGTATTCCATACTCACTGAAGTGTCGAACGAGAGGATGAAGTGTGGTCATGTGTAAAAGAACTATGAACATTATAAAGTGCTGTGGAAATGAACGTACCACATTAAGATTGTTTAATTAAAAATTGAAGCTAGGCTCTGGCTCCTTTCCGAGAAGCAATACCATCCTTGAGGAGAGTCAGGCATTTTTCTGGCAGGTCATCTGCCTTTTCCAAGGATTTTGCCGAGCTGGGAAAATAGCCCACGGTAGCAGAGAACCAAGCCTGGCGTTGTGGAACCCACCCTGCCTGCCGGTACAGAGCTCACATTCTGCATCCAAAAGGACGTTTTCTATTTGTCCATTCCATAATTGGATCCACAGCTGAGTTACAAATGACAAGATCAAACACAAATGTCAGTGCCGTGTGGTATTCCCTCTTTAACTCTCTCTCTGGGCACCTGCTCTGGGCCTAAGCAGTCGACATGCCTCCTGATTCAGTTCTCAGCACCGTGTTAACCTCCGCAGTTAACAACACTCTGCAAGCAACCTTCGGCAATAAAATGGGTTAGTTCTTTCAGGACCTAGTACCAGAACATTCAGGCCATTTCCTGAAAGAGCTGGTACATTTTATTTAAAACAACAACAACCAAAACCTAACCTATTCCCAGGGAGCAGTTTATAAATAGTGTTTAAAAATAATAAACATGACATAGGTTTCATGAAACCCCATCCTGGAAGGGTCTAGGATGCCCCAGGGTCCGAACGGTCCCTCCTGAATAGTTGTGTCCTTATAGATCTTGTGCCTCATTTCACTGAATACATAAAGAATCCATTTGGAATCCACTATCTTACATCATTTCACAATCCAGTGAGAAGGAATACACCTTCTCCTTCAGGATTTAAGCCCTAAGTCCCTAAAGCCAGTTGGAGGAGGTTTTAATCTGGGTGCCAGAGGACAGACGCCATTTCAGTAGACATTTCCCTCTGATCCCAACTAACTTACATTCAACGAATTTCAGTTAAAGAAAAGTTCTCTGCCTTATCTTCCTCCATTTAAAACAAAAGTAGAAATCATGGTAAAAATTCTTCGAAGGATTTTAGAAGAAGGGTCTGGTCAAGATCACAAAGTTTACAGCCATTTCTACAAACTGCAAAAGGCCTGTTAACAGAATGTTAAGAAAAACGTGTCTGAAGGGGCTACTCTGTGAAGCAGTGTCGTCCAGTTTCCTTCACGCGTCGTTGCCCCGAGGGAGTGAAGTTTATTTTATATTGTTTTCAATCTTGGTGCAAAATGTATATTTTATATTTCATATTGTTGTCAGAAAATCATCATATCCCTGTCATTTAGTGACTGCCGAGGTTTTCTGAAACATATATACACATATATGAATTTAATGAAGCCATGAGCCTCTGATGCTTTTGTCTGATGTGAACGTACATCTCCAGTTTATTAAGGGGAAGCCTGATTTGCTTGTCAGGCATTCATTTGCCGACTAATTATTTCCAGAAACACAAGTGATGCCACAGAGCAAGGAAAACTTTATAAATATCTGACTCCATATGGAATCCCATGGAATCAAATTATCAGTCTGTGTGAACTGCCTCTTAGAGTTATATAAGGTTGAGATATCTAACTAATTTTTGTAACATAACCCAGAAGTTTTTTCCCCCCCTGCTCTGTTGTCTGTCTCGTTCAGCTTTTCCCTCACTTTATTTTTCCCAGTTCTTTAACATTTATCTGTGAAAACACGAAGTGTATTCTGTCTGTATTCATCCCCCATGGATGCTCATTTAAAATGTTTTGACGCTTGTGTTCTGTTTTTACCTATATCATCTTTCACTTTACTGTTTATGGGACATGATTTCTCACCTACTCATGTGCCATTAAAGATGCAGTATTAACAAATTGGCTTTTATGAAGTGTTGGTATTTGCATTTCTTTTGAAAACCTTAAGGCAGCTTTGCAAATAAGTACTAAAACTATATACTAGCCAATAAAAATTATTTGCTCTACTCATCTGGCATAGATGTAGATGGCTAAATGTTTGGTGTGCTCACCAGATTGTTTGCTCCTAACTAACAGCTCTTTGTAAAGAGGAAATAAAGGCTTTCTCTTCTCCCACGACAAAGTTATTGAGGAATATGCTCATATTCCGATCTGTCGTGGAGGTCAGCAGTATGGTGTAAAATTCTCCACCCGTAGTCCATTTGCCTTCTGCCTTAGGGCTGAGAATGATTCACTCACTGCTCTCTACCACCATTTCTCTGTTTTTATAAACCCATCCTCTCCCACCTGTTTTAGCTCCTTGTTTTTGCTGATGTCTGTAAAAATGGATGATTGCTGCTGTTGAATACAGTTGCTATAGATACCCGGAAACCACTGCATCTCTACTGGCCTGTTCCTATGTAATCTTTGCATAATGTTATCCTTCTCTCTCTTCCATTTCCCTATCACCAACCCCTATAGAGTCGGGATATAAGCCCAGAAGAGATAGATTTAAAGAATGAACCTTGGTATAAATTCTTTTCGGAATTGGAGTTTGGGAAACCGGTAAGTTTAATAGCTTCAGTGGTTATAGACACCTTTTTAAATAATGCTGTTGATGCATTGTTGCCGCTAAACAGTCAGATCTATTTGTAAGGAATGCAGGAAGCAGGGAACAGCCATTTCACTTGTCAATAGTGGGACTGTCTATTCTCATTACAACCTGTAAGCTTTTGCCGAGAAAGGACAGTGAGCTCTGGAATTATTTCTTGCCAGAAAATCACAGAGAAACACGACTAAATCATTGCTCAGGACCCCCCACCACCAGCAACAAATATCACACGCCTTGTGGACAGCATTATTTCAGCCACTGGTTTGATTACTTAACCAGTCTTTATGGCAAACTGAAGATAAGCAGGAAAATGCATTACACACTGGAAGACCAGCATTGTCACTGCTTTAAAAAGAAAAAAAAATTTTTTAAGTACATGTGCAAGGGAAGTGCCCAAAAGGGCCTTTGTGTGTAGATGTGATCCACAAATACATCCCTGTTATAGGTGACTCAGGGAATGATCTACAAGTTAGGGTAATATTTCCCAAAATTTGAAATGGGAGTTAGGCTCAACAGTAAATGTGCTAGAGTTCCTAATGTTTTGCAGCTTCCCTGTGATGTCTCTGAGTTGGCCTTGGTGCAAACTGATTTTTGGCACTGACAGGAGGATTTTCTTAGCCCTGCACCCAGAGGGCTATCAAACAGAAGGGAGAATTGAGTCATTTTTCCACTGGAGATGGCTAGAAACTGACCCTAAACCTCCAGTTACTTTAAAGTCTTACTACAGCTGCAAAAAGAATTTATGGGTGGAGGAATTAAGTGTGTATATATATATGAACCATTTTGTCAGATGCTTGTATGAAACTTTAAACATTGAAGCCAGCACTGGAATCACTGGGGCTTGGAATGATAGTTTTATTTGCAGACAGGAATTTATAGCTCAATAAAATGTTACATTCCATGGTGTACATTTTTCATTAAGATGAAGCCAAAGACAGATGCAGCGGCTGCTGTGGAACTGCTAATTTGATTCAGCGATGCTGAGCTTTGTTAGGAAGTTGAGGCATCTTCTGAGTTAGGAGCGCCTGACTTACAAACATCCTGCTGGTGGGAACAAGTTTCCTTCCTGCTCACCCTGTCCTGGATGCCCCTTAGCTGCGAAGCTGTTCTGAGTGAACAGCGCCACCTAGTGCAGTATAGAGGGATGTGTCTAACCTGGAGTCTGCACCCTCTTCTCTCCCTAGCTGTGGTGCACGCCTCATTTTTCCTTTCTTTCCCTTTTTCCTTTGCTGTTCACCATTCAGACTTCACTGAAGTCCACCTCAGGCAACCTTCTCCACCCTCAAAAATTTAACCGTATCTTAACCCTTTTCTTTTTCTTAAAACTTGTTCAAACATCTCACACAAAAAGCTACTTCTGAATCGTGTGGTCCCTTCCCCCTCTGCCAAAGGAAAAAAAAAAAAAAAAAAAAAAAAAGACCATGATTGGTATATGTAATAACAATGCCATACCTCCATCAGGGTAAGCAAAAGCTATTAGCTTTAAATTCTGTGTAATGGAGAGTCCATGTCAAAGATTTTGGAAGCTCCTCTCAGAATTCACAAATTGCTAGCCATTTCTCATTTGCCAAATAACTAAATTAGTTTTATCTGAAATGTTAACTTTTAGGGAAAGGTGCGAAACAATTTTTATCATGTGATTGGTTTGTTTTACTGAATCTGTAATTGCAAATAATTCTGTTTTTGTTAGCAAAGGCAGTATTTGAGTCCCAGCATACATTAAATAGGCTCTGTGAATAGCTTGGTAGATTAACACTGTTTCTGCTGGAAAGTGTGGTCTGAGAATCACACAGCCAATCCAAATAAATGTTGAGGACACGGTCCATTTGTGTAGTGAGACCTTCCTAGAATTTGTATTGCTACTGTTGTTCTAGCTGCCTCTTAATTATTTAAAGACTTAGTGATCCTTTTCCAAAACGTCATTACCTCTGAAGCCATGATGTTCCTTGCACAGACCTTAGAGCCCTTCTAAAATGGGACTTTTTGTGTGGGTTTTTTAAAGTAATAAAAGATAATACTGTTGAAGACTTGCCAAAATAACTTAATGCCCATATCCTGAGGAACAGTTTTGAGACGAGTGGCTCCTTATGGTCTAGGAAGAAGCATCTGAAGGGTGGGCTTGTCATCCAGTGAAACCAACTTGATGACTGGCTCTTGCTCCAAGTTTGGGAAGAAGGTGTTGTCGGGAGAAATTTTTTCTTCAGTCCTACCTTAATTGCTCTAGGCTATAATAAGAGCTATAAATAAAAGTGGTGTAAATCATGGAAATTGTTTCAGCAGGTTTTTCAGTCATTCAGAAGCAGAATGAAATTAAAACTCTTACCAAATAATATGAATCATCATTTCTATTTTTTTTTTTTCCATACCAACTCCGGACCCACTTCCCCTGAGTGAAAAGCCTGCCAGAACTTGGACACTAGACATTGACCCTGAACTCCTTTCTTCCTCAACTCTTGCACTTAAAGCCAGCCACCCGGATGAGCTGAAATCTTAGCAAGATGCTGGCTTGTAGTACCTTTTAGCTCGGATACGTTGTTGTAAAATATCAAATAATTCAAGATGCCAGGCACCCTTTTTGTAAGACTTTTAAAACCAATTTAATTTGTAAGCACTGCCTTAACATTTTGCAGTTATGAAAGAGATGACTAGGTAAGATCATAAGTGACTTTAAAAAGTTTACTTCTCCAGGTGAACAGTCCAAGTGTATTAAGTGCTTAAAGATGAATGGTAATTTTTAATAGCACTTACTTTACACATTGCAGAGTATATACATGCACAGAGATTGCATTATTGACCTATTAGCTGTCAGTGATGAAAGCACCTTGGATTCAGATTGCTTTTCATTTGCAGGTTCATTACTAACAGTCTGGATGTTAGTTCTCCCCTCCCGCCCCCCGCAATTTCTGCAGGAATCAGCGTGATTTCTAGAAGTAAGCTCAAGGCAGAATGTCACAAAGTAAACCAATTTGCACGCTTCCACATAGTTATAATATTTGCTGAAAATCCCAGGAGCTATTAATGATCTCCTCTGTTCAGGAGTCGTTGTATAAGACGTCTCAGGTCTAAATAGGCAAAACAAGGTCTACTTGGTGGGGGAGAGGTTCCACAGTTACAAGTGGCTTGTAACCTCCAGATGTCCTACCCTCTGAACCCCTCCTTCATTAAACTTACAGTTCTCCTGGCAGAGTTCTGTTTTACGAATGCAGCTCTAATTCTAACTTGAAGAGTTAAAGGAGAAAATGAAAATAACCCTATAGTCTGCTGTTCAAATTCAAGTTACGGACTGTTCTGTAAGGCAGATGAAAGGCACGGCTGTGCTACCAGCAATGTTATCAAAGTCTAGTTCAGCTTTAGAAGGAGATTTTAAGTGTTGTCCACTGGAATTATCTAGTTACACAGTGCATTACAGAACACCCATTTTGTACATGGATTTCATTGCCACAAACCACAGAAAGCACATTTGGTTCAATTTACCCTCCCCTGGCCAGATCTCCAAATTCACAACACTTATTAAGGTACAATGAATTCTACCGTGGAGAAGACTGCTTCAAAAACATAGAATCTCAGTGTCCATCTTAATGTGAAAACAATAGTGAGGATGTATGTCAGCCATCTCAACTAAAAAAGAAAAAGAAAAAAAGAATGGTGAGGAAGAATCAGAGTTTTGATTTTCGTTCAAATTGGTGTTAATGCTTTTTTTTTCTTCTGTTTTCTTTTTTTATGTTTTCAATGTTTAGAATCCAACAATGATTTACTCTTGAGATGTAGACCTAGAAAAAAATTCCCAGTTAATGTTTCTAGCTCCTAAATCCTGCAGAACCCTTCCCTGGGCGGCCCCCTCAGGAGGCAGAGTGCCTGCTCCCTGTGTTTTGAGTTCACTTCTCTGTGTTGATACAGTTCTCCTAGTGTGCCCCTCTTCGTTTGAGCCGGTCTCCATGTTTGTCTTTATGTCTTTATGCTCATTTCTTCATTTCCTCCTCTGCTTCCCGTCAGCCTCCCAAAAAGATATGGGATTATACTCCTGGAGACTGCTCTATCCTTCCTAGAGAGGATAGAAAGGTAATTCCTCTGTGCCTCCTCCGTGGGCTGTGTGTGTGTTCTCTAGCCTGGTTAGTGTGAGTGTGTTGTGGGGTTTTTGGTTGTTGTTGTTTTGTTTTGTTTTAATTATTATTATTTTCTCAAATCTCTTTTTTTTAACTTGATAACTTTTTTTTTTTTTTTTTTGGCTTGGTGATAAAACTATTTAACAAAGTCTGTAAGACGTCTACTAATGCTTAGAGGTTTATAAAGCAATGCCTTAGTCTCCTGACATATCCTGCTTGTCACAGTCACTAGACTCTGAAAAGAGCAAAAATAGGTCTTTCGCAAAAGGTAGGTTTTTGTGGTATTTGTAGTTCTCTCTAGCGAGTAGAATAGCCTTTTGGAGCTCTGATGACTTGAGGATTTATATTTTCTCTGCCTAATGTTGCATTCTGTTTTCACGTCTGCACCTGATTTCTAGTGAGCTCTTGTGTTCAGTCATGCCATCTTTGCCTTATTAAAGTATAGCACTAACCCAGCTCATTTTTCAAACTTAACCTTCCATTCTTTCTGCCTCTCCTCTAAACTAAAACATGCTTCCCCATCTTTTCTTTCTCAAACCAGACTAATCTAGAAACAGATCTCAACCTCTGCCCAGCAGAGTTAGAGGCAGATTTAGAACACACGGAGACGCTTAATAAAGCACCCGGGGCAAACTTGTCACAGGTATTTCCTAGTTTTTCTCACGCTGTCGGTTCCTCTTCCAGCTCGGTTTTGTTTTCTCCTCTGCTCTCTGGTTTCGAGACAGGCAAGGCAATGAGTGGTAATGCTGCTTCTTTTTAAGCTGCATGGCTTTCTGACTCCTGTTTTCCTCTCCGACCAACCTAATTTTTGCCTGGATTTCTTTGGAGCTTGGCATCTTCCTTAAAGGAGACTTTTCAAATATACACAGGGTGGCTGGTGATTTAAATGACCCCACCCCCTTATCATTCTCTTCCTGTGCTCTCAGAAGGTGACCCTTTCCTTCCCTTGCCTCCATATACCTTCTCCAGATTTTCAGGGAGCCATTTTTGGGGGGCACTTTCCTTGTTTTTTTGCAGCCTTGGGAGATGCCAACCTCAGAGATCATTTTCAAAAACACAGTGGCAGTGATTTGAGTGATTTGAGATGCCTGGCACCATCAGAGCGGTCCTATTTGTCATTTGGAAGGTTAGAAAGTTCTCCATGAAAAAATGCACTCCAGAGGCCAGACAGCCTGGCCACAAACAAGCATCTGAAACTCAACCTGCATGGATATTTAAAAAAATTTTTTTTCAACGTTTATTTATTCTTGGGACAGAGAGAGACAGAGCATGAACGGGGGAGGGGCAGAGAGAGAGGGAGACACAGAATCGGAAACAGGCTCCAGGCTCTGAGCCATCAGCCCAGAGCCTGACGCGGGGCTCGAACTCCCGGACCGCGAGATCGTGACCTGGCTAAAGTCGGACACTTAACCGACTGCGCCACCCAGGCGCCCCTGCATGGATATTTTTAAAGAGGGCTATGTCAAAATGTGGTTTATTAAAGGATATGTCAGAGAGAGAGAGAGAGAGAGAGAGAGAGAGAGAGTCCAAGGTAAATGGGTTGCCAAGGGAAGAAACATACCAACTATTTGGACAACCACCCCCAGGGCTCCCTGACAAAATAACAAGGACTGTTACAAGGAAAGGGTATCTTTACAGAAAATAAAGAAGGAATGCAGTCACTGCTGGAGAGGCTAGAAAGGTCCACAGACCATGGCAGGAAAAGTGGGAAATGCTGTGGGTCGTGTTCTGTTTAAGCAGAACTAAGACAAGGAGGGTCTTGAGAGACTTGGGTTATGAAGTCTTGTGAGTGCCGGACCCTAAGCCAGGGAAGGAGTAGGGAGCCCACGGGATTATGGCAGCAGCCAAGGCAGGCTGAAATAAGGTCAGAAGCTGAAGAACTGAAAGCAGATCCTGAGCTGGGGTTCGGGAATCCAGAATCACAAAAGGGTGAGTGCACCCAGGCCCCTCTTCAGAACTTGGGTGAGGCACAAAGGTGAGCCACAGTGCACACAATCAAGGCAGGTATATCATGGAGCAGGGAGAAGGGGGTGGGGGGTTTCCAGCCAGGGTGGAGACTGGAACCGGTTGTAGCCTCTGTGGGATGGAAGGTCTGAGCTAGTTTGAGAGTGAGAACCTCAGGTAAGTCCTAGAGTGCTCTGGGGCGGGACGGGAGCATGAAGATTCCAAGTCCTAAAACAAATCAGGGGTCACTTTTCAAAATAGTCTAATAAGAGCGGTTCTATTATACATACAAGGAGGGAAGGCAGCTGGAGAATTACTGAACTCGCTGAGGCCTCCCTGAAGTTAGATGGCTTCCAGTACATGGACCACTACCCAGGCAAGGTGGGCACAGAGAAGGGTCTGATGTGTGAACCTTGCCTTCAGAAACATGACAGCTTAGTCCCACTCATGCATAAGGCTCTCCAATAAAGCACAGCAGTGCCTGCGAAGAACTAAAAGAACGGTATGGGCTCTGGGTGCCAGGAGAAACTGACCTTGTGGAAGACTTCTCCAAGGAGTTAGCCAGGATCTTAAAGGATGGGTGCAACCTAGGTACATGGTAGAAATAAGGGGCATCCATGTGAGGCATGGTCAAGAGCACAGAAGTGAACACATTTAGCATGTATGCAAGGAATAAAGTAGAAAATTCAGCTGTAATGGAAAACTCAGTAGTAGTGGAAGGTAGGTATGGGAAAGAGGGTTGACCCTGGATTACAGAGGCTCAGAAAATATGGCTAAGGGGATGATTTTGTCTACAGACCAATGTTGTGATTCTGGAATTGTTTTTGGAAAGTCTGTGTCCTCACTCTAGAGAGGTGAAGTTGAAGGGAGAACCCCCAGTTGGAGGTGCAGAAGGCATGGAGGCTACTGCAGGGGTCCCAGCATGGAAGGGTGAGGGCCCCCACTCCACCAGCATGAAGGGAGGTGAGGGGTGGATGTGACAGCACTCACAGAGGAAGTTGCAACAGGACATTTTAACTGGTGTGTAGAACAAAGAATTGGGGGATGGATGGGGACAGAGGCAACTCTAGGGTTTTGGCTAGGAAGCCAGAGGGGTGAGGACCTTCATACATCACCTAAGATTGATGGGGAGAAAATCAGCGCAGTGGTAAGATGGAGTTAGTTTTACGTGATTTATTTTTGAAGCATTGGTTGGGTATCATGTAGGAAATATCCAGTAGGCAGCTGGAAATCTAAGACGAGGTGTCCTAAAAGAGGCAGGGGCTTATAAAGTCAATTGGAGCCACCTGAAGAGAGTGATGGGCGAAGCCCTGGGAGCAGATGAAAGATGGAAGGAGACTCATGTGAACGGAAAGGATGAGAGAACAACAGCTACCCCCTGGGATGTTGGATGACATGGAACAGGAGAAGGGGAGAGTCAGAGGGTGAACAGTTCAGAGAAGTTGAAGAAAGTACAACTACCCAGTGCTCCAGAGAGGTCAGCAAAAGAAGACTGAGGAAAGGTCAATGGACTTGATAAACTGGAGGTTTCTAAAAAAATCTTGGGAGGTTGCTGGGTGAGTAGTTGCTGGGAGCCAGAGTGGAGAAGAATCCGGGGGTCCCCCAGGGGTACAGCACTGATTGAAAATATGCGATTGTGGAAGGAAGGAAGGAAGATGTTCCCAGAGGGCTCCACAAGGTCACACAAAAGTTTTTCCAAGATGGAGACCAGGGCATCATCCTCAAAGTGGATGAACACCCAGAATGGAACAGGTGGCAAGGTGGGAGATGGGCAGGAGGGCTGGAAGGATGAACATGGAGGTGAGAGCCGCACCTTCTCTGAGGAGTAAGGACAGGCAGCTGGGGTGGGGGAGGGCAGTGTTCTCATCCTGGGGCAGAGGTGTCCTCCCAAGTGAAAGGACCCAGCAGGTGAGGGTGGGTGTTCGGCAGGCAGAGGACCAGGCGGGTGAGCCCTGATGAAGGTTGCTTCCTGTCCAGTCTCCTCCTCCCTCTTGGTCACTCTTGCCTTTCTTTATCCTGGTGTTTCTCTCCTTCCCTCCAGATAGGGTATTTCCCTTGAAATAATCACCATTGGGGTTAGGAGTATCTTTAAAAGTTAACTTTTTCATCAATTTATTCAACTATCACATTATTTTTAAAAAATAAATTGAGCCCTTTGCCTTTTTTCCTCCAAGACAACAGAAACCCTCAACTATGTAATTATGTTGCCTTTTCTCTGCATGTAGCTCTTGGTTGTTTTCTTTCTATTGGGTAGTGGCCTGTAATTTTATAAAATGCTCCCCCACTCAGACTGAAGTGGTCATTCATGGGTTTTGTGAAACTGCATTTCTCCCCCATTTCCAATTCTAAACCTGCAGTGGTGAACAAATGATCTAAATACAGTGTGGTCTTTTCAAATGCATTTTTGTACTTTCTGTACCTAAGATGTCAGGTGATCCTCTCTCTGGATGTGGCATTGGGTGCATGAAGGAGTCTGTCTCTGGTGGGCTTGGCCAGGGGCTCTGAGGGCTGGGGATAAGCCGGTGAAGGCTGTGTTGTCCTCGTCACTAATGCATGTTGGCCAAATGGTGGGCTATCTGCTCTGCAGATCTATATTTAAGCATAAACCAGGGGGCCATCTTCCAGCGCACACAGAGAGCGAGAGTGCCCGCTGGCCCAGAAAGCTTCCAGCACCTAGACCTTTCTGGCCAAGCTCCCCATCTCCCAAAGGTCCTTGGTTGGCTACATTGGGAAAGGAAAGGGGCTGCTCTTTCCCCTTGGCTTGGAGTATCTGAGGTAAAATAAATGATCTACATTCTTTTTTTTTTTTTTTTTTTTTTGACCTTTACAGAGCTCGACGGTCAGCCCCACTCCAGAAATTTCTTCAGAGCTTCCTGGATAGTAAGTTGCCACCATTTATATGGCTTACTGTATTGATGTCAGAAATGGGAAGAGGCTATGTTTTGGACCCAGGTGTTTTGTTGGCATCAGTCTAGTGGCTTTGGTGATAAGCAGCAATTTGATAATGTTCTTCAAATTATTTTTCTGTTTTCTCTTCCTCTTCTAAATTAATTTTGTGATGACTTGTAGTATTTTTGTAAGCTTTTTCCTATATGGGCATCTTTGCCTTTAGGGTGTGAGTCTGTCTGAGTTTGGAATCAAAGTTCACTCATTTGCTGGTTGTTGGTTGGGGTGTGACTGAGACGGGCCACACTGGATATAAAGGGGAAGGGGCGGGGAGCTGGGTCCTCGGGCAGCACCTCTCATGGGGAAAGGTGGAGCCAAGAGGGGGCTAACTTGCGAGATGTGGATTTATTTCCTCATACCAGTCCAGATTCTGCCTGGGTGATGCGTGCACACTCCACTCCACGGAGTAGCCGCCAGTCTCCTTTCCGCCTCCCTAGACCATCCTGAACCCTGTGCCAGATTACTTGCCACACGGCTGACACGTTCCAGTGCCGTCCCCTACCCCTCACCTACACGGCACATGGCAAGCACTGAGCTGGTACAAATCGGCCCGGAGCCTCCCTGTCCCCAATGTTGACACCTCTTAGGGCCCTTGTTCTGTTGCTGAATACCTGAATCATGCTCTTGTGTTAAGAACACAAGATAATTTATCTGTTGATAAATTATCAGCTCCCTGAGGGCAAGGACCGCATCTCCGTAGTACCTGATGCACCCAGTGCATTTGGGAGCTTGTGGTGGGAGCTGCTTCTCGTCGCCATCGTATCCACATCTCATTCTTTGAAATATGATGAGAAAAGGCACAACTGGTACCTGTTCCATTGGCATCAGGTAAACCCCACGGTGAGCAAAGTTCACCTCTGCAAATAGAAGCCTGGCTTAATCTGAAAGCTGAGTCCATGGAATTTCTGGCATATGTTGTGGTCACTTGGGAATGAATGTCCTACCTCCCTTGCCAAAGAAAGCATGCTACAAGAGTAGTTTCATTTGAAAATCAATCAGCTGGGCTTAGGGTATTTCAGTGGAAAATTGGGAAAAAAATCTTAATTCTTTTAGTATAGTCACCAAATCTCTGGTTAGATCCATTCTGTTCTTTTTTTCCCTATAAATACGGGTTAATGATTATGATTAAATTTACCCCAGAGCATAAGAAATTGAGAAGCTACATTAGGACAGCAGCTAGAAGGGAAGTTACCTGCTTTCTTGGAAAAGTCCAGGCATAAAGTCTGTCACACCTAATGCGGGTTTGGTCATCAGACCAGCAGTGCGATAGACCTCAGAGCTCAGATATGGTGTCGGGACCCCCTTCCTGAGCTCCCTCCACTCGGGGCTCTGAGGCTCACTATCATTAAGGAGCTAGTTGGACTGTGCCTTCGGCTGTAAGGATGACAAGTCCCAGGCTGTCTAGGTCCCCAGAGATGTTCTTTCAGAGGTGACATCCACCAGATGACCTTAGGCTACCTGCAGGTAAAGGGCGTCTTCGAGGCCACAGCTCCCTGCAAACTCTCCTTGGTCCCTGGGGCCACCTATTTGTCCCCTTGACAGTCTTGACACAGCCCAGTGATTGCTGGGCTGATTGCTCCAGATCTCTCCCTGCCCCTACTGTTTTCAGGATTGCCCAGTGTTAACCCTTCTGCCTGGACTGCCCCCCCCAAACCTCCTTTCCTTTCCCCATCTCCCCAGAGTACACAGCACAGAAGAGGCTGCTTCTGGTGGACGGGTGAATAAATTGTCAATGTGCCTTAGTTAGTGGGTGAATTCTTACTGGATCTAACGCACGATGTTTAGTGTTAAAATAAGAGTCCCTTAGTAGTTTGTGGGCAAAACACATACCCGGAAGGATGTTGGTAGCTGAAAAGGCAAAGTGGCAAATGAATGAAGGAGGTTAAAGGATTAAAAGTATTCAGGTTTGGGCCCCCTAGGGTACAATCAATCAATATAATAACTTAATAAAATAAATCGTAAGTAAAAGTTTTCAGAAGAAAAAGCAGTGCCCACAGCTGTCAAAGTTAGGAGCACAGGTCTTGAATGAAATAATTTTAGTGACTTAATTGAACATGTACTATGAGCCAGGCCGTATGGTTAACATCTTATGTACATTCCCTCACTTAGTCCTTTCACCATTCCAGGGTCAAGTGTTATTTTTGATGCCCATTTTATAGGCGAGGAAACAAGCACATGAGGCCATGTGATGCCCACAATTCCACAGCTGGTACCCGGCCGAGCTATAGCCAGAAGAGGAATAATGAAGTTCTAGGAGAGTGGATGATGTTGGCCGTAAACTCTCATCTGCACCGTACTGACTCAGAACTGGGCAGTAAATTCACAGAAAGCAAGCTACAACTGACTGGTTCTGAGGGATTAAAAAAACAACGTAGGCAACTATTTGTAATACTGTGTTAGCAGGATTGAAGAGGGCTAATGCAACTGCTTAAAAGAGCACATCGCTTTCAGACGTTCTGAGTGTTTGTGTACCTAAAGATATTTGCTGTGTTCATTTATCAAGCACTCTTATTTATGTCACTGAGATAGGTCTCCAAAGACCTCTGTTTCAGCCATAGTCTGGCTCTCATGAACTACTTGGCAGGAATACGTGAGTTTTATCTTCCTGCTATCCTACCAGTTGGGGATTTTTCAATAAGTCAGGCTAGGTTTCCTTCCAGTTTGTTTCAAATGAGTAAGGTTTTTCTGTATTTGGAATTGGTGGGGAGCCAGCCTCAGCACACTGCCTGACACTCGGGGAAGTGCACAGCAAATGTTTGCTGAATCAATGAATGTGCCTGGGAGTCTTTATTAACTAGCATCCAACTTGCTCAGCACTGAGGCCAGCAACTTTTGCAGACTGAATCTGGCCCCTCAGACTGGATAGTTAGGAAGGACGTGTTGAAAGAAACATTGGCAAGACTTGACTTAACCCCAAAGATTGAAGGAGGAGTCACAGGACAGCTCAGGTTCAAAAACATTGGGATTAAAAAAAAAAAAAAAAAATTCTAGATTGATAGATAGAATGAGTCACTAGAGAAGTGATGATGTTGTTTGAAATCTATGTTCTTATCATATCTTGGACAGTTTAGAATTCTATTAATTAACATGACTACATATCACAGTGTTAAAAGAATGTGCATACAGAGAGGAAGAAATTCACCCATAGCCCCAATATCCCAGTATAACTACCAGTCCTTACTTTCAAAAAATATATATATATTTGTTTGTTTTATTTTATTTTTGAGGGTGGGGAGGGGCAGAGAGAGAGGAAGACACAGAATCTGAAGCAGGCTCCAGGCTCTGAGCTGTCAGCATAGAGGCCAACATGGGGCTCGAACCCATGAACCATGAGATCATGACCCGAGATGAAGTCAGATGCCTAAACCAACTGAGCCACCCAGGCACCCCAAAAAATATATTTTTTATGCTTGCAATCACAATGTCCAATTTTGTATTTTATTTCCCTAGAGTTATCAGATCTTAAGTCAGCCCTGACTTAAGATCTGATGATTTTCATCATTGTCATTTCTCTTTTTATTTGAGAGAGAGAGAGAGAGAGCACTCACATGCGCACACAAGTGGGGCACGCGCACGAGCGGGGAGGGGCAGAGAGACACAATCACAAGCAGGCTGCAGGCTCTGAACTGGCAGCACAGAGCTTGATGCAGGGCTTGAACCCACAAACTGTGAGATCATGACCTGAGCCAAAGTTGGATGCTCAACTGACTGAGCCACCCAGGCGCCCCTCATCGTTGACATGGATTAGCACTAATTCTTTAGCACTAATTCATTTTTTGCTTAGCTAAAGAGCTTTCTCTATTTGGCCAGCAAGTGGCACTCAAGAGCACGCTGCTTTTTCCTCAGAAAACACTTTCTTTTAACCTAAGATCAAAACACAAATTTTCACCTGAAGAACTATATGAAACTCTCCTGGGCCTTGAAAATGTTTCAGAAATCTGCACGTAAGCATTTAATTTTATAGAATCATTTACTCCACTGGTATTTGTTGAAAAGCAGTGCTAGGCACTGGGCATGCAAAGATTAGTAAGATGAACTGCCTGCCCTCAAGGGGCTCAGAGTGTGATGGGGACACAGGCTTGTAAATCACAATTAGAATCTGGTGTGGTAAACGCAGTGCTGGGACCCAGAAAGAGTAACAATCATATACTGTAAATATAAAAGGTAATTTTTTTCATGCAGTACAAAGGCTAAAGATTTTCTAGACTTCCTCCTCCAAAGCCACAGTTAAAAAGTTGCTTTTTTTTTTTTTCTTGCTAAAAACAACAAATGGTTCTGAACAGTGAATTCCATGAGGCTGGAATTTGTCGCCTGTTTTGTTCCTTGTTGAAGCTCCACCTGGAAGAGTGATTCACACTTAATAGATGCTCAAGAAATACCTGAGTGTATAAAATGAGCAGTGGAATGAACTACTGAGAGCTTTTCTAGAAATATCATTGACAGTGATTTGCAGAGATGAGGGAGTCAGGGCGGAGGAGGCAGAAGTGGTGGTGGTGAGGTGGTGGCCAGGGAGGTCAAGGGAAGGGACTGAAGTGAGCTGTGTAGGACAGGGAGGAAGCAGGACTTGGTAACTGGGTAGATTTGGGGAGCAAGGAGAGGGAGAAAGGGGTTGATTCCCTGGGCTTTTTGACTTGGGCAAGAGGAGACAGAAGAACAAAGCTGGGCTTGGTTTGGAGCATGTAGGGTTAAGATGCCTGAGGAACACCCAGGTGGAACTCTCCGGAAGGCAGTTCAATGTATGTGTCTGGAGCTCAGAAGAAAGGTCTATATGGTAACAGGTTTGACAGTGGATTTCTTGGACAGTCTTACCATACTTAACAGTTTTACAGGTGAAAGAACTTGAGAAACAGCTTGCTTTCCCAGCAGGTTAGCCTTAGCTGCTGCACATTGCCTACTGGAGTCAGGCTGGGGTCCCCCAGAGCCCACCTGGTCATACAGTTGCAAGTAGTTGGCCCTAAGAGGATGACTCCATTCTCTCACTTTATTCTTCCAGCGAGTGTTTTCGTTGAATCCCCTTGAAACTCAGCCCCCTTTGCATCTTAGCCAGAGGGCGAATTGTCTGGCCTGTCTCCTCCTGGCCTGCTGCTCTCTTTGAACTGAAAACTGGCTCAGCCCAAGCTGCTGAGAGCTGAGCTCCAGTGCTGAACTTGGCTTGTTTTGTTATGTGGTCGGTAGCTGCCAGTGCTGATTGGGCCTTTCTCATCAGTCCTGGCTTTTCTCATCCTCTCTGATCTCTTTGAACACAGTAAAGACCCAACAACTCTGTGACCCTCAACAATTGCCTTCACCACTCTGGCCCTCAGTTTCCCTTTGGTGCAATGGGACAAGTGATGTCTGTCTTTCCAATAATTAGGAGATCTGATGGACAGCTTACATTTTAAAGCATTGTTCCAGAACTTATAGGAGACCCCAGTTGGGAAATTTTACACATCTGGAAAAAGCATGTTGGCTTTGGTATCAGAAAGAAAACAATTAGCTATAGCAAATCCATTCTGAGAGGTTTCCTGAGTTGCTGGTTTGTCATTCTGGTGGGGAAGCAGGACAAAATGGTGATAATGGATGGAATGAAGCCAGAAAGTAGAGTGGCTGCAGGCAGGAGGGGATTTCTGACAAGTAGTGAGGCTGAGAGGTATGAAGTCATGGCAGAGTGATGACCGGATGAAGCTGGGCAGACCTGGAGAAGACTGTGTTGGAAATTCTGACCGAGGCTGAGGCACTTCAGAGGACAGCAGGGTAGAAACCTCCTTCAGTCCCTCCCCAGTGCTGAGGGAGGTCTGTGAACCCCAAACCAAGGCCAGCAGGGCTTAAGAGACTGTCCCGTCACCACAGCTAAAGGAAAAGTCAGAAACTGCAACCAAAAAGAGGGTAGGCTCTAAAAGGGAAATTGAGATAAGGGGCAGATTTATGTTTAATTATGAAATTCAAAGTTAAAGCCAGTAGTTTGGGCTCCTGGGTGGCCCAGTTGTTAAGCATTTGACTTTGGCTCAGGTCACGATCTCACTGTTTGTGAGCTCGAGTCTCGCATCTGGTGAGCTGGAGCCCTGCATCAGGTGAGCTCAAACCCCAGTTCAGGTGAGCCCCGCTTGTCTGTCTTTCTCCCCCCATCTCTCTGCCCCTTGCTCGCTTGTACCCTCTCTCATTAATTAATTAATTAGCTAATTAATTAATTAAAGCCTGTAACTTAGATGAGCTTGCATTTATTTAAAGTGGCACATAGTGCCACCAGCTGGTAAGTCACCTTTATGGGTCGTCCTGCCCTCTAACTGGAGTTGACGCCGTGTCAATGAGAGGGTGGGGAGGAGGGTTGGGACACTATTGAGCACCCCTGCAGGTAGAAACAGGAGAGCCAGAAGCTGTGTGGGTGGCAGCCCTTGTCCCCAGGCCTCTGAGCCTGGCAGAGCCATGCCTCTGTCTCCGGGGGTGGGAGTGGGCACCTCCAATCAGGGACCGGGGTGCCCGTAAGGACAGCCAGCCTAGGCCTGGGCCATGCCAAGTCCCTGCAGTCTTACTGTTGCCACCATTCTGATGACTCCATGGTCCCTGATGTCAGGAGCCAGGAGCCTAAGTAGATGTGATGAAATTCTTATACTTGTGAAAGAATTTCTAAAAACATGATTTGCATAAATTGAAGCAAATCCTTAATCAGATCACGCGTACCAATTTTACCATCAGAGAATTTGACCTCGTACTCATTCAACAAATATTATTTATTGAGTGTATTCATGGACCCGCTCGCGGGCCCCCTGCCAGTAAGGGCACAGCCTGGGAGAAAGAGATTTGTTGTATCATGCCCCTTCCAGAGGTTTCTTCTCTTGGAGACGCACCCTGGAGGCTGCTCTGTAGACCCAGTTCACTCGCACGCTTTTAAGTTCTCAGCTTTGAGAGTTGATTTTCTTTCCCCTTAAGTGTTCAGTAATGTTCTCCTGTCTTGGCTGAGAAAAGGGGAAAAGCATTTGATCCCCTGACATGGGGCCAGAGAGAGTGAGGAGAAGGACTTCGGAGAATCCTGACTCCCCTGGGCAGTCTTCTGAAATAGAGCATGGAAAGCTCTGGAAGCCAGTGGTGGGCACATGGTAAGGAGCTAGGAGGTGGTGGCTACCATGAGGATGTCACCAGTGCTAGAAGCAATGGGATTGCTCAGCGGAACTTATGTACCCTGAGGTGCAGACACGGCCTGTTCTACCAGAGTCTCCACCTCTTTTCCATTTCTGACTCCTGGGCTCCAGGGCCACTTGTCCCAGGGGTACATTCATGGCAGGTGACACTTGACAGTGACACGGAGCTCAAGCATCCTCAGGACTCCTGTGCTGTGCAAGCCTGGGCTCTTGGAAGGCACTGCCTCCTCGGTTGTAGGGAAATGTTACGTACAAAAGTACAGTTGAGGGTGCCATGTGGTGCCCAACGACAAGGCTCAAGTTCCAGCGCTGCCATTGCACGGACGGTGGCTGCTTGGACAAGTGCTGATCTCTCAGTGCCTCCTTTCCCCATCCAAAAATGGGAAAAGTTGGATTGTTTGTGAGGATTAAAGACAGAATGACCGTCAAGCCTCCCCCATACACAACTCTCACCACGTTGTGTAGAGTCATCGTTGTCATTATCTGTGACCACGGGGACCCAGAGGCTGTGTCGTATGTAAGAATAATCCCATCATCGATGGATGGGTAGAGGGAAAGAGATGGATAGGTATGTGATAAGCAAATGCAGTCCAGTGTTCTGTGTAGAATCTGGGGGTCCAGAAGATACGAGGGTTCACTATATAATTCCTTACATTTTTCTATACACTTGATAATATTCATCATAAAATATTGGGACAAGCAATTCCATCTTCAGAGCTAAAAAATCCATACGGATACTAGTAAACCGAATTCAGTAGGACTAAAAAGCAGCCTAGCAGAAGCCTGAGTACTTTGTGGGAAGGAGGTCATTCGCTATCTGAGTGAGTGTATATGTGTGTCTCCGTGTGTCAGTGGGTGAGGGCGTAGAAAACAAGGATTAGGGGAAGGGAAGGGCTCAGTGAGTAAGTGCTCTTAATTTTTTCTGTACCCCACCTCATTCCTAAAAGGATTTGTGGTAACTTGCAAAAATACCTAGAATTTCAACAAGATAAAAATAAACAGAAGATGCAAATGAGCAAGAGTTTATACTCCTATTATATTTCAAAAGGTTCTGACTACAAATTTTGAAAGAAGCTGGTGCAAAATGTGGCTGGGGTAGTAATGGCATATAGAATCCCAGGTTCCCCTTTGGTGACCGGTTTTCCTGGAGACCCAGGATAATTGTTGACTTCAGTGCTCCATCAGCCAAAGTGCTTGTGAAGAGTAACCCAGAGAAATAATCCAAGTGGTGAACTTGAAGTCACCAACTTTGGCTGGCAACACGTCAGAGGAGGCTCCGCTCATGTCTTCAGCTGTGCCATCTTGTCCCCCAGCACCCACCCTGCCCTCCCCGCCCCCTTCTCCCAGCCCTCCCTCCCCAGAGTTTCTCAGTTACTCTTTTAAAGCACAGATGCCATCATTTCTTTTCTTTCCTTTTCCTTTGTTTTTTAACACGTATTTATTTTTGAGAGACAGAGGACAGAGAACTTGAATGGGGAAGGGGCAGAGAGAGAGAGAGAGGGAGACACAGAATCTGAAGCAGGTTCCAGGCTCTGAGCTGCCAGCACAGAGACCAACAAGGGGCTCAAACTCACAAACTGCGAGATCATGACCCGAGCCTAAGTCGGCCACTCAACCCAGTGAGCCACTGGGATGCCCCCAAATGCCATCATTTCAGTTAGAGCACTTTGCTGTTCCAGCACGATTCCTGAGCATTCAGGGGCACCCTTGGGCTTGTGTTGTCTGAAGAGCTCTAAGTAAGACTGCCCTTTAGAAAGGACAGTGCTTGATCAGGATGCCAAGAAGTGTGATTCTTGCCCTCAGGTGGTAATGTGCTTTTTAGAAAAATGTTAAAAATTCTAACTTCCATTCTTTTTTTTCTCTCTCTTAAAATTCCACTATCTTTAGTATATATTCTTCCAACTTCCATGCAGTGAAGAGGGAATCCGATGGGGCTCCCGGGGATCTTGCTAGTTTGGAGAATGAGAGGCAGATCTATAAAAGCGTCCTGGAAGGTGGAGACATCCCTCTCCAGGGTCTGAGTGGGCTCAAGCGACCCTCCAGCTCGGCCTCCACTAAAGGTAACTGGGGGAAGCCTGCAGGGCTCTGGCTCATCCGCACGGTTATCTGGGTGTCTGTCACCCATCCACGCCCGTTATCAGGATGTCGGCAGTGGGTGACTTCCAGCTACGAGGATATCCTTTGCCTGCGCAGGTCCATTTCCAGGCCTTGGAGGCCTCTTAGTCCCCTCCCCTAGTTTCTCACCGGCCATTTTTCTTTCTGGTATTAGTGGTTTCCCTTCCTTTGAACCCCAACCTTGCTCTCCCTAAAGCATCTCTCTCTCTCTCTTGTTCTGATTCCCTTTTCTGAGAATGGAGCTGAGCCTTAGCTCCCATAACTCCAGCAGGGTGGCCGTTTTCCGTTGCATCTTTGCACCTGCTTTGCAGCACAGATTATTTTGCTTCCGGACATCGACTGGAAACTAAAAAAAAAAAAAAAAAAAAAAAAAACACAACACACAAAACCCTTATGACAAATGAGCATGTGACCTCTTTTTTTTTTTTTTTTTTAAGCGGCTTTCAGCTTTAACCTAATGGGTCTGTTTATTTTATTCTGCATGCTTTCCAGTGGATCGTAAAGGTGGGAATGCTCACATGATTTCTTCATCTTCAGTTCCTAGCCGAACGGTTAGCACTAGCAATGCATTAGGCCCCTTGTGTAAGCACAAGAAACCCCTGTCCGCTGCGAAAGCCTGCATTTCGGAAATCCTTCCCTCTAAATTCAAACCCAGGCTCTCTGCTCCCAGCGCTCTTTTGCAGGAACAGAAGAGCGTCTTACTGCCAGCAGAAAAGGCTCAGAGCTGTGAGAACCTTTGTGTTTCACTGTCTTTGAATGATTCCAAAAGAGGTCTCCCCCTCCGAGTGGGCGGGAGCATCGAGAACCTGCTCACGCGCTCCCGGCGGGACTGGGACAGCAAGTCGAGCAGCACCGTGAGCCTGCAGGAGTGTGGCACCAGGAGGCCCTGCCCTCTCTCCAGAAGGGCCGGGTTGCAGTTCACTATGTTCTATCGGGACATGCACCAGATCAACCGAGCTGGCCTCTTCCTGGGTTCCATCTCCTCGAGCGTGCGAGATCTTGCCTCCCACTTTGAAAGGAGCAGCCTGACATTGGCCAGGGGTGAGCTGGGCCCCAGCCAGGAGGGCTCAGAGCACATCCCCAAGCACACCGTCTCCTCCCGCATCACAGCTTTTGAGCAGCTGATCCAGCGGTCCCGGTCCATGCCGTCCCTGGACCTGTCCGGGAGGCTGAGCAAGTCCCCCACGCCTGTACTGTCCCGGAGGGGCCTGATCTCGGCCCGCTCGGCTGAGTCCCTCCTGGAGTCAACCAAGCTCCGTCCCAGGGAGATGGACGGGATGAACCCCGGGGGGCTCTACGCCTCCCCGACGTGTGGCAATATGGCCGAGCCCACCTTGGGCTTCAGGGGCCTCGTGCCTTCTGAGCCCCTCTCTGCCTGCTCTGACGAGCTCGACCACTGTTCAAACGTCTCCAGCGACAGCCGAGAGGGCAGCAGCGGCAGTGTCCACGGAGACTTCCCCAAGCACCGCCTCACCAAGTGCAAGGGCACCTGCCCGGCCTCGTATACCCGCTTCACCACCATCCGGAAGCACGAGCAGCAGCAGACCTCCAGGCAGCCTGACTGGCGCCCAGATCTCAGAGGGGACAGGAGCACACTCCTCAGGAACATCTACCTAATGAGCCCCCTCCCTTTCCGGTTGAAAAAGCCCCTCCAGTACCACCCCAGGCAGCCTCCCTCTGGTGACTTCTCAGCCCCTCTGGCAGGCCAGAAGCCAGACTTCCCCAGCCAGCCCCATCAGGACGAGACCCCCTCTAGGGGGAAGCCCTCGGTTCCCAAACGCCTGTCTTCCCGACACACCATGGCGAGGCTGAGCCGGATCTTGGAGCCCCCTCAGGGAAGACCTGTGGTCCCAGAGGACTGCCTGAGGGCCTTTAATAATGGCAACTCCATGCCGTCCTCAGACCACGGCCTGGACAGGAACAACAACCCACAAAGTGAACTGGGAACATCCCTTGGAGGTGGCCTTTGTGTATTTGCCCAGTCTCCCCTCACCCGTCTCTCCACTTTGCTTGCTTTGTCCCCTCCTCCCGTGTGCCCTTGGTGCTCATTTTCTGGTCTGTCCTTTGTTTTCTGTTTGTTTTGCTTGGCAATTAATCATGGCTCGTAGTGGCTGCACTTCTTTAAAAACAAAGCCCCCCCCCCCATGTCATTTAGACTAACCACCAAACTCTGTTTCGAAAGAAAAATTGGCCGTTTAGCTCATCTGAGAAATTCGTCCATGTGAGCTCTTGAACCCCTTGCAGTTCACACCAATCCTCAGTCCCCCTGCGGTTTTTTGAGAGGCAGCCTCTCTCAGTGGCCCTGTGTGTGTGTGAGTGTATGGTGTGTCCCTGTAAGGTCCTGCACGCCTCTTAGTAGGGACACTTTTCAAAGAAGGTCCTCTCTCTGCTCACTTTTTGCCTTCTGATTCGTTTTCTTTGTATTGAGCTAGTTTACAAGGAAATCCAAAAAGTGGGGCTGAGGGGGAAGGAATTTGGTTTTTCTTGTCCTTCAGAATTTGATTATTGGTCAATAATCCATGATTGTAAAAACTTGGTATTTATAACGGATGAAAGGTAAAATCTTATCCCAGTCTGGTTTCCCACTAAATCTTTGCCTGTTTTAATTCTACTTTGTTGTTTTGAAGATTCAGAATCACCAAGACATTTTATACCTGCTGATTATTTGGAATCCACAGAAGAATTTATTCGAAGGCGCCATGATGATAAGGAGGTAAATGCCATCTCTAAAATCTCTTAGCTCTTATGCAGATGAAAAATAGGAAGGAAGCAAACATTCTAGTCATCTGTCACAGAGGTGACCTGACCTAGCAATGGGAAGCAAAAATTGGCATTTTAACAAATGGGTGTTTATGTGACCTAAGCTCAATTGTTCCGCTTCTCCAAAAAGTAGGACTTATTTCGCCACAGGCACTAGGTTCGAAATGCCAAGTCTCACTAGCGCCCCTGCAGGAGAGGTTCAGAAAGAGGCTGCCTACCACTGCATGAGGGGATCTGGGGTCCACTCCTCTCATCCCCTCCCCATACCCGCTTTGGTATTCTCTAGGGAAACCCACCCACGTGTTTTCCCATACTGCCCACCCCTCTTTGGCACAAAGCACAACTCATACTGGGAAGGGTGCAGCAGGAGAAAGAGGAAACAGAAATAATAACCACCATGATACATTTTATAAAACAATTTGACGAAGTTGCCTTTAACTCAGGAGGAGGAGAGATACCCTAGTAAATGTTGGGAACCCCCCCCCCAAGAAATTCAGGATGCACACATCTTCTCGCAGCTGCTGAAATGTCTGTACTGCAGTGGAATGACTGACAAGGCAGGGAAAGGATTTCGGAAGAGGTAGTTCTGCATATCGGCTAAATGGGCAAAAATCCCAAGCTTCTTTTGTGATAAAGTGGTGTTATAAGGCATGCCTTCTGGCCTTTGCATGCCCAGGGGAAAGGGTCCTGTAGATTAAACCATCTCCGATGACCATTTTCCTGTATCAAGTTAAGAAGTGGAAGAATGGCTTTGAACCTGGTGGCAGTAGGGGACAGTGTTCACGTGTATACAACTCTGGCCCCTTCCCTATAACGTCTGAAGCCCTTTTCCTATTTTCTGTTTTGCTGAGCGGTTTCAGAGTTAAGGCGGGTTTTCCTTAAGGATTTAAGGTAAGGCTGACCTTGAAGAGGGGGTGTCCTGGATGATGATAGTCATTGCTGCTGAGACAAAAAGACCATAGTGCTCCCCTTCTCCAGGCATAACACCATATTCATGAAGATATTTACACCTGTCCAGGGGGGAGAAAACAAGGAATCATTTGATGTACAGACTTACAGTGAGTGTCCGTCAGGCCACTATTTCATTTCTAGTCACTGTCACTGAGATACAAGGGTCCCACCTATGTAAAGTGAAAGAAGGTGGCATTCCATTTTATTAGTATAAACACTGGTATCCAACATGGAAAGCTTTGTGAATAGAATCGTGCCTGCCACATGGGGGGCATATTTTACTCAGTCGGTTTACCAATTGTTATAAGGTGCGTTCATAAGGTGACCAGCTTGCTTGCTGAATAAGGCTGGCTCACAAATCCTTAAGAATGTCGTGTCTTTATTCACGGTATTTGCCTTCTGTGGTTAATCTGTGGGAATGATGGATTTGTTGAGGTCAGACTCAAGCACTGGGTTGGGAGCTTTGCTCCATTGCTGTCCACTTTCACTGATTTTATGTAACCGTGGCCCAAGCACCAGGGACGTGGCAGCCTCAAACCACGGTCCATTACCATTGATACATTGAGTGTCGGTCTTGACGTTTTTCTGTGCAAATGCTTTATTCCTAATATTGATGATAGTGGCATTTCTGAAAGTGAGAACATGTCAGTCCTAGAAGGGATATTAGTAGTCTTCTGGCCAAGCCCTTGTTTTAGCCAGGAAAGGACTCCAGTGGGGTAGAGACTTGCCCAAGGTCACGTAGCAAGTTAACTGACACAAGAGGCACAGCTGGAAACCAGGGCTCCAGATTCCTGGGCCGGTCCATTTTTGACAGCACCGGGCTTTGCAAAGCACTTTCTCACGTGTTTTCTCATTTAATCTTTACAACAACTTATCTGAGCGCTGGACATCCCACAGCCATTTAATGAGTTGTTACTTGATTATTTGCAGACCCTAGAGAAAAATGGATAAATCAGGCCCACCATCCTTTGGGGCTGGATATCCCTTGAGGCATTTAATTGCCTGCTGGAAGATGACTAATGTCTTACGAAAATGCTAAGAATGACCATTTCTAATTAATGCCTTTCTATAAGGAATGTTAATCCCAGGAATGTGCAACTGGTAGGGAATAAGAAAACACATTAAAATTATATTCCAGAGAATTTTCAATAGGAAATGAGAACATTTGGTAAAATGCAACATTGTTGAATTATTTGAAAAAGCCTTTAAAAATAGAAATAGATGACCATTTCCTTAACTGAGGAGAGTGTATTTCTTCTAAACCCAGGTACCCTTATTCTTCATCTTCTATGTTTATATTCTACATCACTCCTTTAAACTCAGCTTCACTTCACCTAATGAAGAACAGTTAAGTAAAAAGTACAGTAAGAAAGTAATTGATGTTGTCTGCCAGTCACATAAATAGCTTTTAGTTCACATGCAAAGGCCTCCTAAAAATTGTGCCTGGAGGAAGCGTTGGCCAGCCGATAAGGGGTGCCGTATTTTCTGAAGTGGGCATCTCTACAGAGCATATTAGAATAACAGACTAAGGAAGCACAAAAATGACCTAGTTGTCGTAGGTCCTGCATTGTAAGGGCCCAGATTTGGGTAGCAGGAATCAGCCAGCCCTGGCCCCACCAAGGGAATACACTGGGAACTCATCACTGCCTAAACGAGGTGAGGCTCGCACTCCCAGCCCCCCACCTCCAGCCCAGCATGCCTGTGAATGCTCCAGGCACCTCCCCCTGGGGGACCTGGGCTTTGTTGCCATGTACTGGGGACAGGAGGCTTTTGGCTGAGCCAGAGGATGGTTTTCCAAGCAGTGTAACTGTCTGGAACTCGTCCTTCCCCCACGTCCCAGTGCTCCCCATGTTTCCCGTGCAGTGCTGTCTCCCTACTACACAGGGCGCATGGAGTGTGGTTACACCAAGGATGTAGTAGTTGTGGCCATAAAGCCCCTCTGACGCCTGCCCCTCAGAACTTCCTCCCTATTGATCCAGCACCTGTCTCCTCAGTTGTGTCGTTGGCAGTTTTCCAATACCCCGGACCAGATGATTCACTGCCCATTTTATGCAATTTCATGGCAGAAACTTTTAGCGGACCAGAGACGACTTAAGCGTGAGCAAGAAGAGGCCGATATTGCAGCTCGTCGCCACACGGGCGTCATTCCGACGCACCATCAGTTTATCACTAATGAGCGCTTTGGGGACCTCCTCAATATAGACGATACGGCAAAAAGGAAATCTGGGTCAGAGGTCTGTTTTGGTCGCCTCAGTCTGCTGCTTGACCCAAAGCGATGCTTGCCTCCCCTCAGCATCGCCTTCTGTAGGCCAAATTAGTTCTCCAAACGGCATCTGTCATCCTGGCTCCCCCATAGGCTTGCTTTGGCTCTTCTGCGGCTGGTCATGGACATGAGTCCCATTATGTCCTTGCTCTGTATGTTCAAGCATGCCTGGCTGTGGGACCGGGATCCGCTGGCACACACTCCCCCCACCCCACCCCCCACTGCATGCCTTAGAGCGTCGCCTGCCTTCATGAACCCAGTCCTCTACATCCTGCATTTTATCATGACACTGTGCTGCCTGTGCATTCTGCCTAGAAACTATATTTTAGTGCGTGTGCATTAGTAACTGCAGTGTGGTCAGTTATGAGTCTTCTTTGAAGAGATGGTGTTGTGAAACTTACTACAAAAGTTAGCAAGCGTTGTGTTACTTACGCCATTTACACAGGTCCCGAAATCTCAGAGAATGAAATTGCCGCTCAGTATTAACTGATGAATTAATTGTAAAGGGTGTTTAGCAGTGCTACAGCCTCACTGAAAAACTTTGAAACCCAAAGAGTTTTGCAGTTAGGACAAGCCCACACAGAGTGAGAGAGCCCTCTGAGAGACATTGCGTTTGTTCCCTTAATTTTGACATTTCTCAGCTGAGATTATAAAACTTAATATTACAAAAGGCACAAAGAAAGCATAAACCTTTGAAGTGATTTTATCTGGGCCTTGGCCTCCTGCACTAAGATCAACATGTTGAAATTATTTTTTTTAATGATTTTTTAATGTTTTGTTTATTTTTGAGACAGAGTGCAAGTAGCAGGGGGCAGGGCAGAAGATCCGAAACGGGCTCTGTGCTGACAGCAGAGAGCCCGATATGGAACTCGAACTCACAAACCGTGAGATCATGACCTGAGCCAAAGTCAGGCTCAACCAACTGAGCCACCCAGGCACCCCGACAACATGTTGAAATTCTTATGCTGGCCAAATGCTGTGTCTTGTGTCAGGGTATGTTTTGCCATGTAGCCCTCAGTGGCTCCCTAAGGATTAGCTCCTTTTGGGGAAGTGTGTGTGTCTGGGGCTTGGGAGGCAGGGAACTGGGCGAGTGACACCAAAGCATACATAGTTTTATAATCTTTAGATGTAATAGATTAATATTCACATTTCTGCCTTTTGAGTGACAGAGGCACTGGCTATTCATCAAATGGTTTTTGTTTTGTTTTTCAAAGAAGTGGAAGGTTTCTGTGACAAAGAAAAGAACCAGAATGAAGGAAGGAGAGCAGGGAAGGGGAAAGGAGGCTCTAAGGTGACGGAGAAAAAGAAAATGTAACAAGGAAGAGGCAGAAGTTGGCAGGAGTCACTCGGACGCCAGGGAGAGACAGCTCCCCAGTATTCCAGCTCCTCAAAACCACCCTGTTCCGAAGCCTCTGGTGACAGATTATCCGCATTCACAGGCCCACCTGCTTGCAAGTGATGGAGAGGAGGGGAACCTGGAAGGCACCAGAGGGCTGCATGGTTACAGGTGTAGGTAATACAGGCACGTGAAAATGCAGCTGGGGCAGCACAACCACGGAAAGAAGCAGGCCAACTGCCTAACCCACCCTGCCTCCCTTCCAGAGCAGTGATTGTCAAACTTGAGCGCTCATCAGAATCTCCTAGGGGCCCATCCGCAAAGGTTCTAATTCTAGGGTGGGCCCCAAGGATTGCATTTCTAACCAGTTCCCAGGTGATGCTGATGATGCCAGTTTAGGGACCACGCCCCGAGAATCACTACCCTAGATGTTGACTGACAGACACGGGAAAATAGGGACCAGCAAGTCCCGGGTGCACAGGGCTGTGTAGATGGACATCAGCCCCACTGAGGAGAACCCGAGTGACCACCAATTCTGTGCGAGACCCTGTGCAGAGGCAGAAATAGGACTCAGGCTGTGTCCTTGGGAAGCTGGGAGTGTAGTGGAAGAGGCATCCTCCTGGCAGTTGTGTCTGTTGTAGCAAGTGACAACGTTGTGCAAGCCGAGAGAGGGAGGGATGGATTAGGCCTCAGGGAGACAGAGACAGATAAACAGGGCGATGATGCTCTGTATAGGCAACAATGACTCATGACACTTCTTAGCAGTTCAATGGAATCAGTGTTTCTCAACCTGGAGTAATGTGTGGATGCTGTTGAAAGGGCAAAAATTTTTTTTGTTTTCACCAATCCCCAGTATTGGCCTAAGCCAGTTTACAAATTAAGTAGTAAATTGCACACCTGTAGAACTCAGTTTAACCAACAGGTGATATCATTTTGCCTGAACTCAGTTGCCACTCAAAGTGTGAATATGGTGCTATTTGGTATACATTTTTTTTTTAATGTTTATTTATTTTTGAGACAGGGAGAGACAGAGCATGAACGGGGGAGGGGCAGAGAGAGAGGGAGACACAGAATCTGAAACAGGCTCCAGGCTCTGAGCTGTCAGCCCAGAGCCCGACGCGGGGCTTGAACTCACGGACCATGAGATCATGACCTGAGCCGAAGTCGGACGCTTAACCGACTGAGCCACCCAGGCGCCCCTGGTATACATTTTTTAAAGTTCACACAGCTCTACAGCTGGCTGTCCTGGGGTAACCACCACGTTTGTTTTTTGTTTTTGTTTTTTAATTGGAATCCCTGAAATTTTTGTCCTTACAGTGTTGGTCATTTGGCCTTCTCTTGCGAACTTGTCATTTATCATTCATTCCACATCTTTCTTATTTGCTTGCAACTATTAAATTGTGCCCTTTGGTCACAGACAGATACAAATTCGGGCACTGAAATTGTGTGGCATTGATTATAAAGTGGTCGTTTAGTTGACCTGTACTATATATGTAAACAGATAGAAACATCGACGTGAAAATGCAAAAATAAATTCCTGTGGGGAATTCATTACCCTAAAGAAAATTCCTACAAGATCCCAGCTTTGGGGGCCTTCACATAAGGGACATATCACTGAGGGGTTTCGGACCTAACCCTAAGCTTGATGGAGCTTTTAAATACCATTTTATGTTCCTCACTGAGTCTCCCATTTCCCACCCCCCACCCCCACTTTGTCCTCTAATATTGAAGAGGAAGTGTGTGAAATTGGGGAAGACCTTAACTTACCACGTTAGGAATTGAGAGTTGATCTGAGGGACACTTGAGAGGCTCAGCCAACTTCAAAGCAAGAAAGTAACAGACGGAAATATTTGAGAATGTTATTTGTGCTCTTGAGTGACCGTAGATGGAAGCGTAAAGAACACAAAGTCAAAGGAAGCTTTGTACGTGTAGGAACTAGAGGTCAGACCTGAACGTGGTTTTGGAGGGAGGGCTGGCGTGACTTAGCGACAGACTTGAGGAACTGGAATCTGAGGAGGACTTCCAGGCCTGGGGGATCCAGAGGGAGAGGAATACCCAAAAGGGAGGGAAGCCTTGGAGAAAGAATTAACTCAAGGCTTGCTCTGTCTGGCTTTTGAGGTGATCTCACAGAACATGAGTAATATATGGAGTCAAAGATGACATGAGAGGTGAATCAGGGTTTCATCCACTTGCAAATCATAATTTTAAGTCAGACAAATAGAATATGTCCCCCAAAGATGGAGACAGTAGATAAGGAATGTCTGAGGACTTCTGAGTGGTGTGTGTGTGTGTGTGTGTGTGTGTGTGTGGCTGTTGTTGTTGTTGTTGTTTTTAATAGTCATGGTCAGCTTTGGGGAAACAGCACTTCAGCTATGGGACTTTTCAAAGCATCTCTTCCCCAAATCTGGCCCTCCTTGGGGAGATTCTCATGCATGACATAGTTGATCAAACATTCATCTAATGTTCTACTGAGGTCAGATAAGTGGAATTTGGCCCAGATTTCTACACCAGAATGAACTAGTTAGAGTGAATTTTTCTGCTTTGCTTTCTGGAAACTTCTGAATATGTGTCCTTTCCATTGTGCATAAATTGTGATTTTATATTGTGACTGTTTCTTGTGTTTAGATGAGACCTGCCAGAGCCAAATTTGACTTTAAAGCTCAGACCCTAAAGTAAGTACCACCACTTTGTTGTTATTTTTAACTGCCTCTTTGAAACACAGCTCACTTGTAGAGAAGAGATAGAGGAAAAACACCAATGATTCAAAACAGTAATTTATAGAGTTTACTACGTGCCAAAGACTATTCAAGTTACATATGTTAACTGATTCAGCCCTCACCAGAACCCTCTGGGGTTGGTGCTATTATTACCCCCTTATAGTAATGGAGAAACCAAGAGGCTGTGAGGGTAAGGAACTCGCCCCAGCTGGCCAGTGCTAGAGGCAAGGGATTCAAACCCAGGTAGCCTGGGCTCCTACCACCATATGCATGCCACCCTGCTGCCTCCTATACAGGGATTCAGTTTCCTTGATGAAGCGGAGGCCAAATCTGACCCACTCTTTCTCTGAAAGAACCAGAACCAGTTTCTAGGAAGATAACTTTTTTTCGGTTTTGCTACAACATCTTACGACATTCAAAGCTTATGGGAACCCACAGAAAACCAACATTTCTCTAAGTATGTTCCTCAAAGTGCTAGCTGTGTAAAATATTTCTTGAAAAGAGTATTCCATGCTAGAAATGAATCCGGGAACCACTGCTTCCATATCTCCCATGCCCCTTTCTCCCCAGAGACTTTGCTATTGACGTAGTAATAGCTCTAGAAGGCTTTCAATGAAGAAACCTGATGAGCTCATTTAACCCAGTGTTACCTAAATTCACATGACCAGGAAGCCTTTCTATCTCCATGGAATGAAATTTGGCAAATGCTACTAAAGACTGGATTCCATGAGGAACTTACTCAGTTCCTATCTAATTATGGGTTAAAATGGGCCATGAGTTTCCACTGGTGGCAATACCAGCAGCCATCCCATCGTCCTGCTGATAGAGGCCCCACATCTCCATCCTCGGTGATGAGAGGGAGAGTTCTCCATCACTGGACGCTGGGAAATGCCATGCAGAGCCCACGCAAACATAATTCTGATCTTCTCCTAACACTAAACGTGACCAGGCCACAGTTCCCGGACCTACGTACGAATCTGCTGTGTTGGGTTTGCTTGTAATTACTCTAGTCCTTTAGCTTATCGGCTCATGAGAAGTGGCAGCCTAGTGTGCTGGGAAGATGGGCTCTAGAGTCAGGAAGCCCCGTACGTAAGTCATGACTGTGCCACTTACTGTCTCTGTGACCATGAACAGGGTCACCAAGCTCCACCTCAAATTTCTTCATTTATAAAATGGGCATAAAAATGCCACTCTCGCGGGGCAGCTGAGGCAATGCTTATAAAACATTTTGCAGAATGTAGCAAAAGTCAGCATCTCCCCTGCCCCTTCTTTTTAACCAGAGAGAAGATGACAGAGGTATATAAATTGATTTTTAGTTTAATCAAGCAATACCTTTTCCCCTTTTTTCTTTGAATTGAGCGAGACCCACATAATCTTTGAATGGTATTGTGATGATTATATTTGTGTAGATTTCATTAAAATGTCTTAGAACAATTTTGTCCTCAGAGCGACCTTGTCAGAAGAGAGGAAGAGGGCTGATGGAGACAGAATTGTCACTATTTATCAGTATTGCTAATGCTGGAGAGAGGGCTCCTTCCTCCTGACTCGGTGCTATTATCACACCAAGTTCACTCCTAGAACAGTTAACAAAACTTTTTTTTCTTTTTAATTTACATCCAAATTAGTTAGCATATAGTGCACCAATGATTTCAGGAGTAGATTCCTTAGTGCCCCTTACCCATTTAGCCCATCCCCCCTCCCACAGCCCCTGCAGGGGTTGTTCTCCCTGGAGAACCCTCAGTTTGTTCTCCATATTTATGAGTCTCTTCTGTTTTGTCCCCCTCCCTGTTTTTATATGATTTTTGTTTCCCTTCCCTTATGTTCATCTGTTTTGTCTCTTAAAGTCCTCATATGAGTGAAGTCATACAAACCTTTTTTTTAAAAGAGTAAATGACAGGGGCCACCTGGGTGTCTCAGTCGGTTAAGCATCCGACTTTGGCTCAGGTCATGATCTCACAGTTCGTGAGTTCAAACACCGCATCAGGCTCGCTGCTGTCAACACAGAGTCTGCTTCAGATCCTCTGTTGCCCTCTCTCTCTGCCTCTCTGCCTCTCTCTCTCTCTCTCTCTCTCTCTCAAAAACAAACATTAAAAAAATAAAAAAAAAATAGAAGAGCAAGTGACAGATCCATTGACTTGAGTCTTCTAAACATCTTTAATCACTGGGTTCTACTTTTCTCCACAGTATGTTACTTGAAAAAGTGTTCTGTAGGAGTGCTCAACTCAACGAAGTTAAACAGGTTTCTTACCCACAGGACTTCTCTGAGCCTCTACTGTACTAATACATGTGGTGACACTCTGGAAAAAATCTGAAGTATATCATATTACTGTTTCTCAAGCCTTGTTACCACCAGACCTTGCCATGTGGTTCTTTGGGACATGGGCATGTGGTCCCCAATGCAGGAAGGATGGCAGCCCCAAGCACCCCATGGTACATCACCTTTGGCCATGACTGCAGACCTCTCAGCCCTCCGCAAGCTATCCTCTTCCTTGTTTACCAGTGGGGCCGTCTCCAGCTGCAAATCACTTAGGGAGGCCAAGCAGGGGGCATAGAGATCTCCAGCAGGAGTGGATATGTTGAGCGTGTCGCACATCCATGTGTCCATGATTGGGGAGTGAAGAGAGGAGGGAATTCAGAGCACTGGCGAGGAGAGCTATAGCAAAAAATTGGCCAAAGACATTCTTTCTTACGGAGACAAATGCCCCAGGTCCCCTTCACGGGCCTCCTCAGGATTAGAATCTTGTCTACCAGTGCGAGACCCACAAAGTCTGCCTTGTTCCTGCATTCAGCACACTGCTGACTTTGTGTAAAGTCTTCCAGATGTGCCCTCGTTGTTGAGCCAGCACCCGTCGCATAACCGTGGGACTTCCTGGCACACTGCAGAGTAGGCACCCCCCCTCCAAACTGCAGTCAGAGACTTTCTTCCCACGCTGTTGGTTTGATGCAAATGGAAAAAGATCGAAGTCCTTTTTTTTCTTAATTCAAAAAACCTTTCAGTGTGCCTGGCTGGTTCAGTCGGTAGAGCATGCAACTCTTGATCTCGGAGTTATGAGTTCGAGCCTCACGTTGGGGGTAGAGATTTACTTAAAAATAAAATCTTAAAAAAAAAAAGTTTACATCCGTCCCACAGAAAACTGGAAAGATGCCAAAAGAGATGTAACTTCCCGAAGAGTGGGGTTCTCACTTCCAAATATGGAGCCCCCTCTTCTATCATCTGTCTCCTTTGACCTCACTCGAAGTCTCCTTTTGCTAAAAACTGGAGTGTCTTCATCTTCCACATTTTGAAACATCTGCTAAAATGCCATGACCCTCTGTCGACAGGGAGCTTCCTCTGCAGAAGGGGGACATTGTTTACATCTATAAGCAGATTGATCAGAACTGGTACGAAGGAGAGCATCACGGCCGGGTGGGGATCTTCCCGCGCACCTACATCGAGGTACTGTAGCTCCTCTTTCCGGGGAAGAGCCCCGTCATCCCCAAACCACCACTTACTTACCAAGACCTTGTGTTTTGTTTCCTCCCTTCCTCTCCTCCCCCTGCTTTCTGCTCTTTTCCTTCTTCTCTGCCTCTCTCCCTTTCTCAGCTTCTTCCTCCTGCTGAAAAGGCTCAGCCCAAGAAGTTGGCACCAGTGCAGGTTTTGGAATACGGAGAAGCCATTGCTAAGTTCAACTTTAATGGTGATACACAAGTAGAAATGTCCTTCAGAAAGGTAGGCGCCCTCTCCTCTCGGCTCTGGGGCTCTGTTGGATGGCCGGGTTTTGGTGGGGAAGTGGCGTCACAGCCAAATATAGCCTGGTGGTGCCATCGCTATGCCTAGGAGATGTGCCCCATCAAGGATTGCATTAAAGGCAACTGGAGAATTTTCTGAGGCGAGGAATTTAAAAAATAAACCCCAGTCCCTGTCACGGGTTAATTACATTAAGTTCATTGACTAATGGCAGTATTTCTGGAATCTGAGACCTCTTCAATCAATATTTATTGAGCGCCGAATGACATGGTAAGTCTAGGTTTCACACTAGGTAAGACTAGGTTTCACACTAGGTAAGACTAGGTTTCACACTATATTAACATCGCCCTCATAGAGAAAAGCAAGTCCTTTGACACCAAGAGAAGTTTGAAATACTTTGAAGCCAAAAGTTAACGGGTTATCAGCCGTGCAACTTTTGGGGAGTTAAAGAATCTTACCAAGCTGCCATTTGCTCATATGTAGAATGAACATAGAAGGGCCTCTTCTGTAGCTGTTTTAAAAGGCTCTGTGAAGCCCCCGGAGCGGCACACAGCAGCTGGTCAGTGCTCAATGAATAGGAGATGGCGGGGTTCTCACTGCCGTCGAGGAGCTCGGCGCGCTCATTTTCAGACAAGTAAGCTATGCATGGATGCCGTCTTTCCCAAGGATCAGATGCTCTCTTCACGTGTCAGAACTCTCTGGATTGCTACAGTTACTAGTTACTGATTTTATTGAGTATAGAGGGAAATCAACACACGCCTTAGAAAAAGATGAACTAAGGGTGCCTGGATGTCTCTGCCACTGAAGCGTCTGACTCTTGGTCTCAGCTCAGGTCTTAATCCCATACTTGTGAGTTCAAGCCCCGCATTGGGCTCTGTGCTGGGCTTCAAGTGTACTTAAAAAATAAAACAAACAAACAAACAAAGCAGTAACAACAAAAGAGATGAGCTGCCTTATGGAAAAGAGAGGCACTGGAAGCAGCCTAAATGCCCAATATGGGGGAACCAGTAATTAGGTCGTCATGTGTGTACAACAGGATAGCCTGCAGTGGGCCCTTCAGCTGCTGCTGCAAAACCATTAAAAATGTAGAATTCTATTCCTTGAGAAAGGAGGTTTACTGTATGTAGAAGGTTGGAAAAGGGAAATACAGCGCAGACTCCATTTTTGTAACAACAGCAAAAAATATGTGCAAGTCGAATTCACATGCATGGAATTAAATCTCTGAAATACATCATCTATCAAAATATGAACAGTCGTTTTCCCTGAGTGATCATTTTATGGGCAACAATTATGTTCTGCTTAATGTTTGTGTTTTAACTTTTCTATAATGATACAGGGGAAATTAAAGTTATAAAAAGGAAGGAAAAAGATAACCTTCCAAAACCTTTGCCTTAGAGAAAGTTGGGTATCGATTTTGTGTTAAATGAGGCAAAAACCATACGTTTGGCTATTCGCTTGGGGGAATGAATCTGAAATATTTCAAGACCGAGCTTGACTTCCCAGCCTCCAGGTAGCTCTCCTGCTGTTAAGCATCCCCATCTCGATGATCCTGGTTTCGTCCGGGTCTAGCAAGGAAGGTTTCTCTGAACAAAGTCTGTGATAACTGATGAAGCATGGCCCAGGGTGCAGGCGGGGGCCTCAGGCATGCCAAGGCATGCTGGGACAAGGACCCTTGCCTCGCCGTGTCTTACAGGGTGAGAGGATTGCACTGCTCCGACAGGTGGACGAGAACTGGTACGAAGGGAGGATCCCAGGGACGTCCCGGCAAGGCATCTTCCCCATCACCTATGTGGATGTGATCAAGCGGCCACTGGTGAAAAACCCCGTGGATTACATCGACCTGCCTTTCTCCTCCTCCCCAAGTCGTAGTGCCACCGCGAGCCCGCAGGTACCTAAGCCTCTCGTCACTGGTTTTCACACTCATGACAGATACAGTGCCGATGGCACACAGCCTCCCGGGGTGGTTCTTCCACGCTGTGATTAAGAACCGTGTGCAGTAATGCAGAGAACACACACCAGGGTTTGTTTCCATGCATACAAATGACATTTTTCAAGAACTTGGAGGGAGCACGCTTATTTGGGAGAAAAGAAAGAGCTTAAGGTGATTGCCCTGAGAGTAAGATGATTGGGGCAAGAGACATAAGAGTCTTTATCAGTTGGTCCAAAACTCTGTATGGGAGCATCCTACCCTGGGTGAAGCTGGCTGTCTGGGGACCACCAGTGTCCCATACATACCATGACCCAGCATGCTTCTCTTCATCATCTTACTGGCCAAGGCTGGCCTGCAGAAGACAAAGATTCAAAGAGAGAATTGCATGTTCTCATCCTCAGACATAAAGACTAGATCCAGAGTATTCTTTGCAAGCAGGAACCAGGCTGGGAAAGGAACATATAGCATCGCTACACTGGGCTGAAAGGAAGTAGGTTTATAGGCGTAATAAGATGTTTGCATCCCTAAACGTTATGAACAAACTTGTTTTAAAAAACATGAAGTGTTCCAAATCCATCCCTACTTTCCCAAAGCCAAGAAAGAATGAGGGCCTTGGGTTCAGAAGAGGCAAGGTAGAGTGACTTCCTGTGGAGGACACTGACCACACCACCGTGGTCAGTTGTAAGGAGGGTGGCAGAGGCGTGACTGGACCCGGGATGACAATTGGATGGTGCCTCTTTTCTGTCATCCTCTCATTATTTCCTCCTCTTCCACCTGCCCGTCACTGACCCCAGGGATGGTTCTTGGCAGAAAGAATGAGACGGGCTAACCCAGGGCTTTCTGCACAACGAGATCCATATCCTGAGATCTCGTGGAGAGAGGGTGTGGGGTTGGCACAGGCCATTCTGCTTTGTGATAATACGAGGAGCTCGGCGAGATTTTTCACTGGGGTGTAGCCAAGCACGACTATAGAACGAGACAACTCCACTACTCATCCTCCTCTCGGGAAGGCTCTTTGCTGAGAACTCTGGAGAGAATAAAAGCCCAAAGTGGCAGGGCACCTTTTTTGCCCGTTGTGGTGTTGTGGGTCAGTTGTAGAAGGGGTGGGGCGGTGCGGGGTGGGGTGGGAAGCTTTGAATGTGTCCCTTTGAAAGTCTGACTCTGCAAACCGGGCCAGCACCATCTGTAAGTGCCCTGACAGGCCCCTTTCTCCCACGTCCATACCACTCGCTTCACCTCTCCTCCACTACCTGCACACACCATGCACACACACGCGTGCACCCACATTCTGCTTTCTCTCCAGTCGCACCAAACGATTTCATTGGGGGGACACCAGAGTGTCCTCATCCTCTCCATTTCATTCCTCTTTTGTATATCCCTTGTGATTGTTTTCCTTTCTTCTTTATGCTGACACTTGTACCTTTTGCTTCTTTCCTTTGTTTCTCCTCTCTCTCCTTTTCTTTTCAAGTCCCCCGGTCACAGCCAACTCCTCATGCCGGCCCCCTCATCTCTGCCCCACCCCCACCGAGCCCTGTCCCCTGAGATGCACGCCGTCACCTCTGAATGGATTTCGCTGACTGTAGGGGTCCCAGGCAGGCGGTCTCTGGCCCTGACCCCACCTTTGCCTCCTCTGCCGGAGACTTCTGTCTACAACACTGACCACCTCGCCTCGTGGGCAAGGCCCGGGCCCTCCCTGTCTCTCAGCCTGCCCCGTTCGAGCTGGGCAGATCGTTCCACCCCACGCTCCCTGACGTCCCCACTGGCCCTGCCTCCCCCCCACAAAGCCTCCTCCCTGGTGCCCGGTGCCCCGGCCTCCCTGCACATCAACGGGGACAGTGGTATCCACGTGCCACCCTCAGGTGTCCGCCCGGAAAGCTTCTCACGGCCGCTGCCGGGGAGCTCTGATAGGGTCATCTCCGAGCTCAGCGACGCCTTTAGCAGCCAGGGTAAGCGGCAGCTGAGGCGAGAAGAGCGTGGACAGTGTGAGAGGAGAGCAGAGCGGGAGGCAGGTGACAGATGCCCTGGAGCACCCAAGATCTCTAAGAAGAGCTGCTTGCGACCTTCAGACGTGGTCAGGTGCCTGAGCGCGGAACAGAGACTCTCAGATCTCCACGTCCCCGAGGAGAGCCGGCCCAGCAAGCCCCTGGGTAGCCCTTTTCCGGGAAGGGAGGCTGAGCAGACAGAGCCGCGTAGAGGTGGCGAGCAGGCTGAGAGGAGGGCTGCTGGGAGTGCTGTGAGCCAGGTAGGCCTGCAGCATGACCGTGTGTGCCTTGGCGTCTCAGGTGCAAGGGGGGCTGGACGTCTCACCCGCGGCCCAGTGGATGCCGGTGAGAGCCCTGTGCTTGCCTTGGGAGCAAAAATATTACCCAGGAGGGAACGCAGGCGTCATCGACTAAGGTGTCAGGCTGGGGACAGTTGGAGGCGAAGGACGGTCTGCACTCTGGCCTCTTGAGGTGACTTAGAAGTTGCTCCCATCTTGGGCGCCTCTGGGCCCGGTGCAAAAGCCCGTGAGAAGGAAGACCTTCCTCACGCCCCTTCAGGCCTTGGAGACTTTCCTCGATTTGCTCTAACACAGCTGAGAACACCAGGCTTCAGTTTGGCTCCGTGTGGTTTGGTTTTGTGTGAGACGCACTTTGTTTCCATAACCCATGGCGCTCTGCCAGTGCTCAGCTGCATCAGGTCTACGTCCTGTCTCGTGTTTGTGTGGGAGCACAGGGCTTTTGTGTCCTGGTGCACAAGGGCATTTTGGTTCTGGGGACCAGAGCAGGGGCCCTGGGAGGCAGATATAGGGTCCTTGAACGGACACACCAGGTTTTTATGGGACTGGCCCAGTTTCTCTCTGGGTCAGCTGCAAAGATTTCAAGGACCACAGTGGCCTTAGGGTGTTTGAGGGCTGAAAAATGGGAGGGTGGGGCTGGGGGTAAACTTGGCAATTAGAGCATGATTCTAGTTTTGGCTATGCTGTTCAATACCCCAGAAGTCAAAGACTTTGGACAACTTCTCCAAAGTAGCTGGGGTTGAATGCCCATTCACCTCTTACCGTCTATGCCTGGGAGTCCCTTGCCCTCTCTGAGCCTCACCTATAAAATGGAGATGATGCTCTACCTCCTAGTGTGGCTGAGAGGGTTCCATGAAGTAATGAGTGTGAAGCGCCAAGTGCATGGGGTGGGAACAGAATGCGGTCAGCTATCCATTTTGGGTGGTCTAGAGCTGCTTCTGGAATTGAGAAAATTCTAGTATGCCTTTAGTATCAGATGGAATTCTTAAGTCCCATTTATTATTTACCATGTACAGTGCCTACAGTAGACCATGCTTGATCCTCAGACCCGCCACCCTAGTTTTTCTCTAAAGTTTCATTTATTCACTCAACAAATATTTATTCGAGACCTGTAGACACCATCCTGTACTCGGGCAGGGTTCAGGGGTCAGTGCCTTCCTGCTCTGAGGAATCCGTGTTCCAGTGAGATTGGCAGACACAACTGCATCATGACCGCAGTAACAGAGGTAGGCTCAGAGGCCACAGGAGGACAGAGGCCTGAGACACAGACCAGGCCAGACCTCCAGCTCCAGTCTGATGGTTAGGAGTGGAAGATCTTGCCACGGGAAGAGCAGTGTGGAATAGTGATGAATAATCAGGCTTAGCCTCTCACCAGCGAGCCACTGTTTTCTCATGTGCGAAGCAGGAGCGAAAGCAGTCCCTCCCTCATAGGGTAGTTGTAAGGATTAGATGAGGTAAGTGAGGTGCCTGGTATGTGGGAAAGCTCCATAAAGTAGATTGTTTTTCCACCTCTGAGCATGGGGCCTAGGGAAAATAGCAACACCCGGGGAAGGCCTTGCCTAGTAGAGCAGGGGCTTCTGGAATGTGTGTTCTAGGAGGGAGAAAAGGGTGTGTCCTGTTAAGGAAAGAATAGTTGGTTAGGGAGAGATAGTGAAGGGACTAGTTGGGAAGAATTTAATGTCTCTGACACGGTAACAATTCTGTAAACGTTCTAAGTCAGCCCACAGTGCCTAGAGACCTCGTTGTTGTCAGCCTGAGTCACCAGCACAGCCCAATTCCAGGACTCAGCGCGTCCAGGAAGTACATGTAGTGCCGGGGCTCTGGGCGAGTTTAGGGATGCATACTTCCCACTTCCTAATGGAGGATGGGAGTTGGGGGTGGTAGCTGGCAACATGGAAAGACAGGCCTGTTGAAAATTGGTTTTCCTTTCTTGGTGGGCCTCCAGACCCCAAGTGTACCACTTCCTGTCCCCTCCCTTCCTTCTGCTCTTCCAGGGCCAGCCCCTTCCCCACGGGTGTGCACAGCCCCGGGCCCTGGCCTTGTTCCCTCTGAGAGTTGGAGGAGTTGTGTGAAAAGGGCTCCTGCCCACACACCTCCCACCCAACCCCTGTGCTTTCCCCTCATATGACTGGGACCCGGAGCCAGCCACTCGGGAAAGGGGGACCTGCAGAAGCTCCCTGCCCCTTGAGGCCCTCTTTGCATGACAGAGCTAAAGATGGAAAGGACTTCAGGGACAACTGTCCTTTGGTGGCCTGCCAGCTTGCTGTGGCCTCAGGCTGTGTCACTTATTGGGATAAATGCATTGCAGGCCAGTGTGTGTGATCAGGAAAATTGTCAGTCGCTGTTCTCCTTGGGGAACTGAACCAAAAGTTCACTTTTATTATAGTTGTTAGGGAGCTTGGTTGAGTATGTGGCCAATAAGTGAGGGGGTTTAGCTGAGTAACTTAAGTGAAAAGACATTCCGAAATGCTATGATCATTTATTCTTTCACTCAAGTATCTAGGATGTTCCAGGCACTTTGCTAATGCTGCAGGAAACAGAGAGGGATAACCGTCATCAAGTGCTTCCAGTTGCTCTCAGGAAAGTGTCCTCCTTCACAGGCTTTCAAGGCCTCATGTGATTTGGCCATTTAGACAGCAAGCCAGCTTCACCTTCCAAAACCTTCCTGCTTGTTTGTGTGGATAATTCCCACCTGTCCTTCACTTCTCCACTTAGATGTTACTTCTTCCAGGAAATCTTTCCTAACAACTTCTCCCAGCCCCTGTAAAACTGGATTAAGTGCTCTGACTTTCTGCTTCCATAGCCCCTGCACCAGACTTTAGGGGGCATTTCTCAGCTCTGTTGTATTCTTACCTTTGCTTGTCTGTGTCACCATTAGAGTGTTAGCGCCCTAAGGTCAGGGATCATGGTTCCTGATATGTGGAAGGCATTCAATAAATATTTGTTGAGTGAAAGAAAAGATTAACAAGTAACTGACTCCAGTGAAAGGAATGTAGGATCTCCATTGGTGGGGGATAAGACATGTTCACAAATAATTATGATGCAGACAGGAAAGGAGAGTCAAGTAGTTCACCCTGAAAATTCAAGATGAGGAGAAATAGTAAGCAACTGGAGAGGGAAGGTGCCAGTCTGATAGACTTTGTAAGAAATGTGGCATTTCATCTGGGGCTTAAAACACAGGGAGGTTTATAATAGGCAAACAGCAAGAAGGTGTCATTCGAGGCAAACAGATAGCCCAGCCAAGACCCACAGGTGGGAACGTGAACAGGGGTATGGAGCTTTGGGAGCTTTGGGTGAGGCTTAGTGTGTCTACAGGTACATAGAAGGGGGTTCTGGGGAAGGGGCCGGGAGCAGAGCTTGGAGGGGCTCCTGTATAGCACGTAGGTTTTCATCCGCACCTCCTAACACTGTGTCCGGTCCCCTTCCTCACTGTGACGTGCCCCTTGTGAATCAGTTGTCAGACTTCCCTGTTTGGTGCTAAGTCCCTGCATTGCTGCTTCCTTCCCCTGAGTCACCTGTCCAGCCCCACCCCTGCTGCCCCCCAGCCGTGCGGATGTGTGAACACTTGTGTAAGGTTTGGCTTTTCACTCCTTTGTAGACTCCCAAGCTGAAATCACATTGAGTCAGTTGCTCGTTATTAGGTGTGTGTTCTCTGGACAGCGGAAGGTGTGGATGAAGTGCGGGGGGTGTTTAGGAGAGCCCCAATCTAGAAAGGAGAGCGCTGTGTCGAAAGTCGGGATCCCCGGGCTCTGGGCCAGCTCTGCTGTTGGCCTGCTGTGTGTCTTT
>NW_024412404.1:35286177-35289454 GCF_014898765.1 Herpailurus yagouaroundi | reverse complement strand
CCCCCCCCCCCCCCCCCCCCCCCCCCCCCCCCCCCCCCCCAGACAATGACACAGATACAAAGAAAATGCCCAAGAGTTCAGAATCATCAACCAAATTCTTGGATTTTATCGGGCATCATTTTGGCCAAGGAGGTTTGGGGTGATCAAGACAGTGAAAGAGAAGAGCATCTTGGAAATCTGTCATTAGCATCATGAAATATTTATTGAGCCTTCCCAAGATAGAGACGCTGTTTGCTGACTGGCATCCAGCTGTGGTTTTTAAGAGTTCCTACAATTGGTGTGAGAGATCCTCATAGAATTTCTGAATTAAAAAGAACCTTTACAGATCATCTACTCCAGTGACTCTTAACCTTTTCTGGGTCACAGAACCTTTGAGAATCCGAGGTCAGCTGAGGACTCTGGGACAGTAGTTTGGGGACGAGGGGAGTGAGCACACACAGTTTTGCATCAAGTTTCAGGAGATCCACACCTGAGTCGTCCGAAGGCTCCTGGGAGTCCGTGCCCCCCCCCCGCCCCCCGCCCAGGCTAAGAGCCCCCCATCTGTTCTCCTTTTATGATGAGATGAGAAAACTGAGGGCTGAGAAAAGTGACAAAGTTTCTGTGATATTTGTTTGGGTCCCAAAGAGAAGGAAGCCAGTCAACAGTAAAAGCAGCATTCAGGAAAGCCGTGTGGATCCTCAAAGTATCTGAGAAGCACAGGAACAGCCTTGGAGAAAGGAGAGAAGAGCTACTCAGCTGATGGCAGAAAGATGCTTTGGCGGATTCCGTCGGAATCCATGGAAGCTAGCTGCATTCCCAGAAAGATCAGAACAAAGACCTAGGCCTGCTCTGAACATGGAAATTAGAAATAGAAGGGAAAGCATGTAGTGCAATTTACGAGAACAAAAAGGAAATAAAAAGTGGTAAGATACCCAACTAAAATTGGAAACCTTTTCCTTTTACTCACTCAGAAGGGAAATCTCTAAATATGTACAGAGGGTTTTTAACAATTTACAGGAAGGGGAGAGGCATTGGCCACAGTTATAAAAATAATCAGCAGGTGTTATCTCAACACCTGAGGGTAGGGAACTAAGACCCAAAGTTGAAGAGTCCACCCCTAAAAAGGTGTTAGGAGAGATGGTAGGTATCCATAGCAACCCTCATGCCTGTGTAGCTACACAGTACCTCCCGAGGTACCTCCTCAAGGAGTACCTCCTTGATCACTGACCTCTCCAGCTATTCTGATGTGTCCCTCAGGCAGAGCACAAGTGCAGAGAATCAGGGTGTCATAGAATGCACAGGACTTGGTGTCTGAGAGACCGGGGTTCACGTCCTGGTTCCTCAGTTACCAACTCAGGCATGTTGGGTCTTAGTTTTGTAAGATGAGGTAAATGTTGACCGCCTTGTTAAGAGTATGAAATGAGATAGCATGGAGATGATCACGCCCCGCACAGAGTATGTCACTGCGACTCAATAAATACCTGTTGGATGATACCAGGCCACAGGGAAAAGGAACAAAAGTTTGCTTTATCCTCCTCCTCCCATTCCACCTAAGAGAGGAAGATGGAGGTGGGGGAAGAGAGGAAGGTAGAAAATGGAAGAATCCTTCTACTTTGTGTGAACAAACCCAGAGTTGTTTAGAAAATTGAGAATTTGCACTCTAAGTTAGTGCTTCTCCCTGCTGTCTCGTACCTGGAATATGAAGGCATCCTCTTGGAAAGCTTTTGATTTCTTCATCTTCGGGTACACATTCACTATTACTCCTCAGATCACTTTAGGAGAGAAACAGACCACATTACAGACCATGAGGACAAGGCTGAGTGTCTGGGTTTAGTGTTGTAATCAGATTAAGATTACAACGAAGTAATGTGTTCTCTGTGGAGTAGTCTGCAAGAGGGTTGTGTTTAGGTGGTAAATAGTTGAACGGGTTGATTGTAATTTGTTTTATGTTTAAGCTGGGGTATTTTTCTTTTCTGTTTTTATTTTTTTTTAATGTTTATCTTTGAGAGAGAGACAGAGCGTGAGCAGGGGAGGGGCAGAGAGAGAGGGAAACACAGAAACAGAAGCAGGCTCCAGGCTCTGAGCTGTCAGCACAGAGCCTGACACAGGGCTCGAACTCATGAACGGTCAGATCATGACCTGAGCCAAAGTCCAACGCTCAACCGACTGAGCCACCCAGGCGCCCCTAAGCTGGGATATTTTTCTTAATAAACTCAAGGAGAACTTGGTGGGGTCCCATTTTGAGGGTCCTATGGGGGTTTTCTAGAGCTGAAAACCAGAAGCCCAAAGCATTCAGGCCTCTGACACCTCAGGCCCAGGTTGCCTGTGGTGTTCTGGGAGCTGCAAATCTACCGCCGTCCAGGGCAACCCCTCACCTCCCATGCTGCCAGAAGGAAGCTCTCCATGTACATCTGGAGGCTGCAGTCACAAGCCCTCCACCCAGTCCTCAGTGGGCCTTGAGTGGGGTGCATCTGTTCTTAAGGCAGGTCAGCCCTGCCCAGCCCTGGTTCTCAATTCGCAGGATGCATGTACTCTTATGTTAGAAACTTAGAGCCAAGAAGAATGTTTATGTAAATCATGTCCAATCCTCTTCTTTTACTAAGAACTTGAAATTTAAAGACACTAAGCGTTTTGCTCAAAAGATAGCAAGTTATTGTCATAGCCTGGAACCCAGATTTCCTCATACCCAGTCAGGTCTCCTCCTGGGAGGCCAGTGTGGGTCACCAGAAAGAGAGGTGGGGTGGGGTCTGGGCAGGTGAGAAGATAGGTGTGTGTGGTGAATTGAGGAATGCCGTCTCTGAGCCACTCAGGGGTATTAGGAGGGCAGAAGGGGCCTGAGATGCTTCCAGGGGGGTAAGGCCACACTGAGGTTGAGTTCCTTACTCTCGTTCACATCTCCAGGACTTTCTGCTGTTCTGTACCCTGCGGACAGTTTATTTGGGGCTTCAGGGCTTGGGCACATACCCAAAGCTGGAAGAGAATGCTTGCTAACTCCCGTGTTAGTGCCAGGTGTTCTGTGGATCCAGAGGGATTAATAGCCCCAGGGAGGCCAGGATCAGATTCCTGGGGCACTTCTGTGCACTGCAGATAGAAGGGAAACAGAGCACAGGTCCATGCAGGATTGCTCACTCTGGGAGAATAAAGTGAGCCCTCCAGACCAAGGCAGGGGGCAGTGTGTGAGTGCGTGTGCAAATATGGAAGAAAAGCAGTTTCTGGATCAGTAACTAACTCCTGCTTACGGATGGGGGTGTGGGGAATGCCTGTGTGTGTGTGTGTGTGTGTGTGTGTGTGTGTGTGT
>NW_024412404.1:35254478-35286167 GCF_014898765.1 Herpailurus yagouaroundi | reverse complement strand
TGTGTGTGTGTGTGTGTGTGTGTGTGTGTGTGTGTGTCTATTGGGCTGATGGCTGTTTTTCTAAACGTGAAAAACTGGGGCGCATCTCCAAGAGTCTGAAATGTACTTGGCGTAAGATAATACTCCCTTTATTCTTAACCCTGGATGAGGTCCTTGTTAGAACTTTGTCTACTTTTAGGCTTAAATAAGTAGGGGGAGGGTGCAGAGCAGCACTGCCCAGGAGACATATAACATGAGTCATGTATGCAATTTAAACTTTTCTGGTAGTACAATGGAATGAATGAAATTAATTTGAACAACATCTTTTATTTAACCCAACATATCTAAAATAGTAATAAACTACTGATAAAATTACTAATTGATATAATAGTACATAATCAATATAGTAATTATGAATGATAATAGTTTGCATTCTATATTTTGTGCTAAGTTTTTGAAATCCAGTATTTCAAAAGTGTAAGTATTTTTACACTTACAGCACATTTCATACTGGCCACATCTCAAGTGTTATGGGCTATCATAGTGGACAGCATAGGTTCAGAGAAAGAGATACATAAAGCTGTATACAATTAGAAAATGGGGCCAGGGAAAGAAAAATCTATACCTAAAGGAAAAAAATCTGAGGGTCAACAGCCTTCAAAGTAAAGGACAAATCCCTACAATGAATATCAGTGGTCTCTACTGCCCCTGAGGATTCACATGCCACACGACACCCCCCAGAAGAATGGTTTACATCTCAACTACCTGAAATGTTTGATTTAAATATAGGGAATCCATTTCAACCAGGGAGAAATTGAATCTTAGCTAATAGGATAAATGTTTATCTTGCCTTTGTCCCTCATCCCACACACTATGAGTAAGGAACCAAACTATCCTTACCTCTCGGGGACAACTTCAGTTTGTACTAGATGTTAACTTTGTCTCAAGGCGAAGGCTATGGTGATGATTATCCTCTGATTTGGATACGACCTGAGACCAAGGAAGGTATTAGCTATGTCAATATCCATCCAGTACTGTGGATCCTTGAGTTAATGACTAGACCATGTCAATTACCGTACCCTGTACCTTTTACATGCAGAGAAAGTATTCAGGAAGAGACAGGACAGTGCCTACTTTCACAAAGGGCAGGAGCTGGGTGTTGGTTGCTATCATCATAGACATCCCAACGTGGCTCGAGAGGAGGTGGTGAATGTCAGTTAGACACCAAGGACTCGGTCCTCAGTGGCTTTGCCACATTGTGCAAACCTTCACACTTCCCTGAGCCTTAAAATGTCCTTTTCCACCCTCTCCAAGTCAAAGGGTTAGTATAAAAGTCAGATGAGGTGATGGACCTCCATGTGCTTTTAAAGCTTTTGTTTGTTTTTAAGTGCTTTACAAAAAAAAAGGGGCTAATAAAATATCAGGCTCTTTTTACTGTATGTGATTCACCAAGCCTCTCTTAAGCACCAAATATTTGCTTGACGATCAGTGCCCGTCCCTCATTTGAGATTAAGTTGATTGTAAGATGCTACAGGGCTTCTGTAAGCTGTGGACATCATGTGAAGAGATTGTCCACATCCTCTCTTTGTTCTCCATTTGACCTGAGGTCATTAGGCCACCAGCTGAAGTTTGGGTTTTTATGACAACTTTTATTTTCATGAGGTGTGGCCCAGACTGATCAGTCTTGCCACACTGTAGCCAAAGAACTTCAGTGAAGGATAATTAAGGTCCTCTTCAGCCTTGCTCCCCAAAGTTTATCTGTGGGCCAGCATCGTGGGCATCGCCAGTAGACAGACAGAGTCTCAGGATGCACCCCAGACGTGTCAAGTCAGAGTCTGCATTTTAACAGGATTCCCAGGTGATACCGGCATATGCTAGAGGTTGAGAAGCAGCGCCCAACAGCATCCCATCGAGTGGCAGCCTTGGCTTCCGTGTCCTCTGGGATAGGCAGCTTCCCTCTGTCAAAATCTGCCCGTGGGTGTCACCTAGTCACCCAGAATACACTTCATTCTTCTGACACCTGAAAACCCACGTAACAAGTGCTTGGAAATGTCATTACTTTCCTTTGTTACACAAAAGCCTTGATCCAGAGGCTGGATGGGTAGTAAGTGGAGCCACACAAGGTCACCTGGCAAAGGTCTGTGGGTCCTGAGACATGGGAGAAGGAACGTGAAAAGGCCCCTGGCAGTTCTGTCTCTTCCTTTACTCCTGTCAGAGTCCAAGGTTTAAAAGATGGCAGTTTCGAAGAAGTTAGAGAACTTGAAGAGGTTTTCCAGAAGGACAGGAGCATAGAAATGATGTCTGGAGTAGAAGTTGGTCCTGCAAGACACGCTAGAGAATGAGGCCATTTACAGTGGAGATGAGCAGGAGGGGGCGGTGTGGTGGCGTGCCCGGGGCAGCCCGGCAGCTCGACTTCTCGCTAACTGTGGGACGTTGGGGCGTGCGCTGACCACCCTGAGCGTCAGCTTCCTGGCTTTTGAAAGCAAACAAGATGACAAAACCTGTTCTGCCTATCTCCAGGGTTTCTGTGGGACTCATGGAAAGTAGTGTCAGTGAGCACTCTTAATAACATGGGAAATGGTCCAAGGATGAAAGAGAAGGTCCAGTAGATGAATCCAGAACACAAGTCAACCACTAATTCACTGTGTGACCTCAAGGGAGGCCCTGGGCCTCTCTGAGTCAAGTGAGCCATATGTAAAAGATCTCTGAGTGCCCTTCGAGAAGGCCCTGGAGCTGCTGTGGCTCATTGCTATTAGCGCACATTACCAGGAGCGTTTCTCCAAGAAAGATGGCTTTTCAAATATTTATTTAGGGAAAGTTCCGAGAGTTTGGAATTGAATGCTTTCTAGGGGAAATGATTCCAAACACTCTTCCTGGCCTATACTCTGGGAGACCCATTTACAAAAACGGGTTGCTTGGCCATCATTGCACCTGTGTTTCCATGTCAGCATGTGGTACCTGAGCTGGTGAGTGAAGAGCGATGGTTTCATTTCTACAGCTGTGTCAGGACACACAGTCCTATTTCTGGAAGCAGGCCCTGCCCTGTGAGATATCTGAACTCATCTCATACCTGACTGGAGTGTGTCATGTGCAGACTTTTCCAGGGGAACAGTCTTGTTTGAGACTTCAGATACTCCCGGGGAGTTTTTCAGAAGCATTTCTCTCTGTTTTCATAACTACCCCAATATGGCATACCTGTTAGTTTAATGAGCCTCCTTTGCCAGAGGAGGCTTCTAGTCAACGGCTTTCGGCACAGCAGCCCTTCCATAGATGCCTGCCAGCTGAGAGCAAAAGGACCAATGTGTGTTTTTATGGAAGGTCATAACTGTTCCATAAGACAGCCCTTCTGTGTCTCTTTCCTGCCCATCTGGGGACCCTGTGTTGTCGATGCTCACCTCACTGCACTCATGCTCCGAACTTCCCATTCCGTTGCCTGGATGCTTGCTTCTAACTCTGTACATTGCATTTCCTCCTGTGCACCCACCGTGTTGTCATGGAAACTCGAGCGCCATAGGCCACGAGTATCCGGTGTCATCGAGTGTGATGGTGTGGTACGTGTATTTGCTCACACTTTTATTTTGAATCCGTTCCAATGTGACATCTGCTAAAATGTCTCCCTTATAATTTGCTTGGTGATCACAGCCTTCTCATCATTCATTGAGAGCAGGACCTGATCTCACAGAATCTGAAAAGAGCTATGTGGTAAGATGCCTGTTGAATAAGAACTGTAGCTTTTCTAAAGAGAATCCTTACTGACTTCTAGAGTCTCAACTGGAGTAATGCCTGGCTAACTCACAGAGCCATGATTTACATGGCTACTGTCCTAGAGGGAAATATTAGGCCACCCCCTTCCCTCTCAGAAAGCAGAGGTATTTCGAGACCTTATTTGTACTCTGCCTCCATGTGGGATTAAGTTAATGGTTACTGCATGATCGGGAATACATACTTGCATTTCTATCTTGAAGTTATTCACTAATTACAGGCTTTTATGCTGCTGCCTTTGGTTTTTTTTAATAGTCATACTAAATCCCAAATTCTTCTGTATCTTACCTGTTTTTTCCATGCTTACGCCTGGATCCCTCCTGCACTTCACTACTGGAATATCTATTTTTTTAACCTGGATCTTCAACTCTGTTGTTTCCCTGGACTTATGTGCTTCGTCTGGAATGTTACATCTCTTCCTCTCTTTCTTTTTCTTTTTTTTCTTTTTTTTTTTTCTTTTGTTGTTTTTTTGTCCCCATGTTGACTGTTATATGGGGGTTTCTGGATATCTCGGGGCCACTCACAGGAAGCAGTTTGCAATGAGATCATAAACATTGCCGAAAAATCTGTTCATTACTGCAGCACTGTTTCTCATCCCCTTGACTTTCATCACAAGGTATCCCCTTCTGACAATAAATCATCTTTAATCATTTCTCAGCAACCTCAAGCCCAACAGCGAAGAGTCACCCCCGACAGGAGTCACACCTCACAAGATTTGTAAGTATACTTGGCAAACTTCCTTTCTCACATCACATGCTTGGTGGACTCCTGGCTTTAGAGAGTGGGTCATTGACCAAGTCTGGGGCAGCCATTTGGGGGAATGAACAAATCGCCCCTAGCTTCTCTGAGGATTTCTAGTTGGGGCCATATTTCCCATCAGCCAACATGAAACAGGTGGTGGGTGCATGAATAAAGGAGGCCATAGACTGCTGAGAGATAGAGACCGGTGAAGAGTGAACTGCCATTCAGGGGCAAAGGAGGGCTGTGCTGACTAGAGTCAATCCTAGTGTTGTGGGAATATAGGGGAAGGAGTCATTGGTTCTGCCTGGAGATAAATGAATAGAGATGTCTCCTGTGTTTTAAACATATAGGGGTAAACTCCATTCCCAGAAGAAGGGAGATTTGGAATGGGCATTGAAAGGCAAATTGGAGGGGCACCTGGCTGGCTCAGTCAGTAGAGCACACAACTCTTGATCCTTGAAGTCATGAGTTCAAGTCCCACGTTGAGTGCAGAGATTACTTTAAAAGAAAAAAAGAAAGACAAATTGGTTTTGAGAGCTACAACAGGGAGGTAAAAGGTCTTCCCAGCTGAGGAAAACAACATGCAAAGACTCAGCATAGACGATGTGTTTGGGGAACTCAGAGAAGGCCCACATGGAGAAAGGACTCAAAGGAACAGTGCCCTGAGCAGCATGAGGCCCATCCAAAATTAGAGCTGATTGGGGGACCCAAGCAACAAGGCTGTGGGACCTTGGCCAGCCAGTCTCCACTGTCTGGGGATGATGATAGAGAAGCAGATATCTGGAGTTATTTCCCAGAGCTGAGGCTAGCAAGGCAGCCACAGTGGAAGTTAAGAGGAGGATAAGGAATTCTAAGGAGTCCAAGTCGGATGGAGACAGGAGGCAAATATGGAAACACCAAAAATGTATGTGCTTACCAACTGGAAATAATTCTGCATCTCTTAATTCCTCATTCGAGACCTTCCTCTGGCAGACAGATCCACCTACCAAATTATCAAAACATTTGGATAAGTGCACAAAATTAAATAGTCCCTTTGGTTTAGCAAAGAGGAAAACGAACCTGTCGTTCCTGGGGACTGTGTCCTCTTGTCTCTAGTCTCGCCTGCCCTCTCACAGGCATTTGCTGGCAGGTGCTGGAAATGGTAGATGGTTGGCTCGTTTGCACAGTTGTGCCCGGTACTCTTGTGTTTCAGAACAGCGAGCACACAGAATTGTGAACTGGTGCGTAGTAGATGCTTCTTAAGTATTGGTCAAAGGAATAAATGAAACCAAACTTTTCCCTATTGCCAAAGCAGTTACAGGATTTCATCACAAATAGTCCAGCCTTCTCCCGCGAGCTGTTAGGACAGACAGAACAGCACACACCAAATGGCCTTAGGCCAACTAACAGTAAATAAAAATCTTCACCACAAACATCACTGGGACAGAAAGAAAGCAAAAAGTGTTCAAGAATTTCAGAAAGATGACATCACATTTAAAAACAATTAACGAGAGGCACCTGGCTGGCTCAGTCAGAAAAGCATGCGACTCTTGATCTTGGGGACATGAGTTCGAGCTCTACTTCATGTGTAGACATTATTTAATGAATAAATACAACTTTCTGTGGGGGAGCACCTGGGTGGCTCAAGCGGTTAAGCATCTTTCTTCGGCTCAGGTCATGATCTTACGGTTTGTGACTTCGATCCCCGAATCATGCTCTGTGCTGACAGCTCAGAGCCTGAAGCCTGCCTCGGATTCTGTGTCTCCCTCCCTCTCTCTCTCTCTCTCTCTCCCTCTCTCTCTCTCTCTCTCTCGGCCCCTCCCCTACTTGCATGCTCACTCTCTCTCTCTGTCTCTCTGTCTGTCTCTCTCTCTTTCAAAAATAAACAAACATTAAAAAAAAAAACTTTTTTGTTTTAATGTTTGTGTATCCATTTTGAGAGAATATGTGCGAGTAGATAAGAGGCAGAGAGAATGGGAGAGAGTTGTAGAGCCTGGCACAGGGCTCAAATTCACAAACCGTGAGATCATGACCTGAGCCAAAATCAAGTCCGATGCTTAACCAACTGAGCCACCCAGGTGCACAATAAATTAAAACTTTAAAAAAATAAAAACAACTAACAAAATATGTATCAGCATATTAAGGAACTCAAGATAGTGAGGCCATTGGAATGTACTTTTTATATCCTTGTATCAGTACAACAATTGTATACATATACAACAATTGCCTTACACTTTCCAACGTATATTAGCAGAATATAGTGTCTATCTCTGGAGTAAGAAACTTCTGATTATCTTTGATAATCTACATACATTCTCCTGTGTTAAGAAAAAGCCTTGGTTAATTTTAAAGAGGGGGCATCTAGACAAAATACTTGGTAACCAAATGAAACTAAATAAAAGGACTGATCATAGCCTTGCTTGTCAGAGGCTCTCCCCATCCCTATCAGTCTTCATTTACTTATATGCTGAATGGATCTCCCCATAAGCTCCACTGTTAGAGAAATAGCCAGTAAAATACTTTCATCTGCATTGATGTGTGTGAAACACTACCAAAGTGCTGATTTAACTTACATGGGCTTTAAAAAACTCATTATTTAATCCTATCATTGTTTGAGTGAATGTTTTTCATTTTTAGATTTAGCTACCAAGCATTGTATAGCTATATACCACAGAATGATGATGAATTGGAACTCCGAGATGGAGATATTGTTGATGTCATGGAAAAATGTGATGATGGATGGTTTGTTGGTAAGTGATCTCCTCATGTTTTTCTCACGAGTTGTATATTGAAGGAGTAACTAAGAGTGATGAGCCATGCAAAAGGCAATGTTCTCTGCACAGAAAAAAGCCTTCTCAGATCCTGTATCTCCATCAGGAATGCTGGGCCACCCAGTTTATGCTTGCTCTGGAGACAGTGTGGATGACACTAATGGTATTGGACCCAAAAACCAAATACACCTAAGTGACTGCACAGAAGGGCAATTTCAAATTGGTTGAGTTCTGTATGTCTTTGTATTCTGTGTATGTCTGTACTACATGTGCAGATTTGATTCTCTTAAAACTCTTAAGAAACAACACAAGAAAATTTGAGCCTAGGTCTCAGCCATGAAACTCAACCATATGTGTAGATGTTCCAAAGACCTTATTTACTTCAGGCTTCTAAAAACTTTTTTTTTGAATATTTATTTATTTATTTTAAGAGATTTAGAGTACAAGTAGAGGGGAGTGCAGAGAGAGAGAATCCCAAGCAGGCTGTGTGCTATCAGCACAGAGTCCAACACGGGGCTTGAACTCACACACCGTGAGATCACGAGATGAAATCAAGAGTTAGATGGCTCACCGGGTGTCTGGGTGGCTTAGTCAGTTAAGCATCCGACTTCAGCTCAGGTCATGATCTCGTGGTTCGTGAGTTTGAGCCCCGCGTCGGGCTCTGTGCTGACAGCTCAGAGCCTGAAGCCTGCTTTGGATTCTGTGCCTCCCTCTGTCTCTCTCTCTCTCTCTCTCTCTGCCCCTCCCCTGCTCACGCTGTCTCTCTCTCTCTCTCTCAAAAATGAATAAACTTAAAAAAAATTATTTAAAAAAAAGAGAGAGAGAGAGAGAGAGAGAGAGATGGCTAGTGAACTGAGCCAACCAGGTGACCCCAGGCTTTTAATAACTTCAGTCAAAGCAACCTACTTAGTTAAGGTCCTATTCTTGATTTCAGCTCAGGTCTTGATCTCACGTTTCTCAGATAGAGCCCTGCATTGGTCTCCCCGCTGACACATGGAGCCTGCTTGGGATCCTCTTTCCCCTCTCTCTCTGCTTCTCCCCAACTCGTACGCATGTGCTCTCTCTCTGCCCCCCCCAATAAATAAATAAATAAAACCTTTTTTAAAAAGCAGCTTGCTTAATTAAAACAAAAGATTCACCATTACAGGAGAAGGATCAACGGTTTTTAAGATTTTGCTACAAAGCAGATACTTGCTTCATGTACTTTCTTATTGAAGATCTCAACAAACAACAAGATAAGAATTACCTCCATTTCACAGACTCCAAAACTGAGGCCCAAAGATGTTATATAACTAGACCAGGTCACCCAGGTAGCTAGTGGTGGGGCCAGTACTTGAACTAGGGCCTCTCTCTCCCATAGCCTTTGTTGTTTCTGCACAGGCACAAACATGCTGCTGGGGACCACTGGCTCACTTTTTGCCTCTGTTTTACACTTACTTGTACAAATGGTTTTACCTTTATCCTCTTCCCAAGACCAGCTCTTTCCTGATCTCTCTGGAAAATCTTTGCTAAAGTGAAGTCAGTCAGGGCTGAGGTGGTGAGAATGGCAAGGCCTCGGCATATGTGAGAAGCCAGAAAGATTTGCCTGGGCCTCACCAACCTCTTAGAAAGCTGCCCCTCCCTCCCCAGGCTCCCAGAAACCTCCCCAGGCTCCCCACTACCTTGAACTATTCTGTTCAGATGGAAGCCCCATTTGAGATGCCACCAGCACTCCTGTGAAGTGCAATCCAATGGAAACAGAACACAAGCCGTGTATGGAATTTAAAATTTCTGGAAGCCACATTGGAAGAAGTAAAACGAAACCGAAAATTAATTTTAGCGATATATTTTATTAAAACCAACGCATTCAGAATATTACTTGAATATGTAATCAGTATAAAAAATCGTTAGTGCCAAAGGAGGATGTAAAATATCTAAGTCTTAGGAGTCCAATGTGTATATTATACTGTCACAGCGTAGCTCAGTTCAGAATAGCCCGGTTTCGAGTGCTCAGCCGCCTGTGGCTGTCCTATCAGAGAGTGTGACTCTCGTATGTCTTAGCTGTTAAACTCTTCCAGGAGTGCTTGTTTTTTATGGGAACACGGGGCACTGTTGGGGGGCACCAATTCTCTCCTGGGGGCGTCCCTGGCAGCTGGGTAAAGGAATGTTGCTCAGTCCCTCAGGTGCTTTAGAACGTAGCCTCGTGCTCAGAGTGGAAGCCTATTTTCTCATCCGTAAGGAGAGGTCGAACCAGGTGTAGGAGCACATCTCTGGGCTTTGTACTCTCGGTTCTTTGCAGCCTCCTTGGCCGTCCTCCCTAGGGGTTCAACTAGTTATTTTAGAGGTCTTTAGTTTTGACGCCCTTTTTTTAGCTTGAGGGTTCACTTTGGGCAACAGCCCCGACCTACTGGTGGTGGCTGCTTGAAATGCTGTGTTCACCAGGGTTCTGAAGCTATATCCAAGCCGATTGGGGAAAGGATGCCATCGTCCCTATTGTGATATCTGCCAGCGAGAGGGGAATAATGACCCGGCATGTATCCGCCACCATCCCCACCCCCACCCCTGCCCGGGTCCCCACCCCCCACCCATCCCAAGGGAAGGGACTAGGTTAGGGATCCAGCAGTTCCGGATGTAGAGCAGTTGGGGAAGGGCTTTGCACCCAGGTAGCTCAGTGTTCCTGGCTCAGCGGGAACCGTGAAGAGGTTGGAAGCAAAGACAGGGAGTCAATCTGGGGCTTAGGCACAGGCTTCTGGGAGGAATTTCCTTTTGATGTGTGGTCATATCCAGTGGACTTTCAGAAATCTTACAGTTTAGAAATTAGATAAATGTGCTCCTTTTTCCAAAAAGAAGTATCGGAAAGAGCAGAGGGCTGGGAGTTAGAAGTCCTGGGTTCAAAGCCTGCTTCTGATGCTTGCTAAACTGTGGGACCTCAGTAATGTCACTTAAGCTCTCTGAGCTTCAGTTTCCTCATCTGAAAGAGGGGAGTACTGAGAATACCTTCCTGGCTTACCACCAGGCATTATTTGATAGCCTAAATGAGATAAGATGGAAAAATGTGCTTTGGAAACCATATGCTGCATTGTTATCAGGGGGCCCCCTCTGAACTCACATAGTAAGTCTTCTGATTTTGCGTGTGTGTGTTTTTTTTTTTTACAGGTACTTCAAGAAGGACAAGGCAATTTGGTACTTTTCCAGGCAACTATGTAAAGCCTTTGTATCTATAAGAAGATTGAAAACCACAGAGATTATTTTTATTGGAGGATGAAGCATAATTCACGAACTGGTCTCTTTATTTAAACATTGAGTCAGTAGGAAAACTAACGCAGTGGATAAAGTAAGAAGCAAAAGAGAGGGACAGAGAAGTGTTGTGTCTGAAGCCTGAGCCTGTGTGAACGTACGGTGTCAGGCAGGCTGAACTGAGAAAAAAGGAATGAGGCAAATCTGTATTTACTTAGCTGCTTCTGGGAGCCACTCCAAGCCTTCCCTGCCTCTCCCCCTCTTGGGTAATCTGACCTGTAACACGGGCCAGGATCAGTGAGGTCAGAAATGCCTCTTGCTGCCCCAGCCTTGACCAGCTTTTGCTCAAAGGGGTCATTTAGCCGGAAGCAGCCCTCAGAGCATCAGGCAGACCCCTAGCCATTCTCCAAAGGCTCTACACCCCAGCCACCCAGAGCCCCATTTCCAAACACTGCTGGGGATCAGCTCAGGCTGCCGAGGCCATCCCTGGAGGCCCCCAGGCTACCCAAGACCACGTCCCTCACTCCTGGGGTACGTGGGGAAATGGAGGCAGAACACAGAATGTCCTGTGCATTCAGCCCGCATGCAGCATTGCTCTTGACGCCCCTGGTGTTCAGACAGAAAAGAACATGAGGTTTGCCCGTGGGAGCGGGGTGCCCGGGTCAGATAGTTATATTTGTATAAGTTAAGAAGCTCTGTAGTTATCGAGGTCACTTGCGGTGTGCTCTTTCCCATATCTCTGACTTTTGTAAGTGGTCACCTTTAGCACAGTTTCATTTAGCAGAATGCCACTGCTAACCTTTCTTTTCTGGATTGTTTTTGGTCAGGGCAGTTTGGGGTTGATGGACCTATTCTGACAAGGTACAAGGATGGCATCCAGTGAATCATTTCACATACGCCGGATGCTGGGGCCACTGATGAGCAGGATGTGCTCCACACCTTAGCACAGACTCCCTGCAGCAGTTCAGGCACCACCTGCAGTGCAGTAGCCCAGGGTCGTGAGCCCCGATGCACCCTGGTGAGGCTTCTCTTCGAGCAGAAGGTGCCCATGCCCCGGCCCGAAGTGCGATGCAGTGGTTCGCCACCCCCAGGATGTCTGTGCTTTGCGGGGCTACATCTGAGGAGGGAGGGCCCTGTGACACCCGGGGTGCTCCAGTCACATCTCCATCCAGTTCAAGGATGTTTCTCAGCCTCTCTGCTAGACCCCTTAGAAAACTAGAGAAATGACCCACTCCCTGCCCGCCAGGAACTCAGAGGTGATTGGAGAGGTACACACACACAAATACTGAATCAAGAGAGACTGTGATATGTGCAAAGAAGGGTATGAGAGAGGACGAGGAGATTACCTTTCCCTGGAGAGACCCTAGGAAGCATTGTCGTATTTCTGTCTCCATGAGCTCGCTCTTGAACAACTAGGCTGCTTAGAAGAACCTTCCTCTGAGGGTAGTTTATGGCTGGAAATTCTTGGAACTGTTTCCAGAGTTTTCACACTCTTATCCTCCCCACAAATACGCATCCAAGGTCACAAACAGGAGTAGCAATTCTAGGTGGTAGGGTGTATACCTGAATCCTGGCTCTCTGCATGTAGCTCAGAATTGCCCCAGGACCATTGTCCCAAAACCTGGAGTCTTTACAGGTAGGCAGAGTTTGTCTTCAGTGCCTCCGTCCCACCTTCTGTGTCTGCCATTCATCTACCCATCACCTGTCCACCCCCGTACCCCCCATCAGAGAGCCTCATTCTCTTCCTGTCCTCCTTTCAAATCTTGGCCTCAGGAAAGAACCTGCCACTGACTCCTTCACACTGGAGTGTAAATGACCGGTAAGAGGAATGTGTTACTTCTTCCTGGAGACACTTGTTTTTAGCTAGGACAGAGCAGAGCCTTAACCCCAAGGGATGAGGCAGTGGAACTAATGGTGGTGGTAGGGGGTGGGGGTGGGGTGGAGGAGCTTCCTGGGTAGAAAGAGCCTTTTTGATATTCTTTAACACTCATTGCTTTGGAAGGTCGACTTCAGCATCCAAGGGCACTGTCTGACTCTCTGAGGGACTATAGTACAAGTGCACATGCACGTGCATTTTGCACAACAGCATTTCACTCATTTTTGGAACGTAATTCTCGTATTGGCTAATGTGTTTCCTGGTCTTTCTTAGATGCAAACCATTAATAACGACCTTATTCTAATAGCTTTTTGAGGGGTGCTTCTTAAGTAGGTAATTTTGAACACCTCTTTCAATACAGCTAGAAAATAAAACCAATTTGTAAAGCCACATTTGCATTTGATGCCAGCCTCACGCATTTGTATATCTTCAGAAACCCAGGTATGCCTCACCAATTTGCCCGTCTTTAATAAAATCATGTTAAAATTTGCATCAAACTTCAGCTTCCTATGTATGACAGAACAAGGAACAAAGTTTCCAACTGCTCTTTTGTCCTCAAACATTTAGTAATATAAAATACCTATTTTTATGCTGAAATATTTATACAGGTTTATTAATAGCAAGTGCAACTAACTGGCGCCATGCCTTGCAACACATTTTGATATATTAGCCATGCTTCTGGGTAAAGGCAAGCCCCCAACTACTTATCTTTTGCAGTCTCTCTGGGATCAGTTAAAGAAAAAAATCATATGCGTAAGAAGTAGGACTGTAAATATGTATATTTAACTTTGTATAGCCCATGTACCTACTTTGTATAGAAAAATAATTTTAAAAATTTGAACTGAAGGGGGGGGTGAAATAAGGAAGTCATGAAGTTTTTTGCATTTTTATTTAAATGAAGGAATTCCAAATAACTCACCTGCAGATTTTTAGCACAAAAATAGCCATTGTAAAGTGTTAAAATTTTAAATAATCATTCTTTCTGGGAGAGAAGGTAATTGTGATCTCAGTTATAGGTTTTTTATTTTGGTTTTGATTTTTTTTTTTGGTTTTTTTTTTGTTGTTGTTGTTTTTTGGCTGTCTTATTTATCTACAGTAGTATTAAGTTCTTTTGCTAGAATAAGTTACTACAAAGAAGATTATATTCTGAAAGAAAAATAACTGACATTATATATAACCAATTAATTTAAAGTGTTGCCATTTACACACCAAGAGCATGTACTATGCAGACACAGATTTTTCCATTCATTTATTTTTCTTTATTGCGGTGGATTGATTTGATAAATGGATGTGTTGAATTACTACATTTGCTGTACATATTATTTAATAAACTTTATTCAGAATTGCGTGGCATATGTTCTTACCATTCATTATTTCTTTCCTTTGCCAAATCTCTCAGGAGGCTTATATTCACTGCTTCGATTTCACATACTCTCCTTTTCCATTCTTTTCTTTTTTTTTTTTAATCTTTATTTTTGAGAGAGAGAGAGAGGGAGGGAGAAAGGGCGGGGGGCAACAGAGAGACAAGGAGGCACAGGATCCAAAGCAGGCTCCAGGCTCCGAGCTGTCAGCACAGAGCCTGACGCGGGGCTCGAACTCACATTCATGAGTTCGTGACCTGAGCTGAAGTCGGACGCTCAACTGACTGAGCCACCCAGGCGCCCCTTTTTTTATTTTAATTTTTTTCTTAACATTTATTCATTTTTGGCACAGAGTGCAAGTGGGGGAGGGGCAGAGAGAGAGGGAGACAGAATCTGAAGCAGGCTCCAGGCTCTGAGCTGTCAGCACAGAGCCCGACGCAGGACTTGAACTCATGAACCACAAATTGGTGACCTGAGCCAAAGTCGGACACTTAATCGACTGAGCCTCCCAGGCGCCCCCTCCTTTTCCATTCTTAATCACGTACCATTTGGCTTCCATCCTGCCCTTTGAAGACACCACTTCTTACCTTACTCTTTTCTCAATAAGCTAACTCCATGACCTTCTCAGAATTGACTACTGTTGACCATCTCACCATTCTTTCTACAATATTTTTATAGTGATTATAAACATAATGCATATATCTTTAAAAGCAAAAGTGAAACATTATAAAATACATGTAATGGGTCATGATTTGCTCCGCAAGACATAGGTACAGAAAATGATACAGCACTTTTTCCAAATCGAGTTAAATCAGCTATGAGTCCTCTCTTTGTGGCGGGTGAAAATGCAGGCTCTCCTTTTATTCCCTCCCAAACCAAGTGTGTCAAGATGATGGCATAGGCATCTAACCTCCCCTGGCATCCCATGGCTGGGACCACCCCCATCTCAGTTTGGGGCAGGGCCTGACTGCCCAAACCAAACCTCCACCCTCCCTGGTTCTGTTCTTTTCCACCTCTTTTTAAAAAAAAAAATTTTTTTTAACGTTTATTTATTTTTGAGACAGAGAAAGACAGAGCATGAACGGGAGAGGGTCAGAGAGAGGGAGACACAGAATCTGAAACAGGCTCCAGGCTCTGAGCGGTCAGCACAGAGCCCGACGCGGGGCTTGAACTCACAGACCGTGAGATCATGACCTGACCCGAAGTTGGACGCTTAACCGACTGAGCCACCCAGGCGCCCCTCCACCTCTTTTAACTCAAAGCACTAGTTGGCACTTCTGTCTCTTTGGGGTGACTCAGTGGAATCCTTTTCAGTAGGCTTGGGTGTCAGTCATGGGAGAAGGGTGGTCTCCCAGGGGTCTGAACCCTGGTACTGAGCCCTGTTTCACAGGAACTCCTTCCATGGCCTCCATCCCATTCAACAAATCCATCAGCTGTACTTTCAAAGTAGGTTTAGAACCCAACCACTCCCATCACCAGAGTCCAAGCTGTTTTCTCTCTGGATTATTGTGTTCACTTTCTAACTTGGCTCTCTGCTTCCACCCTTACTCCCTCTACTTTGTCTTAACAGAGCAACCAGAGTGATCATTTTAAAGTTGGCTTACAACCCTCTAGAGGCTTCTCATGTCGCTGAGTGGAACCATGCCTCACATCCATTGGTACGCTGTCCCTTCCCTCTCCCTTACCTCTGACTTCACTTCTCCTTGCTCTTTCCACCCACATGATCCTTCTGGCCTCAAAGTCATCAAGCACACTTCAGGTTCAAGGTCTTACATTCTATCCCCTGTGCCCAGAAGACCCTTTCTGTTGGAGCTGCATGGCTTTCTTCCGCCCTTCTTTTACCTCTTTAATGTTGCTTTCTCAATGAGGCTCTCTTAGACCACTTTATATATAACAGAACCTTACTCTTTCCACCGACCATCCTATCCCCCTTCTCTTCCTCCGTGCTTCATAATTCATCAGCATCTGATAGATACTTGTTTTCACAATCATACAAAATCCGTGAGAATAACAATTCCATTTGGCTTTGGTATGTATGCCCAGCACCAAGAAGAGTTCCTAACACAGTTGGCACTCACAGTTACTTGGTCAAGTAAATGAGTACATAAATGAATGAACTTCTGGGGCCAGAGATCCTAGAACTCAGAATATAATAATGAAAGAAGGGAAGCATTGTCCATTTTATTATAGCAGCAGAAATAAAAGAGAAGGTAATCTCTCAAATTATTCTGAGCTCATCCAAACTGAGAATTTTCTGTAATTACAGTCATCTTCCCACAGAGATTACTGCTAACTCTGTAAGCTCTGGCCGGCCCTCTGAGCTTTCTTTGCACACAATAAACACGCGCATATAAACACTTTGTATAGTCTTATACACCTTTTCCCCCTTAACAACAGAGCTTGGACTTGTTTCCACAATATACTTAACCGATCTCCTGTTGACGATGCAAATAATTGCCAGTTTTTTTCCCTGCAACAAACAATGCTACATTAAGTACAATTATTGGCTCAAGGAGCCAGAACATTTCAAATCTTGAGACATTGCCAAATTACCTTCCAGAAAATATCACACCAGTTTACACTCCCGCCAAGTCCATGGGAGTGTCTGTTTCCCCATCACCCAATTATCTGCTTCCATGGAATGCTATTCTCTGTTTCGCCTGCCTGTTCACTGGCCAGCCCCTTCTCAGCCCTCTTTCCAAATCTTTAGTTGCATTCCTAGCCATCTATTATTTTCTCTTAACACATGCTCCTTCAGGAAGCAGATCCCTCACAATATACTTTGGCCTAAAGAGTCAGTTGTATGAGGGCTCCTGTCAATGACAAGTGGTAGACCCTTAACACTACTGGCCATTCTTGGGTCAAATCACTGGGAAGAAAGGAGTTAGAACCAGCCTCAGGCAGGAGTGAATCCAGATCCTCGAACTCTCATATTAGTCTTATTCTTGGCGCCATTGGTCTTGTTTGGCTACATTTTCACCTACTGAGTACAGCAATAGGAAACATAAGCTGTAGACAGCCCTGGGCTCATTCTTACAGGTCTCGGACTCTAGACTAGGGAAAAGGGCCTTCTTGTTGGGCTTCCCTGAAAACAATTCCAGACTCCGCCAGGTCCAACTTAGATAGTTATCCTTCCTTTGACTAATCACTGGCCAGGGTGGGTGGAGTATGAGTGACAGCCCCACCACATGTGGAATGGGGGAGAGGAGGAGACCAGGGGAGGGGTATGCTGCTATAAAAAGGAAGAAGGTGGCTGGATTGGTAACTGAATGGTCCACTGTGTGAGCTAGACCCTGAGCATTATTGCGACAAGCTTTGGAAAATGGAATACTATTGCCTTATCAATACAAATGTCAGTGTAGCTGAATGTAGGCTATGTGCTGAAGCCCCACTGGCCAAAGTCTTAAGAAGAACATGGTGGAGAGCACAAGACGTCCACCCAGACACAGGGTTTGATCTGACCGTGGGGGCACGGCACAATCATATCACATGCTAAAAATATTAGGACTCTTCTGAAGGAAAAGGATTAGCGTCTCAATAGTCATGAAGAGTGTTTGCATGAGTTTACATAAGTGTATTCACCAAGTCTTGGCATGTGGAGATTAAGCCTGCCTCGGGAACGCTTAGCTGAGGCCTTTAAAACAAATGAAAGAAGTTACTACTTGATATAGATAATCTGTGGAATAGAGTAGCCAGGCAGGTGGTTCAGACTGAAAATATTTAAGAAAATTTAAGTTGAACCCAGAGTTGGAGAAGCCCTTGATGAGACAGCTGAATGACCATGTGTCATTGGTTTATGATGCCTATCCTGGAGGACAACTCCTCTGCCCCTCCAGCACTCTCCCCCTGGTATCAACAGAGACAAAATAGTAGGTAGATTAAGAGTCTCTGGACCCTCTGGCTTACTTGTTTTTCAAGTGAGACTGACAATGTGCCTGGCTGGCTCAGTCAGTGGAATGTGTGACTCTTGACCTCAGGGTTGTGAGTTCGAGCCCCAGGTTGGGCATAGAGATTATGCGAACAAAAATAAATAAATATAGTGATACTTACAAACTTAGGTGAATCTGCAAAGAGAGGTAGAGCTGAGAATCATCCTCAAAATAGTAGCATAAATCACATAGATTGACATGAGCTTATATCATCAGGGTCACTGGATCTCAAAGTGTGGTCCGTGGACCTGTTGGAGTCCCCAGACCCTTTCAGCAGATTTATAAAGTCAAAAATATCTTCGTAACAATGTTAAGATGCTTGTGGTAGCCAGCTTCCAAGAATGCCTTTGGTGATCCTTATCTCCCAGTATTCGCACCCTTTTGCATTCTATCAGGACTGGTCTGTGTAACCAGTAGAATATGGCAGAAGAAATGGGATGTCACTTCCAAGACTAGGTCATAAAAGCCATTGTGGCTGCTATCTCTTTTTCGTGGGGAGAAGTGGACTATGCTTTGGAATTTCTAAGTCCTGGGGCTCCTGGGTGGCTCAGTCAGTTAAATGTCCAACTTCGGCTCAGGTCATGATCTCTTGGTTCATGAGTTTGAGCCCCACATCACGCTCTGTGCTGACAGCGTGGAGCCTGAACCCTGCTTTAGGTTCTGTGTCTCCCTCTCTCTCTTCCCCTGCCTCTCTCTCTCTCTCTCTCTCAAAAATAAAGAAACATTAAAAAGGTTAAAAAAAAAAAAGAACTTCTAAGTTCTGGGGCACTTAGGTGGCTCAGTCAGTTAAGTGTCTGACTTTGGCTCAGGTCATGATCTCGCGGTCATGGGATTGCCATCCACATCAGGCTGTGTTGACAGTGTGGAACCTGCTTGGGATTCTCTCTCTCTCTCTTCCTCCCTCTACCCCTCCCCTGCTCATGCTTTCTCTCTCTCTCAAAATAAATAAACTTTAAAAAAAAAAAAAAGGAACTTCTAAGTCCTAGTTGTCATATTGGATAAATGCGCTAATTGTTCCCAAAAAGAGTATTAGAACAAAGGGCTGGGAGCCAGAAGGTCTGGGTTCAAGTGCCACCTCTGATACTCTGATACTTATTTTATGAGACCTCAGACATGCCACTTCAGCTCTTTGACACCTGGATCAAAGAGACTCTATTAGGAAGGAGGGAAAGGAAGTGATGTTTAAAGGCAGTGCCCACCACAGAGTTCTCCTGTTATTCCGGTGCCTACTGCATACCAGCATTTTTCATGCATTTTCTCATTTACTTCTCATACCAACACTACGAGGTAGGTATTCTGATCTCCATTAACAAGTAAGGCATCTGAGACCGAAGAGTGCAGCCCAAGAGTAAACAGCAAGTGACTGGATTCAGTCTGACTCCAAAGCCGTGTGCTTTCCATTGATCGCCCCCTTCTGCCTCCCAGGGACAGACCGCGGGACAAGTCTGCAGACCAGTACACCTCAGGACATCTAAATTTTACCAAGAGATTATAGCATCTTCAAGAGTGACTCATGGAATAATGATAACTGTGATAACCATCTGATGAGCACCTACTCTGTGCTTGAACATTAAAGGTTCGAAAACAGGTCTGTCTCCTCAATCTTCCGCCTGAGCCAAGAGAACAACAAAGGCCAGAAGAACTCTTCGGGGACCGCTGCTGATTCCAGGCCATCTCATCCTCCACCCTCACAAGCCTCTCAGAAGTAGGGTCCAGCCTCGCTGCCCGCACTTCCTCACCACACCTACCCTTTATCACCTGCACTGTGGCTCCCCTGTGTAGTGTCACAGACCTACAAAGCTCAAAGGCCCCCAAGAACTTTGTACTCACCATATCTTCTGTGTCAGCTAAGAATGACTTCAACTAGTAACTAAATAATTAGAAATAAATTTGAAAAAAAGAACGTTTGGGGCACCTGAGCGGCTTAGTCGGTTACGCCTTCGACTTTTGATTTTGGCACAAGTCATGATCTCACAGGTCATGAGTTTGAGCCCTGTGTCAGCCTGTGTGCCAACAGCACGGAGCCTGCTTAGGATTCCCCCCCCCCCCCCGACCCTCCCCTGCTCTCTCTCTCTTTCTCTCAAAATAAATAAATAAATAAACTTAAAAAAAAAAAAAAAGAATGACTCTACCTACAGTAGCAGGTGGCCCCCAAAGTGACAGATGTGTCTCATTATCTCACAGAAAAGAAGACACACTCTGGGTTAGTGTATCTGACTCTCCTGACCTTTTTCTCATGATTACAAGTTGGCCACCTTGACAGCTCCAAGCATCATATCCCCATACAACCACCTTTGATGGCAGGAGACAGCAACACAGGACACAGGTTTTCTCTGTGCGTGATTAGGGAAGAAAAATCCTTTCCAAAAAGCTCCCCACATCTTCCCACATCTCATTGGCTGGAGCTAATCCCATGGCTACTCCTCACTGTAAAGAAACTGTCAGAGGGCAGTGGGCAAGATGGAAGGGAGCTGGGAATGACTTTGGGTAGCTAACCAGCAGCGAGGACCACAAGCTCACTTGTTCCTGGCCTCCGTGAGATCTTCCTGCCTCTCCCCTCACTGTGTCTTTGAATTCCTTCTCGGCTTTTCCTCCTCTCTTCACTACTTCATTATGAATGTTCCCTAAGCTTCCCCCTCTATAATCTGTGGCTTGGGCAATCTTATCTATTCTCCTAACTTTAATATTACCCTTTTATTTTTCCTATGGTAACTTTTTTTCCTACTTTTTTCTACTTTTTAAATGAAACAACACAAAGTTATCAAAGCAAAACAGAACTCACCTAGTTATTACCACTGAGATATATATAACCTCTTTCATGCTCTACGCGTGTGTGTGTGTATAACCTGCTCCTCTCACTTATCATAAACACCTTTCTTGACAAGACGTATTCACCTCTATGTCTTTATTTAATGATTACATGGTATTCCACGGTATAATTGTGCCATTATGTATCTAGCAGCCATCTATTTTTGACACTTAAGGTGTTTCCAATATTTCGCAATTATGGACAACTCGATGGTGAACAACCTTTTACACGCTCTTAGTACCTTAAATGCCTACTTTTTCCTAGACAAATTCCTAGAAGTGGAATGGCTAGGTCAAAGGGCACACCATATTTAAGGCTTTTGACACACACACACATTGCCACCCAACGGTTGACAAGACCTGTCAGTTCTTCCTTGGCACTTCTCTTGGATTTGTCTTTACCGCTTTGTCACTAAGAATTCATCATCCTACGCCCTCCCTCAACCGGTACCACTCCCTGAAACCTCTTCTTGCTTTGTACCCACAAAATGATTGTGTGTTTGGAGGTGCCCTCAACGCCTTCTGCTTGGGAGTCCAATTGTAGGTGAACGGTCTTTAGTATTTTTGAAACGTTTCCAAAGAGTTAAAGTGGGGCTCCTTAACATGGAGCATGGATCGAGACGGGCTGGGCCAGAGCAGGTGGTGTGCAACTAGGGGGCACTTTCCAGGAACCTGTGGGAGAAACAGGCCAGAGGAGATGGGGAGGGGGCTCCAGGAAGAGAGACTAGAATTTTCAAGAATTGCTGCATAAAAGGGACAGAGAGGAGGCTGAGCTTTCATCCAGGGGGCATCAGAGGGTCAGCCCAGAGCAGGATCAGGCCCGGGAAAGAATAAAGAAGGTCCCATTGACCTAGAAACAATGAAGTCCCTTATATACAGCAACCTTTCCATGACCCTGCAAAAAAGATCCAATCTCCCCCTTCCATTTAAGGAAAAGCCTCTCCTATCCTGTTCCTCCTCCAGTGACCACGTCATTTCTCTCCTTCCCTTACAGCAGAATACCTCAGAAAGCTATGCATACCTGCTGTCTCCCACTCTTCGGCTGCCTTCCCGTCTTGAATCCCCTCCAATTGGGATTTTGCCGTCACCCTAACAAACTCTGCAGTCAGGACCTTCAAGGGCCTTAACAGCGAGAATCGTATGGCCGGTTCTCAGTTCTCAGCTCCCTGGACTTTTCAGACACACCTGAATACTCCTTTCTCCTTGGCTCCCAGGTCGCACTCTCTCTAGGTTCTGGTCCCGCCTCACTGGTGGCTCCTTCTGCGTCTGCTCTGGCTGCTCCTCCTCATTCCCCAGCCCCCCCGCGCGTTCACAGTCGGTGGGCCCAGGCCCATTCCCTGCCCGCCCCCTTCTTGTCCCTGTCCCTGATGCCCTCATCCATCCCCTCGGCCTAAAAATCCCCTGTGTGCCCGCCTCTTGCCTGGGCCTCTCTCAGGCCCCCAGACTCCTACATACAACAGCCTGCTACACATCTCCACAGAAGTACCTACTGGGTAAGTCTGCCACTTAAATATGTCCGGACCCAAATTCCTCAGGGTTCCCCCAAAGCTGCCTCTCCCACAGGCCTCCCTGTTTCAGCTAATGGCAATTCCATCCTCGTAGCTGCTGTTCAGGCCAGAACACGTGAGTCATCCTTGACCTCCCGCCTGCACCGAGCTTCCCATCTGTCAGCAAATGCCATAAAATACAGCCAGAATCCAAGCACCGCCCCCAGACTCCTCTGCTCCCACCCTGGGTCCCCAAGCCAGTGTCACCTCTAGGCTGGATTCTTGCAGCAAGCCACTCCCTGCTCCCCTGCTGCCGCTCCTGCCTGCTCTGCCATTCGTTCCAACACAGCAGAGTGTGGGGGACAAGGGGCAGATCTGTTCATCCACAGCAAAGCCCTCGGACCTTCCTCTTGTTCTTGGTGGTTCTCAGATGCCCCACGCGGGAGGCGCCGCCCGGTCAGGTGCTGGTATTTCTCTGACCTCATCTCCACGACTCCAGGCGTTCAGCTCAGCCACAGCCCCTGCTGAGGAAGGTGCCAGGCTGGTTCCCATCGCTGTGCCATTTCCTCCGCCTGGAATGCTTTCCCCACATATCTACGTGCTCGCTCCCCTGTTCAGGTCTTGACTCAGATCACTTTCCTGGAGAAGTCCTCCCTCATCACTTTCATCATTTTATCATTAACATTCACAGCCCATATTTACTTTTCGCCATAGACTGCAACACCATCTATCATCCTATATGTTTTTCCTTAAAAAAAAACAAACAAAAACACATTGCATTTGGGGGCACCTGGGTGGCTCAGTTGGTTTGGGGTTTGGCATCTGTCTTTGGCTCAGGTCATGATCTCACAGCTTGTGAGTTCTGCTTCGGATTCTGTGTCTCCTTCTCTGCCCCTCCCTGCTTCGCACTCTGTCTCTCAAAAATAAATAAACATTAAAAAATTTAAAAAAAAACACTTCATTTGGAGATCGGTTCAAGATCACAGAAAAAGAATAAAGACAATACAAAGAACACCCATATATCCCTCACCTCATATACCTATTGTCAACATTTTATCCCAGTTTTACTCTACACCCCCGACACACACACGCATGCACATTTCTTTTCTGAAACATTTGAGGATAAGTTACATATACATACATGTGGCCCTTTACCACTAAACACTTTCTCGTGAATTTCCTAAAGATACGGATGTTCTCTTACACAACCATAATCTAGTTCTCTACTTAGACACTGATACTTTTGAACATTGTTGTAAATTGAACATTGGACTTTCATCTAATCTCACATCTGCATCCATTTTTTGCCCTCCCTCCCAGATACATTGCATTTAGATTGTCTCTTTATTCCCCTCTAATCTGAAATGTGTCTACAAACTTTGTCTTTTATGACATTGCCCTTTTTGAAGAATATAGTCCCTCCCCCATGCCTTTATTTATTTACTTTTTCTCCTCTGCCCTCTCCTTGGAAACATCTCCTTGGGAGCTGGCAACCACTAAACCCCACCCACTACCTCCCCATCCCTTTAGATTTCAAAGGGGGTGGTTTGATGTTTCCTCGCGATTAGAGTCAAGTTATGCATTCCTGACTGGAATGCTACATAAGCAATATTGTGTCCTTCTCAGGATATCATTGTCTGAGCCACACAGTGTTCTTTTGCTCCTCACGGGTGATGTTAATTTTGATCTTCTGGCAAGATGGTGTTAGAGTTTGCCAAGTTTTGTTGTTGTCTTTTTGTTGTTGTTTTTCCCCCTTCGTATCTGATAGGCAATCTGTGGGGAGAGGTTTTAAGACTACGCAGACACCCTACCCTGCTTCTCATCGCACTCTCACACTTGACTTTGCATCCAATGATGATTCACACCCAAATTAATCCTTGCCATGATAGCTGCAAAATGATGGTTTTCAAACTCTGGCTATTCCCTCTACATTCACTACACGGGGTTTAAAAGTCTACTGTAAGCAAGAACCTTTCCTGCCCCTTCCTTCTTCCTTCCTGCCATCCTGCCTGCCTGCCTGCCTGCCTTTCTCTGTCTATCCTTTTATCTACTGTGTGAACTTGTAGCTTCTTACTTTTCCCAATAGGCTAGAATTCCTTATTATTTTAAGAAATTGCCTCAGATGTGACCGGCTAGAGCCCCTTTAGCAGGCTTCTGTGCTCCCAGAACAAGCCCCCACCACTTTTTCAAGCACTTTCTTACTCTCTGCGTAACAAGCTAGCCCAGGCTAATCTTGTACCTACCCTGCTGCTGCTCTAGAATTTCTCTGAGAAGTCTTGGCCTCCTCCTGTGGTATTTAGAAACCAAGATCAGGATACCAGGTGTACTCATGGCTCTGGAGTATCTTTGCTTGTAGGCCCTTTTGACTGGAACACATATGCATGCAAATACACGTATACATACATATACTTACTTAAACACATACACACCTACCTAAACATACATACACAAAACATACCATATGGTTTACTTGTTTTGTTTGTCCATCACACTAAAATGTAAGCCCCACCGGGGAGAAAATTTGTGTCCATTTGGTTTGCTGTTGATTTTCTAGCACAGAGAACAGCCTGTAGCAAATGATAAGTGTCCGGTAAGTGGTTGTTGACTAAAAGAGAAGAAGGAAACAACAGGCTGCGTGATTAGCCAAACTGTCACAGCTGACAAATGGCAGAACTCTCTTTCTACGGTGCTTCCAGAATAGGAGCTACCCTCTGGCTAGGAGTGCTGTTGTCTTCACTTTCCCCCCTTAATCTTTTTCTGACCTCTTTGACCTCCAGACCTCTGTAGGTTACATCAGCTCTAAGGGATTTATAACCTCAGGCCGTCAGCAGGTGGGAGGTGAAGGCAGAAGCTAGGTGGTTAGGCTTGAGAGTGGAAGAGCCCAGGCCCGCATCATCCTGTGGTGATGGCTGGGACCTCTCCTCAGCCTGGACTGTGATCTGATGCAGGGAGTAGGGGGACAGGTGGTGGCATCACCTTTGCCCGCTGGCCTCCAGCTCTGTTCTCGTGCAGCACCCCGTCCCTCATTGTTTCCCAAGGAATGACCACATGAGAGTAGAGAGCTAGAGGTAATAGAAGAGGAGACAGACCCAGTGGGGGCGGTGGGGACCCAGCGGGGAGGAAGCTACCCTCAAGGAGCCCTGGCGTCATGGAAACTGGCCTGCCACTCCATCTGTCCTCAAATGCTATAAATAGTTGGTTTCAGTATCAGCCACGGCCAGACCAGGCCAGCAGCACAGGCCAGCCCCAAAAGGAAATGGATTTGAGGGAGGATGTCAGAGAGAGAGAGAGAGAGAGAGAGAATGGATGGAATGAGATGAGGCTAAGGGAGTGCCTTTGCCTGTCCCCACTGCACACCACATCAGATCCCTGGCATTCAGAGCCCTCCCCACAGAACTTTACAGCCTGCCTGTCATCCCATAAGGTCACTCCAGCAGACCATCCTCTGTCTTTCCTACTACCTTGTCCTGTTTCTGCCACCTGGTATGGCCTCTCTGCTTCCATATGTGCTCATACTTTTAAAGCTTTTTGCAGGTTCCACATCCTCCAAGGAGGAAGTCCAAAAAGCCATTCCTGAAGGATCTAGTCGAGTTGAGTTGCTGGCACTAGGGCTGTGGGTGTGCATGCCAGTGAAGTGGGAAGATCTGGTCCTTGGGACCTCCATGAATTGTGGGCCTGAGGGGTCTTTCTGGAATCCTAGGAAACTCTGAATAACCACCTGCCCCTCCCTCTTCTATTACAAAGCTCTTCAGACCCTACCACTCTTCCTATGCTTCCCCAGCTCAGACTTTGCCCTGTTACTTGGTTGCTGAGTGATTTTAGGAAAATCTCTTAACCTGTCTGGGCTTGTTGCAGGCTGGGTTCCCTGGTCCCAGAGACAGAGTGAAGCATGCAGGATGTTTATTAAGGAGTGCCCTCGGGCTCCATGTCTGCAGAAGGGAGTAGGGAGGAGACTGGATTGGGCAGAGAGGGAAGTTGAGCTGCCACATAGGCCTGTCGGGCTTGACCTATTCCACAGGGAACTCTGGGGCCAATACGACCCAGCCAACTTGTCCCACCTTGGGCCCAAATGGTCACTTCTTTGTCCCCACCTAGACCAGTCATGGGATACAGGCAGAATGGGGAAGGGCATGCCCTTGGGCAAGGCTGCTCTTCACAGTTGGAGGCACTCCTTGAAGGGGTGGGAAGCCTGAGGCTGTCCCCCTCCCAGGAGCTGGAACAAGTCCTTCCATGACGGGGGTCCAGGGGTCCAGGGCGGTGGCTCCATGCCTCTGCTCCCTCTGGTAATAAGGGCATCGTGACGCTTCACTGGGCTCTTGTCCAGATGAAATCAACAATGGATGTCAAGTTCTAGCACACACTCTGACTCATAGTCACTGTTTAGTAATGAGGCAATGTTCATTGTCTGGGTATTGGGCTAGGGCCTGTTGGGTAACTGACCCCAAGCCACCTTCCCCCGTTAGGGGAAGCGGCCAAAGGGTGACTCCAGGTGAGCTAAAGACTCAAATTTAGACTTTTGAAGTTTCTCTAGATGAGGTTACATATAAAGCCACAGAAATAGAATATCAGCAATGAAATATGTTCACACAACTTTAAATTCAGGTCCCATTAGCAGACAAATTACATTGTTTATTAATCTATTAATTATCTTGTGAACAACACAATTATATGACATTGTCTTCTTAACTTCTTCAATATAAACATTTAATACGCATTACTCTATGATCCAGGTTTGCAATCTCTTCTTCTTTTATTTTTTTCTTTAAAGTTTATTTATTTTTGAGAGAGAAGGGGGGAGGTGCAGAGAGAGAGAAGGAAATACAGGATCTGAAGTGGGCTTTGCATTGACAGCAGAGAGCCTGATTCTGGGCTCGAACCCATGAACCCTGAGATCATGACCTGAAAGTCAGACACTTGCTTAACAGAGGCACTCCTCTTTTAATAAGCAGGGATGCTTGAGAAATAGCAGTGGTCCAGGCCTCTCTACCTTTGATAACTTTTGTGCCACCTGTCAAGGGAGCCAGGAGGCAGGTGCACAAAATAGCTCTGGTCTGCTCTGGGCAGGGCCAACCTGCACCACTAGCTCATCTGTCCACACCCTCACCAGGCCGGAGGCCAGGTCCACTGCTTAGGTGTCTTGACGGCCCAAGGCACCACGGAGCATGCTCGGTGCCGAACGGAATCTGAGAGGCGCCCAATCCCAAGAGGCCACTTCAGGATTTCCCTGTCGGCTGGAGCAGGAAGTGGGAGAAAAGCAAGAATTAGGAGTCCATTCGCTGTCCGGTCCGTGGCACAGCCGGGGGCACCTCCCCGGGCCGGTTCCGCCACAGGTCGTCCTGGAGCCGCATGGGGAGGAGCCGCGCGTGGATCCCAGTGAAGGACGCGCCGACCCTGGGAGCGGGGCTGGGGACCAACGGGGTCTAGACTGGTGGGATAGGACTAGGCAGGGAGAGATGCCTTTGTTTTTCAAGACTGTGAGCTTGAGTTTCAGTTCTTTTTAAAGAAAAGAGAAGGAAGTCAGTCGCTCGGGTGTGATTTGGCTGGGGGAGTTGCACCCGTTTGGGGAGTTGAGAGCCGCTGCGACCCCGCGCCCGCACTCTCTCTGGGCCAGCGGGGCTCAGATCCCCCTTAGGGGTAGAGTCTAGGAGTCAGGTCCCTCAAGAAACGCTTAGCCCAGGGGAGGGGTCTTAGCGGCGATCTCCAGGAATGGGGGCTCTGCGGTCGCAAGTACAGGACTTGTCCTGGAGATTAAATAAAACTATAGTTCAAGCCTAGCCCAGCCTGGACTCCCTGTCTTTAAGAACTGGAGCTGTTGTTCCAGGAAGCTAAGTCTCAGCACAGTGGCTCTGGAGGGTCCTGGCAATGGCTCGCTGGGGAGTGGAGCAATGGGGGGGGGGGGGGGGGGGCTTGTGTTCCATCTGCAAGAAGCCTTACTGGAGGAACCCACCAACAGTCACCTTCCACCCTGTCCACACTGTAAAATTGAGAGATGGGAAGTCCCACTGTCCCCCCTGATTTTCTGGACCACTTTTTCCTACCCTCCTTGCTTCCCACTTCTCCTGAATTCTCCTGCAAGTCCCCCCACCCGCCCACGCCCAAAAATTTGATTGATGAAGGCTGTTTAGGTCAATAAACTTTTATGGAATGCATTATAATAATAACAATAAGACAACTGAACTTCAGAGAGGTTGCTTAAGGGCATTCCCTTAGTACTCGGCTTGAGTCTAGGGTCTGAGGGACCTGGAGAGTATAGATAAACAACAGTGTTTAAGATAAGACAAGGTCGGGGCGCCTGGGTGGCGCAGTCGGTTAAGCGTCCGACTTCAGCCAGGTCACGATCTTGCGGTCCGTGAGTTCGAGCCCCGCGTCAGGCTCTGGGCTGATTGCTCAGAGCCTGGAACCTGTTTCGGATTCTGTGTCTCCCTCTCTCTCTGCCCCTCCCCCGTTCATGCTCTGTCTCTCTCTGTTCCAAAAAGAAATAAACGTTGAAAAAAAAAATTAAAAAAAAAAAAAAAAGATAAGACAAGGTTGCTTGCATTTGCAAGGGGTCAGAGCTGTCAATCACTGGGTGTTTTCTGAGTACAAGTTGTGTGCCCATCTCAGAGCTAGCTTCTAGATAGAAGATGAGGTGCCTACCCTCCACCCCAAAACACTAGCATTTAGTCTCCATCCATCTAAGGACCTTGTTTTGAGAGAGAGAGAGAGAGAGAGAGAGAGAGAGCATGCACATGGGAGAGGCAGAGGAAGAGAGAGAGAATTTTTTTTTAAATGCTTATTTGAGAGAGAGAGAGAGAGAGCAGGGGAGGGGCAGAGAGAGAGAGAGAGAGAGAGAATCCCAAGCAGGCTCCACAGTGTCAGCACACGGAGCCCCACACGGGTCTTGATCCCATGAACAGTGAGATCATGACCTGAGCCAAAACCAAGAGTTGGACACTCAAACTACTCAGCCACCCAGGCACCCCTCTCCTAATTTTTGATAGCAGCTAGGCATCATTTTTATTTTTTAACATCAAATTAACAAATACTTTTGTTTATAAATAATACTATTGGGTTTACACATAATTTTGTAAACTCTTTTTTTTTTTTTTCAACATTTATTTATTTTTGGGACAGAGAGAGACAGAGCATGAACGGGCGAGGGGCAGAGAGAGAGGGAGACACAGAATCGGAAACAGGCTCCAGGCTCTGAGCCATCAGCCCAGAGCCCGACGCGGGGCTCGAACTCACAGACCGCGAGATCGTGACCTGGCTGAAGTCGGATGCTTAACCGACTGCGCCACCCAGGCGCCCTTGTAAACTCTTTTTTATGTATTTTGAAAGCACATCCCCTACCTCCTCGTACCCTTCACTGTTTTCATGTTCATGCTGTGTACTATTCCCTCACGGCCATACCATATTTAGCCACTTTTCTGTTACTGCTTGATTCCAGTTTTTCGTCATTATAAATAATGCAGCTATAAATATCTTTGTACATATAGCTTTTTTCTCCTTTGAAATTATGTCCTTGGAATCAGTGCCCAGAAAGGGGATGACTGGGTCAAAGGGTTGACTGTTTCATAGCTCTTGCTGTGGAAAGCCGGACCGCAACCAAGAACATTTAACAACCAAGAACATTTAACATTTAACAGCAGCTGTGGACTTGGACGACCTCACAGCAGTACTAGGGCCCCATATTTGTAAAGAATATTGCATGCAATAAGCACTCATTGGCACCTACGATGTATCAGGTTCATGCCAGTGGGACACCTGGGAAGAATGAGAGGCAGCCCCTTGCTCTTGGGGAACACAGAGGCTGTGGCTTTTCAACCTTTTTCTCCTCCTAGAACACAAAATATTCAAAACTACTGCACATCTAAAGGCAGACTCAGAATTTAATGATTCCCCCAAATTCTGCAGGGACTTGAAACACTAACATGTTTTCTAATCCACAGAATCTAATTGAAGAGGGTATATGTTTGGCTTCGATGAAGCAGGTGGCTGGTTCCTGGCTATAACTCCATTCCTTTTTTCTCAGATTCAAGGAAGAATGTCAGGTTGCGGGGGGGGGGGGGGGCTGTAAGGGATGTAGAGATAACATAGATCCACTTTGAGCAACCAATTCGAGGCATATGCATTTGTGCTGTGACACAATTGGACAAATAAAGTATTTGTTTATATGCAAATCTGTGCACAGTGCTCCTTGGTAAGTATGCCAGGGTCACAGAGACAGAGCTCTGCTTTTAACAAATGCATACAGCATGTGCTGTGTGCCCAGCACTGTGCTGGGGCCCAAGCGCCAAGAAATCTATGAAGAACCTGGGCCCAGGGAGGCAAGGTGGTCATAAGGGTGGCCAGTGAATTGCATTCCTTACATACTACGTGCCAGGCACTATTCTAAGCACTGGGATACAGCAGTGATTGAATTAGCTCCCCTCCGGGAACTAATGGTTAGAGGTGGGGATGGGACAAACAATAAGTAAAATATTAAGTATATGTCAGATGGTGATAAATACAATGGAGAAAGATAAAATAGGGAAGGTAAGAGGGCAGTCTAGAGAGAAGGTTCTAGATTTCTTAACATTTATTCATTTTTGAGAGACGGAGGGTGAGCGGGAGAGGGACAGAATCAGAAGTAGGCTCCAGGCTCTGAGCTGTCAGCACAGAGCTGATGATGTGGGGCTCGAACCCACTGATCATGACGGGAGCCAAAGTCAAAGGCTTAACTGACTGAGCCACCCAGGCGCCCCTGGAGAGAGGGTTTGAAATTGAGTGCACTCAGCAATGGCCTGTATGATGACATCTGAACAAAGAGAAGGCCATGGATGGCTGGAGAAGAGAATTCTAGACAGAGGCCCTGCTGTGAGGCCCTGAGGCAGGAGCAGGGCCAGTGTGGGGTAGGGTTGGGGGGACAGTAGGAGGATATGAGGTCAGACAGGGAGTTGGGTTATTCTGTGGGTGGCCTGATAAGCGTTTGGACTTCAGCCTTACTTGGAGTGCAGACCCAGCGGACAGCGGGGAACCTGGTCTGGTCTGGCGTGGAGAATGCACTGAAAGGCCAGGGTGGCAGGGAGCCCAGTTACAAGGCAGGTAGCAGGCTGGGAACTCAAGTTTTTGTCCTCAACTTAGGGCTCTCTCCACGCGCTAAGCCCTTGGCCCACCCCGGACTTGACGTCTGAAATGAAGGTCAGAACCTACGGCGAACTCGAACTCTGAACTCCCGTCTGGAGGAAAGGTTTCTAGGAAAGTTGTGAAGTCCAGTCACAACATCGTGCGATGGTCTCATTAGCATTAGGAAAGTTCCAGTGTGAGCTTCTGCAGCACGGGGAGCCCGGGCGGGGTTACGGTTACATCACTGACCAGCGATGTGGCCTCGGGCGAGCCTTCTAACTTCAGGCCGGCTCACTTAGTTCATCTGTAAAATGGGGTTAAACGCCCTGACTGCCCCAGCGCATCCCATGAGATCATTCGAAAGCACCTTTTAAACATCGTTAGCATTCACGAGAAGCAAACGTGAAAATGCAGTGGACCTCTGAGGGCTGAGTTAGCACAGCACTTCCAAACTCATTTTCGAAAGCGCCGAGCCCGGCTTTGTCTCCGGCGCGGTGTGTGTGTGTCGGAACCTGCTTGGCTCGCACCTAGCACCCCCCGCGGGGCTGGGTGCGGGGGCGGCCTGCGGTGGGGTGGGGGGGGGGGGGGGTAGACGCTGCTGGGGCGGGGCTGCGGAGAACCCGGACCCCCCGACTCGCCTCGGGGCTCCCCGGACGGGCGCGCTGGGCGGGGAGAGGCCGCGGGCCGGGCGGG
>NW_024412404.1:35219876-35254078 GCF_014898765.1 Herpailurus yagouaroundi | reverse complement strand
CGGGTCGCTCCGCCATGACCAGCCAGCAGATAGTCCTCCAGGGCCCGGGACCATGGGGCTTCCGCCTCGTGGGGGGCAAGGACTTCGAGCAACCCCTGACCATTTCCCGGGTAAGAGCGCTCGGGACGCTCAGGGAGCGGGGAGCACCCAGCTGGGGAGCGGCGGACCCGGAGGGGATCTGGGGGAGGGGGTCCGGGGTCCCGCGGTCGCGCTGCCTGGAGACCAATGTTAGGGAGCCCGGGCCCGAGCTAGCACGGCGGGTCGCATCCAGGTGCGCCTCGCGCCAAGCGCTCCCCGTGCGCCTGGGGCCTCCGCCCCTTCCCCGCCGCTGCGCTCCCGGGCGAGGCGAACGGGCGGCGGCCGGGCGCGCACTGCCGGTGTCAGCGCGCGCCAGAGAGGGGGCAGTTTTCGTTCTTTCGCCACCGAAGCGCGGCCCGGCGTGTGGGCGCGCCTTGTCCACGCGCGAGGGCGTGAGAGTCCCCGCAGCTACCGCACGCTGGCAGGTATCCCGTCCCAGTTCTTCACAAGTCGCCCGAGTGGCTGAAAGTAGATTGGAAGCAGCTGGAAAGACCTGGAAGTGAGGTGGAGTAGGTGGGAAGTTTACCCGGGGCAGGTGTGATGAATTTCTGAAACAACTAGTTTTCCACTCTTTGGACTTAACTCCGTGGCCAGGTCTCACCTCGTTCCTACCTTTTGGAGAAAGTACCGGATTTTGGAAACAAGCAAGCCCAGATAAACCCTCTTGGACATTCCCCTCCTCCTGCGGGAGGTGGCCATGCCTTATTTCTTCCTGCCGTTCCCAGGTTATCAACCGAACAGCCACTTTTGCCCAGGGATACTGGGTGGGGAGGAGTTTTTTACTTTGCGTGGAGGAGGAATGCTGCTTGAAAGCTTCTTAGAGGGGCCTTTCTTTGGGAAGGCCCAGGTGTAATGGGAGACCACCAGGCCCATTACCCTGGAATAAAGCAGAAACCCCCGGGAGACTCAGACTCAGGGTTTGGAGGCCCAGGCTTAGGTCTTCTAGTCTGGACTAACTGTAATGTCCCAGTGGGAGTTGCCCTATTCACTGCCTGCATCTAAAAGGCAGCCAATAAATATTTTCCAATAAATGACAAAGGTGAGCAAAAAGCATTCCCTCGTGTTAACACCCTGCCTAGAGGCCTGGTATTCCATTTTGGGGGCCATCTGCTTGCTGAAGCTGACCCTAAATTTGCCTCCCCAGTCATCTGAGCATCTCTTTGTTCTTTGTGGGAGGATGGAGAGGGAAGGGAAGATCCCTGTGGGTGTTTTGTTTGTTTGTTTTTACTTAAATCCCTGCCTCCAGCGGCTGAAGGAATATGGTGGGGGGTGCTGGAGGCAAAGAATTGGGGGGCCTCTTCTTGGATTCTCTGCCAATCACTGTCCCGGCCATATTTCCTTCCAGGTAGGTCTAGCCCAGTGAGGTCTTCTCTGACTATCCCGTCCCCTAAAGGGGCAGGTGACTCAGATCTTAGGCCCTGTTCCCCCTTTGTTCCACCTGCTATCCTGAGGGGACTTCTTTTATTATTCTTACAGGTACATGCTGTCTTCTCACATACCAGCCAAATTCCTCAAGTGTAGAAACTGTGCCTTCTCCTAATCTAGACCCCTGCCCCCAAGCCTGGCACAGAGCTGAACCTGACTGTACCCAGTCAGTGTTTGCAGGCTTATTAATAAATGCTTGTCCTGGGAAGGCACATTTAGACTCGCTTACCTCATAGTCCATTTGTCCTTGCCCTTTGTGTCTATAATTAACCTGTCAGCCCTTTCCACTTCTGAATTTATATATGGCATGAAACCTTTTTTTAAGAAGTGGAGGCTATATTGCCAATCTGTTAAAAGGGCAGTTACTTCCTGTCATTTTAACTGCTTTAAAAAAGTGCAAGTGGCACTGTGCAGGAATGACTATGTGGCATGGAAACCACAACACTACATTCATGGGTTTGTACCTTCATATATTCATTTGTTTATGAGCTCGTTTATGTTTAACGAGCTTATACTGTGCAAAGCCTTGGGGTCCCAGCTATGAGAGGACATAGCTCCACTTTCAAGGTGTCCGTGGTCTAGTGAGGGAAGCTAATCTTTATAATGCCCTGGGCAGTGGCTTTGACAAGTGACAGTGACGCAGAAGAGGGGACGTTCTCATGCTGTCCGTTATACAGTTGTTTCTTCGTGTCATTATTTCTACGTGGGATAAAAGATGTGTCTCCTCACCTCCTGGGGATGAGAAAGTCGTCCTCAAGGGGCCCTGAGGTGGTCGTCTGAGATCTTATGGTGGTCTGGTTTCTACTTCTTACTTGAGTTGTACCTGGCGGTGAGCCTTCTTACATTTTTGTCTCTGAGATGGGGGTACCCCAACCGTCGGCTGCCTGTTGAGGAGCGTGAGAGTGCTCAGGGAACAGGAGAGGGGAGGTGTAAGCACTGACAATGCCACACGCCTTCTGGCTGGCAGGTGCACTACATTTATCATCTGGGGCAGACACACTTTGCTGGTATGGTTTTATACACATAGACTTTGAGTCTCCACGCCAAAGCAAACCATACAATTAGGCCAGGAGAGGAGCACCTTTCATTTGAAAAAATGAGTTTGCTTTCTGTGGCGTGAATTATTCTGGTATTGGCTCCAGTCTTTTGTGAAGCTACTAAAGCTTCTGGATATAACTGTAATCTTGCATGCTTGAAAGGGGTTCTTTTTCTTTTTTGTAATAAAAAAAAGTCATAAAATATAAATGCATTGGAAACAATTATAAAGTAAATACCTGTATAGTCCCCCACTCAGGACAAGAACTAGAACATTGCCTGCGCTCCAGAAGTGCACCAGACATAATCCTATCTTGACATACGGTAATCACCTCCTTGTTTTTTTCTTTTTTTTTTTTTAAATTTTTTTTCAACGTTTATTTATTTTTGGGACAGAGAAAGACAGAGCATGAACGGAGGAGGGGCAGAGAGAGAGGGAGACACAGAATCGGAAACAGGCTCCAGGCTCTGAGCCATCAGCCCAGAGCCCGATGCGGGGCTCGAACTCCCGGACCGCGAGATCGTGACCTGGCTGAAGTCGGACGCTTAACCGACTGCGCCACCCAGGCGCCCCGTCCTTGTTTTTTTCTTTATAGTTTTACCACCTAAATATGTTTCCTGAACACCATAGCTTAAGTTTACCTGTTTCTGAGTGGAATCATACAGAACACATTGTGTGTGTAGTTCTTTTACTCCTCATTGTTTATTTCTATTATTGTGATAAACTTAAAATTTCAATCCAGGTTTTCAACTTTAAATGGGCATGAACCAACTTGCTTCCTCTTCCCAGTTTCTACCCCAAGGCCCCTACTGTGGACTCCGTGATGATCTAGCCACATATATGCCTCTGTCCTCTGAGATTTTTTTCTCTGTCACTTCCTGCTCCAAATCTACAGTTGTCTCTCCTTAAGGTTCCCCCCCCCCCATATCAATATCTTATTTCCTCTAGTTGCTTTCAAGGGAAGCCTTCAGAGAATACACACCCAGACCGAAATTGCTGCCCAATTTATGTTGACTGTTTTTCTGTCCCAGCAACTGACAAAAGACAGGAAAGGGTGGGGCCAGAGATAAGGGGGTGCTCTTGGTGGGAGGAGCTGTTATTTGCCTCTTGAGTAAGCCTTTGCTAAGTAAGAGCAGTGTGGTTTTATGGGGAATGCTGTACCCTTTGCTCGGGTGTCCTAAAGGAAGCTCAATGATGGATACTTGGTAGCCAGAGGGTCTTTTCTGATTTTTAGGAGTGTTCTTTTCAGACTGAAGTAGATTTGCATCATGTCCTAAGGGTCGAAAGAGCAGGGCCTGTCAAATTGTGAAAGGCAAGAAGTGTCCATAAAGGCTCACTATATTTTAATAGCCCTTGCCCCGCACCCCTCCTCACCTGGGAAATATTAGCTGCTCCAGCTGACCATGGTTGATCGAAGGAGAGAGGAGGAAGAGGGTCAAAGGGAAAAGCATTTAAGTGCTTTCAAGAAATTTTTTTTTTTTTTTTTTTTTAAGTAATCTCTACGCCCAGGGTGGGACTCAGATTGACAACCCTGAGGTCAAGAGTCAGTCACATGCTCTGACTGAGCCCGCCAGGTGCCCCTGGAATAGCACTTAAGCGAATGCTTGAGCCTACTGGCAGGAAATTCACCAAGCAGTGTTGGGACCTTCTGATCAAATACTCTGCCCTTGCCCAACCTTCTGCATGCCAGGATTTGTCTTTAAAGAGGAGAGGGGGAGAAGAATGACGTTCAGGTATTGTAGCGCGGCAAAGGACCAAGAGGAGATTATCACCTAACCGCTGAGGTCACACTCTCCTTGGCTCATCAGGACTGGGAAGAGCACCAAGCAGTTGCTTTTGTGCAGAGAGCAGGGACTGGCAGCTCCTTCCCGAGGATGCCACCCCATTGTTCCACAGAGAGCTTTGCTTTAGGTAATTTGTTTGAATTTACACAATTTTACATTGACTGAACTGCTTCCTTGTAAAGAAGAGGGTAGAAATTGGTTAAAAACGAGCAAAGGTGGCTATGTCAGAAAATCAGTTTTTAGAGGATGATTTGACTTCCGGTGTGTCTCAGGAAAGCCTGGGGGAAACTGCCAGAAAGTCTGTATGGTACCTGGTAACATGTCCGGGGTGGAGACTCGGGCTGAGCTCCTCTGCAGTCCTGAGCACCACACTGGGCGACCCTGGGCACATTGTTCACCTTCTCCGTGGTTCAGTTACCCGTAAAGATAAAATAACAAACCAGCAAACCCACTGGTTTTGTACCCTTTGAACACGAGGGCCTACTTCTTCGCTGTTAAGAAATGTTTCAGCTTTAGGCAATATGGTATTGGTTGTACCTTCGACTGTGAGTTGATTAAGAAAATGTATTCTGAATTCAGAAGTGTTTTCAGATGATTCTGTGTTGCGTTATTCATCCGTGATTATCTGTGTTCAGATGACTGTTGTGTTAATCATGAGATTGGTCTGGCTTCAAAGCCCACAGCCTTAGTCTCTATCTCATAATAATCATTTTAACAGCGGCTAACGTTTCTTGAATGCCCACTCTGTGCTAGGTGTGCACTTGCATTATCTTCTGTGTTCCCCACAACCCGTGACACAGAGACACAGGACGCTCCGGCAGTAAATTGCAAAGCTGGGATTTGAAACGAGGCAGACTGGCTCCCAGGCTAGCTTTGTGTTCTGCCTCTAGATGATCCCTGTCAATATTTCATTGGTGGGAATCTTGGCACATAACTCAGCTCCAAGAAGTGCTAATGGTGGTACAGGTACAATGTAAGGGGTAGGGAGGACCCTCCTGGGCTCCTCACCCCAGAGCCTATCATACCCATGAGAGTTGGCCGTGGTGACCTTAGCTGTTTTGTGGCCTTAGCCCAGGTGCTCCTGGAGCTCAGAGCATCCCAGAGACCAGCACTTCCCCTCCCTAATCCCCAGAAAAGCCAGAAGCCATGGCCCCACCTGCGAGAATTGACAGTCCAGCTGTGGGATTCCATGACCACGTGGCCAGTGGAGAACAGAAGCACAGAGGATTTGAAGGATTAGAGAGAAACCTGCCAGGGTGGGTAGGAGGGGATTTGGGGGCAGTTTTTGGGTCAAATGAAGATGACTAGGGATAAACAGATCCATGTTGCTCAGCCACTCATGGGCCTGGAAAGTGGCAGCCAAGCCAAGGCCAAAATGAAACATACCCATGAAAGCCTAAGGGAGAAAAAGGTTATTTCTGTATGGCACTTAGCACCCTGTGTGATTGTCGATGTCGTTAGCCTCATCGTGGGCGAACTGGAATGCTCCTCCGTAATTGAGGCCTGCGGTGTGCTTTCACGTACGTGGTACACTGCCTTCTGGGCAAATTCCATAAACCTTTGAAATGATTTCCTGAAGAACACTATGGTCTTGAAGGAGCCCGGGTTCTTGACCAAGGACTGAGAGCCCAGTTTTTATAGATTGGACTACTCATATTACCACGTGAGACCATAAGGACACAGGTATGACCTACAGAAGATAAAGATGTCTGAAATGCATATGGATAGATTAAATTCAGATACGGCCACAACGTTTTACATCCATTTCTTTTTTTTTATTTTTTATTTTTTTAATGTTTTGTTTTATTTTTGAGAGACAGAGACAGAGCTTGAGTGGGGGAGGAGCAGAGAGGGAGGGAGACACAGAATCCAAAGCAAGCTCCAGGCCCTGAGCACAGAGCCCGATGCGGGCGGGGCTTGGACCCACGAACGCGAGATCATGACCTGAGCCAAAGTCGGTTGCTCAACTGACTGAGCCACCCAGGCGCCCCAACATCCATTTCTTTTTTAAATGAATTGTAAAAAATACTCATGCTTCTGAAGCTGAACCCATACCCATACCCTATGACCAACAATTCTGATAGTTAAATACTCCATAGAATCGTGTCCATATGGGCAGCAAGACACGTCAAGAGTTTTCAAAGCAGCACTATTCACGGTAGCCCCAAACTTGAATAATTCCAGTGTCTAACAACAATAGGATGGATAAACAACTAGTAGTAGAGTTAGAGGACATTAAACACCACCTGCAGTTGCACGAATTGCAACTCTGCACAATGACATGAAAGAAACATGTAAAAGGGAAAATACTATGTGATTTCAGTTATGTAAAATTAGGCAAAATTAATCCATGGTGTTAGGAGTCAGGGTCAGGTTAGCAATGGGAAGGCGGTAGGAGGGGCCTTCAGAAGTTCAGTTCTGTTTCTTTACCTAGTGCTGGGTTCGTGGGTGCCCTCTCTGTGAGACTCTATCCAGTTGTGTGTTTATGATTTGTGCACTCTTCTATATGTGTGTTACACTTCAATTAAAAGTTTCTATAAAAACTTTCATGCTTGGGGCATCTGGGTGGCTCAGTTGGTTAAGCGTCTGACTTCAGCTCAGGTCATGATCTCATGGCTCGTGAGTTCAAGCCCCACATCGGGCTCTGTGCCGACAGCTCTGAGCCTGGATCCTGCTTCGGAGTCTGTGTCTCCCTGTCTCTCAGCCCCTCCCCCACTCACACTCTGTCTCTCTCTCAAGAATAAATAAACATTAAAAAAAAAAACTTTCATGCTTGTTATAAAAAAAATTAAATAACGTAAAAATGTGGAATGCATAAGGTTAAGACCCCTCCCTACACCCTTCCCCAGTCCTGCTTCCCAGAGGTAAATAAACTCTTGACAGTTTGCTGCAAAACTTTTCAGACTTTTCTCTATTCGTGTAACATTTTTAACATCAATGTGCCATGTCATAGTAATTTACATGTCATGTAGACATCATTGCTTTGTACCTTCTGCCTTATTTTTACTGCAGCAAATCAAAAGTTAAAGACATCTTGATGTCATGGTGAAATGTAGTCTCAGAATCAGCCTGCTCTGGGCTCAAACTCTGTCTTGTTCACTTACTAGCTCTGTGTCCTTGGGCAGGGATAGCCCCTGAAACTTCAGTGTCTTCACTTGTAAGGTATGGATGATAGTATTTGTCTTCAAAAGACTGTGGTGGGGATTAAGGTGATGTGTATAGAGAGGCCAGCACCATAGTGAACGCCTAGAAGGCATCAGGACACAGTGCTGTTACATAAATACCAGGGGTGATCTGTGCATTGAGTGTTTATTATAGGCCAGACATTGTTCTAAACTTTTGACACCCGTAATGTCATTTAATCCTCCCAACAAACTAATGAGGTTGCTGTTATTATAAATTCCATTTGATAAGTAAAGAAGCTGAGCTATAGAGAGCACCTTGCCCAAGGTCATGTGGTTAGTCGATGGTTGGGCTTTGGGTTATGGATGGTAATTATTGGAGCGATTTAGAAACACATGGGGTTCATAAAGGCTTGTTTGTGAGATTCGGTGATTTCTTGATAAATTAGGGTGTTCTATTTTTTTTAACTCCTTTTTAATTTTATTCCTGCCTAAGAAATAGTGTTTGGTCTTTCAGACTAGGAGAGCAGTCTCTGAGTTGTCCTTCCTCAGTGTAATAGCTTCCTTCACACTAACCATGAAGTGAAGCTGAATTAAGGCACAACTCATCTACAAGCACCCAAACCCTACTCTGTTGCCTCATTTTGTTGAGAAAATGGTTACAGTGTAACATTTTGAAACTTTCTTGAGGATTTTCAGGGGGAACCTGTATAAGCTCATACAGCTTCTGTGACTATAATGTAGCTTCAAAGTGTGGGCCATACCTGGGCCCACAAAGAAATTGAGTTAAAATTATGACTTGAGAGTTCAAATTCCCACATCTAAATGGCATACTGCAGGGAAGCCTGGGTGGTTCAGTCGGTTAAGCATCCAACTTCGACTCAAGTCATGATCTCACGGTTTGTGAGTTCAAATCAGGCTTCTGCTGTCAGCACAGAGCCCACTTCGGATCCTCTGTCCCCCTTTCTCTCTGCCCCTCCCCTGCTCATGCATATTCTCTCTGTCTCTCAAAAACAAACAAACAAATAAATAAATAAATGGCATACTGCAGGTTTGGGTGCTGTTCTGTTGCCCACCTCAGAATCTTTTAAATTTATACCCTACTTTGATACAGCCATTAAATCCGTGGAGGTTGACCCTAACGATACATGGCACTGAGACTGAACTTGAATTCCAAATTTCCTTATTCCAGTCTTCTTTTATATAATGGTGAATTATATCATTTATGCTACCTCACCTACTCGTAAGAAGAATTTAAGGTAATTTACAACACACATTTACAATATTTCAACATAACACACATCATACGGTTTAAAATAAAATTGGACCATAGAAGAGGAAAGAGATGTGCCAGACCTTTAAATCAGATGGTTTCTCTAATTGCATATCACACTGAGCTGTAAGGGTTCTGGCCAAGGCAAAATAGCAACCATGTTGAGTGATTCAGCATCTGGAATGAAATTACTTCTACAAAATGAAGTTTGCATATCACCTTCAAGGGTGTTGACCAGCATGATGGAAGCAATACACACACACACACACACACACACACGCATATATACACACGTGTGTGTGTGTATATATAAAGATTTTATCTTCAAAAAAATTTTTTTAACATTCATTTTTGAGAGGCAGAGTGTGAGTGGGGGAGGGGCAGAGAGAGAGGGAGACACAGAATCTGAAGCAGGCTCCAGGCTCTGAGCTGTCAGCACAGAGCCCGACGTGGGGCCCGAACTCACGGATGGCAAGATCATGTCCTGAGCTGAAGTTGGACACTTAACCGACTGAGCCACCCAGGCACCCCATTTAAAGATTTTATTTCTAAATAATCTCTACACCCAACATGGGGCTCGAACTCAAAACCCCGAGATCAAGAATCACACACTATACTGACTGAGCCAGCCAGGCACCCCTATATGTATGTATGCATGTGGTGCACATATATGTATCGTGTGTGTGTGTGTGTGTGTGTGTATATATCACGGTATGTATATATTTATATTCTGTTTCAGTAAGAGAGAAATACTCTTCTCATGGATGTTTCTTTCAAGGGCCTTTTGTGTATCTCAATAGGAGTGTAAGCCCTTGAGGTTGTTTTTGGAGGAAGATTTTAGGGTCTGAGTATTTTTTGCTTACCTTGTAACTTCAGGGAGAGAGCTTTAGGGGAAGGGGTAATTAAACCCATGTTTCCAAACTTGATGAGCATCAACATTTTCTGGGAAGCTTTACAAAATGTATAGATTCCCCAGGGGATCTGATGACTGGCCTGCCTGGGAACAATTGCATCATCCTTGCAAATATCAGAGTTTTCCTGAGTTCTTGGTAACATGGCTCCATTTCTGGCCTGAGGTGTAGATACCAGTTCCAAGGGGCAAGGTTAACCGTGTTCTGTGAACATTCAGGAAGTTGCCCTATATTCCTGTCCACAGGTGAAAGAACCTTCTGAATAGAAATAATTTTTTTCCTTAGGGAAAAAAAGCTCTGCATCAGAACTGTTTAAACTATTTGGTGACTATTTAGTTAAAATCACTCTCTCTGTCAAAAGGGTAATAATTCAGTTTGTCATCCAGACTGGAACACTGCTAAAAGTGAAATGGAGTGCTTTTGATAATTAAGCTGGGAAAATAGCTTAGTGTCCTGAGCCGACTAGGGTGTCTCATAATCCTAGCCATAAGGCATTTTACATTTAATTTTGCTTTACGTAACTTTAAAACTAAGCCAGTGATCACACAGACACATTTGCATGAGGGGTCAGGAGGCAACATAAATGAGTTTTGACTTGAGGGTGAGGTAGTAAGAAAACTATTAGGTAGCTGCAAGAGTGGTTGGAGGGTTCTGTCGGTTAGTGCACACTCCATGGAGCTGTGAGTTTTCTGATAAGTGGCAACTGGTACCATGTTTCTGTGTCGGGGGCGATAGAGCGTGGCGGGGGGGAGGCTGTGCCGAATGGAGAGCTCGTGCCTGATCTAAGGGGGCAGAGGCTTCTCAGCCAGTGCTGATTGTTTAGGTCCAGAATTGCCAGATTTCTCACAAGGAGCTGAGAATGTAGAGTTTTGTGTGAAATTTACCACTATATAAAAATTGGCAAGTTTTCCATTGTTCGTCAAAGTACAGTCTTTTTAGAAAACAGCAGGGTGGGGCGCCTGGGTGGCGCAGTCGGTTAAGCGTCCGACTTCAGCCAGGTCACGATCTCGCGGTCTGTGAGTTCAAGCCCCGCATCAGGCTCTGGGCTGATGGCTCAGAGCCTGGAGCTTCTTTCCGATTCTGTGTCTCCCTCTCTCTGCCCCTCCCCCGTTCATGCTCTGTCTCTCTCTGTCCCAAAAATAAATAAACGTTGAAAAAAAAATTAAAAAAAAAAAAAAGAAAACAGCAGGGTTCTTACAGCCTGGTCCGTGTTTACGTCTCCAGCATCATCCCCTTTCTCTCCCTTTGCCAGTCCACATGCTGTGCCTGTAACTTGCATGCTCTTTCCTGCCTCCTGTAGTGCCTTTGCACAGTTTTAAGCAATACCTCCTCTTGGGAGTCTTCCCCGATTCCATCCACTGGCTGTTGTACGTGCCCGTCTCCCTCAGGAGGTTGTGAACTCCTTGATGGTACGCACCATCTTTTTCACAGCTGCATCCCAGTGCCTTGTGTGGTTCCCAGAATCTGTAAACAGTAACTCGTATTTCTGGAGCTTGACCGTGTGCTCAGCCTGAATGATTTCATGTAATCCTTGTAACAGCCTTCTGGTGTCAGGACTGTTATCACCCATGTCTCCTAGATGAAAAGAGGTGAAATATCCTGCCCAAGGACACTTAGCTTACATGTGACAGAGACAGGACTTGAACCCTGACCGTCTGACTTCAGAAGCCACATCTTTTTTTTTTTTTTTAAGTTTACTTATTTTTGAGAGAGAGTGTGTGTGTGTGTGCACGTGTTTATGTGCATGCAAGCAGGAAAGGGGTAGAGAGAGAGGGAGACAAAGGATCCGAAGCAGGCTCTGTGCTGACAGCACAGAGCCCGATGCAGGGCTTGAAGTCATGAATTATGAGATCATGACCTGAGCTGAAGCTTAACTGACTGAGCCACCCAGGCGGCCCTGGAAGCCACAGCTTAATCAACAAGCTACACTCTCTTTCAGAATGTACTTAAGGAATGGCTGGTGAATGCATGACCGAGAAAGAGAAGACGGGAACAGAGGAGGGATAAAATAGAAACATGCCATTATCACAGAGGAGCAAGGGTATCTTTTCACTTATGGCTAGTGGGTATGCAAAACATTCAGTTCTGTGTAACAGCTGTGTTTAGTTATTTAGATGTAAATTGAAGAAAGTGGGAGAGCTCCATCGCAGTTCTATTCTGCACCATTTAGAAATGAAATTAAACTCCTCAAAAACCTTAAGAGCTCAGGAGTCTGGCAGCAAGGCTTTAAAGATGCATCAGGACCTTGCAGTGTAGGGTGGTTGTATGGCTTGACCTCTGAGCCAAGTGTCTGCCTGGGGGCTGATGGGTGAGACAGACGTTAAGTGAATTCTGCAGAAAATGGCAGGTTGTTCATTAATGGAAATGGTTGTGCCTAAGCCCATTTGTTCTCATGAAGCAAGAGTGGTGTTGTGTGGTCTCTGGGGAAGAAAGCTGGTAGAGGGTTTTTGAGGATGTCTCTTGAGCTAATGTGTCTGTTTCTTTGGAGGAGTGTACAGGATTGCTTTGTTAGGCGTTGAAGCTGACTCCACTATGAGCTGGTTCTAATGGAATTTGATGGTCAGGAGGAAATTAGAATAGACGGTGTGGGATACGGCGTTAAGTGGATAGACTCTGGAGCCCACTAGCTGCGTAGCCTCATGCAAATAGCTTTAACCCCTGTTCTTTCATTTCTTCAACTGTAAGGATGCAGGTAATACCAGTTAGCTACCTGCTAGCATGGCACGAACACTGATAGGTTAACCCTCACCAGGTACTTAAACTGTGCCTGACACATAAGAAGCATGTATGAACTGTTGGCTGTTACGATTATGATGAACAGTGTCGGGAGGATGGGAGCTCATCATTCAGGATAGAGACCAACCAGGGTTGTAGACACGGGTCTTCTCCCAGTGCCATGTTCTGATTTGGGTATTTTACTAGGGTGGGGTCATCGGGCCCAGCCCAGTACAGAGCAGCAGAGATGCTTGTCCTGGGGCGGAGACGCCCCGGAAGTGTGTGACACCAGTTCCTTGTGCAGGAGGCTAAGGCAGAGGAGTCTTCTTAAATCTGGGTTTCTCTTTGGCTCTGGCAGTTAGGTTGGGAGCATCTCCTGTGGCATCTTGGTAAACAGAAAGGGAATGGAATTTGGAATGAGGGGATGTGCTTTCAAGTTCAGGCTCAAGCCTTTAGCTGTGAGAACTTGAATCATTCATGGCTTCTCTGAATCTCAATTTCCTTATCTGTGAAATTGTCTTTTTTAAATTTTTTTAAGGTGTATTAATTTTTGAGAGACAGAGACAGAGGGAAAGCAGGGGAGGGGCAGAGAGAGAAAGGGAGACACAGAACCTGAAGCAGGCTCCAGGCTCTGACCTGTCAGCACAGAGCCCGACGTGGGGCTCGAACTCATGTATTGTGAGACCTTGACCTGAGCCAAAGTCAGACGCTTAAGAGACTGAGCCACCCAGGTGCCCCTTTGTGAAATTGTCATATGTTGGTGGTGAGGTCATCAAACACTAGATTGAATGTGAAAGGGCTTTGCATTGTTTAAATCCATTTTTTTTTTCAAAAGTAAAAGTGATCTGTTTTCTGTGTGATCTCATCCAAGTCCCAGCTGATGATGTTGTCTTGTAACTTTCTGAGATTTCCCTTAGCTTCCCATCAGTTTGTCTTTAAAAAAAAAAAAAAAAAAAAATCAGACCAGGAAACGGGGTGGTCAGGGCCCAGTTACTCAGGCTTGGGACTCTTAAGACTGGTTCTAGCTTGTCCAGGACCTGTCTGGATGTACTTAACAGAAATGCCTCTCCCACAAGACAGTTTGAACCAATGCTAGAAATTCCAGAGTTCTTAGAAGCTGAGCATTTTAAAGTAAAAAAGAAACTTCTATTTTCATTTTCTCAAGCCTGTCCCTACCCACCCCACCCCCATCTCATCATTTTAGTTTTGTGGGTAGTTACATTCCAGGATAGCGCTATTGAGGGAAATGATTATTTGATTCCTTTTGAAATAGCCATTTATGAAAGGGTATAATAAAGCAACATGTTATATATTTAACAACACTAGATATTTTAGATTCAGTCATTCATTGGACAAATATTTATTGAGTGACTACGCCAAGCACTGAGGATACCACAGCACAAAAGGCAGACAAAATCCTGCCCTCACACACCTTACTGTTTAGTAGGCCCTCAGGCATTAAGTCAATAAACCCACAAAATAGATTTACAGATCTAATGTGACAAGTGTCATGAGGAAGAAAAACAGTGTGTTAGAAGGAAGGCGGGGATCTACCTTAGATTGGAGGTCAGGGAAGGCCTCTCTGAGAGTGGGTCATTTAAGTGTGACCTGAAGGAAGAGACTAAGTTAATCAGGACAGAGGTTATAGGAGATGCTAAGGCCCTGTGGTTGGAGAGAACTAAGGAAGGCCATGTAGCTAGAGCTTAGTTGGGGGGAGTGGTATGATGAAGGTGAGGAAGGAAGTGTGGTCTGCACGGACCTTGTTAGTGATTCTGGATTTTATCCTAAGGGGTCTCTTTAATGCTATTAGATTTCACACTAACAGATTTCACACTATTAGATTTTAAGATAGATGGGTTCCATCAGGCTGCTCTTTCTGGAGATAGAATTTGCCGACAGAATTATTGCCAATCCCAAACAGAGTAATGCCTGGGGCCATTTTTTTTAAAGCAAGCTCTATGGCCAATGTGGGGCTTGAACTCACAACCCTGAGATCAAGAATCGCATGCTACACCAGTTGAGCAAGCTAGGCGCCCAAGGTCTCTTGCTTTTTACAAGCCAGATCTCTGGTAAATAGATGATGGGAAAGCCAGAAAGGAAGGTTAGGAGGTCACGATCCCTGCACTGGCTTCCTGCTACATTCCAGAAGAGTTTTGCCTGATAAAGTCATAGCATGTCTGAGCCGGAAGGGACCCCAAGGATCGAGTCATCCACCCCTTATTCCCTGGGGTCAGGGAACTGTTGGGAGGGATGGGCCATGACGACAGCATCGCACCAGCCATCTCAGAAGGGTCAGTGTTTTCAGATGGGTGAGGGCTGAATAGAAACTGTGGCTACTAGGGCGCCTGGGTGGCTCAGTCGGTGGAGCGTCTGACTTCGGCTCGGGTCATGATCTCGCAGTTCGTGAGTTCAAGCCCCACATCGGGGTCTGTGCTGACAGTTCAGAGCCTGGAGCCTGCTTCAGATTCTGTATCTCCCTCTCTCTCTTCCCCTCCCCCACTCACACTCTGTCTCTCTCTCTCAAAAATAAGTGAACATTGAAAAAAAAGAAAAAGAAACCATGGCTGCTGAAAACTGCATCAGCCACAGAGGCCTCCCACACAAACCTTGTGTTCTGGTTTGGTGCCTCAAAGGGCCTCTGACCCATGGTGTGGCTTTGTGGAGACACCCGGGTGTTCACAGGATCTTCCACGGTGGCTCCAAGGGGAGGCAGGATGCCCTGAGCGCTGGGAGTCTGGGTGTGTTGCCACCACTCTGCTCCCGGGGGACTTGGAATCCCATCAAGGAAGGTCTTTTAATATCACAAGTCATAGACCAACCCTGGGATGACAGTAGTATTTTTAGCACACCTTGGTTTAGAAAATACCTAGTAGCAAACAATTACTCTGTGGTTAGTACTGCTTCCGAATGAGTTTGTACTTCATTCATTGCAATGACATCTGTAGTTCACTTGAAAAATAGCTGTACATCTGTCAGTGTGTGAAGCAGGATATTTATTCGGTCCACATGTATTGCTGCTCAGTAGGCAAATGGATTTGACAACCCATTGCAGTAATTGACTGGCTTTCCCCAAGCATGGGTGGCCCATAAATTGGGAACTGCTAGTTCAGAAGCATTGGCCTGGAGCACCCAGCGGGCTCAGTCAGAAGACCGTGTGACTCGTGACCTCAGGATTGTGAGTTTGAGCCCCACGCTGGGTGTAGAGATCACTTAAAAACAAAATCTTGAAGGGTGCCTGAGTGGCTCAGTTGGTTAAGTGTCTGATTCTTGATTTCCACTCAGGTCACGATCTCACGGTTCGTGGGATTGAGCCCGCATCGGGCTTTGCGCTGACAGTGTGGAGCCTGCTTAAGATTCTCTATCTCCCTCTCTCTCTGCCCCTCCCCTGCTTGCTCGTGGTTGGTCGGTCTCTCAAAATAAATAAACATTTAAAAAATAAGTAAAATAAAATCTTGGGAAAGAAAAAAAAGAAGCATTGGGCTGCAGAAAACCAGCCACCTATTGGAAATGATCCTAATTGTAATCAACTTCTCAGAGGGAGGAAACAGACCATGTAAGCCTCACCACCATATTTTAAAGTATTCTTTATTGCTTTTTTTTAATTACGAGAATAATTCAAGATCATTGTAAAAGCCAAAAACATTATACAAATGTATAACTGTGAACAATTTTGTGTGAAGTGTTCCTATTTGTTCTGTGCATAAATAAGATTTTTATAGAAATAAATAGGATGTTGCTATGCATTATGTTCTGTGTGTGTGTGTGTGTGTGTGTGTTTAAATGTTTGTTTATTTTTGAAGGAGAGAGAGTGTAAGCAGGGGTGGGGCGGAGAGAGAGGAGACAGAGGATCCGAAAGAGGCTCTGCGCTGTCAGCACAGAGCCTGACGTGGGGCTCAAACTCACGAACCGTGAGATCATGACCTGAGCCGAAATCAAAAGTCGGACGCTTAACCAACTGACCCACCCAGGCATCCCTATGTGTGTGTGTGTTGTTAACATACTTGGTAACTTATTTTAAGGAAGCAACAAGATTGAGTGGGAAGAACATTGGGTTTGGGTTCTGGCTCTGTAAATATACTAGTTGGATGATTAGTAATACAGTGATAAACTAGTTGGGTGATCCCAGGTAAATCACAGATCTTTCTAAGCCTCAGTGTCCTGGTCTCTAAAATAGGGACTGACATTTGTCCTCTCTTAGAAGGTTGTTGTAAGGATCCAACGACACGGTATATTGAAAAGGACTCTTTGTAAAGCATGTGTATTGCATGGATATAAAGGATTATTATTATTTAAAGTTACGATTTCAGTCCTTTTCCCCTTTGAAGTGCTCTGATCAGTGAATACTTACACCAGTGGTCATTTACTCAATGGTTTCCTTGGAGACGAATAGGAACTAACCTGCTCTTCCCTTTTTTCCAGGTCACTCCCGGAAGCAAGGCTGCGATGGCTAACCTGTGCATCGGAGATGTAATCACAGCCATCGATGGGGAAAACACCAGCAGTCTGACACACTTGGAAGCTCAGAACAAAATCAAGGGCTGCGCAGACAACATGACTCTCACGGTCACCAGGTAAGGCGTGGAAATGCTCCTTCTTCGCCTGCAGGCTGCTTGTGGGAAGGTCCACCTCACCTGTCCCAGATCCCCTCCGGCCCAAGCCCTGTGCCCTGCGGCAGGCCAGCAGGTCTGTAGGATTGGGGTTTCCTCAGGTTTTTCTTTTTCCTCTCGCATTTTCCCAGTGTTTCTTATAGTGTGGGCGTCTCTCTCCAGGAGCTCTGCGTTTTCACTTGCTCCAACACAACCAACCAAAACTTTGAGGAAGTCAAATCAGTTAAGCAGTCAGCTACGACGAAATGAAAATTTCTTCTCAGATACCATGGAGAATCTACTTAGGATGCTGCGTGCATCACACCAAGTGAAGCCGGGGGTACCACCCCTGGAGGTTACAGTGGCAGAGATAGATACCAACACGTTAGACAAAGTGCTGCGTGTAAGCTTAAGTGCTATGAGAAAGGATAGTTGAATGTTCTCAACGGGTCTGGTCGCTGCTTGAGGAGAGCACTTGGGCTTGGGAGTGGTCACCGGGGTGGAATTCCCATTTTGTTTCTGATTAGTCTTGGGCGGGGGTGGGGGGGGGCGGTTCCTGCAAGGGCTGGATGTCAGGAGAGATTTGGTTTAATATTTGCTGTCTCCCTCTTTCCTGTTGGATCAAGTTCACATTCCTCATTCTGATCTTCTGCTTACCTGCTGTTTAATGCAATTAACCTTGGCTTCCACTGCTCTTCATCGTGGGCCCTTTGCTCAGGTTCTTATCTGAAATAGGTTTATCGCTTTTTCTACCTTGTGCTGTAGGACTAGTGGGAGGACCAGGTGTAGGGCAGGAGGTCAGAATATTTCATATATGTTAGAGCCCTGCCCCTATAGGAGGCCCCCAACATGGGGCTTGAACTCAAGAACCTGAGATCGAGAGTCACCCCACACCACTTTTTCTATCCCCTCAAAAGCACGTTTGTCCCTCATTCTCCTCTCCACTTCTACCTCAGTCCAAATCCTTTCCAAGACACTCATTCATTCATTTTTTTTTTTAATTCATCTACCAACAAATTCAACAGGTGTATCTTGTATCTGGCCCTGTGCTTGGCAGTCTAACAATACAGGATACGCATAAATGTTTTATTTCATTCTACACTAATGAAAGCTTAGACTAGACTGAGGTTTATGCTATGTGATCAGTACAAAGAAATCCTTTGCACACTCAAGAAGGGAGGCATCACTTTTATTTGGACCAGCCAGCCTTCACACTTGGTGAGTCAGTTCCCCAGTCTGGCTCAAGAACACTGGGAGGGGTAAAGGAGAAGCTCTTTCTGTCCCGACAGAGGTAGGCCATGTGAGGCTGCTTGGGACTGTAGAGGAGGCTGGTGTGGCTGGGGGTCAGCAACACAGTGCAGTGATGGAGGGTGAGGCTGAAAGAGGTCTGCGCCACATGGGAAGCCATCAGAGGAGACGTGATCAGATGGGTGCTTTGGGAAGATCACACTCGTGGCAAACAGAGGGGAAGGCGAGTGGCAGGCAGAGTGTTAGTTCAGAGCGCAGAAGTCAGGCAGCAGTGGGCATTTTCCCGTCCTGTTTTTAGTATATGTGACTTAGCATGAATGAAACAACATTGTCAATGTGTTGCAGATCTGAACAAAAAATCTGGTCTCCCCTGGTGACAGAGGAAGGGAAACGTCATCCGTACAAGATGAATTTAGCCTCTGAACCCCAAGTAAGTACTTGTTCACCGTTGCCACTGCTCCTGTCTTGTCTTCCTTTGACACAACTGTTTGGCTTGCCCTGGGGGCCTGGGCCAAGGTCAGGAGAGCCCTCCACAGACAACCCTGGGACCTGGCTCTTGTTCACTTCTTCCCGTAAGGGAACGCGGGAGGAAAGAGCTGGAAAGCCCCAAGGCAGTGACGCCAGGGCCAGGGCTGGACACAGAGTGTAGGAAGCGATACAGGAAGCGGGTGGAAGCTTTCCTGTGCAGAATAGGGTGGCAGGACTGCATGAAATAAAGGAGCTGGCTCAGCTCACTGTGGATTTCAGATACATGTGAATCATACCAGGCATGAAAATCAGTGTGGGTCCTGAGGTCTAGAACCTGGAGGGGAATCAGAATCGTAACCCTGCCTCTCCTCCCCAGACCCCACTCTCTTGTTTCCATGAGCCTTGCAATGGAAATCTCCATTTTTGTTTCACTGAGACCCTAAAATCGCTAAAATAAAGTGCACTTCAGACTGAAACTAGGCGGTCAGTGCACAATTTGTCAGCCGAATAGAATTTCCGAGGACGGTAAACTGTCTAAAGATCCCATATTTGTAAACAAATCGATTGTAAGTGATTTTCTTTCTTTCTTCCTTAATTGCGTCTTCTAAATTATCTACAATGAATGGGTATTCTTTTGAAATAAGGGGAGGGGTACCTGGCTGGCTCAGTTGGTTAAGTGTCCAACTGTTGGTTTCACTCAGGTCATGATCATGCAGCTTTGTGAGCTCAAGCCCCTCATCGGGCTCTGTACTGACAGCACAGAGCCTGCGTGGGATCCTCTCTCTCTACCTGTCCCCTACTCATGCTGTCTCTGTCTCTCTCAAAATAAATAACTAAACTTAAAAAAAAAAAGTGGAAAAAACTTAAGAATGTTTAGAACATTTTTGTAAAATTCCTTGTGCCTGACCTACTTTTTACAAAGTGTGTATCTTGGATAAATTAATGAATTATTAATAAGTTAATAAATAGGGGCTCCCAGCTGAGTCAGTGGAACATGTGACTCCTGATCTCAGCATTGTAAACTCAAGCCCCAGGTTGGTGTTGAGATTACTTGATTTAAAATCTTAAAAAATAAATAATAAGTAAATTGAGAATGGCTTTTGAAAACTTCTCTTAGACTGATGTGTGATTGTTATACATTTAACCCCAGCTGAAGATTTGAACTTTAATTTTTTTTCCTAAAATAATTTGGGACACAACTTACTTTTTATGATGAATCAAGATACAATAAAAAAGTAGCACATAACTAGATCTCCTTTATACATGACAGAAGCTTCTATGAAAATGAACTCACAAAGTATGTTGGTGTGAATAAATGAATGGTTGTTTGTAAGTGATGTTTTCTCAAAGGTATCCATTAAAATTTCTGAAATGTAGGCATACAGCATTTGTTTCATTAATATAATAAAAATCATACTCAAGAAATCCTAAGAGTTACATCAAGGGCAATTTTGAATCTGGCATTTCAGAACTGGCATGAACATGTTCAGCTCCTATAAGGAAAGCTTATAAAATGGCACTCAGTTGTAAACTGGCAGTTGTAAAAAAGTTAATTTTTTTAAGTTTATTTATTTATTTTTAGCAATCTTTATACTCAACATGGGGTTTGAACTCATGACCCTGAGATCGAGAGTTGCATGTTCTTCCTACCGAGCCAGCCAGACTCCGCGTACAAACTAATTTTAAATGTGCCACTGTTAATTCCAGTTTCCCAAGGCGTTCTTAGCCACTTCACTGAATTTACTATAAATGTTAAGTTCTAATGTGCTAAGTTGTGACATGTTTTATAATACGTAAGAAATGGTTTTGTTCTGATTTGGTCTACCTAAAATCTTACTTTTCACTTCAATAAGGGAATACTTCCATTTCAGTTACACTGTTTATATCTTATGCTTGAATTTTCATCGTTAAGCCTATAGTCCAGTTCCTGTATTAGTATTTTGAAGGTAGTTCTCTTCTTCAAAAAAAATTTAAAAAATTCTCTGATGCTTTAACACCTAACTTGAGTATATTTTTCTTTTGATTCAGTAATTCTTTGTTCCTATGAAAAACTTCTCACTCTCCTTTTCCCAAAACCTTTCACTTCCAGTCATTCTAAAATAAAAGAATGAGTAAGAACAGAGTTCATCTATAATTAAAAGATCTGTTAGTTCATGTAATGCCAGCCACCACCCCGGCTTATCTGAGGTCAGGGTAGTCACACACCTAGTTTATATTTCCTCATTATTCAGTTTCCTTGGAGACTGATAAATACAAAGCCCAAACAATTACATCATCCATTCCAGAGGCAGGCCCTGAATTAACCGCCTGACTTCTGGAAAGACCAGTATTCACATGGGGTTAGAGATACTCCTTTTAAGTACAAAACGGATGTATTCTCAGAAGATTCTCTATAAAGTGAAAAAGGAGAATGTCCAACTGGAATAATTTTCTATTGACTCTCCATTCTAATTGGAAATGTGTGTCTGGGGAGGGAGAAGGGACCAGACACTGACTGAATGTCTGCTTTGTGGCAGTCACTGTCGTTGGTACACTGATAGGTCATACCAAGTGCTTGTGAGAGAAAGCTTTACTTACTTCCATGTAAAGATGAGAAATGGCCTCAGAGAGGTATAACTTGCCCAAAGCCAGAGAGGAAATGATGGGAAAAATGGAGCCAAAACAGAAAAATAGGAATCTTCCTTGGTGCTCAGCATCCTGTGCTGCTCCTTGGAATTGCTGTGGAGACGGAGGTGACGACAGAACTGCGTCCCTGGCTGCAGCTGTGGGTCTGTCCTGCAGTGCTGTAGGGCAGCCACTGACGTGGGCCAAAGTCCCAGGCCACCAACCATCTGCAAGTCCCCTGCTGTTAACGACTATGTATTATTCCTCATGGTAGTTGTGCCATAGGATTTACTTAACCATGCTTTGATTACTGATAAAGTCATTTTTTTTTTTTTTTTGTTTATTTTGGGGGGAAGAGAGAGAGTGAAAGTGAGCGGGGTAGGGGCCGAGAGAGAGGGAAACAGGATCTGAAGCAGGCTCCGCACTGACAGCAGAGGGCCCAGTGCAGGGCTCTAACTCATGAGCTGTGAGATTGTGACCTGAGCCAAAGTTGGATCCTGAACTGACTGAGCCACCTGAGTATCCCTGCTAAAGTCATTTTCTTAACTAGTTATACTTCCCCTTTTGTGAATGATCTGTGTGTACTTAGCTTTTGTCCAGTGTGGACAAAGTCCACTCAATGTAACTTATACATTAAAACCTCACTGGTTCTGACTTGTCGAAGAGAAGCCTGTCTGAATAGTGAAAAATCTCAATCATAAAACTATTTTCTTTTTGTCTTTTATTTTTAATCAGTACCCAGCGAGGGGCGCCTAGGTGGTTCAGGTGAGAGTCCGACTTCAGGTCAGGTCGTGATCTCACAGTTTGTGAGTCTGAGCCCCGCATCAGCTGTCAGCACAGAGCCTGCTTCAGATCCTCTGTCCCCCTCTCTCTGCCCCTCCCCCGCTTGTGTGCACATGCTCATGCTCTCTCTCTCTCAGTACACAGTGAATTAAATTGTTACTTTTCTTTGTAATGTATTCTAAGAAAGCGTGAAAGACAACGTTTCAGTGAAAGAGAGATTAAGAAAAAAAAAAGGAGCAACAGACAGAAGACTGGAAGGAAATCTTTGGGGATCAGTTCTTCTGGGCCTGAGTGTTAAGGGGACCAGCGTTCAGGAAGGTTCTGTGTTGGGGAACACAGAAAATACGATGCATGTTGAGTTTAGTAGCTGCACAGAGCATGCTATCGGGTGGGTCCAGGACATTCGTGCAGAAAGCACCTTCCTGATGGAGTTGTCAGAAAAATCCATGATTTTTAAAACCAGGAATGTTAGTTTAAAAAGTTTGGGGGGGGGGGTGTGTTTGCAAAGACGCAATGAGCTCTGGAGCTGTAGGAATTATCCTTGGCTCCTGGCAGTCCAGGGAAGGGGTGGAGGGCACTGTCTCAAATTACAGAAAGAGCGGGGGATGAGCCCAGAGGAGATCAAAGTCCTCTCCTTAACCCCCCCCCCCCCCAGGCACCACCCCTGTAACAGGTATCGCCTAGCCTTCCATCTGGGCAGCCTTGTCCTTCTAGAGAAACTGCAGATCCTGAACTCCCTTTACCCCTTCCTGCTGGAGCCCTGAACCACCTCTGCCTCCTCAGCAGCTGCTTTGCCCGGTGGCCCCGTGGGCTTCTTATCTTGCTTGTCTAATCCCCTCAGTTCTAGGAAGTTTGTCTCTACCTTTTATCATCTCCTGCTCTGCACTGACCCAGGCCCCAAGAGCCTGCCTGTTCTCCTCCTTGTACTGTAATCCCTTTGGAATGTACTCTGAAAGGGAGTTTCAGCCCAAGCTTAGATCATGACAGCCCAAGGCATCTAGAGGTGTTATGCCCAGGGGGTGCCTAGCAGCAGATTAGGCTTTGACTGGGCCTCCAGGGAGAACAAGGTGGAGCTGGCATGCGAAACCCACATGCCCAGCTGGAGACTTCCCCCGGTCGGTCGGTTGGTCGGTGGGTCATTGCCTGCGTGTCTGGTGGGCACGTCAGAGCCCCTCAGTTGAAGTTTGGTGTTGAACCAGGGCTACCACAGCTCAACAGAACACCTTTCTTTCTGGCACTCAGCCTGCAGTGTCTCTCGGGGGTGTGCACTGATCTCCTCTGATCTCTGCCTACAGGAGGTCCCACACATAGGGAGTGCCCACAACCGGAGTGCCGTGCCCTTTACCGCCTCACCGGCCACCAGCTCTGCCCCCAGGGTCATCACAAACCAGTACAACAATCCAGCTGGCCTCTATTCCTCTGAAAACATCTCCAACTTCAACAACGCCTTGGAGTCCAAGACAGCAGCCAGCGGGCAAGAGACAAATGGCAGAGCGTAAGTAGGCCCTTGGATCCCCCCACAGGCCAGTCCTGGAAAAGGCTGTGCGTGGCAGGACCAGGTTCATCCAGATGGGTGGGAAGAGGTTGGGCCACCAACCCAGAGAGAAAACCGTCTACTTTAGCACTGTTCTTTCTGCATTCATTTTCCGTTATCTCTGAAAAAGGGGCAAATACCACCTGCCTTATAGGGTTGTTGTGAACATAAGTAACATGTAAAGCGTCTGGCACCATATCTGGCACAAACTAATCAATTATTCACCAAGACTGACATTGTTATTTCCCTGATTTCTCTGGTCATCATCATCTTCTCAGTGAGCATATTCCCTCTTTGACAGCCCTACTGATTCCTGAGATATTTTTGTTTGTTTTGAGAGAGAGAGACAGAGAGAAAATATATCCCAAGCAGGCTCTGCACTGGCAGCACAGAGCCCGATGCAGAGCTCGAACTCACGAACCATGAGATCATGACCTGAGCCGCAATCAAGAGTCAGACACTCCACTGAATGAGCCACCCAGGTGCCCCCTGAGATATTCTTTAGTATTTATAGTTTGGGGTTTCTGCTTGTGTTCACCATCTGATCTGAACAAAGGATGAGCACTTCATGATGAAATGTTTGGGAACCAGCGTCTGCTTTTTTCCCTACAGTGGCCCACTGGAAATAATAGAAGTTTGTGAGGATATAAATGTGTGTCTATTGGAACCGGTTCTGATCTGGGGCAGACACAGGGGAGAGGAGGGCTGCGGGTGGACAGGGTAGAGAGTTCTAAGGAAACAGCTCTCTCAGGGCTGGGGAGGCCTGTCCCCTCCTGTCACCAATCTCAGTTTTTATCCAGAGTATCCTCTGTCTTCCCAGCATAGGAGGCCCAGTGTCCGCTCCATCCTGGACTCTTTGAAGATGAATCTGGAAACACTGGGGATACTTGAACCCACAGCAAAGGAACTGGGTTTGAGGATGGAGAATAGGAGGTGGGACCAGTTCTCTCTCTGTGGGTTAAAAGGGGACAGACTAGGTCCCAAGTTGCCACCTCCCATGCCCAAATGTGGCAGGGAAGATAAGGACCTGAGGGCAGAGCTCAGAGTGCAGACAAAGGGAGCAGAGTGGCCTGTAAGCAGCTGGATGTGCAGCAGCCCAGAGTGGTTCCAGCAGCTCTGCTCATTAATTAATTCCTGCTAATTAATTTCACTGAAACAGAAGCTCTCAGAAAGCCTCTTTTTATCTGAAACCCCCTGATTTAAAAAAAATTGTTTTTTATTAAAAAAAATTTTTTTTAATGTTTATTTCATTTTGAGAGAGAGTGAAACACAGAGTGTGAGTGGGGGAGTGTCAGAGAAAGAGAGAGAGAGAGAGAGACACAGAATCCGAAGTGGGGTCCAGGCTGTGAGCTGTCAGCACAGAGCCTGAGGCGGGGCTCGAACTCACAGACTGTGAGATTATGACCTGAGCCAAAGTTGGCCACTTCACCGACTGAGCCACCCATGTGCCCCCCCCCAATTTTTTTTAATGTTTCTATTTTTGAGAATGAGAGAGAGAGAGAGAGAGACAGAGTATGAGCAGGGGAGGGGCAGAGGGAGAGAGGGAGACACAGAATCCGAAGCAGGCTCCAAACTCTGAGCTGTCAGCACAGAGCCTGACGTGGGGCTTGAACTCACAGAGCTGTGAGATCATGACCCGAGCTGAAGTTGGACACTTAACCAACAGAGCCACCCAGGTGCCCCTGAAACCCCCTGATTTATAAATGTTGGTGACAGTCGCATTTGTTGGAAAATACCATGTGGTCCAAACCTTGTCCAATCTCTGAGGATCTTTCCCACTTAGAATCCTCAGTTCTTACATTAGCCCTAAAGCCCATTTTGCTGTTCAGTTTCTTCCCAATTTACCTTTAACAAGAGTCTGCTCGGCTCTTAGAGTGAGTAAATTGCAGAACCCATTGCTTCAGAGGCAGGTTAGGTGAGAGTTTCCAGACTACTTAACTGTTCGGAAAGGGCTGTCATGGGGATCCCTCTCAAGGGCTCCTTGGTCCTACCATGCATATAGCCCCCCTCTCCCTGCAAAGGGAGATGGACATTACTGGGTAGCCAGTGCATGCAGGTCCCTGTGCCCAGCGCCAAAAGGCTCTGCGATTTCCTTTTAAGTTTCTTAGTGTCTGGTAGGGGAGACTTTTTGCCAGATGCCTTTGGCTTTACAAGATGTTCAAGGTTATTGACATTTATTGTAGTAACTGAGGCAAAGTGGCTACTAATGTCTTCTTCCCCCAAATTCTGATTCCTGCAGTGCCTCAAGCCAGTTGCTTGAGGTGATGATGTCCTTCAAAGTGACTACAGGGGAATTTGGGGGTATCTGAGAAAGAGCGCCGTGCCGGGCCCCCCGAGCTTTCCACAGACACACCCTGAAGGGAACCTTGCTTTCATGCAGCTCCATTGGGAGCTGAGTGACAGGAACACCAAGGGCCATGATCCCTATTCTTTGCTGCTTTGGTGCTGGTGGAGGCTGAGAACGTGACCCTCTTTTACTGTCCTAGAGTGGAATGTTCTGCGATCTGGATTTAATAACCCAGGAAATGACACATCCTTAATTGAAAGAGCTGCTATGCATTGGGAGAAATATGTGCCTGGGAAGTATTTTTAGTATGGCCTTGGCAGTTATTCCTTCATTAATGTCTTCTTTCTCCTTTCATGCTGCCTGCCTGCTCTCCGCCTCCAATCTGAATTAAGTCTGAAACTGTCTGGACACTTGCAAGCCTTTCCTCCAGCCCCCGTCCCCTGGCTGCAGCAGGCTCTGAGTCTTGTACCAAGAATCTCCTTCGAGATTTTCTCCGCATAGGGGGCCGAGCTTCTGCCTCATCTCAAACTCTTTGAAGATGAATCCAGAAACAGTGGGAATACCAGCAGCCTGTGGCAAAGACAGTGACCGAAAGGGCCATGCTGCCCGTCGTGGGGCTCTGCTTACTAGCCTGCTTCTAGAGCAGCCACTTGTGCATTCTCAGAGATACGCAGCAGCCGCGGGGTAACTTGCTTGCTCAGTCAGCAGAAGTCCCAGGCACTCACTCACCCCCACTGTTTAGTCTGTAAAATTCAGAGGTTCCACAATTGGCTGTCTTCATGCTTTGTGTCTGAGGTCATCACTGATTCCCTGGGGCTCACTCTGAGTTTCTTTGTCCCATGCACTTCAAAGCAGCCTAGTGTGTGTGTGGCTCCGTGTCTCACAGGGCGTCCTAGGGCCGCGTCCCCACGTGACGATACAGACCGCTTTGCTGCTTCCAAACTAAACTAGGATGCAGGGCTAGAGGGCACCATCCGCCGCCTGTGCTCCCAGCGCACACACAGCTGACTGGGAGAGCCTTTAGGTCAGTTCAGCCTAACACTCATTTATTGAGTGCCTTCTGTGTACCAAGTGGGTGGAGGAAATGTTGCTGTGTTCAAACGAAAGCTTTCACCTGCCTTCTGACCTCTTTCAACTGATTTTAGGGGCTGTAGCCATTTTCTGGTGATTCAGAGCCTGTATTTCCTTGTAGATGTGATGCCGCTTAATACTTTCCCAAAGGTACAGGCTTCGTAGATAGAGGGCCCTTGAATTCCAACTGGGCTTCTTAGGCAGACCATGTAACCTCTCTGAGACTCAGCCCCCATCTCTCAGGTGTGCATAATACACCTAAATGACCTACCTCACCAGCAGGCTATTCAGAGAATGAGCTGAGGTGTGCAAACAGCACCCAGCACAGCACCTGGCCTCTGGCACGTGCTCAGTGAATGCCAGTAATTCCTGATTTCACTGCCCATGAGGACTCCATACCCATCACTTCTGAGTACTGGGGCCTCCAGAAGAGCAGAAGCATGCAGATAAACATTATGGAGAAGATTTTGCTGTGACTTATGGTAGACTTCTTTCTTTCCAGCATTGTGGCTTCAGTCCTGCCAACCAGCACCATTCATCACCTTCCTGATGGAGTGGTGACCTCTTCATGGAATGATTGGTTGGGCTCCCTTGACCAACACAGTAGTCCAAGCATACTAACTCTTCTAACTTGTGTTCTCAGGAGATCTCCCCATATACTCACGAGGCCTGTATCTAAGCAGGTGCAGGGGGAATAAAGGGATGCATTGTTCTCTATTCAGATGATATCAGAGGGATGGTATTAATCCTGACGCATTCACAGCTGGATGGGAAGAAAATCTCTATCATGAAGGTGGCTGTTTGCCACCTAGCTAAACTTGCCCGAGGCCCACAGAAAATTGGCTCAGGAGTCTGGAGTCCTCTCCTGGTGCCCATAATTACTCCTCTGGTTTCTTATTACAGGTCCAACATCCAGGCCTTTGAAGACTAAAACGTAGGGAGCATTCTGGCTAGGCTCCTTTTCCAAAAATGATTATGTAGGGTTTCTCAGTGCTGCATTTTTTGGTGAACAGTGGGGTAACCAAGTTGAGGCATCTCAGACATGAAGAGTTTTTCTGAGTCAACCTGCATCCTTCACCCCCACTTACATAAATAGCAAGCACTAAAAATCTATCTCTACATTATTTCCAATTAACGCTTAACTTCCATCATGTGGGGAAATGTAATTAAACTGTTTATCTTAATTGTAGATTCACATGCAGTTATAGGAAATAATAGAGGTCCTCTTATACCCTTTACCCAGTCCCCTTCAGTGGTACCACCTTGAAAACTATAGCACAGTATCAAAACTGAAATGTTAGCATCGATACGGGCAAGAGAGAGGGTTTCCATCACCACAGGGATCTCTCATGTCACCTCTTATGGCCACACCCAACTCCTCCCACCCTCCTTAACCTCTGGTAACCCCCTAATCTGCTATCTGCTATCTATTTCTATTATTTCAAGAACGTTATATTGATGGAATCATACAAGATGTGACTTTTTGGAATTGGCTTTTTTTTTTTTTAAACTTAGCATCGTTCACTGGAGATTTATTTGATTTATTCAGGTTGTACCAATAGTAACTTTTTTTTTCCTGTTCTAAGGATTTTTTTTTTCATTGTAGTAAAAATACTTAAAATATACCATCTTACAGGCACCTGGCTGGCTCAGTCTTGATCTCAGGGTTGTGAGTTCAAGCCCATGTTGGGTATAGAGATTACTTAAAAATAAATCTTAAAAAAAAAATAAAATCTACCATCTTAACCATTTTTTAAGTGTATAGGACTGGTAACTATATGCACATCTTTGTGCAACAGATCTCTAGAACTTTTTCTTGCAAAACAAATTCTGTATCCATTGAACAACTCTGCTCTTCCCTTCCTGCACTGTTTCTAAGAGTGAGTATTTTAGGTACCTCATATAAGTAGAATTACACAGCTGTCTGTTGTATTGTGACTGGTTTATGTCACTCAGCATAATGTCATCAAGATTCATCCATGTTGCAGCATGTGACAGGTTTTTTTTTTTTTTTTAAGGCTCAGTAATCTTCCACCGTCTGTCTGTACCACACTTTGATTATCCACTCATCTGTCAATGGGCATTTACGTTGCTTCCACCCCTCAGCTATTGTGAATAATGTTGCAATGACCGTGAGTGTGCAAATATCGTTTTGAGATCCTGATTTTAATTCTTTTGGCTAGATACCCAAAAACAGGATTTCTGGGTCATATGGTAATTTTCTTTTTTATTTTTTGAGGAACCTCCATAGCGTTTTCCATAGCACTGTGCTATTTTGCATTCTCACCAACAGTGCACAGGGTTCCGGTTTCTCCATCCTTACCAACATTTGTGGTTCTTTTGGGTTTTGGTTTTTGGTTTTGTTTTGGATAGTTGTTTTTTTTGTTTTTGTGTGTGTGTGTTTTTTGGTAGCAGCTATTCTATAACTTTTCATATTGTTGCTGGCCAGTATGTATCTTCTTGGGGAAATGTGTATTCACACCCTTTGCTCATTTTAAAAATCAGGTTATTTGGGTTTTTTGTCATGGAGTTGTAGGAGTCCTTTACATACTCTGGATATTAACCCCTTATCAAATATATGGTTTGCAAATACTTTTCCCATTCCATAGATTGCCTCTTCACTCTGTTAATTGTTGCTTTTGCTGTTTAGAAGTTTGTTTTTAAAAAGTTTAAATACTCCCACTTGTCTAATTTTGATTTTGTTGCCCGTGCCTTTGGTGTTAATTCAAGAAATCATTTCCCAGACTAATGTCAGAAAGCTTTACCTCTATGTATTCTTCTAGGATTTTTATGATTTTAAGCCTTACATTAAGTCTTTAGTCAATTTTTTAGCTGATTTATTTATGGTGAGATAAAGGTCCATTTTCATTCTTATATATACAGATACCCACTTTTCTCAAACCATTTATTGAAGAGACAATCCTTTCTGCATTGTGTATTCTTGGCATCCTTATCAAAGATCATTTTTACCGTATTTGCCAGGGTTTTTTTCTGGGCTCTGTATTTTCTTCCATTGATCTGTATGTCTATCTTTATGCAAGTACCACACTGTTTTGGTTGCTGTAGCTTTTATGTTATGTTTTGACATCAGGAAATGTGATACCTCTGGTTTTGCTTTACTTTCTCAAGATTGTGTTGGCTGTTTGGGGTCCCGTTAAGATTTCATATGAATTTTAGGATGCTTTTTTCTATTTCTGCAAAAAAAAAATTAAAAATAAATAAATAAATAAATAAAAGCCATCGAATTTTTGATAGGGCTTGCACTGAATCTGTACATTGCTTTCAGTAACGTGGACATTTAAAAATTTTTAAAAGTAATCTCTACACCCAATGTGGGGCTCAAATTTACAACCCCAAGATTAAGAGTCACATGCTCTACTGACTAAGCCAGCTGGGTGCCTCTGGACGTTTTAACATTATTAATCGTTCCAGTCCATAAACATGGATATCTTTCCATTTATTTGTGTCCTCTTTGATTTTTTTCATCAGTGTTTTATAGTTTTCAGTGTACAAGTCTTCATCTCTTTGGTTAAGTTTATTCTCAAAGATTTTATTCTTTTGATGCTATTGTAAATGGGATTGTTTTTTAATTTTCTTTGGATTGTTCATTGTCCGTGTATAGAAACACAATTGATTTTTGTGTGTTGATTTTGTGTCCTGCAGCTTTGCTGAATTCCTTCATTCTGACAATGTTTCAATGTTTTTATTTGTGGAAATAAAAATTTTTTTATTGTGGAAAATCTTTAAGATTTTCTACCTATAAGATCATTTATAAACAGATAAGTTTACTCTTCCTTTCCAATTTGAATAATTTTTATTCCTTTTCTTGCCTAATTGCTTAGGCTAAGACTTCTAGTACTATGTTGAATAGAAGTGGTAAGAGTAGATATTGGGGCATCTTGGGTGCCTCAGTTTGTTGAGCAACCAACCAGCTCAGGTCATGATCTCACAGTTCATGGGTTCAAGCCCCATGTCGGGCTCTGTGCTGACAGCTCAGAGCTTAGTGCCTGCTTTGGATTCTGTGTCTCCCTCTCTCTCTGTTCCTCCCCTATTGGTGCTCTCTCTTTTTCTCTCAAAAATAAATAAACATTTTAAAAAATTTAAAAAAGAAGAGTAGATATCCTTGTCTTATTCCTGATCTTAGAGGAAAAACTTTCAATTTTTTACCAGTTAAGTATGATGTTAGCTGTGGTCTTGTCATACGTGGCTTTTATTATGTTGAAGTAATTTCTTTCTATTTCTGATTTGCTTAGTGTTTTTATCATGAAAATATGTTGAGTTTTATCAATTTTTTTTTAACTATTGAGATGCTCTTGTGGTTTCTGTCTTCTGTTCCATTAATGAAGTGTATTAGATTGATTTTTTTTAACAAGACTTTTTTTCTTTTAAGTTTATTTACTTATTTAGAGAGAGAGAGAGGGAGGGAGGGTGCAAGAGGGGTCGGGGCACAGAGAGAGAGAGAATCCCAAGCAGGCTCCGCACTGTCAGCGCAGAGCCCAAACTCACAAATCGGGAGATCATGACCTGAGCCGAAACCAAGAGTCAGACGCTTAATCAACTGAGCCACCTAGGTGCCCCTACATTGATTGATTTTTGTATGTTGAGTCATCTTTGCATTCTAGAAATAAATCCAACTTAGTCATGGAGTATAGTCATTTTAACATGCTGTTGAATTCCATTTACTGAGGATTTTGCATCAATGCTCATTGAGAATAATGGTCTGTAGTTTTATTTTTCTGTGGTACCTTTGTCTGGTTTTGGTTTCAGGGTAATGCTGGCCTCATAGAATGAGTTTGGAAGTGTTCCCTCCTCTTGAGTTATTTGGAATTGGTGTCAATTCTTCTTTAACTGTTCGGTAGATTTCTCCAATGAAGCCATCTAGTCCTGAGTTTTTTGTTGTTGAGAGATTTTTGATTACTGAGTCAACCTTGTTATTTTATTATAGGTCTGTCCAGGTTTTTTCCTTTCATGACTCCATCTTGTTAGGTTGTATGTTTCTAGGAGTTATCTGTTTCTTCTAGCTTATCCAGTTTGTGCATATTGTTCATAAAGATCTCTTAAGATCCTTTTTATTTCTGTCATATTCATTGTAATGCCTCTTCTTTCATTTCTGATTTTTTTGTTATTTTGGTCTTCCCTCTTTTTCTTAGTCTAGCTAAAAGTGTGTCAATTTTGTTGTTTATTTTTTTTAATTTATTTTTTAATGTTTATTTTTGAGAGACAGTGTGAGCGGGAGAGGGGCAGAGAGACAGAATCTGAAGCAGGCTCCAGGCTCTAAGCTGTCATCACAGAGCCCAATGCTGGGCTCAAACCCACAAACCATGACATCATGACATGAGCTGAAGTTCGACACTCAGCCTACTGAGCCACCAAGGCACCCCTAATTTTTTTTTTTTAAGTTTATTTATTTTTGAGAGAGAGAGACAGAGTGCAAGTGGGGGAGGGGCAGAGGGTGAAGGAGACAGAATCTGAAGCAGGCTCCAGGCTCTGAGCTGTCAGCACTCACAGACTGTGAGATTGTGACCTGAGCCGAAGTTGGATGCTTAACTGAGCCACCCAGGTGCCCCAATTTTGTTGATCTTAAAACAAAACAAAACAAAAAAACACAAACTCTTAGTTTTGTTGATGGTTTTCCATTGTTTTTCTCTCCACTATTTTGTTTATTTGTGCTCTGCTCTTTATTATTTCCTTCCTTCTGCTAACTTTGGCTTTAGTTCTTTTCTTCTCCCTTGAGATAGAAAGTTTGCTTACTTGAGATCTCTCTTCTTTTTTTAATTAGGTATTTATAGCTATAAAGTCCCTTCTCAGCTTACCACATCCCATAAGTTTTGGTATGTTATTTTTTCATTTTCTTTTTTTAAGATGTACTTTTATTATTTATTTATTTATATTTTTTGCTGATTTTTTAAAAAGTTTATCCATTTTGAAAGAGAGTAAGTGGATTGGGGCAGAAAGAAAGGGGGACAGAGGATCCAAAGCAGGCTCTGTGCTGACAGCAGAGAACATGATGCAGGCCTCGAACTCACAAATTTGTGAGATTATGACCTGAGCTGAAGTCTGACTCTTAACCGACTGAACCACCCAAGCGCCCCATGTTTTTCATTTTCATTTGTTTCAATATTTTCTAATTTCCCTTGTGATTTCTTCTTTGTCCCATTGGTTATTCAGGAGTGTATTGTTTAATTTCCACATATTTGTAAATTTTCCGGTTTTCCTTCTGCTCTTGATTTCTTGTTTCATTCCATCATGGTCAGAAAAGATACTTGATGATTTCAGTCTTCCTAAATTTAAGACTTTAATTTTTTCCTCATGCTTTGTGGCCTAACACAAGTTCTGTCTTGGAGAATATTCCATGTGCACTTGAGCGGAATGAGTATTCTGCTGTTGTTGGATGGAGTGTTTTATAGTCTGTCACAGTCCAGTCTGCCGTGTGATTCAAAACCTGTGTCTCCTTATTGATCTTCTGTCTGATCGCTGTATCCTAATTTGTCTTTATTCCGTGGTACAGATGGACCACAGTTTAACCATTCATCCAGTGAAGAACATCTGGGTTGTGTCTGTTTTTCTGCTGTTATAAATAAAGCTGCTATAAATATTTTTTTATGTTTTTATTTATTTTTGAGAGAGAGAGAGAGAGACAGAGTGTGAGCAGGGGAGGGGCAGAGAGAGAGAGAGGGAGACCCAGAATCTGAAGCAGGGCCTAGGTCCTGAGCTGTCAGTACAGATCCCAGCGTGGGGCTCAAACTCACAAACCGCGAGATCATGACCTGAGCCAAAGTCAGACGTTCAACTGACTAAGCCACCCAGGCGCCCCCAAAGCTACTATAAACATTTGTGAACAGATTTTTGGGAAACCATAAATTTTTAGCTCTTTGGGAGAAATGCCCAGGAGTGCAGTTGCTGGATCATAAGGTAATTAGTTACATGTTTAATTTTATAGAAACTGCTAAACTGTTTTTTGTACAGTGTACCATTTTACATTCCTACTCACGATGTCTGAATAATCAAGTTTCTCCATATCCTCTCTAACTTTAGGTATTGTCACTATTTTTTATTTTAGCCATTCTCATAGGTGTGTAGTAATATCTCATTCTGCTTTTAATTTGCACTTTCCTCATGCAAAGGATGTCAGACATCTTTTCATGGGCTTATTTGCCATCAGTATACTCTCCAGTCCTTTTTTCAATATCCAGTTTCAGATCCCGCCCTATTTCTCAGCCTTAGTTGCTTTTTTCCAGAAGCTGCCATCCTCTAGGGAAGAGGGACAGTGCGCCCAA
>NW_024412404.1:35181475-35214876 GCF_014898765.1 Herpailurus yagouaroundi | reverse complement strand
CCTGTGCATTTTGGAAGGAATGAGTCATATTCTGTATGAAGTTCCAGTATTAGGGCCAACTGACAAGTGACTTGGGGACCAACCCTAGAGAATGACAGTTTTGTCAAAACATGAGAAACCACAATTTATTCTACTCTCTGAGTAAGTGGGTGCAAACCCCTTCAGTTAAGAGAGGAAAAGTTAGTCCATTCCAGCCCAGACAAAGACCTAGACACTGCAGAACTCATCTAGTCAAACGCCCCCATGTCCCAGAGAAGGACCTAAAGCCCAGGCTCACTCCTGATGTGTCAGCTCCATTGCTCATCATGATCTGGACTCCTTCCATGCAGTGGCTTCCATTCTCAAGGTTACCTCATGGCCCTAGTTGGCAGCTGGTGCTCCAGCCGGCACACCCACATCCAGGCACCATGGAGGAAGAAGGGCTAAGTGGAGGCTCCTCCTTTCAGACAAGCCAGCTTTTTCTTTTCCAGAAGTCCCACACTAGTATTCCATTTAATTTGACCAGAATTTAGTCACATGACCACATCTCGTAGCAGGAGAATCAGAATTATAGTTCTTTCCTTCCTGGATGGTTATTCTTTTGCCTCAAAGAAAATAAAAATTCAGTCTCTCCCATATCTCTTAATTGTGTACTTGAATTAAATTTTCACTGAACGAAACACCATAAGTTCTAATTCATACATCCACTGCATTCAGAAGGCTCTTGGGAGGGAGCTCAAATGCCATCTTTTTATTTATTTTTTTTTTAAATTTTTTTTTTCAACGTTTATTTATTTTTGGGACAGAGAGAGACAGAGCATGAACAGGGGAGGGGCAGAGAGAGAGGGAGACACAGAATCGGAAACAGGCTACAGGCTCTGAGCCATCAGCCCAGAGCCTGACGCGGGGCTCAAACTCCCGGACCGCGAGATCGTGACCTGGCTGAAGTCGGACGCTTAACCGACTGCGCCACCCAGGCGCCCCTCAAATGCCATCTTTTATCTGAGATGAAATGGTCAGAGCTCAGGGAAGTGAGGGCTACTCTCATTCAAGAAGGCTTGGGGTTCAGAAAGCAATGCCGCCCTACCAGCACTGGCGTCCAGGCCCTGCCTGTGACCCGCCTTGAGACCACAGGCAGGTTGTCCATCTCTCCAAGCCCTGGTTTCTGCACATGTCCAGGGAGGCTGATAATGGCTACTTCACAGATGGTCTAAAGCGTCAAGGGAAATGGTGTATGTCAGGTGCCAGGCCCTCCATCAGTGAGGCCCGCGTGGGAGGCTTGGCTGTGGTAGGGTTTGGTGATAAGCCTCCAAAAGATTCGCTGTGGGTCTTCTTATTTTGGGTGAAATTCAGCCTCTGAAGTACGAGAAAGGGTCCTGGGTTTCTCAGACTTCATCTTGCCCTGGATCAGATTCCAAATTTGCAGGGAGAAGGAGGATTTCCTTTTTTTTTTTTTTTTTTTTTTTAAACTGTGAACTGCAGCTAACACAAGATGTACTGTCTGAACCATATTGAAGTGTACACGGTGCCATTAGCTGCATCCATCCTGTTGGGTTGCCATCAGCACTACCCATCCACAGAAGCCCATCTTGTAAAACTGAAGCTTGGAACCCGTTCCGCGCTGCCTCCTCATCGCCCCCTCCCCCAGCCTTTGGACACCACCATTGTACCTTCTGTTTGCATGAGTCTGACTACTTCAGGCACTTCCTATGAGTGGAATCCTACAGTATTTGTCTTTTGTGACTGGCTTCTCTCACTTAGCATAATGTCCTCAGGGTTCACGTGTGTTGTAGCGGGTGTCAGCATTTCCTTCCTTTTTAAGGCTGAGCTTTCTACGACATTTATGCAGCGAATCTTGTTTATCATCCATCTGTCCACTTAAGAGGACTTGGAGACTTGGAAGGAGGCATTGAGGACTGAGAAAGTACAGTGGGCACCAGAGGCTTCAAGATGAGAAAGCTGGCTGGGGCGCCTGGGTGGCGCAGTCGGTTAAGCGTCCGACTTCAGCCAGGTCACGATCTCGCGGTCCGTGAGTTCGAGCCCCGCGTCGGGCTCTGGGCTGATGGCTCAGAGCCTGTAGCCTGTTTCTGATTCTGTGTCTCCCTCTCTCTCTGCCCCTCGCCCGTTCATGCTCTGTCTCTCTCTGTCCCAAAAATAAATAAACGTTGAAAAAGAAAAAAAAAAAAAAAGATGAGAAAGCTGGAGATTTGCTCAGGAAGTGTCCAGGTGCTAGGTTAAGGACCATGAATTTGGTTCTTTGGAAATGTGGAGCCATGGAAGGTGGTTGAGCAGTGAAGTGGATAGAAAAAAAAAGCTGTGCTTTTACTCAACCCATTTTCACTTTTTTTTCCAGAAAGCTTGGACAATGCCAGTTTCACTGGAAGAAGAGAAATTTGGAATTTTTTATAGCTTACCAGAGTCCAAAGGGAGCTAATATTTTTACCGTAAGCTAGTTGAAAAAGACAAAGTGAAATTTCTTTGAGTTTGCAATGCTGGCTGGATAAGTGAGAGAAGAAGATGGAGCCAGCAGATGGTGCTGCAGGGTTGAACGACCCTGAAGGCTGGCTCTGTCCAGCACACAGCTGCCTCTCCTCCCCCTGTGCTGTTTCCTCCCTTTGCCCCTCCCTCCCTCCTTTCCTCCCTCCCCCCAACTTCCTTCCTGTTTTTATTTTTTTAAGTTCTCTCTGTACCCAACCTGGGGCTCGAACTCATGACCTTGACATCAAGAGTCCCATGTTCTACTGACCGAGCGAGTCAGCAGATGGAATGCATTATGTGAAAAACAGCCCCATCGTGTGAGACCATGACCTCACTGAACTGGTTCCCTGGGCACAGTTTCCCTTCCACGCCATTGGGGTGCACAGAGACACCGCATGTCCTTCCTTCACAGGGTAGGCGGCAGCCCGGGTGGCTCTAGCAACAGGGAGAAGCCTCTTTGGGATGCTTAGAGGTATGAAGCTGGCCACCCAGGCCCTTCTGAGATCCCCAGAGGGAGCCAGGATTAGAGTGACAGGAGGGAGGCTTTGCCTTGGGTACAGAATTTAAGGGAGCACCACAAAAACTCAACAGCCAAGACAAAAGTTATACTTTAATGCAATATTTTTAAAAATCACAATTAATGCAGAAAGTATAATAAAGTCAGGACTGTGGCCAAGGAAGGAGGAAGGTTTGGAAAGGCAAAAGGGGACTTTGGACTTAGGATAAGCAAAGTGCCAAAGGCCGCTAATGGGGCAGCACCAAGCCTTCCCGAAGCCTATTTGTAGAGCTTATGGCTGAAAACAGCGGAAACCCTGGAGCCTCCTAACATCTGCCCCTTCTCATGTGTTGCCAGATGGACGTCTGTGTCGATCAGTTCCCGGCACTGATGGGGGAACCCCAAGAGACCATGCCATCAACACCCATGATGGGGCCTTTAAGACAGGCTGCTTTCAAATATTCCCTCTTGCTGTTCTCTGTAAGGTGACAAAATATCCCAGGCTAGCTGTCAGGCTGCATCAGCCAGCAGTGGGCTGCAGCAGCCAATGCATTTCTTGTTCCTGTTACAGGAGGGCTGCTGGTTGGGCCCAGCCTGGCTCCAGGAGTCCTCCCATCCCAGAGCCCAGTAGGGGGAGGTGTCACTCTCTGGAGCTTGCCGTTTTTCGGGCAGAGGCCAGAAGCTCCAGGGGACAGGACCAAACCACCCAAATGCACCTCATGCTTCTCCCAGAACAGGGCTCACATCTGCTCACATTTCCCTTGGCCGGAGTGAGTCCTGTGGCCAAACCTGAGGCCCATGGGGCAGGGCATATACTCCACGGAGAGTGGGGTTTCTCGGTTTGGTGCTGTTGACATTTGGGGCCAGATAAATCCTTGTGGTGGGGCTGTTGTGTGCATTTTAGGACAGTTAGCAGCATCTCTGGCCTGGACCCATTGGATGCCGGAAGCACTGCCCTCCAGTTGTGATGAGCAGAACTGATCCCTAGGGGACAGAATCACCCCCCCCTCCCCCCCCCCCCCAGTAGAGATCTACTGACCTAGATGCATGGTAAGGGTAGGGAGGGTATAGATAATTGTAAACAAAATAAACAGCCTACCATCCCAGCCAATTATAAATGCCCCGTACTTGAATTCCTCTCAATTTTTGGTTCAGAAGCACCAGTCAATATGTGGGGACTCATTTTCTAAAAGGACGAGAGAAACAGGGCCCTCATTTGTCAGCTCAGGATTGCCCAGCCTGGCTACAGCTATAGGATGACTCTTACCTCCTCACCTTACATGAGAAACATTTTTTTTTTTTTTTTTTTTTTGCTCTTGTGTGGTTCTCAAAGTGTGGTTCCTGGACCAGCAGCAGCACCAGCGAGCTTGTTAGAAATGCAAATTCTTAGGCCCCACCCCAGGCCTACTGACTTAGAAACTTGGCATGGGACCCAGCGAGCTGCATTTTAGTGAGTTCTCCAGATCACTCTGATGCACAGTAAAATTTGAGAAGAGCTGCTTTAGTCTGAAGAAGTGGGTTTTAACCAGGGACATATAGAGTAGGATCTCCTGGGGCCCCTGCACCTGGAGATGTTTGGTCAGCAGCTCTGGCTACGAGCCTGGCCTGTGAATTTTAGGAAGTCTCTTCTGGTGCCTGGGATGTTCACAGATGCCTGTTCAGAACCACTGGTGTAGAGATTTCTATGGCTTCTTGGGCCAAAACATGTCAGACTAGGGTGGGGACCAGCGAGCATTTGTCATGGCATTTCACCACTCACTTCTGCGTTTTTATTGAACCTCTGCTATTTGCCAAGCCCAAGGCTAGGCTCTGTGGAATCTTGCCAAGTATGTAAAACAGGGTCATGGTCCACTAATTTGCAGTCCAGTCACAGAGATGTGTAAATAGCTGACAAACGACAATACTGCCAGCCGAATAGATGGCAATAATAGTAATATTAATAGCTTGCCATTGTTAATAGCAGCCACGATAGAGGGCTCCGAAGGCATGATGAACTGGGCTGCAGTGAGGCACCCATCAACTGGGGGCTTCAATTACCATCCAGGGCTGACTGCAGGGAGGTTGCTGTCTCTGCTCTGTAGCAGGTGGTTTTTATCTGGCTGCTTATAGATAGATGCTCTACTGGAAGGACTTTGTACCACTTGTAAGGTGGGTTTCTTTCTTTTTTTAAGTTTATTTGTTTTGAGAGAGAGAGGGAAAGAGAATCCCAAACAGGCTGCGTGCTGACAGCACAGAGCCTGACACAGGGCTCGAACCCACGAACTGTGAGCTCATGACCTGAACTGAGGCCAAGAGTCATGCTTAACCGATTGAGACACCCAGGCGCCCCCTTGTGATGTGGGTTTATTTTGGCATCTAAATACATTGTCTTTTGATTATCAGGTAATGTTTTTATTTACTTATTCCAACTGTGTAAGTCATTTTTAAGTTCCCGTATCAGTATATGCATGCATTTAATCAAAATGAACTATCATTTGTTTCAGGGCTTTGTGCCATGTACTGTGGAAAGGCTTTGTATTTTTTAATTTTTTTGTACCACTGTAGAGGGAAAAATGATCTCCTGTTTTATAGAAAAGGAAATTGGGAGGCCAGAAAGATTAAGTAACTTGCCCAGGGTCACACAGCAGAGTCAGGTCTGTTTGATTGCAGTGCCCAGGAACTTGCTGGAACGTATGTATAAGTGACTCTGAAAGAACTAAATGAAACTTCTGCAGTCCCACCCTTCCTGGCCAACCCAAGTGTTTTCCTCCTTGTAGGGGACCCCAACAAGCCCTCAGGTTTCAGAAGTGTTAAGGCTCCGGTCACCAAAGTGGCTGCATCTATTGGAAACGCTCAGAAGTTGCCCATGTGTGACAAATGCGGCACCGGCATCGTGTGAGTACCTGCCTTCCCCGGGCGTGGGAGGCCCTGCAGATTGGGTAAAGCAAGAAAATGCGGCAGGTGCCGGACCTTGTGCATTTTGGGTGTGATGGGGAGAAAGTCCCGCCTGGAAAATGGAACAGAGAGGCCAAGGAGGCCTTGGTCCAGAGCCAGGTGTACAGGTTTCCCTTGGCCACGGACCCCTCACAGTGTGAACGTGTAAACCCAGGAAGGGCTGCTCTGTCGGAGCGGGAGGGTTTCAAGAGGAATGTCTGAGACCCCAGGAATGAGCAGCTGTTTTATGAGTGGAGGCCCGTTCTGAGGCCCTGACCCGCCCTCTGATGGGCCTCGGGGAAGGACGCCCCGGCCGCACTGCCTCCTTCAGGTGCCTGTCACTAACGGAGCCCTGTCCTGCCTCCCTCCTGCAGCGGTGTGTTTGTGAAGCTGCGGGACCGTCACCGCCACCCTGAGTGCTACGTGTGCACTGACTGTGGCACCAACCTGAAACAGAAGGGCCACTTCTTCGTGGAGGATCAGATCTACTGTGAAAAGCACGCCCGGGAGCGGGTCACACCCCCTGAGGGCTACGACGTGGTCACCGTGTTCCCCAAGTGAACCGGCAGCCCTGCACCTGTCGCGACTTGTCCTCTCGCTGCCCTGGCCCTCTCCTCCCCTCCGAGGTCTCGCCAACTTCGGTTTTATCCCTGCTCCTTAAACACCACGTCTGCCTGCCTCTGCTAACTGACTCGCTGGCCCTGTGACACCTGCTTGTACGATTAACAGGAGGTTGTTTCGTTCCGTGGCCCCCTTGCCAGCATCCCGGGGTCTTCTCTTCGCCTCAGTTCATCTCTGCCGCAAATGGACATCAGCCAAATTGGAACCAAACCAAATTTAATCTGTGTGACGTTGATTTTGTTTTTACTCAATAAATTTATAGACACCGAGGCGGTGTGGTGTTCTCTATCATTTGACCATGTGCTCTGTTTCCTGTCTGAAGCCAGATGGGATTTCCGAGGCCTGCCTCCTCTTATTTTGGGCTTTCCCAAAACAAATCTCTGACATTTGCAGGCCTTTTGCCTCCAGGTGTGAGAAATTTGACATCTGAATGAGCCATACTCTCACCTTTCTTGGAAGCTTGCTCCAAATTCTCTTTCTCTGATGCTACTATAAGATCAACCTCGTTATGTTGTAATGAAATGATGTTTTCTTTTATATCTGGCTGTTCTGGGACTTATCTGAGGAAATGAATGCTTCTCAAATAATAGATGGAGAGCTTTACCAGTTGACCTTGAATATCCCGAGTCCCTCTCCAGCTGGTTGCTGCCACTAAGCCCCTCTCCTTTGTTTGTTTGGGGTTTTTTTAGTGCTTATTTATTTTTGAGAGAGAGACAGAGACAGAGCATGAGTGGGGGAGGGGCAGAGAGAGAGGAAGACAGAATTCGAAGCAGGCTCCAGGCTCCGTGCTGTCGGCACAGAGCCCAAAGTGGGGCTCGGACCCACGAACTGTGAGATCGTGACCTGAGCCGAAGTTGGACACTCAACCGACTGAGCCACCCAGGTGCCCCAAGCCCCCCTCCTTTCTGGAGGGATGCAAACTCAGGATAGATCTCACGTAGGTGTTAAACTCAGGCACCTCTTGGTAGTATGTGGAATTTGAATGGCTGGTAGACAAGTTCAGCAGCTGCAGCCTGAGAAGGGCCTGGGACCGGTGGTGGTCCTGCCATCAGGTAAGCCTCAGATGCTCAGAGTCGCTAGGTGAGGGTGAAGGGAAATAGACTGAGGTCATGATGATAAGTTACCAACTTCGGGGGCAGGGGCTGTTTATCCCACTGACCTTCCCTAAGCTTCCCACAGGGAAGGCTGGCCCACCAGAACCTGGGAGGGGCGGCCTCGAGGAGTCACATGAAGATTTCTCCGAAGCTGACAGTCACATCACTTGGATACCCCTTCAGAACCCGAGGACTTGGTCCCCGAGTTGCCAGCGGAGGGCCACGTCCATCAGCTGAAGAGCGCTCCCTTTCCCAGGTGGTCCAGTGCCTGGAGAGGCAGGCATATCCGGGCCCCGAGCCCTGGACAGCTTTGAAGGGGTCCGCCGAGACCTCCCTCTAGGCCGTACGTAGCCAACTTCTCCCCCCGCCTCCCCTCCCCAGGTCTTGGTCCCAAGGGCACCCCTCATAAACTTTCCTTACGCTGATCCCCGGGTCACAGTTTACTTCCTGGGAAAACACTTCTGACGACCATGACAGAAACTTTGGATTTTTTTTTTTTTTCTGAGGAGGGATTTATTTGGAGAGTTTTTTTCACAGGGACGTACCTTAAACTGACTTACCCGTTTAAATGGTTGATTTGCATTCCATGTCAAAAACTCACCATAGTGGGCAGAAGTATAAACAGACCAGGTAGGAGGCTACTGCCCTGGTCCAGGTAAGGAATGGAAAGACTGGCACAGGGGGTGGGGGTGGGAGTGGTGGGAAGTCACTGGATTCAAGACAGATTTTACTTTATTTATTTTCATTTTATTTTAGAGAGGGAGAGAGGCAGAGGGAAAGAGCATCTTAAGCAGGCTCCACACTCAGCACGGAGCCTGAGATGGGGCTTGATCCCACAACCCTGGGATCATGACCTGAGCTGAAATCAAGAGTCAGACACTCAACCCAGCTGAGCCACCCAGGCGCCCCGAGACAGATTTTAAACGTAGAGCAGACTGACTCAGGCTGTTCTCCTCCTGCCAGACGCCAAAGAGCTTCTCCCCCATAATGGGCCACTAAGGCAGACTTTTCAGCTCTGCGGACCCCATTGTTCTATGCCCGGAGCTCGGAATGGCAGGAGCAAGGAGTGTGGCAGGTGTGGCCTGGTGTCCCCAGTCCCTTGGCCATGTGCTGAAGGTTGGCTCCCTCACCTGCTTCCCTCTTCTACCCCCAAGAGCCCTGTTCTAGAGGAAAGAGTAACATCTAGAAAGTACATCAGGTATAACGGTCCCTTACATTGATGGCACTTTCCATATTACAAAATGCATTTATATTTGTTGCTCTGCGAGCATCACAAACCATACCGATGGGCAATTTCATAGGTGGGGAACCAGGGACTTGGTGCAAATGAGAAATAGAACGTATAGGGTTGTGAGAAAACACGTGCAGTGGGTTACAGGGAACGCTGTGGTTTCTGCTCTGTGGGCGAGTGCCTGTGGTCAGGGTCTGAGAGCATCAGGGGATTTGTTGTAGTGGTTAGGTGGTGGCTGACTGCCCTCCTCCCTCTAAATATTCTCTTGATGCCATGTCACTGAATCAATTTGAAAAGAAGTAAAGCATTTCTGTCCAATGGGACTAAGCCAACAAGGAACTGACTTGCCAAAACTGTTTGGCAGAAGACACGTTGCATTGAAGCAGCAGCCGCTTCTGGTGACAAATATACCTCGAAACCTTGGCAAACCATCTGTTGAATGTAAGAGAGGGTTTACTGCATTGTGATTACCTGTGTATATCCTGAGATCTGTGTCTAATATTTACCAGAGAGGAACGCATGGTGAATTATTTCTGACTTCTGACACATAATGAATTTCCATACGCTCTTCCCAGATTGAAGCATTGTCCTCTCGGCAACCTTGGCACAGGTCAAGAATCTGAGGTTTATGAGATGCTACGGAGAAGCAGGAGCTAGAAAAATAGTCCACCCCATTCCAAGCTTCTGCAGAAAATCCTGGAGTCTGAGGAGAAAGGTGACCCGTCTTGCATGCCGTCGGAGGCTGTTGGTCAAGGCCAGGCGTGTGGATCAGTCATTGCTGAAAGACAGGTGCGCAGAGCCTAGCGGCGGGAGGAAAGAGCACAGTGTGGGCCATTAAACACTGCTAATAAAATAATCTAACTTTGCCTTCGTGCCTTGGTCTGTGTTACAGAAGCTGCAGATCTGGCTGTTTCCTGTCCCGTGTGCACCGTATGGCTGAGGGCTGGGTAAATTATCTTGTGGTGGGATTTTGTCGGTTTGTCCCTCAGGCCCCCTTGATTTGATGTGAGCCCATAGATCCCATTCCTACAGTGACTGGTGGGCGCAGGTAGGCAAAGGCCAAGGGCAACGGACAGACTGAAGCAAAATGAGCCACCAACAGAATGAACCCGGGCTGTGGGCTTCATCGTGCAGCCGAGGAAATGGCATTTTATTTTTGTGCCCAAGTGTGTTTGGCGGGTTGGAATCCTGCTTTTAAGCAAGGCTTTCTCCTCTTCTCCCCACGTGGGTGAGACCTCCCCGCTGAGAGGGATCTGAGTACCTGGTGACTCTGCTGGGGAGGGACCTGCCTCAGCCAGACTTCCAGTCCCCTGGGCTCCTCCCATGCTGGAAGGGACTGAGATTTTTTTCCCAGGGTGACCGGGTCTAATGCTCCTAGCTGTGGAACTTAGCCAAGTTACTCACCCTTCTTGAAGTAGCGACCCTTTATCATTTTCTCCTCTGTTTTCCATCAGTCTGTTTTCTTTTTGGTTTCTGTTTGACTTCTGTAGTAATCTTTATTATTTCCCTCTTCCTCTTTGCCTTAGGGTAGTTTGATCTTTTTCTCGTTATTTCGTGGTGCACATTTAGAACATTGGTTTGACACGTTTTTTCTAATGTAAGCTTTTAATGGTGTGTATTTCCCTGTAAGTACTCCTTCCGCTGCAGGCCACAAATTTGATACACTACCGCGTTTTCATTTTCGTTCATTTCAAAGTAGTTTCCAATTTCTCCTGGGATTTCTTCTCTGACCCGTGGGATATTTAGAAGCATTGTGCTTAGTATCTATTAAAAAAAATTTTTTTTTTAACTGTTTATTCTTGAGAGAGAGAGAGACAGAATGTGAGCAGGCAAGAGGCAGAGAGAGAGGGAGACAAAATCCGAAGCAGGCTCCAGGCTCTGAGTTGTCAGCACAGAGCCTGATGTGGGGCTTGAACTCACAAACCGCGAGATCATGACCTGAGCTGAAGTCGGACACTTAACTGACTGAGCCACCCAGACGCCCCATCGTTGTCCTTAATATCTAAATATTTGGTGGTTTTCCAGCTATCTTTCTGTTATTGATGTCTAATTCAATTCCACTGTGAGTTGGAATTAAATTCTTTTCAGTTTCTTTTATTGCCCAGATCATAGTCTAGACTGGTGAACATTCTATATGTATTTGAAGAGAATGTATATTCTGCTATTTAGGATGGAGTGTTTTATAAACTAAATTACGTCAAGCTCGTTAATAGTTTCAAGGTAATTAAGCTCATGTCTTCTATCTTCTTACTGAGATTTTCTGTCTACTTGTTCAATCATTTAGTGAGAGTGGACACTTGAAATCTCTAGCTATAATATATGAATTCATCTAGTTCTATTGGTTTGGTTTTATATCTTTTAAAGTTTTTATTTAAGTAATCTCCACACCCGGCATGGGGCTTGAACTCATGACTCTGAGATCTAGAGTCGCATGCTCTTCTGACTGAGCAAGCCAGGCACTCCTGGTTTTATATCGTTTTTTTTTTATTATTTATTTTTTAAATGATTATTTATTTTTGAAGGAGGGAGGGAGAGAGAGAGAGACAGCGTGTGCACGGAATCCCAAGCAGGCTTCGTGCTGTCAGTGTAGAGCCCAACATGGTGCTTGATCCCACAAACTGAAATCATGACCTGAGCCAAAGTCCAGAGTGGGAGGGACTCTTAACTGACTGAGCCACCCAGGCACCCTGGTGTTATATCTTTTAAAGCTCTGCTTTAGGTACATATACATTTAAGGTTCTTATATTTTGTAATGAGATAACTGCTTTGTGATTATGAAATGAACATCTTTATCTCTGGTAATATTCCCTGTTCTGAAATCTACTTGGATATTAAGCGAGCCATCCCAGCTTTCTTTGATCCATGTTTGAATATTACATCTTTTTCCATCCTTTTAATTTTTCTGTGTCTATATATTTAGAGTTGGTTTTCTTTAGAAAGCATGTGTTTGAGTCTTGCTTTTTCGCTCAGCCAGCCAATCTCTACCTTTTGGTTTTGACCATTTTTATTTCATTTAATTTTTTATGTCATTGGGTAAATGTCTGTCATCTTGCTATTGGTTTTCTCATAGTTTTGTTCTTTATTTTCTTTTTTACCTACATCCTTTTGGATCAGTTATTTCTTATGGTTCCATTTGATCTCAATTATTTATTAGCTCTATTTTTGTGTGTTGTTTTTTAGTGGTTTACAATTTATATCACCAACTTAATGTCAATGTTCAAGTAATAATGTACTATATCAAGCATAGTATAAAAACCTTACAATCGAAGTACCTGGGTGGCTCAGTCAGTTAAGTGTCTGACTTTAGCTCAGGTCATGATCTCACAGTTCATGGGTTTGAGCCCTGCATTGGGCTCTGTGCTGGCAGGTCAAAGCCTGGAGCCTGCTTTGGATTCTGTGTCTCCCTCTCTCTCTGCCCCTCCCCCACTTATGTTCCCTCTCTCCCTCTTTCTCTCTCTCTCAAAAGTAAACATTAGAAAAAACCTTATAATAGCATATTTCCAATTCCTGTCTCCCGTCTTTTACATTTTTTCATGTATTTTATTTCTACACATGTTTAAACCCAACAGTAGTCTTTAAAAAAGATATGAAAATTACTCTATAATTTTCTAAATAATTTTAAGTAATTCCCACATTACCCTTTCCAGTGGTCTTCATTCCTTCCTATATATCCATGCTTTCCTCTGGGAGCATTTTCCTTCAGCATGAATAATTTATTTTAGTCATAATCTTAATCAGTGTGGTCTGCCATGGTGAATTTACTTCATTTGGAATGTCTGAAAATCTTTTTATGTAGCCATTTTTATTGAGGCATATTTTCAATATGTAATTTTATGTAATTAAAAAAATCTATTATGAATTGATTATAAACACCAAAATGATATATGAATATAAGGAATGATTGTTGTCTCTAATTATGGTTTTTTCTCTCAGCCTCTTTCTGAGTTCCAGTATAGAGAATTATTTTATATGTGTAGTAGAAGTTTCACCTCCATTGCAGGGACCATGTAATATTTATCTTTATGATCCCAAAGCCTCGTGCAGGACGTGGCATAGGTATAAGTGTGCTCAGTGAGGTTTTTTTGTCTGTTTGTTTGTTTGTTTATATGGGGGGGGGAGGGAGGGAGAGGGGGAGTAGGGGAGGGGGCAGAGAGAGAGAGGGAGAATCCAAAGCAGGCTCCAGGCTCCGAGCTGTCAGCACAGAGCCCAGCGTGGGGCTCAAACTCATGAGCCATGAGATCATGACCTGAGCTGAAGTCGGATACTTAACTAACTGTGGCACCTTGGGGCCCGAGTTTTTTTTTTTTTTTTTTTTTTTTTTAATTAGGTAGATGAGGCCTCCTCTATTAAGCTTACTTTCCCTTCTTTCATCCATTCTATCTAGGAAAGCCATAATAAGTTATTTAACAATACTGCTGATTCAAATAGTTTTATTTTGGAGAGACTAAAGGAATGACAAGAATCGTGGACACTAACAATCACTGGAACTTCTTTGATTCTTTCTGGTCAAAATGAAACAGAACAAATGTGAACTAGGTTATAAGGCTCATCATTTTATTCTTTCTGGAGGCATTTAGGTGATTGGGCAAATACTACTATTTGGCAAGCATTTACAACAGCATGTACTATGTGTGTGGACCTACACTAAGCATCATGGGGGACTTTCAATCTTGTAATGTTTGAGAATGATAAAACATGATCCCTGTTTGGTGAGTGGTAAAGGTGGAACTGAAGAAAGGCAGAACATACATACTCTTATGTCTTGGATGAAATAATTATAACTTTTAAGGAGCAGCATATGTAAAATACTGTGCTCTAAAGTGAAGCTATAATTGATGACTAAACATAGTGCACTTAAAAGAAGTGATGGCGTAAGTTGGCCGTGAAGGATGGGGAAGGGAATTCCGTATCTGGTGAGGACATGCCCAACTTTAGACAGGTGGATTGGCAAGGAGACTGGGTAGAGGGAGCAGAGGACTTTAAGTGGTTTGGTAAAAATGGGCTTTGGCCTGATAAGGAATTGGAGTTTGGTATGTATGGAGTGATCTGAATACTGAGTTAGCAATTTTTTATTTGATTTGGTGGAAATTTGAGCAAGAACAGGGATGTGCTTGCAGATGATATTTGAGGGAACTTATGCAGGAGTTCCCTGGAGTGTTTTGAAATACAGTGAGGGGGTAGTTCAAGGTCCTGCTGGAGGTCTCTAATTTCTAGACCTAGTATCTGAGAGTCTGGATACTCATCATAGCCATGGAAATGCAGAGAAGATCACATGAAGATTGGGGCCCCTGGGTGGCTCAGTCGGTTGAGCATCTGAATTGTGATTTTGGCTCCGGTCTTTGTCTCGGTTCGTGAGATGGAGTCCCACATTGGGCTCTGCACTGACAGTGCAAAGTCTTCTTAGGATCCTCTCTCTCTGCCTCTTCCCTGATCATGTGCATGCATGCATGCATGCTCGTGCTCTCTCTTTCTCAAAATGGGTAAATTAAAAAAAAAAAAAAAAAAAAGATCACATGAAGATTGTCTCTCTGCGTTCTCATGGATCTAGGAAGATAATCAGTTGGGCAAGTCCAAAGAAGCAAAAGGAGAAGAAAAACATGAAAAAGAAGGAATGGGGCGCCTTTGTGGCTCAGTTGGTTGAGCATCCAGCTTCAGCTCAGGTCATCATCTCATGGTTTGTGAATTCAAACCCTGCATCAGGCTCACTGCTGTCAGTGCAGAGCCTGCTCCAGAAACTCTGTCTCTCTAAAAAATAAATAAACGTTTTTTAAAAAAAGAAGGAATAGATCAGATTGAGTGAGGAAGGTAGACACCTGGGTGGCCTTTGGATGGGCTAAGAGGATTTGCTGGTGAGTCATAACTAAAGAGAGCAATTTAGAAGGAAGGAGATGATGGTGAGAGAAATTTCAGTAATGGAAGATCTTCTCTTTGAGAAGTTAAACCAAAGTGGGAAAGATCTGGGTGGCAGATTTAAATAGTGGTTGGATCAAGTGGAAAAAGTACATGGGAAGGAAATAAAGATACTTATTGAGTGAGTGCAAAGTTTTCACCGAAATGGGACAGGGAAGATTCTAGAACACATAGAAGAGAGGTACTCCCAGAAAGAAAAGGACATTTCTTCCTCTGAAATTACAGTTGGTTTAATCATCTATTTTCTGTTACACTGGGTGGATTGGAGAAATTGGTTAGCGGGCAGGACCTAGGACCCTAAATGGGTAGAGTCTAGAAGGTCAAAAATAATGACGTTCAAATAATTTTCTGTGGAATTTGGTCTGAACAACCAATTTCATGGGATCTGGATGAGGTGCAGTGATTTGGGTCAAGTAGCTGATTTAAGGAGCTGTAAGAAGAAGCAAATTCCTTTCAGTATCTGTCCTTTTTTTCTATCCCTTGGGAATGGTTCTTAACCTTTTGGAGGCCATAGTTCTTTCTGGGAAGAATTCACTTGTATGCACCACTTGCTTTTTTTGCCCATTTTGAAGGGTGTTATGGATGCTGTAAAGCCTCTTCATTACTCCCAGGATGAGGAGGGCTCCAAGTCCTCTGGTGTCTGAATTATCAGTAGCTATTGCCCCAGTACTGTATTTAAATATAACTTCATTGTTCTGGGCAACATTATTTTATTTTGATTCTAGCATAATTTTGATAGGCCAGGTATGAGAACCACTGAATCCCCTGATGCACTTGAACAGATGGGTATATCCAGGGAAAACTTGTACTATTGTTTCTTTATATTGGGATATATGTTGGGCAATTGTTTTGTCAAGTAATTGCATCTAATAACTCCTAGGGAGTGCTAAATGCTAAAAAACTTACCTATGACAACCTGATAATGATTATATCTGACTTGTGATGAAATAGAAATAATGAACCTTATCCTGAGATGTAGACTCTTTCTTCTGTCGAAACATCCTAAGAGCACAGGTTTGATAACAAGAAAGGTGAATTTGGGGATAGATTAGAATAGAATTATAGAAGTTGGAAAGGCATGGATAGTATTCACTTTCTTTTTTGTTTTTAATTTTTAAAAAGTTTTATTTATCTATTTTGAGAGAGAGAGAGGGAGAGAAGGAGAACGCAAGCAGGGGAGGGGCAGAGAGAGAGGGAGAAAGAGAATCCCAAGCAGGCTCCACACTGCCAATGCAGAGCCCAACATGGGGCTTGAACCCACAAACCGTGAGATCACGACCTGAGCTGAGATAAAGAGTCAGATGCTTAACCGACTGAGCCATCCAGGCGCCCCACCTTGATTCTTTTTCTTAAAAAGTTTTTAAGTTGGCACAAAAACAGACACATAGACCAATGGAATAGAATAGAAACCCCAGAACTAGACCCACAAACGTATGGCCAACTCATCTTTGACAAAGCAGGAAAGAACATCCAATGGAAAAAAGACAGTCTCTTTAACAAATGGTGCTGGGAGAACTGGACAGCAACATACAGAAGGTTGAAACTAGACCACTTTCTCACACCATTCACAAAAATAAACTCAAAATGGATAAAGGACCTGAATGTGAGACAGGAAACCATCAAAACCTTAGAGGAGAAAGCAGGAAAAGACCTCTCTGACCTCAGCCGTAGCAATCTCTAACTCGACACATCCCCAAAGGCAAGGGAATTAAAAGCAAAAGTGAATTACTGGGACCTTATGAAGATAAAAAGCTTCTGCACAGCAAAGGAAACAACCAACAAAACGAAAAGGCAACCAACGGAATGGGAAAAGATATTTGCAAATGACATATCGGACAAAGGGCTAGTATCCAAAATCTATAAAGAGCTCACCAAACTCCACACCCGAAAAACAAATAACCCAGTGAAGAAATGGGCAGAAAACATGAATAGACACTTCTCTAAAGAAGACATCCGGATGGCCAACAGGCACATGAAAATATGTTCAGCATCGCTCCTTATCAGGGAAATACAAATCAAAACCACACTCAGATATCACCTCACGCCAGTCAGAGTGGCCAAAATGAACAAATCAGGAGACTCTAGATGCTGGAGAGGATGTGGAGAAACGGGAACCCTCTTGCACTGTTGGTGGGAATGCAAATTGGTGCAGCCGCTCTGGAAAGCAGTGTGGAGGTTCCTCAGAAAATTAAAAATAGACCTACCCTATGACCCAGCAATAGCACTGCTAGGAGTTTATCCAAGGGACACAGGAGTACTGATGCATAGGGGCACTTGTACCCCAATGTTCATAGCAGCACTCTCAACAATAGCCAAATTATGGAAAGAGCCTAAATGTCCATCAACTGATGAATGGATAAAGAAATTGTGGTTTATATACACTATGGAATACTACGTGGCAATGAGAAAAAATGAAATATGGCCTTTTGTAGCAACGTGGATGGAACTGGAGAGTGTGATGCTAAGTGAAATAAGCCATACAGAGAAAGACAGATACCATATGGTTTCACTCTTATGTGGATCCTGAGAAACTTAACAGGAACCCATGGGGGAGGGAAAGGGAAAAAAAAAAAAAAAGAGGTTAGAGTGGGAGAGAGCCAAAGCATAAGAGACTGTTGAGAACTGAGAGCAAACTGAGGGTTGATGGGGTTGTATGGAAACCAATTTGACAATAAATTTCATAAATAAATAAAAAAAATTATACTTAAAAAAAATAAAAAAATAAAAAGTTTTTAAGTTGATGTGCCCACGGCTATCTTCTGTTCAAATTGCCTGGCAGGACTGAAGAGAGGAGATAACCCAAAGGGGAGAATGATAGGGAAAACTGAAGGGCGGAGTGGACAGTAGGAGATGTGATCATTCTCTGAACAATGCAGAATCCCAGCTTCATAGCTGTGGTTTGGGCACAACCAACTTGAGTTGTCTAAGGTGTTTTGTTTTGTTTTTTCTTAAGAGGTGGCTACTTCATTGATCAGTGTGCATTTTTTTCAAAATTCATTCTTCATAGCGAAGATGTCCAGAATAGTGTTCCAATGTTGCAGTTGCGAAAATGGATACTCCACTTTCTATTACTGAAGAATGAAATAAGTTCTGGAATTCTGTGTGAAATTGTCTCAGATGGTTTTACAGTCTGAGAAGCATTCTAAAAAGTTAGCTTCAGGAGAAGAGAACCTGCTATGACAAAAGATGTAGCTGAAGGAACCTACTATCCAAGAAAGCTATGTCCAGAAAAGTAGTGAGTACAGAGTGAGAATATCTGAGTCAATCTTTTGTTTTTTTCCCCCCTCAATATGTACTTATTTTTGAAAGAGAGCAAGAGAGAGCGGGGGAGGGGCAGAGAGAGAGAGTGCGAGAATCCCAAGGAGGCTCTGATGCTGACAGCACAGATGATGCCGACATGGGGCTCAGTCCCATGAACCGTGAGATCATGACCTGACCTGAAATCATGAGTCAGATAGTCAACCAACTGAGCCACCCAGGCGCCCCTGTCCCCTCAAATTTTTAGGTGCACAATACAGTATTGTTGCACAGCTATCTCTAGAACTTTACATCTTACGTGATTGAAACTCTTCATCCATTGAATAGCAACTTCCTATTTCCTCTTCTGCCAAGCCCCAGGCAAAAACCATTCTGCTCTGTTTCTATGAGTTTGACTATTTTAGATGTTTCGTTTAAGTTGAATCATGTGGTATTTGTCCTTCTGTGACTGCTTTACCTCACTTAGCAAGGGCAGGCAGCAGGAGTCAGTCCAACGAAGGGCTCACTGGCTGTTGCAGTGGCCCTAGCTGTTGGTGTGCACCCCCCCACGGCTGCACACTCTCCCACCAGGTGTGCACACTGCAATGATGGTTGATGGTGAGGATTAGGCCAGGCGTGCACAGCTGGAGGGGCTGGCTATAGGTGCACATGGTGCTGCAGGCTGGTGACAAGACAGAGCCTGATCTGGACCCACAAGCAGCTTCAGAGGCCCTGGCCTACCAGCATGTGCCCCATGGCTCCATGCTCTGCTGAGGGTGGAGGAGGAGGAGGAGGAAGAGAGTTCTAAAGATTGCAAAGGGATGGGTGGCTGGGTTGCTCAGTCGGTTGAGCATCTGACTCAGGTCAGATGCTCAGGTCAGAGCGTCTGAGTCAGGTCATGACTCTAGGCTCAACACTAGGAGCATGGGGCCTGCTTAAGATCCTCACTCCCTGGGGCTCCTGGGTGGCGCAGTCGGTTAAGCGTCCGACTTCAGCCAGGTCACGATCTCGCGGTCTGTGAGTTTGAGCCCCGCGTCAGGCTCTGGGCTGATGGCTCAGAGCCTGGAGCCTGTTTCCGATTCTGTGTCTCCCTCTCTCTCTGCCCCTCCCCCGTTCATGCTCTGTCTCTCTCTGTCCCAAAAATAAATAAACGTTGAAAAAAAAATTAAAAAAAAAAAGATCCTCACTGTCCCTCCCGCATGAGAGCACATGCATGCGTGCTTTCTTGCTCTTTAAAAAAGTAAATAAAGATTGCAAAGAGACAAACTTTTCTGAACCTCCCTTTTTATTTACCCACTGTGAAACTGTCAACTCACTATTTCAACAGATTGTTTGACGTCCAAGTGATTCTGCAAGATACTTAACAAATGTTTGTAGAATGTAATTTAGTTGAAATACTTTCCATTATAGAGTTCATAAGTCATACAGTTGACCACTGAACAACACAGGGGGATCCTCCTGACCTCAGGGGAAAGCTCTCAGTTTTCCCCCATTGAGGAGGATATTAGCTGTGGGCTTTTCATAAATGGCTTTTATGATGTTTATGTTCTTTCTATCCTGACTTTCTCAAGGGTTTTTTATTAAGAAAGGATGCTGAATTTTGTCAAATGCTTTTTCTGCATGGATTGACAGGATCATACAGTTCTTTTCTTTTCTTTTTTTTTTCAACGTTTATTTATTTTTGGGACAGAGAGAGACAGAGCATGAACGGGGGAGGGGCAGAGAGAGAGGGAGACACAGAATCGGAAACAGGCTCCAGGCTCCGAGCCATCAGCCCAGAGCCTGACGTGGGGCTCGAACTCACGGACTGCGAGATCGTGACCTGGCTGAAGTCGGACGCTTAACCGACTGCGCCACCCAGGCGCCCCCATACAGTTCTTTTCTTAATGTGATGTATCATATTGATTGATTTGCGAATGTTGAACCAGCCCTGCAGCCCAGGAACGAATCCCACTTGATCGTGGTGAATAATTCTTTTTATATGCTGTTGAATTCGATTTGCTAATACCTTGTTGAGAATTTTTGCATCCATATTCATCAGGGATATTGGCCTGTAGTTCTCTTTTTTTGCTGGGTCTCTGTCTGGTTTGGGAATCAAAGTAATGCTGGCTTCATAGAATGAGTCTGGAAGTTTTCCTTCCCTTTCTATTTTTTTGGAACAGCTTGAGAAGGATAGGTATTATCTCTGCTTTAAATGTCTGGTAGAATTCCCCAGGGAGGCCATCTGGTCCTGGACTCTTATTTGTTGGGAGATTTTTGATAACTGATTCAATTTCTTCGCTGGTTATGGGTCTGTTCAAGTTTTCTATTTCTTCCTCTTTGAGTTTTGGAAGTGTGTGGGTGCTTAGGAATTTGTCCATTTCTTCCAGGTTGTCCAGTTTGTTGGCATATAATTTTTCATAGTATTCCCTAATAATTGCTTGTATTTCTGAGGGATTTTTTGTAATAATTTCATTTTCATTCATGATTTTATCTATTTGGGTCATCTCCCTTTTCTTTTTGAGAAGCCTGGCTAGAGGTTTATCAATTTTGTTTAGTTTTTCAAAAAACCAACTCTTGGTTTCATTGATCTCCCCTACAGTTCTTTTAGATTCTATATTGTTTATTTCTGCTCTTGACTTTATTATTTCTCTTCTTCTGCTTTGGGGTGTCTTTGCTCCTCTGCTTCTATTTCCTTTAGGTGTGCTGTTAGATGTTATATTTGGGGATTTTCTTGTTTCTTGAGATAGGCCTGGATTGTAATAATATATACAGCTTTTGATACAAAAGGAAGATCCAGAAAATTATCATTGAATCTACTATGGGTTATTTCTTTCCCCTCTATTTCTGGAAAAACAAGCTTCTTTTATAATCCAAATTCATGTAACATCTTTTTCTGAAACTGAATTAAAATACTCATTTTGTGCTTGAAAAAAAAAAGTTTTCTTTTGCACATTATTTTTGTATCCCGCCTTCTCCCTTTTCTTGGATACATTTTTTTTAAGTTTATTTATTTTGAGAGACAGTGAGCACAAGCAGGGAAGGAGCAGAGAGAGAGGAAGAGAGAGGATCTCAAGCAGGCTCCACACTATCAGCACAGAGCCTGACGCAAGGCTCAGTCCCACAAACCATGAGATCATGACCTGAGCAGAAATCAAGAGTCAGATACTTAACTGGCTGAGCCACTGAGGTGCCCCTCTTGGATACATTTTTATTTTGTTGGAGTTTTTCTCAATCATTTTGGAAATGGTTTCAAGGTTATAAAATGTCTGAATGTTTACATGTTCAAAAATGCCTGTATTTTGACCTCATATTTGAATCCTATTTTGGCATACACTAATTTGAAAATCATTTCCTATTGAACCTTTGAATACCTTACTCCACTGTAGCCTGTCATGTAAAAGCATCGTATATGGGAAGCTTTAAACTGATCTTTATTCTTTATAACTTCCTTTTCCTCTCCAGGAGTTTTTACATTTTGTCTTTGTTTTGTTTTGTTTCTTGATGTTCCAAGGTCTCACAAGATTGTGGGAGTGTCGGTCTTTTTACTTTAATCCTTCTTCAAACTTGGTGTGGATCCTTTGCATTTTTCATCAGTTTAGGAAATTTTTCTTCAATTTCCTTTGCTTATTTTTCCATTTAAGTATTTTTTTCTCTCTTCTTGAAACTGCTATCATAAATTCATTGGAACTTCTAGAACTATTGTCCATACCATTTAACTTTGTTTGTAGTTTTCATTATTATTACTTTATACTCTATTCTTGGGAAACCTTTGGTTTCCCAATGTTTTCCTGCTAAATAAATTGAAATACAGCTAAATTTAGTTTATTACTCAGCACGTTTGTTCATTTAAAAAATGTTTTCGGTCAGAAAAACTAAAAGGTGACTGACAGAATGAGAGAAAATATTTGCAAATGACATGTCAGATAAAGGGTCAGTATCCAAAGTCTATAAAGAATTTACCAAACTCAACACCCGAAAAACAAATAATCCAGTGAAGAAATGGGCAAAAGACATGAATAGACTCTTTTCCAAAGAAGACATCCAGATGGCTAACAGACACATGAAAAAATGCTCAACATCAGTCATCATCAGGGAAATACAAATCAAAACCACACTGAGATACCACCTCACACCTGTCAGAATGGCTAAAATGAACAACTCAGGCAACAGCAGATGTTGGCGAGGATGTGGAGAAAGGAGAACCCTCTTGCATTGTTGGTGGAAATGCAAACTGGTGCTGCCACTCTGGAAAACAATATGGAGGCTCTTCCAAAAGTTAAAAATAGAACTACCCTACGACCAGTAACTGCACTACTAGGTATTTAGCCAAAGGATACAGGAGTGGTGATTTGAAGGAGCACATGCACCTTAATGTTTATAGCAGCACTATCAACAATAGCCAAAAAATGGAAAAAGCCGAAATGTCTATCAACAATGAATGGATAGGGGCGCCTGGGTGGCGCAGTCGGTTAAGCGTCTGACTTCAGCCAGGTCATGATCTCGCGGTCCGTGAGTTTGAGCCCCGCGTCGGGCTCTGGGCTGATGGCTCAGAGCCTGGAGCCTGTTTCCGATTCTGTGTCTCCCTCTCTCTCTGCCCCTCCCCCGTTCATGCTCTGTCTCTCTCTCTGTCCCAAAAATAAATAAACGTTGAAAAAAAAATTAAAAAAAACAGAACAAAACAATGAATGGATATAGAAGATGTGGTACATATATATAATATATGGAATATTACTTGGCAATCGAAAAGAATGAAATCTTGCCATTTGCAACAACGTGGATGCTAAGTGAAATTAGAAAAAGACCAATATGTGATTTTACTCATATATGGAATTTAAGAAACAAAACAGATGAACAAAAGGAAGGGAAGCAAAAATAAGATTAAAACGGAGAGGGAGACAACCATAAAAGACTCTTAAATTCAGAGAACAAACTGAAGGATGCTGAAGGGTGTTGGGTGGAGAGATGGGCTTAATAGGTGGTGGGCATTAAGGAGGACACTTGTTGGGATGGCACTGGGTGTTATATGTAAGTGATGAATCACTAAATTCTATTCCTGAAATCGTTATTACACTATATGTTAACTAACCCATTTAAATAAAAATAAAACATGCTTTTGGGGCATGTGGGTGGCTCAGTCAATTAAGTGTCTGACGCTTGATTTGGGCCCAGGGCATGATGTCACCGTCATGAAATAGAGCCCTGCATCAGGCTCTGTGCTGGGCAGCATGGAACCTGCTTACGATTCTCTCTCCGTCTTCCCTCTGCCCCTCTTCCTGCTTGTGCATGCTCTTGCTCTCGCTCTCGCTCTCTCTTAAAAAAAAGGTTTTGTAATTGTATTGTTAATTACCAAGAACTTTTTCTAATAACGTGTTCTTTTTAAATGGCTAAATATATCTTATGATGTTTTACTTATTTTAACCATTTTTGTTTCCTCAAGGTTAACTTCCTCAGGGATTAGTATTCTTATTTTTTTTTTTAAGTTTTATTTATTTTGAGAAAGAGAGAGAGAGAGAGAGAGCATGCAAGTGGGAGTGGGAGAGAGAATCCCAAGCAGGCTCTGCACTGTCAGGGCAGAACCTGAAACATAGCCCAAACCCATGAACCCTGAGATTATTACCTGAGCCAAAGTTGGACACTTAACCAACTGGGCCACCCAGGCACCCCTAACGTTCTTGTTTTGTTTTTTTGTTTTTTTGTTTTTGTTTTTTTTTTTTTAGCTGTACAAAAAATAAATTAACTTTATTAAGTTACTATTTCAGTCCTTAGACATTGATTTGTTTATAAAAATATCAGTTTGAGATACATTATTGAAAGTGAATACACACAATAAATGGAAAACAGGGATGCATGGTGCTGGAGACATATCAACCAACTCATCTTCATGTGTTGCCCACTGTTGTAGACAAAATTTGACACATAATCAGCATTATTGAAAGAGCAGTCAAAGTACCTGGGAGAGGGGTGCAAACTATAAGAAAAATATATTAAAGCTCTGGACCACTCACCAAAAAAATATTCACTGTTTAATCTGGGAGTTAATCTCACTATATATAGCACTGAATACCCATAAGAACAATTTAAAAATAAGAAAAGTGCCAAGGAACCCTCATTAACAGTATTTTTAAGTCTAAGTTTCTACTTTAAATATCTGATGATTACTCGGATATCCTAAGCCAAGAGGCAGGCCCTATGACAATAAGTTATAAATAGTCTGAATTTAATAACTTAAAGGTGATAATGGTTAATATAATACATACTGTGTGAGGAACTCAACTAACCTCTTTCAGGTAAGGTCATAATTAAAAGGCTTAAGTCTACAGTTTCAATTTCTGCTTAAGAGTGATGATATCCCATTATTGTAAATATGCTAATATGCACATTACTTGCATGAATTACACTTGAATGAATTCTGTATACACGTGGTTCCATGTTCCAAATGCAAATTCTCAGCGGTGTAGGCTTAAAATCAAAGCTGGGTTTAACAAATGCTTTCTAACTTCTGAAAGCAAATGATAAAAGCACTGCCTAAAAGTGAATAAACTAAGGTTACAAACAGGTGACCAATCCTTTTTTTCCCTTTATGTGTGATGAACTTCATGAAGCCTTAATTCCGAGGTATATTTGTTTCTGGACCATACAGCTTATGTGATTTTCTTTTTTCTTTTCTTTTCTTTTTTTTTTTTTAATTTTTTTTTTCAACGTTTATTTATTTTTGGGACAGAGAGAGACAGAGCATGAACGGGGGAGGGGCAGAGAGAGAGGGAGACACAGAATCGGAAACAGGCTCCAGGCTCTGAGCCATCAGCCCAGAGCCTGACGCGGGGCTCGAACCACGGACCGTGAGATCGTGACCTGGCTGAAGTCGGACGCTTAACCGACTGCGCCACCCAGGCGCCCCATCTTTTCTTTTTTTTTTAAGAATTACATTTTTTTAACTTTATTTTTGATTTTTTAAAATTTACATCCAAATTAGTTACCATATAGTGAAGCAGTGACTTCAGGAGTAGATTCCTTAATGTCCCTTACCCATTTAGCCCATCCCCCCTCCCACAACCCCTCCAGCAACCCTCAGTTCTCCATATTTATGAGTCTCTTCTGTTTTGTCCCCCTCCCTGTTTTTATATTATTTTTGTTTCCCTTCCCTTATGTTCATCTGTTTTTGTCTCTTAAAGTACTCATATGAGTGAAGTCATATGATTTTTGTCTTTCTCTAATTTCACTTAGCATAATACCCTCCAGTACCATCCACGTAATTGCAAATGGCAACATTTCATTCTTTTTGATTGCCGAGTGATACTCCATTGTGTATATATATACCACATTTTCTTTATCCATTTATTTCCATTCATTCCATCCATTCATCTATCCATGGACATTTGGGCTCTTTCCATACTTTGGCTATTGTTGATAGTGCTGCTATAAACATGGGGGTGAATGTGTCCCTTCGAAACAGCATACCTGTATCCCTTGGATAAATGCCTAGTAGTACAATTGCTGGGTCGTAGGGTAGTTCTATTTTTAGTTTTTTGAAGAACCCCCATACTATTTTCCAGAGTGGCTGCACCAGCTTGCATTCCCACCAACAATGCAAAAGAGATCCTCTTTCTCCACATCCTCGCCAACATCTGTTGTTGCCTGAATTGTTAATGTTAGCCATTCTGACACGTGTGAGGTGGTATCTCATTGTGGTTTTGATTTGTATTTCCCTGATGATGAGCGAGTGATGTTGAGCATTTTTTCATGTGTCGGTTGGCCATCTGGATGTCTTCTTTGGAGAAGTGTCTATTCATGTCTTTTGCCCACTTCTTCACGGGATTATTTGTTTTTTGGGTGTTGAGTTTGAGAAGTTCTTTGTAGATTTTGGATACTAACCCTTTATCTGATATGTCATTTGCAAATATCTTCTCCCATTCTGTTGGTTGCCTTTTAGTTTTGCTGATTGTTTCCTTCACTGTGCAGAAGCTTTTTATTTTGATGAGGTCCCAGACATGCTCCTCTTTCAAAGGCAGCTACCATCTGCTTTACAACTTCATCGAAAAATGATGTGGCAAGCTGAGAGTACAGAAGGGAGCGGAATTCAGAAGAAATTGAAAAATCCAAGGTACAAGTTCTTGGGTAGCCAGGAAGACCAGGGCTAAAATGCCAAATAGTCTTCAAATGATTGAAAAGCTTCCCATCAGTATAGGATGCCTTTACCAAATGTGGTTTCACCAAGGTTCCTACTGATGTATAGCGCTCCAACACAGGTGGAAACCCAATTTCCAATTGTGTTTTGCAGTATCCGGTTCTCTTTGATATTACATCTGATTTTTTACGCCAAGGAACAAAATGCTTGTAGTCTTCCATTCCTGATACCACATCATACATTTTCTGCATAGAATATCCTATAATTCTCCTCTCTGAATATTCTTTTGTTTATTAATGGTGCAACAATTTTGAAGAAAGTTTTTGCATATATCTCCTTAGGCAAAACTGAGGTATGTAGTGGAAGAGTTCTGCTCATCAGTATACCACAGGAAGCTAAATATCTGACGTTCCAGGTAGGGCCCCTGTGCTGGAGCCAGGGTTCCAGCCGCTGCCGTTGACTTTGGACGGCATCCTGAAACCACCTTTCTCAGGGCCCCCTGACTGGCCCCAGCTTCCATGATCATCTCACTCTCATGTTCTCGTTTCTTAAGTGTGATATTTGTCGTGCCTTGTTGGATTTCCTCAAATGTATTTTGAGTCTTGAAGTTTTGTTCATATCTTTGAGCTTCTAGACACTTCCAAATATTTATAGTATTGAATTCTGGAGTATATTTCCTTACCCACGTGAGATTAAGCAATGTATTCTGGTTATAGGACCCTCATTGGAAATGGATGTACAAGGGGAAGGAGGGGTGATATGCAGCCAAAGGACCTTCCACTGTTTAAGTGATTTATTTCTTGGACTTGGTAGATCCCTGTATTCTAATGTCTTTTGACCCTGCATCCCCTTTGGGAGTTAAGTGTGTCAGAATGCCTCACATATATTGGGACACCTGGGTGGCTCAGTTGGTTAAGCATCAGACTTAGGCTCAGGTCATGATCTCATAATTTGTGAGTTCAAACCCCGTGTTAGGCTCTGTGCTGACAGCTAGGAGCCAGGAGCTTATTTTGGATTCTGTGTCTTCCTGTCTCTGCCCCTCCCCTTCATGTGCGCTCGCTTGCTCTCTCTCTCTCTCTCTCTCACTCTCTCTCACTCTCATACACACACACGCGCTCTCTCTCTCTCTCTCAAAAATAAACATTAAAAATTTTTTAATTAAAAAAAAAAAACAACTCTTGACATATAGAAAGGGGCTCTGCCAAGAGTTGGGATATCTCTACTCTTCTTTAGGAAAGACTAGCTCTGTATATTCTTCTTTTTTACCCTGCCTTCTCCCTACTATCTCTTAATTCTGGCCTTTTCCTGGATTTTCTGTGAAAAGGCACTGAGAGAGTGCTGCTTTCTTCTGCTCATGTAGTAGTAATTTTTGACATGAGATACTCTCTTTCATCATTTGTCAAGATCATGAATTCCAGCCCTTTGAAAATCTGATAGTTTTCAGTTTTACTGTTAAAATATGATCATCTCTGAAGAAGTAAGAGTTACTGTTTTAGTTGGGATTACCAATGAAATCCTAGATGTTTATCAATACTAAAGTCACTGTTTTTGTTTTACTCTTTGCTAATAGGTCAAAATCCACTGAAGATAAAAAAGTATTCAAAAGGTTGAAGATTTAGTGCATGTTTGATGATTAGCTGGAACTTAGTATTTATAAAACCTTTGGATTCCAAGCTTCCAACTGCATTTACACAAGGTACAACAATGGATCTTTTCATAGTTCTGGTGATTTATCTTTCTTGTTTGATTCTTTTTTTCCTCTGGAATCAAAACCATGCCGAAGGGAAGCTACCACCTGGCCCCACTCCTCTGCCAATCGTTGGAAATATTTTGCAGATAAATACTAATAATGTAAGCAAATCCATAAGCAAGGTGAGTATGATTACTTTTCTTCCAACTGTTTGCGGTTACAGCCATATATCTAAATAAAATATGGCCCCAGCCATATTTGCAGGGGTGCAATTTTGATTGGGATTGTGTTGAATGTGTAGATAGCTTTGGGTAGTATTGACATTTTAACAATATTTATTCTTCCAATCCATGAGCACAGAATGTTTTTCCATTTCTTTGTGTCTTCTTTAATTTCCTTCATAAGCTTTCTATAGTTTTCAGCATACAATTCTTTTACATCTTTGGTTAGGTTGATTCCTGGGTATTTTATGATTCTTGGTGCACTTGTAAATGGGATCAGTTTCTTTATTTGTCTTTGTGTTGCTTCATTATTAGTGTATAAGAATGCAACTGATTTCTGTACGTTAATTTCGTATCCTGCAACTGCTGAATTCATGTATCGGTTCTAGCAGACTTTTGGTGGAGTCTATCGGGTTTTCCATGTATAATATATCGTCTGCAAAAAGTGAAAGCTTGACTTCATCTTTGCCAATTTTGATGCCTTTGATTTCCTTTTGTTGTCTGATTGCTGATGCTAGGACTTCCAACACTATGTTAAACAACAGCAGTGAGAGTGGATGTCCCTGTCGTGTTCCTGATCTCGGGGGGAAAGCTCTCAGTTTTTCCCCATTGAGGATGATATTAGCTGTGGGCTTTTCATAAATGGCTTTTATGATGTTTAAGTATGTTCCTTCTATCCCGACTTTCTCAAGGGTTTTTATTAAGAAAGGATGCTGAATTTTGTCAAATGCTTTTTCTGCATCTATTGACAGGATCTTACGGTTCTTTTCTTTTCTTTTCTTAATGTGATGTATCACATTGATTGATTTGCGAATGTTGAACCAGCCCTGCAGCCCAGGAACGAATCCCACTTGATCGTGGTGAATAATTCTTTTTATATGCTGTTGAATTCGATTTGCTGATATCTTGTTGAAAATTTTTGCATCCATATTCATCAGGGATATTGGCCTGTAGTTCTCTTTTTTTGCTGGGTCTCTGTCTGGTTTGGGAATCAAAGTAATGCTGGCTTCATAGAATGAGTCTGGAAGTTTTCCTTCCCTTTCTATTTTTTTGGAACAGCTTGAGAAGGATAGGTATTATCTCTGCTTTAAATGTCTGGTAGAATTCCCCATCACTCCTCATCAGGGAAATACAAATCAAAAGCACACTGAGATATCACCTCACGCCAGTCAGAGTGGCTACAATGAACAAATCAGGAGACTATAGATTCTGGCGAGGATGTGGAGAAACAGGAACCCTCTTGCACTGCTGGTGGGAATGCAAACTGGTGCAGCCACTCTGGAAAACAGTGTGGAGGTTCCTCAAAAAATTAAAAATAGATCTACCCTGTGACTCAGCAATAGCACTGCTAGGAATTTACCCAAGGGATACAGGAATGCTGATGCATAGGGGGCACTTGTACCCCAATGTTTATAGCAGCACTTTCAACAATAGCCAAATTATGGAAAGAGCCTAAATGTCCATCAACTGATGAATGGATAAATTGTGGTTTATATACACAATGGAATACTACTTGACAATGAGAAAGAATGAAATATGGCCTTTTGTAGCAATGTGGATGGAACTGGAGAGTGTGATGCTAAGTGAAATAAGTCATACAGAGAAAGACAGATACCATATGTTTTCAGTCTTATGTGGATGCTGAGAAACTTAACAGAAGACCATGGGGGAGGGGAAGGAAAAAAAAAAGAGAGGGAGAGAGCCAAACCATAAGAGACTCTTAAAAACTGTGAGAATAAACTGAGGGTTGATGGGGGGTGGGAGGGAAGGTAGGGTGGGCGATGGGCATTGAGGAGGGCGTCTGTTGGGATGAGCACTGGGTGTTGTATGGAAACCAATTTGACAATAAATTTCATATTAAAAAGAAAAGAAGTGATTTTAAAGAGAAGTGTTCATTGGGTATCCAGCTAGAAGGTTGCCAGAGAGGATGAGATCCATGAGATGATTGTTAAAATTGCCAAAAGAAGGAATTCCCTGTCCATGTTGTGAGCAGGTCCCCTTTTCAGTAATTATTCTTTGGTAAACTCTAATGGCAATGAAACTGTTTTCAATTTAAAAAAAAGTTCTGATCTACAGATCACAACACTAAAAATTTCCTAAAAACACACATTTTTTTAAGTCAAGGAAATACGGTCCCAGAATTGTTTCTATTATATTTGCTCAATGAATGTGTGAATAACTACTCTATTCATAGCTATTTATATAGCAGTACCTCTCTAAATCTTGAAGGGATTGTCTGAAATCTGTCTTTGCTGAGACAGCTAGTTACCAGAGCACAGCTTCTGGAAACCCCTTTCTGTGTTTTGCGCTAAGAGATTGAAAGAGATTATGTCAGCACCCTAGCTCATCTGCTTGTTAACTCACAGCATTGGGCAAGTTTTAAAAATCTCTCTCAGTGTTAATTTCCATTCCTTTGAAATGTGAATAACAGTTCTATTTTGTGCAGGGTCCTTCAATATATCATATATTCAACAAGCTATTGAATATCTACTTTGTTAGATGCTGGGGATTTTTTTTTTTTTAAGTTTATTTATTTATTTTTGAGAGAGACAGAGAGAGAGAGAGAGAGCATGCAGGGGAGGGGCAGAGGGAGAGAGAGAGAATCCCAAGCAGGGTCCATGCACAAAGTCCGACATGGGGCTTGATCTCATGTACTGTGAGATCATGACTTGAGCCAAAATCAAAAAGTCGGATGCTTAACTGACTGAGCCATCCAGGTGCCCCAGTGCTGGGGATTTTCAATGGTAAATGAAAAAGAAAAAACAGACACTGGCATTATGGAATTTATAGTCTATAGGGTAGGCATGGTTTGTAAAATAATCACGCAAATAAGTGTGTGATTACAAACCATGTAACAGGGACACAATAGAAAGAGGCCATGCAGCTCGGTGGAGCAGGAATGGGAGGAATGTCAGCAAAGCGTTCTCTGAGGAAGTGAAGCTGAAGCTGAGATCTAAAGAATGTTCAAGCATTAACCAGACAAAATGCAGATGGAAGTTCATTCCAGGCGGTTTCATTCTGGAGGAGAATTAGTTGTTATTGTCTCTGAAAGAGGACCAATTTGGTAAAAACATGGTGTGGGATATGATTGGAGAAATAGTTGCCAGAAATGCAAGTCTTACAAGGCTTTTAAAACTATTGGTCCTGGGGCACCTGGGTGGCTCAGTCACTTACGTGTCCAACTTCGGCTCAAGCCATCTCGGTTCATGAGTTCGAGCCCCATGTCGGGCTCTGTGCTGACAGCTCAGAGCCTGGAGCCTGCTTCGGATTCTGTGTCTCCCTCTCTCTCTGCCCCTCCCTTGCTTGTGCTCTATCTCTCTCTCTTTCTCGCTCTCTCAAAAATAAACATTAAAAAAAAAAAAAGAATATTGGTCTTTAGCACAAGAGCAATGTGATGCCATTAACGTGCTTAAAGGACTCTCATGTTAACATTTGCCTTGTGAAAAGAGCACTCTGGTTGCTTTATGGAGAATGAATTGTAAGGTAGCAGGAGGACTCAAACCTTGGACAAGTTGAAGGAGTAATTTAGTATACCAAAGAAGCTGCCATGACAGAAAGACCCCAATAACACAATGGCTTCAGGAAGATAAGAGCTTATTTCTATCTCACATCATGAGATCGAGGTGAGTGCTGCTGGGCTGCCTCTCTTCCTTGCGGTCATCTAGGGAACCAGTTTTTCTTTGTCTTCTAGTTGACCATCCTGGGCACCTAGGCTATTGTTCTCATGTGCATGGAGGCAGTGAGGTTGTTCCCATGCTGTCCTTTCAGTCCCCGGGTAGGGGGAGAAATGGAGGGCATGCAATTACCATTTATACAAAAGCGTAGGATTTGCACACATCATTTCTGCTAATATCAGTTCACGAAAACTTAGTCACATGGCCGCACAGGGAAGCTGGGAAATGTCTGCGACCATGTTGCCACGTCCTTATGTATTTAGAGGTCTCTAGTGCTAAAAAGACGTAGAGAGTGGATAATGAGGGATGATTGGTAGTCTACACATGGGACAAGATGGAGGAGCCTCCCTTAAGCAGGACAAGAAACACATTATTGTAACTATAGGAAGAAAGAAATTTGGTGCAGCTGTAGGTTTGGCAGACAACAGTTAATAAAAGAATATGAATAAATTCCATAATATAATATCTGTCACATAGTAGGAGCTGAATAAAGGTTAACTATTGATGACGATAATAATAATAGCAATGTGTCTAATAATATAATTACCACTTAATGTGATTAAGTTACTAGTTCTAGAAGTTGAGATCTTTTATATTAGGTGAATGAGTATAAAATATCTCTTGAGTAAAGAGACTTATCTACATTTTTAGTTTTGAAATTCTCACTACTCCTGTACCTTATGTTGCTTTCCCAGCTAGCAGAGAGTTACGGCCCTGTGTTCACTGTGTACTTTGGCATCAAGCCCACTGTGGTGATATACGGATATGAAGCAGTAAAGGAAGCTCTAATTGATCAGAGTGAGGTGTTTTCTGGCAGAGGCCCTTTCCCAGTGCTGGACAAATCCATCCAGGGATTAGGTATGTCTCCATTTGGGGAACATATGTGGGTTTGTAAGTTGCAAAGACTTATAAACTAAGGGATTGAGAAATTGTAAGTATTTAGAGAAGCCTATGAAAATATCATAATTCCAACATTTTTTTCCATAAAGGATCATGAATCCATATTTTAAATTCGGAAAGTGACAAGGTGTCTCCATGAAACATAAAATGCAATGAAAGCAAATCACCTAACCATTAATGTGCTATAAATTTGTGTTCATTTGAAAATATGGCCAGTTAGGATAATGTTCATTTCAGTTAAGATAATAAGAGACAGAAAAAGAAGGAAGGAAAATGACTCAATTATCCTAGCCACCAAACATTTTGCTTTTTGGCCTGAGTCATGGTTGCCAAGAGACTAGTTTAGGAAACTTGAATAGTGTGCATGGAACCAGCATAGGTTTGAAATATTCCCAGTCTTGACTTCAATCTTTTATTCTTCAAAAAAAAAGGCGTAAGAAATATTTGAATCCAATAGAATACAATCCTTATACATACACAGATAAGCTCTGGAAAGAGGATTATAGAAAAACACATAGTAAGTACACATGGATTGAGAGTGATATTAGAAAAAGCTTTTTAAATCCAAATTGGTCATAGGATCCTCCTCATATGTTATCTCTATATGAAGAGGCCCTAGAACAGTACCTGGCACATAGTTCACTTGGTTCTCAGGTGGCTAAACCATATGGAACTGAGTTGTTGCTAGGGGACCGAAAGAAAGAAAGAAAGAAAGAAAGAAAGAAAGAAAGAAAGAGAAAGAAAGAAAGGAAAAGAAAGAAAGAAAGAAAGAAAGAAAGAGAGAGAGAAAGAAAGAAAGAAAGAGAAGAAAGAAAGAAAGAAAGAAAGAAAGAAAGAAAGAAAGAAAGAA
>NW_024412404.1:35162747-35181375 GCF_014898765.1 Herpailurus yagouaroundi | reverse complement strand
GAAAGAAAGAAAGAAAGAAAGAAAGAAAGAGGGAGGGAGGAAGGAAAGAAAAAGAAATTTAAAAAGGTTTTTATATTAAGTACTTGAACTGTCTTCCATTTGTTTCTGGAGCTGGCCTTAAACTGTCCAGTCCTCTGGTGGGTCACTGGGTTCCTGTAAAAAGAGATAAGGCCTGAATGGAGTCACTTCCTCCTCTACACTATTCTTTAAAATCTCTATGGACAAGTATCCTACGAGAATTGTTTTTTCTCCTGATATTGTGTTGGCTTCCAGAAGTCTGATATTGACCTTCCTTGGTGTTAAAACCATATTTCATGGCAGAGACATTACACACAGAAGGGAAATGTTAAAATGAGGAGGGCAGAGGCTGTGTCTCTTATCAGAGGAATAGATTTTCATGAACTTCCTTCCAGTGCACAAGTGCTCTCTCTCCTTCTCTTGAGAATTGACTCTTTTTGTTGCCTCTCCTACAATTCACTTACAACATACAAAAATCAGCCCTGAAAATTTCACCTACAACTTGGAGTCACCATGATGTATTAGCTGTGTGGTCCACAGAGCTAGCATTTTGCCTCCATGATCACCAGTAAAGTGGAGACAAAACACTTGGTTCACAGAGTTATTCTGAGGTTAAAGGAGCTAATAGATGGAGAAGAAGAGTTAAGTAACATGTAAAACCCAGAGTCTTGACAGATACGAGGCTGGGCTAACAGAAAGCAGGTTAAGCAGGGCTCATTGGAATTCTTATGGCTGGCACCACACCATAGTTACATTCCTGCTTAAGTGTCATTATCATTTGCTGAGATAAAGACTCAGCTAGAATTGATGGCAATGGAGGTCATTCTTCTCTCTCTCTTTTTTAAGGAGGCTTTTTTTTTTTTTTTTCAACGCAGGGCTTGAACTCATGACTTTGAGATCAAGACCTGAGCTGAGATTAAGAGTTGGACCCTTAACCTACTAAACTACCCAGGCATCCCTCCCTTTTTTTTTTTTTTTTTCTGATAGGAATTATTTTCAGCAACGGAGAGCAGTGGAAGCAAGTCCGGCGTTTCTCCCTCATGGTTTTGCGGAATATGGGCATGGGGAAGAAGAGTATTGAAGACAGAATTCAAGAGGAGGCCTTGTATCTGGTGGAAGCATTAAAAAAAACCAATGGTGTATATTTCTTTACGTATTTAACAGTAATAGTTTGGGAGGACTATATGCTCTTTCAAATAGACTGCAGAGAAATCTGATGGCTCAAGCACCATAGAAGTTTACTTTTTGCTCACATGACAGTAGTGAAGTGAAGGGGTTGGCACAATAGCCTTTTCAGGCACCAGGTTGACAGGAGCCTTGATATCTTCAACACATGGCATCTAGTATCACCCAGGATTCATCTCTATGCAGGGTAGCAGAAGGAGCAAAGAACAAAGAAAAGAGCAAATAAGGTTTTCAGTAGGCTGGGTATGACAATGGCAGACATTCCATGGGCTTTAACTCAGTCTCAGGACCATACCAGCTCTAAGACGCAGTGTGACATGTGGTTCTCTGTGTGCACAGAAAAGCAAGGAGAATGAGGATTTGGATAATGAGCTAGTAGTTTTGGCCACAATAACTTGAAAAATGAAGTAATTTCTCCAGTAACTTCTTGAGAACATTGCAAACATTTCACAGTATATATATATATGTCAAGTCATTATGCTGTGTCCCTTAAACTTACACAGAGCTGTCAATCATATCTTAGTAAAATCAGGAGAAAAAAAAGCACAAGTGGTTCAGCACTAGGATTCATGCCAAATCCTTCTCAGTGCTTAGGGCTGCTATATAGCTCACCTGGAGGATTATGGATGTGAATGGAGTGAGCCTCGGTAGCACAAATTGGCTCAGTGTGTGTATTTGTGTATGCACGTGCCAGACTGGGAGAGGAGGTGGAAGACGAAGGGGTAGACAGGAGTCGTGGCAGAGAAGGAATAAGATCAGGATCATAAGACATATATGGTTTTTGAACCTCAATATTTAAATATTTTTCAAGAACACTGTTAAGGAAATAGTACTATTTTCTTTTTAAAAAAATTTTTGGTAATGTTTATATTTGAGAGAGAGAGAGAGAGAGAGTATAAACAGGGAAGGGGCAGAGAGAGAAGGAGACACAGAATCTGAAGCAGGCTCCAGGCTCTGAGCTGTCAGCCCAGAGCCCGACATGGGGCTCAAACTCATGAACCAGAGATCATGACCTGAGCTGAAGTTGGACACTTAACCAACTGAGCCACCCAGGTGCCCCATTATAGTACTATTTTCTACATGGTGGGTTTTTTTCAATATTTTTTTTAAGTTTATTATTTATGTTGAGAGAAACAGAGAGTGCGCAAGTAAGGGAGGGGCAGAGAGAGGGAGAGAGAATCCCAAGCAGGCTCCACGCCTCCAGCAGAGCCCAACGCGGGGCTCAAATCCACAAAAGCTTGAGATCATGACCTGAACCAAAACCAAGAGCCGGGTGCTTAACCATTTGAGTCACCCAGGTGCCCGGCATTGTGTTTTTTAACCAATGTTATATATTGTCCAGACAAGTTGTTTCCCTTTTTTTTCCCTGCTATTAATATTAAACATGCCATTTTTACAAGTATTTGCACTTCTTTCTTCCTTGGAATAAATCTCTGGAGGTGGCAATAGAGTTTCAATGACTGTCATTTGGACTTTTGATGTCTATCAACAAAGAACGGGTGGGAGACCTGGCAGAAGAGGGATACAGATGTGAGGCTTATACTACGCATATGGTTTTGCAAAATTTCAACGTAATATATTAAATATTTTTACAGGTTTAATCTATAAATGTTTATCAAGAACATTATTAACAGACTAGTACAGTGTTCCATTATTTTGGATGCTCCCGACCTATGCTTATCCAGACTGTGCCCAGTAATTCTTGTGAATTATCTTGTGGCTCTTATTTGGGGAACACTTGGGGGAACTCTTGGGGAGTTCCCCAAGGAGAACACTTGGGGGGAAATAAATAGACTGGAGTAGACAGCTTTGTTTGGGGAAGCACGATAAATTTTAGGCATGTTGAGTTTATAGTGATGATCACATGTCCAGGGAATTCCTATACTTAAAAAAAATCCCAGAAGTTAACCCTTCTTAATTGTTTAAAACAGTCAACTTAAGATTTATATGAAAATTGTGCTCTAACCTTTAACTTTTATTGTTTTAGCATCTCCCTGTGATCCTACTTTCCTTCTGGGCTGTGCTTCCTGCAATGTGATCTGCTCTGTTGTTTTCCAGAATCGTTTTGAGTATGATGATGAGAAATTTTCAATCTTGATAAATTATTTTCATGAAAACCTCCTAATTTCAAGCAACTCCTGGATACAGGTAATGTCAACGTTCTCCTTATTTTTATTCTTGTTTTAGTTTTTTTAAAAAATGTGTTTAAGTAATCTCTACACCCACCATGGGGCTCGAACTCACAACCCCTGGATCAACAGCCACATGGTCTTTCAACTGAGCCAGCCAGGTGCCCCCAGCCAAGGTTCTTTTTAAATGGGAAATAATTTTCAGGGCACCTGGGTGACTGAGTGGGTTATCTGACTCTTGATTTCGGCTCGGGTCATGATCTCAAAGTTCGTGGATTCGAACCCTGAGTCAAGCTCCGTGCTGACACTGTGGAACCTGCTTGGGATTCTCTCTCCCCCCCCCTGCCCCTCCCCACTTGCACACGATCTCTCTAAACAAATAAATAAATGAATAAATAAATAAACTTAAAAAAAAATCAGGGCACCTGGGTGGCTCAGTCGGCTAAGCATCTGACTTCGGCTCAGGTCATGATATCACAGTTCATGAGTTAGAGCCCTGCGTCAGGCTCTGGGCTGACAGCTCAGAGCCTGGAGCCTGCTTCGGATTCTGTGTCTCCCTCTTCCTCCCCCTTTCCTCTACTCGCATGCTCTCTCTCCCAAAAATAAACATTTAAAAAAAATATTTTTTTAAATAAAAATAAATAAATAAATGGGAAATAATTTTCTAGGTAATCTATCACTCATGCCTACCTTGGTCCTTTGCCCTATTTCCAAATGGCTAAAGTAATGTCTATCGAATTATCATTTGTAGCCAATTAGTGACTTATCAAATCAATTTAATGTATTGAAATGAAATTTAAAACATGAAATATAGTAATAGAGAAATGTAGTATAGTTCATCAATTATAGCAAGGTATTTTTTTGAGAAACCTTTTTTATATCCATAGACGAAGAAGGTGGTGATGTCAAACGTATGTCTTACTATAGTAGAGTGTCAGAAAATGTTAGTATCTTATGTTGTATGATCATTAAGAACTAAAGTTCTGTGTGGATCAAAAGGTTATGATGTGTTCCACCTGGAAAGGACTCTTGAGAACAAAGCATCTACTCGTTTTTGGACCAGGAAACTGTCACCCAGAGATATTAAGCATATTTTCCAAAATGGCCTAGCCGAGGCAAGGAATGAGCTAGACCCAGAATCTAGATTTCTCAATTCTCTGTCTAGTTGGATACATGCTACCAGCCTGAATAAATTGCTTCAGTGCCTAACAACGGTATTAAGTCGTGAAGTACTGTTTAGAGCAGAGTCCATACACTCTAGGACTAGCAATGGACAGATAAATAAGGGCAATGTGCACATTCTTAAAGGTATAAAACTCCTAAATAAAAATAAGCTAATTTAGCCATTTCTTTAATTTTTCTGATGTAGTTTCTTAATTACAAAAAAAAAAAAAAAAAAGCCCTGCAAACTTTTTTAGGGGGCTGTAGAAATATGTGTAAGTAAACCAGGGTGAACACTAGGTTCTAGCTCTGTTGCTAGTTTGGTGTCTTAGAATGGTTGACTAACCTTTCTGAACCTTAGTATTCTCCTTTGGAAGAGGTGATATACTCCTGGATTCCTTCATAGAGTTATGGTTGGGAAATTAAATGGTTCTGAAATTGCTTTGTGACTTGTGCATACTCTAACTCCAAACATTTTGTCAGTTCTCTCTCCTTCAAGTTCCAGGTATGTTCTAGTGAGGGAAGCGTGTCTTACCTTTATCTACTCAGCATAGAACTCGGTGTCTGATGCATAATATGAGCCTACAGAACTTTGCTGAGTGAATTAATGAGTGATTCTTTCCTCTTTCAGCTCTGCAATGCTTTTCCTCTTTTAATACACTTTCCAGGATGTCACAATGTGTTACTTAAAAACATTGCTAACCAATGTAAGTTTATTGTGGAAAAAATAAAAGAACACCAAGAATCCCTGGACCTCAGTAACCCTCGAGACTTTATTGACTACTTCCTGATCAAAATAGAAAAGGTATAATGTGACCCTTTATCTTTGTGGGTTGGTGAGACTCATGGATTAGCTTTGTTCTTCCCAGTGAAATTGGGATATACTGAAGATGTATTAATTGCTTGCATAACCTATAATTGTGCAAGTCATTGGGTATCTCGAGATATTTCTAAATTCTCACTGGAAGTGACTTAGGAGGTTTTATATTTATCATGTGAAAGCTGTTTTTTTTAATTTGAGAACAGACTGAAATACACACACATTCAAGATAAATGATACACAACATAATCATCCTTCATCAAGTAAGTTCTGAGAATGGAAGATGTAACAGATAAGGGAACACAGGAACAGATAGGAATCTAGAAAGGCTTACCTTTGGAGTGGCACTAGGAAATCTTCACAGATGAGGTAGGTTTTGAAGAAACTATAGCTTAGATGAACAGACATAAAGTAGGTCCAGGGAACGGTAAGTGCAGTGATTAAGTGTGTGGAACTTTCAGAGAGGTGATCTTGATTGTAACTGAGCAACTGTCATGGATGTGATGACTGATGAGGTTGGGAATATAGCTGCATTGTGGGGGATGGGTGGTTCTGGAGGCTTGAATGAGAAAAACAGACATTATAAAATAGGTAATTAGATACTAGAATGGACAGTGAGTAGCAGTGAGGACTTGATAAAAATTATGTTTCAAAGAAATTATAGAGGAACTGATCAACTCTAGGGGATGAGAAAGTGAAGAATCAGAAAGGGCTTGTTGGAAGTTTATAACTCTGAGTATATTTTAACTGTAGCCCTCACACCAGATAACGGTGTCATATTGAGTTATGTTACCTCTGAGGCTCTTTCATTTATCAAGTAATTCTAACACATTATTTCTAGGAAAAACACAATAAACAGTCTGAATTTACCATGGACAACTTGATCTTTACTGTCTGGGATGTGATTAGTGCAGGAACAGAGACAACGAGCACCACCCTGAGATATGGACTCCTGCTCCTGCTGAAGCACCCAGAGGTCACAGGTATGGCCACAGGTGATGGGCAGGATGAAATTCCTGGTAGACATTAGAAGGCGACACTGACAACTATCCCGCTCTTCACCTGCCTAGACAATGCACAGGAAAATTTTTCCATCATTAGGAGCGCCTGGGTGGCTCAGCCAGTTAAGCATCTGACTCTTGATTTCTGCTCAAGTCATGATCTCACAGTTTGTGGGATTGAGCACCGAGTCTGGCTCTGAGCTGACAGTGTGGAACCTGCTTGGGATTCTTTCTTTCCCTCTCTCTCTCTCTGCCCCTCCACCGCTCATTCTCTCTCAAAAATAAATAAATAAACATTTAAATAAAAAAATATTTCTGGGGCACCTGGTTGGCTCAGTCGGTTGGGCGTCCGTCCCACTTTGGCTCAGGTCATGATCTCACAGCTGTGAGTTCAAGCCCTGCGTCGGGCTCTGTGCTAACAGCTCAGAGCCTGGAGCCTGCTTTGGATTCTATGCTTCCCTCTCTCTGGGTCCATCCCCTGCTTGAACTCTGTCTGTCTGTCTGTCTGTCTCTCTCTCTCTGTCTCTCAAAAATAAAGATTAAAAGAATTTAAAAAAATATTTCCATCATTAGTACATCTTCCTGTCATTGGATAAATTAAATTCAAATTCAATTATAGTACAAAAAGATAATGAAATATTTAAACAGCAGCAGAAATTTGAAGGGCAGAGGCCATTGTTTTCCCTGCTGTGGTGGAATGTCCCTGATTTGTGTTGGGACAGATGCAATAAGCAGAGTTTTCTTAGGATCTAAAAGGATCACCCTTCTGCTTTCTCTAAAAAGATGTCACTTGACATGCCTTCCATGTCCAGATAAATGTATTTTTGTCAAAGGATATTTTTTTAAGTTTATTTTTTTTGAGAGAGAGAGAGACAGAGAGTGAGAAGGCTCGAGAGGGAGAGAGAGAGAATCCCAAGCAGGCTCTGCACTGTCAGCACAGAGCCGGATGTGGGGCTCGAAATCACAAAACTGCAAGATCATGACCCAAGCCAAAATCAAGGTTCCAACGCTTAAGCGACTGAGCCACCCAGGAGCCTATATCAAAAGATATTTCTTCTCAAATGAATTTGCAGTGTAAGGATTGACTCAACGAAATTACAATCTTTCTTTATCAAAGAGACTCCCTAAATAAAACTTTATTCAAATAAACTCTTTTCAAATATACCCTTTTGGGCAAATAAATTCTTCCTCACAAATATGATTTCTCTTGCAAATACCTTTCCATTTTTCCTCCTTTTTTTTATTGAGTGCTAATCTCAGAGGATATTTCCTTCACTACTGTATAGTGTTCTGTGCTTTGGCACATTAAGACACTCTTAGTACAGTTACATCTCAGGAAGCTTTTCTCCATGACATCACCAGATTTTTCTCCTTTGTTGAAGGTCCTTCTGTCCTCCCATTATAAAGAATAACTGCTTTCCAAATGATGCAATTTACAAGCATAGCCTCAAAATTCCCGTTTTCATACGTTGTGCGATATAATGGCGCTATTTCCTTTGAGTGACGCGCTTTCAGCCAAATAACTTCACTAACTCTTATTAGACCTATGTTGACTATGACTATGAATACCAAGACATTTTTCTCCAAACCTTTAAGTCTTGTGTATATTGCAAAAGCCCTTTTTGTGTAATATTTCCACATTGCTTCCATTTTCATTTTTTCTTACATCACATCCGTTTGTATTTTTCTTTTCTTCCCATTTTCATCCCTTACTGTGCCATTCTTTTAAGCATTCTGATTTTACAAGTAGCTCCTAACCACTTTATATAATCACTCTCTTCTAGATAAAAATCCAGCCTCTCAACCTGAGAAGGTAAAACTTCAAACTTCTCTAAAATTCCTAAGTTTTCTTGATAGCTACCAAACCACGGAATTTTCACATAATCCATTAACAAAGACTCCTTCTTCAGGTAGTAGATAAATACCATTTGACCAAAGTAGCAACATGGTACTGGAGAAAATGGGTTATAGACTATCTACAGTGGGTTTGGATTCTGACTTTACTAGTAAGTAGCTGTGTGACCTCAACTCATGACTATCTCTCTGCTTATCTTGACCCCTCATCTGTTTAAGGGAGATGATAATGCTTCCTAACATTCATAGAGCGTCTCCCTCGTAAGAAAAAGTTAATAAACGTTTGTTTTAACTAATGAGTAGTCCTACTTAAACTATGTATCATATATTTTGCAAATAAAGGAAAAATATAACTCATTAACATAAATTACATAAATTTCATTTCAATTAACATAACATAAATTTCAGTAATCTTATTCAATTGCTAAGATTGTGGGTTTGGAAATGAGAAAAACCACGTAATACCTGGGTGTCCTTGAGAAGTATATTTACTTTTATGGACCTGTTTCCTCATTTTTAAGACACATAAAGTAATACCTAACACATAGACCTATTTTGAGGAATTATAAAGTAATGTAATATGTCATACAACATGCCTGTCATATGTTGCATTCTAAATAAATGTTAACTTCTTGTTACTACGTGCTGAATCAAATATCTTATTCAGTTCTATTTATTAAGCATCTATGGCACTGGGTAGTTCTTACCCTCTTGGAACTTACATATTTATTTATTTAAAAAAATTTTTTTTAATGTTTGTTTATTTATTTATTTATTTTTTCAACGTTTATTTATTTTTGGGACAGAGAGAGACAGAGCATGAACGGGGGAGGGGCAGAGAGAGAGGGAGACACAGAATCCGAAGCAGGCTCCAGGCTCTGAGCTGTCAGCACAGAGCCCGACGTGGGGCTCAAACTCACGGACTGTGAGATCATGACCTGAGCCGAAGTCGGACACTTAACCAACTGAGCCACCCAGGCACCCCTGGAACTTACATACTTAAAATGAAAACTGAGGATGCCTGGGTGGCTCGCTCAGTTAGGTGTCTCTTGATTTCGGTTCAGGTCATGATCTCATGAATCCTGGGATTGATCCCTGTATCAGGCTCCACACTGACAGCATGAAGCCTACTTGGGATTCTCTCTTTTCTCCCTCTCTGCCCCTCCTTCAGTCTCTCTCTCAAAATAAATAAATAAAGTTTAAAATTTTTTTCTAAAAATACTGGCATACACAAAGTGGTTAAACAGCATGGTCTGTAGTGAGCCTTCAAGATCATAGATCCTTGAGTTATCAAACAAAAGTACACAAAACAGAGAATCAGAGCTGAATTTCATGGGATAATTATGTTTTATATGTACATATATTTAAGTCTCTAATGAGATCCCAATTTGCCCAGGAAACAAATCGTTTCTTTTTTTTCCCCCTGTGGTAGTAACCATAAGTGATTTTCCCTTCACCCAATCTCTTACCACAATGTAACCATGATAAGAAGATTAAGCCAAAAGACATTTTCATTTCACATAAATTCTGATTCCTATCTTGCCAGCTAAAGTCCAGGAAGAGATTGACAGTGTGGTTGGCAGATACCGGAGCCCCTGCATGCAGGACAGGAACCACATGCCTTACACAGATGCTGTGGTACATGAGATCCAGAGATTCATTGACCTCGTCCCCAACAGTCTGCCCCATTCAGTGACTCAGGACACTAAGTTCAGAGAATACCTCATTCCCAAGGTGAGAGATATTTCATCTGTACTACTCCTTAAGAATCTCAGGTTATCAACCATCACAATAGTAGGATTATAGATAACCATCTACAGGCATGGCACAGTCATAACCCAGGCATCTTACCCTATGACTACATACTTCTGTCCTTTTACTCTGTTGATACAATTTTATATGTAATAGTGCTTAGACTCCCACAGGATTTTCTTCATAGTATTCATTGCCCAGGCTGCTTATTGCCTATGTTTTCTTCTGGGAGTTTTATGGTTTTATGTCTTATGTGAAATTCTTTAATCTATTTTGAGTTAATTTTTGTGTGCGGTGTAAGATAGGGTCTAGTTTTATTCTTTAGTATGTGGCTGCCCAGTTTTTCCAACACCATTTATTGAAGAGACTATCTTTTCTTGATTGTATACCTTGGCTCCTTTGTTGGAAATTAATTGGCCATATATACATGGGTTTATTCCTGGTCTCTCTATTCTGTTTCATTTATCCATGTTTGTTTTTATGCCAATACTATACTGTCTTAATGACTATAGCTTTGTAACAGAGTTCGAAATCACAAAGTTTGATGCCTCCAGGTTTGTTTTTCTTCCTCAAGATTTCTTTGGCTATTCAGGATCTTTTGTGGCTCCATACAAATTTTAGGATTACTTGTTCTATTTCTGGAAAAAAATCCCATAGGAATCTTGATAGGTATTGCATTGAATCTATACATGGCTTTGGGTGATAGGGACATTTTAACAATATTAATTTTCCCCAGTCCATGAGCACAGAATATCTTTCCATTTATTTGTGTCTTCTTCCATTTCTTTCATCAGTGTCCTACAGGTTTAAGTGTACAATCTTGCACCTCCTTGGTTAAATTTATTACTAGATTTTTTTATGCCATTGTGAATAAGACTGTTTTCTTAATTTATAGTTCATTATTAATGTATAGAAATGCAACAGATTTTTGTGTATTGATTTTGTATCAGTTTATTCTAACAGTTTGGGTAGAGTCTTTAGATCTACAATATCATGTTATCTTTCTTTCCTGTATGGATGCCCTTTATTTCTTTTTCTTGCTAATGCTCTAGACTAGGATGTGTAATACTATGTTGAATAAAAGTGGTGAGAGTGGGGGGCGCCTGGATGGTTCAGTCGGTTAAGCATCTGACTTTGGCTCAGGTCATGATCTTGCGGTCCGTGAGTTCGAGCCCCATGTCGGGCTCTGTGCTGACAGCTCAGAGCCTGGAGCCTTCTTTGGATTCTGTGTCTCCCTCTCTCTCTGACCCTCCCCCGTTCATGCTCTGTCTGTCTCAAAAAACAAAAACAAAAAAAGCACAAAAAACGTTACAAGTGGTGAGAGTGGGCATCCTTCTTTTGTTCCTGATCTTAAAGGAAAAGCTTTCAGCCTTTCACCATTGAGTATGATGTTTGCTGTTGTCTTATCATATATGGCCTTTATGATGTTGAGGTACACTTCCTCTTTATTTACTTGTTGAACTTTTGTCATAAGTGAATGTTGAATTTTGTCGGATGCTTTTTTCTGCATCTACTGAAATCATATGGTTTTTATAGTTCATTTTTTAATGTGTATCACATTGGTTTGTGGATGTTGAACCATCCTTGCATCCCCAAGATAAATCCCACTTGATTATGTGTATGATCCTTTTATTGTACTTCAATTCAGTTTGCTAAGATTTTGCTGAGGATTTTTACATCTTTATTCATCAGAGATATTTGCCTTTTCTTGTGATATCCTCGTCTGGTTTTTGTACTAGGATTATGCTGGACTCACTAAATGAATTTACAAGTATACCCTCCTCTTCTATTTTTACATAGAGTTGAGAAGGATTGGTATTCATTCATCTTTAAATATTTGGTAGAATCTACCAGTGAAGCTATCTGGTCCTGGACTTGTGTTTGTTGAGAGAGTTTTGATTACTGATTCAATCAGAGTAATAGGTCTGTTCAGATTTTCTATTTCTTTGTGATTCAGTCTTGGTATGTTGTATGTTTTTAGGAATTTATCTATATCTTCTAGGTTGTCCAATTTGTTGGTATATAATTATGCATGGCAGTCTCATGTTCTCTTGATTTCTGTGGTATCAGTTGTAATAGCCTATTTCATTTCTGATATAGAGTCCTCTCTTTTTTCTTAGTGAGACTAACTAAAGGTTATTCAGTTTTGCTTATCTTTCTTTTCAAAAAACAAGCTCTTAGTTTCATTGGTATTTTCTATTGTTCTTTTAGTTTCTATTTCATTTATTTCAACCCTGATCTTTGTTATTTCCTTGCTCCTCCTAACTTCGGGCTTCATTTGTTCTTTCTTTAGTTCCATGAGGCATAAAGTTAAGTTGTTTGAGATTTTTCATATTTCTTGATGTCGGCATTTATTACTATGAACTTTCCTCTTTGAACTGCTTTTCCTGCATCCCATAAGCTTCAGTATGTTGTATTTCCATTTCATTTCTCTCAGGGTATGTGTTTCTCTTTTGATTTATTCTTTAATTCATTGGTTGTTCAGTAGCATGATATTTCATCTCCACAAATCTGTGAATTTTTCAGTTTTGTTCATGTTTCTAGATTCATATCACTGTGGTCAGAAAACATGCTTGATATGATTTTAATCTTCTGCCTTTTGTTAATGCTTATTTTGTGCACTAACATATTATCTGTCCTGAAGAATATTCCACATGTGCTTGAGAAGAACATGTACTCTGTTGCTTTTGGATGGACTGTTCTGTGTCTGTTAAACACAAACTCATACACTCATATGCTTTGAAGCTCTTATGTGATAAATCTGACAACTAGGATATTATGGGGTCTGTTTCTATGAATTTTTTTTCTTTAATTTTGGGTCACATTTCTTTTTTCACATGTTTAATGATTTATTATATGCTTAATATTTTGAATGATGCCTTGTGGGGAGTCTGGATTATGCTGTCTTCCTTTAAAGAGCATTGACTTTTATTTTGGCAGGCAGCTAAATTACTGACAGATGCTTTTCAGTCTGTGAGGCTTACTATAACTCTTTCATTGTGGATTGGTTTCAATTCTGAAATTAGTCTTCATGCATGGCCCTTAGTCTGATGTGAGTTCCTTAGTCCAACGATTTAGAAGTTTGGGGTTGCCTTAGCATCTGAGGTGCTAAGAAAGTTCTCTCCATCCTAGCTGGGTTGGAACCTCAGTTCCTCTATCACTGCATAACATGTGTTATCCACCTGCAGTTCTCAAGCAGTCGTACCCTGATAGGCTTCATGGAGTTTCCTGTGTTTGTGCCTCCCAACCCATAATCATGGACTCACAGAGTCTTATAAGGTCATAGGTCTTATATACCTTTGAGATCCTCTCTATTTGTAGATTCTTCTTGGCCTGTATCCTTCTTCATGAATTCTAGATGCCAAGTTTTTATCTCTGTCTCCTTAGCTCAAAAAAGAGTAGCACTTTGCTTGACCCTCACCTCCCTGAACTCTTAGGTAGACCCTACAATCACTCTGAATTTCTGCCTGACAACACTTTCCTCCTAATTTTTCTTTAGTGAAGTATCACAATCCTGGATTGCCTCTTGTTCTGTGCCAGAGAACTGTTTCTTCATATACTTTTTTTTCTGGATTTATATTCGTGTTAGTCGTGAGGACAACTCCAAAGCAGTTATTCTGTTATAGTCTGAAGTAGATGGTCCCACCAGCCAGGAGAAGTGTTTTGTAACTAACTTTATATGGAAGCCTATTCTAGGACTGACCATACTGTCTTCCAAAGATTCAGTTGATTTTGAAAACTAACCTCCAAGTCATTATGTTGCACTGTATCTATGAGTTTAATAACACCCTACTAGGAAGCAGAAATGCTCTCTCATTTCTACAATAATATGCAACAACTCAGTTGAAACAGCATAGCTCTTTTAAACTTACCCGTTTGTTACCTTTAAAAAAATTTTAAGTAAGCTCTATGCCCAAAGTCAGAACCCGTAGACCCTGAGACCAAGAGTCCCACACTTTGCCAACTGAGCCAGCCAGACACCCCTAAGTTTGTCATTTTGATGGGAAGATGAAGGGCTTTCAAGAATATGGCCACTCAAGTAGAGTTTTGAAGACCTTATTTTCAGTGGCATCAGCACCTTGAGACAATACTGAAATCCATTGGTCAACAGTGCACTCTAGGGAGCTCCCTTAGTTTTCTGAAAAGCAAGTGCTGGTGTCAGGCTACAAAGTTTGGAGTCTGTTAACAGTGCTTTGGACTGCCATTACATGATTTAAAACCTGTTAGGGTTGGTCATTAGTTTGTTCTGTGACATGGAGTAAATAAATCACTTCTGTGTCTCAGTCTCCTCATCTATAAAACAAAAGGATTTCAAGCTCCATGACCTTCATCATAATCCAGTTTATCTGTTTCTCTTTATATCAGGGCACAACCATATTAACATCTCTGACTTCTGTCCTGCATGATGACAAAGAGTTTCCCAACCCAGATCAGTTTGATCCTGGCCACTTCCTGGATGAAAGTGGCAACTTTAAGAAGAGTGACTACTTCCTGGCTTTTTCAGCAGGTAAGCAAGCTTCATTTTTATGTATGCATCAGGGGTCAGTGAGATGAGGAAGGCTTTGCATGGAGGCTATTCTGGACTGAACAAATTGTCATTTGTATGAGGCTAGAGGCATCACTCCCAAAGCCCAGGTTATTTCTCGTTCAATTGGAGTCTGCCCTCACCAAGTTTGGCACCAGGACCCACCACTGAGATGCCTATAAAGGGGCAGGAGCAGAGGGTAATGGAAATTTGAGTATCTTCCTTTAATTTGTCAGTGGTCTGGGAAGAAACAGGTGGCATACTCAAAAAGGCTAATTAAAGAGAATGTGACGATGAGACGATTTTCAGAGGGTGGGTAGGATTAAGGTAAATAACAAGATATAAAGTACTCAGAGACTAGCATAAGCAGGAAGAGGTTACCATCCTAAGTTGGAAAGGATGAGGGAAGGAGGGCATTACTGGGATCCAAATAGACCTTTAGGAAAGAAAGAGTGGATGCCTCAACGGGAGATGTGTCTATAGTAAAGCGATACAACCACTGCCTGAACTATAGCCTGACAGGGTAGGATTGAGGGAATAAATACTCTGACTTTCTTAATGTCCAATGCTCTGAATTTATTCAGAACTCAGAAGGGAACTAACATCTCAGTTTATGCATCTATAGAAATCACCTTCCTGAACACAGAGTAGGCATAAAAGACAAACACAAAATAGAGCTGGAAGGCAGGAGAAATGGAAAATATTCAGCACACTCCAAAGGAGAAACAGGAGGAAGACAGGAGGGTAACAGGCCTTTCCTGTAGAAGTAATTGAAACAGAGACAAAAATAGGAGATTTGCTCCTGATTGAATATCTAAGAAAAACAAGTATCAAGCAACCCTTGCTATCGTGGTGCCAGGATTATGTGCAACTCCCGGAGATTATCTCAAAGCAAGATGCTGCTATACTACTCCTTACCTTTCTTCCTATATTTTGAGCCCATTACTGCGTAATGAGACGCGTTGAGATTTCTATTCAAGTCACAGGGCTTGCAGACCTACTTTTGCCCTGACACTGTGAGTGTCATTACAAGATCTGAGGCCTTACCTTAAGAACTTATGTTCCAGTATGTGAGATAGGTGAATAATTATAACTTCATCTGAAATGTGCTGTTTTAGAAGCATTAACTAGTGTTATGGAAAACAGATAAAGAAGGGAGTTATATGCTCTGAGCACATCAAAGAACTTTGCATAAAAGAAATGATATCTGAGCTGGATCTAGAATGATGTAGAAAATATGAGCAGGCAGAGTAGAATGGAGGGCTATTTCCGCTGGAGGAATGACTAGACTCTAGACAGCATTTGAAATTGCCAGTCTGGGGATTAGTGATTAGTTAGTATGTTTGTGGCTGATTTGTAATATTTCTTTTTTTCCTACCCTCTTAGTTCAGGATGACATAAATACCTTATTTTGCCTGATCATCTTTGGAATTTTCAGGTCTGTGTGGATTCTCTGCACACGTGAAATTGAATTTGGTTTTCTTCTGTTTGTCTCATGTCAATTTGATTCTTAGTCCAGCTAAGAGGACCTTGAGGGGGACAGGAAATTCTTGCTCCCCAATAGACAATTCATGTGTCAGCAGACACCTTAACTCACTGGACCCTGCTCGCCCCACACACTATGATAGCCAAAAGTCCCTAAGGACAGCTGGCACAAGGTAAGATTTCTTAGCATGTCAGTCTCTGAGAATCTCTATCTACAGAGTCTGGTGGAGCAAGAATGATAAGAGTCCTTTTTCTCTTTCCAAATTTAGATTAACAGGAGAAAATACTTGTAGGTCTGGTTCCTTGGGCTTAGGGACTGACTCTTGTTGAGTTTTGTAGGATACTCTTTGGTAACTGATCTGTTTCCCCCCAGAGATGGTCTTTGTTCTCCTTAGTGTCTTTTATGTCACTTGTCCTACAAACTTTGTCCTATGTTAATGGGTACATGAAGTCAAAGCTGTTGCTAACAGACTTCTTGGAATTCAAAGCTGCAAAACTGGTGGACATGGGTTGAACACTTAAAAGAAGTTAGAACTAAGGCTCCTGGCTGGCTTGGTCAGTGGAGTGTGTGACTCTTGATCTCAAGGTTGTGGGTTTGAGACCCATGGTGGGTGTGGATTTTGCTTAAAAAATAAAATTTTTTTAAAAAGAGAGAATTCCAAGCAGGCTCCTCACTGTCAGCACAGACCCTGATGCAGGGCTCGAACTCACAAACCCCCATGAGATCATGACCTGAGCCAAAAGCAGATGCTCAACCAACTGAGCCACCCAGGTGCTCCAAAAAATAAAATATATTTTTTAAATATCTGTTCGAGCACTCACCACTTCAAGAAGTCTCCTGTGATAGGGTAAGTTGGTCACAGAACAGGTTGGATTGATAACAGATCACCTGCCAGCCTCAAGAAAAAGGCACCCTGTGAAACAACACACAATCCCCAACCCTGTGGCACATCCTTCAAGTATTAGTGTGGCTCCAAGCTACACAACACTTAGGTAAAGCTGTTGAAGTGCACATATACAGGATAGGATTTTTCCTTTTGTCTTGTTCTTTGTCCTAAGAGCTTGACTTTGTGACCAGTGAGAATATTCTCTTTGGTCTCCACCATCTAGAGGATGCACTTAACAGGGTGTACCTTGGTGGCCAAACAGAATGGGTCTCCAAGTCTTTCTCTGGCCATGACAGTTCTTAAGAGGTCCCAACCCATAGGAACCTTTGTCATCTCAACCTTTGTTTCCTGTTTGTGCCAGGAAGATCCATTACAGGAGTGCCTGCCTGGTGTCACAGATTAGCAGGTCTGTGACGGAGGTACCTCACTTTCACAGTGAACTATAATACCAGTATTTTTTAGATTGGCAAATTTGTGAATACATTTTGTAACTTAGAAACATGTACTTCATCATAGTACAGTCTTTCAGTAAAGAACAAACCAGGTTTACTCACAGACCCAAATTTATCTTTAGTTTCTCTGTAATAAGACAAAAATAGAGGGACGCCCGGGTGGCTCAGTCAGTAAAGTGACTGGCTCTTGATTTTGGCTCAAGTCGTGATCTCATGGTTCATGGGATCAAGCCCTGCATTGGGCTCTGCACTGACATTGCAGAGCCTGCTTGGGATGCTCTCTCTCTTTGTCCCTCCCCTGCTCACATTCACTTTCTCTCTCTCAAAATAAAATTTTTTTTTTCAACGTTTATTTATTTTTGGGACAGTGAGAGACAGAGCATGAACGGGCGAGGGGCAGAGAGGGAGGGAGACACAGAATCAGAATCAGGCTCCAGGCTCTGAGCCATCAGCCCAGAGCCCGACGCGGGGCTCGAACTCACGGACTGCGAGATCGTGACCTGGCTGAAGTCGGCCGCTTAACCGACTGCGCCACCCAGGCGCCCCTCTCTCTCTCAAAATAAATCAACAAATTTTTTAAAAAAGAAACAAAAACAGATAAACCTATGTTCGGTACTTAAGGTTTCATTATTTTATCTTATTTGGAAATGATCTAGATATTCAATGAATTTAACTTAACATTTAACTTAGCCAAACTTTAAAACTTCAGGTTACTGAAGATTTTGGTAGCCCTTTAAAAGTTTACCTACAAACCATTTAATCTTATTTCTATTTATTTTTATTATTTTTTGGGAGAGCACAAGTAGGGGAGGGGCAGAGGATCTGAAGCGGGGTCTGTGCTGACAAGCTGACAGCAGTGAGCCCAATGTTGGGCTCGAACTCATGAACTGTGAGATCATGACCTGAAGTGAGACTCTCAACTGACTGAGCCACCAGGCACCCCTACATCTATTTACTTGTTCTGAACTGTTATGCTGAGACTAGCCACAAAATTTTATAAGGTATTAGACAAAGTCAACCATTATTTTAAGTTTCTTTTTCCTGACAAATTTTGTAAGCTATAATATGGACTTATTTGACTTTCAGTAAACATAGGCAGAATAAAAGTTTTATATTTAATCCTGATAACTCTAAAGACATGGCTATTTTAATTAAACCAACAATTTTTTGAGAGAGAGAGAGAGTGCATGCGAGCAGGGGAGAGGGAGAGAAAGAATCCATGCTGAGCATAGAGCCCAATGTAGAGCCTGATCCCATGACCCTGTGGATCATGACCTAAGCTGAAATCAAGAGTCAGAGTCTCAACCAACTGAGTCACCCAGGTACTCTAAACCAACAACTTTAAATTAGCTTTAATAT
>NW_024412404.1:35119472-35162737 GCF_014898765.1 Herpailurus yagouaroundi | reverse complement strand
TTCCAAGTCTGAACACAAGAGGCATTTTAGCAGTTTGTACTTGGAAAGGCCTCTTCCCCTACCACTGTCGCCCTACCCCACCTTTTGCTTTTTTTTCAGTCTCAGGTGATTGTGGGCTGTGTTCAAAGACATTAAATTTATAATTTCAAGGGACAGAGAAGGTAAAAAAAAAATTTTTTTTTAGAGTTTCAGTGTAATTACTATTTAAAATTTAATTATTCTTTTAAGTCCTAAACAATATTGTTCCAAATTGTAATCTTCTGTAGTATCTGTAAACATTTTGAGAGAAATAGACCAGGTTTGGGGATTGGTAAAGAGAGGTAAGCTTTGACCTGTTTCTAGAGTTGCATCTCTGGTTTTGTAGAGCTTTGAAAGAGAGTTGTTTCTAATTCCTCAAAGGACTGGATTACAGCCTGAATATCACGGGATTGGCCCTTTTTTTTTTTTTTAACTAAATTTGCTTTTTTATATCAGGCAGATTTTTTATTAAAATGGGAATCAAAAGATTCATGCCTTTGTAAAGTCTGTGTGAAGCATTTTAACAAAAGCCTTCTTTCTGGTTGCACAATTTAATCTGGGCTTCTAACAGTCCCTGAATATTGGCCTTTCCCTGATCATTTGCCTAGGAGAAATTTTGGTCATGTTTCCTCTCTGAAGGGAGGGTTGTGACTAGTGATTAATCTTTTTAATTTCTCTCTAAATTTGCTAGGATCCTTTGAAAGTAGAGGTTAAAAGGGCTTGATAATTTAAAAGCTTTGCAGCTGTCCAGGGGACACAAATTCTTTTGCCTTGGGGGTCTAGGATACACTAGCCAAGTACATTGCCTAGGAATGCCTGAAGCTGTCATAAACTAATTACAGTGCCCTGGAAGGTAGAAGCAAAGTCAGCCTTATTGCTTTTGTTAAATTCCTTTCCTGGCTTTCAGCAATTACATGAGCAGCCTGTAGAATTTGAACGTAGAGATGAAGTTGGAGTGCTCTCTGTAAATCCTTATAGGGAAAGGGAAGTTAAAATAGGCATTTTAGGGAGAATTTATGTTGTATGTGGACCTTTATTTTAAGTCTAGTTCCTCTTCTTTCATCTTATCAAGGGAATCCCTGAGGCTAGCCATTCAACTAAGTTTAAAATGTTTTTCTTCTTTTTTCAAACATTAACTAATTTAAAGGATCTGTCGGGCCATTGATGAGTAGGATCTCTTATGAGCAACTCAAACCAATAAGCCTTTTAATGCCTTAACCAAAGATACAAGAGGTGTCCAGAGAAAGGGCATAGATGACACAGCCCTCATGATCCAAAAGTTTACTCCCATAATTAATCTAAGAAAGCAGAGGCCTTCATTGCTGGTCTCCAACAAAATCTTGAGATGCTTCCAGTCAAAGACAATAATCCATGACACTAGGCATGTGCTCCTATAATGGCAGTTTCCAGCACTAACAAGAAATGAAGGTTGAGAATATAAAGGCTCCTATGGGCTGGGACTTCTCATGACAAACACCCTTGAGAGCTGGCATGGCCAGACAGAAAGAGAGAGAGACTCATATCCCTCTTCCTTTCAATTGGACATTAAGGTGCACCCAGATAGGTGTATCTCCTCCAGATGGTGGAGACCAAAGAGCATATTATCACTGCTCACAAAGCCAAGCTCTTAGAAGCTTGTTCTATGAACAAGACAAAGGGAAAAACCCTATCTGGTTTTTCTTTCAGCTAAATCTTGGGTGTCTTGGAGCCACACTCATTCCTAAGAGGAATGTGCCACAGAGTTGGGGATTGTGTATTGTTTTCAAGTGTACCTCATTACACAGCTGTTTCCTTGAGGTTGGCAGGTGGCCAAGTGTTAATCTAACCTGTTCTGTGACCAATTTATCCTATCACAGGAACCTTCTTAAGGTGCCAAGTGCTCTAATAGCTTTTAAGTGTTCGACCCGCACCCACCAGTTTTGCAGCTTTGGTTTCCAAGATGTCCTTTAAACAGCAGGCTTATAGGGCCTATGCCTGCTTTCTGCCCTATGCTAATTCCTTATTATGACAAACAACATAAGAGAAACAAGGAAAACAAAGACTATCTCTGGTTAATCTATTTCCTCCAAAAGAGTGCTCTACCAAATTTACCAAGAGTTGCTAAGCCCAAGGACCTAGTTACACAAGTATTTTCTCCTGCTAATCTGAATTTAGAAAGAGAGAATGACTCTCACCGTTCTTGCTCTATCAGACTCCTCAGATTCCAGGAGACTGACATGGTAGGAAATCTTACCTTCTGTCGGCTCTAGGTCAGATGTCCCAAGGATCTCCCAGCCACAGCTATGTTTGTGACAAGCAGCATCCAGTGTGTTAAAGTGTACTACCAACTAGGCCAGGTGTCCGGGATGAAAAATTTTCTTCTGCCTTTCAAGGTCCTTCCCAGCTAGACTAAAAAGTGAAATTGACATGAGACAGATTAAGAGGAGAAAATCAAATTTAGTTTCATAGATATGGGGAATCCACAGACATGAAATTTCAAATACAGTCAGGCAACATGAGGTTTCTATGACGTCCTGAGCTAAGGAGAGGGGAAGGGGTCTGGGGATTCACAGGGAAGGAACACCGTTAGCGGGAAGGTGAGAGAGATGTTTCAAAAACAAAGGTCTCCCTGTTACGCAGAGAAGTTTCTTAGGTAAAGAAGAATCTCTGTTAATTGCTCTCTTCTTGGTATAAGCTGGAAGTTGAGGGAGAGGTAAGGAGCTTTTCTTGAATCTGCTGGGTTTTGATTGCTTTTAACTAAAAATAATTTTTATGCCAAAGTGGCCCATCTTGTGGTGACTTGCCCTGGCCTTTACACATGCCCACAGAAACGTACTGAGGAAATGAAGGTAACCAGGTTTCAGTGTAGACAAAAGAAGGCATAGGTTAATTAGTCTATTAATATATTTATTTTCTTCCCTGTGTGCTGACTCAGAAAAAAAATTAAATGAGTATTTAATTTATGTGTCATTTTTAGGAAAGAGAGTTTGTATTGGAGAAGGCCTGGCCCGCATGGAGCTGTTTTTACTACTGACCAACATTTTACAGCATTTTATGTTGAAATCTGTGGTTGATCCAAAGGACCTTGAAACTGCCCCAATTGTCAATGGGGTGGGTGCTGCACCGCCCGTATTTAAGCTGTGCTTCATTCCAGTCTGAAGAAAGGTCAGGCCTCATGTGAACAAGCCAGATGCTTTCTGTCCTGTGTGTTAGCTGTATGACATTCCTGACCCTGTCTCTTCTAATTTTCCTCATCCTTTCAGATTCAGTTCAGATTTCCCCACATGGAACAAAAACTCACTTTCCAATAAAATTCTTTTTGTAATTGTGAGATCTTAAGCTGTATCTCGTCTGCAGTGTATACCAAATGTAAGAGACTTCAAATGTCATATTGAATATTAAAAATTATCCTGAGTTAAAAAAGTTTTTTAAATATATAAAATTTGCTCGTCTCTTACTCCAGTTAGCTCTCCAGGGGAATAATCTCTTGATAGTTTGGCATGTACAATTTGTTTTTTTCCCAATAATTATTAAAAAATAACTGGGGGGGGGGCACCTGGGTGGCTTAGTTGGTTAAGCATCCCACTTGATTTCAGCTTAAGCCATGATCTTGCTGTCATGAGATCGAGCCCCATGTCAGGCTCTGTGCTGAGCTTGGAGCCTGCTTGGGATTCTCTCTCTCTGCCCCTTGCCTGCTTGTGCTCAATCTCTCTCAAAAAAAAAAAAAAAAAAATCGTGTGTGATGCATGTTTGTGTATACATGTATGTATAAGTATATACATGCAGGGAGAAAACAGAAGATCATTCTAGCCAGAGGCAATAACATGAGATAAAACTTGAATTTGCTGCTCTGTCCAAGGATGCCCTTCCTGTTTTCCCCTACTGGTTAAACACACAAATGGAGACACACACACATACACAGACATAGTAAGGCAAAGAATAGGGGAAGGTGATGTGTATGTATTGTTATATTTGAATACACATATCAGAAATATGGGTTTTTATGTATGTGTGTATACACATATATTTATAATATACCTATGATTTGCTGGTGACATATTTTTACAAGTCATATAAATAAAAATACCCTGTTGTATGGCTATAATTTTTAAAATTATCTCCTTATTCAAGGGTATTTATTTTTGAATTTTTGTTGATATAAAAAAGGCTGCTATATGTGTCTTTCATTATTCAGGAATAAATGTGAAGTGGCTGCACATACATGTGCACTTTTATTTTTCATACATACTGAAGCATAAGACAAAAATTATGTGTCTGTTTACTTTTCTATCATGAGTATATAATCAAAACACTATTTGACCAAATCCTTGTATAATATTGAGGATTGAATTCTTTGGTAGATTTAGTAATTTTTAACTAAAACTTCATAGATTTTCAAGTAGGAAATCCCATCACCTGTAAATATTTCATTGCAATGACCAGGAATTTCCAGAAATAAATAACATCTATATATCTAGGTCTTGGTCTCTCTGTCTCTGTCTCTTTCTGACTTATCACACACACGTGCATATAAATTTGTCAGCATGGGAACAAGATGAAAGCTGTGAGGATTTGTGGGGACAAGATAACAGAGGGCTTGGGAAATCTATATCGGGAACTCTGATACTTGTATGATTTTATTCTTGAGGTGATTTCTGATTTGAAATCAGGTGCTGAGTGGCTGAAAGGCTAACTATAAAATATTTAAGAGCCTTAGAATCTGAAAAGAATTTTTGCAGATTCTCCGGAGTAGAAGAAAAAGAATAGAGACCAGAGCTGGCCAAGTAAGAAGGACCAAGTAAACACCTCCACTTGAGCTGAAGCCTGAAAGTCTTGGGGGAGCTACACGCAAGGATCAAGAATAAACCTGGGGACGCCTGGCTGGCTCAGTCGGAAAAGCATGCAACTCCTGATCTCGGGGTTGTGAGTTTGAGCCCCACGATGGGTATGGAGATTACTGAAAAATAAAATCTTAAAAACAAAAGCCTGAAGCTAAACAGGCTGATTACTAGTAAGGAAATTTAATCAGTAATCAAAAAACTCCCAATAAAAACAAGTCCAGGACCAGATGGCTTCACTAGTGAATTCTACCAAACATTTAAAAGAAGACCTAAAACATATTCCCCTTAAACTATTCCAAAAAATAAGTGAAGGATAAAAAAAAAAAAAAATCACATGATCTCAATAACTTCGGAAAAAGTATTTGACAAAATTCAACATCCATTCATGATAAAAGCTCTCAACAAAGTGGGCTCAGAGTGAACATACCACAATATAACAAAGGCCATATCTGACAAACCCACAGCTAACATCAACCTCAACGGTGAAAAACTTAGAGCTTTTCCTCTAATATAAGGAAACAAAGGTGCCCAATCTCACCACTTTTATTCAACATAGTACTAGAAGTGCTAAGCACAGCATTCAGATAAGAAAAAGGAAAAAAGGGGGTGGCAGGGGAAGAAAACACATCCAAATTGGTAAGGAAATAAAATTGTCACTATTTGCAGATGATGTGATCCTATACAGAGAAAACACTAAAGCTTCCTCTGTGTATAACTTTTGACTCCCTCAAAACTTTACTAAAGCCTACTGTTCACCAGAAGCCTTACTGATAACATAAACAGTTGCTTAACACATATTTTGTATATTAGGTAGTGTATTCTTATAATAAAGCAAAGCTAGGGAAAAAATATTAAGAAAATCATGAGAAAATATATTTACAGTACTGTATATTTTTATTAAAAAAATTTAAAAATAAATATACAGTACTATATATTTCAAACCTCTGCTGGTCACAGGTCAATTGTATATACAATGGAGTATTATTCAGCCATAAAAAAAAAATCTGCCATTTGCAACAACATGGTTGGATCTTCAACACGTTATGCTAAATGAAGTAACTCAGAGAAAGACAAATACTGTATGATCTCACTTATATATGGAATCTAAAAAACTGGATAGACACAGAGAACAGATTAGTGGTTGCCAGGGGTGGGTGGTGGGGTAAATGAGTTAATATGGTCAAATGGTACAAGCTTCCAGTTGTAAGATGAGTAAGTTGTGGGGATGTAATGTATAGCATGGTGACTATAGTTAACAAAACTATATCATATTGTTGAAAGTTGCTAAGAGAATAGATTTTAAAAGTTCTCACCATATGCAAAAAAATTGTAACTATGGAGGGAGGCTTGTGTTAAATAACCTTATTGTGGTAATCTGTAATATATACATATATCAAATCATTATGCTGTACACCTTATGTTTATACAATGTTATATGTCTGATCTCAAGGCTAGAAAAAATTCCTTATATAAAAATTAAAGAAAAAAACTTTATATTGATTTTATATGGCTTTAAGCAAAGATAAAGGACTTTCCAGAAAGGGTTTCTTAGTATTTACAACAATTGTATAAACTATATAAATGCATGTTGTACTGGGAATTAATGCTTCTAGCTCATCAGGAGCTTTGTGTCCTCCTGTTGGTAAATACATGAGAAATCTGAAGTGTTCTGCGTATGTAATTTTTTCTCTTTCATCTCAAAAGAAATAAAATAGCCACACAGAATGGTATAAATGAGCTAGGTCAAAATATAAAGGAGATTGCCCTGTCCCAGCAAGTACTTTATTTACATTTTTTTTTAAAGACTTATTTTTGAGAGAGAGAGAGTACAAGCAGGGGAAGGGCAGAGAGAGAGGAGGACAAAGGATCTGAGGCAGGCTCTGTGCTGACAGTGGAGGCTGAGCAGATGTGGGGTTTGAACTCACAAACCTTAAGATCATGACCTGAGCCAAAGTGAGGTGCTTAACCAACAGAGCCACCCAGGCAACCCCCTCACCCCCCGCTGCCAACCCTCAGGAAGGACTTTAAAGTTAAATCTTTAGCTCAAGCCATAGTCTGACCACACAATTACTGCAGAAAACAAAGAGCAAATAAAGAAATAGAAACCTGGCTATGAACTCCAAATAGATTCCCTAGCTTGCTCAAGAGAGTTTGATAGAATTTTTCCATGTTCTATGAAATGTTTTCTCAACAAATTAGTTTACCTTGACTTATCTCCAAATTAAATAACTAATGAATTAGATTATAAATTTTCCTCAATTCAACAGAACTCTTTTTTAACTTGACTATAAAGGTTAATAAACATTTATATAAATTCAAAACAAAAGAAAATCTCTAGATGGGGCGCCTGGGTGGCTCAGTCGGTTAAGCATCCAACTTCGGCTCAGGTCATGATCTCACGGTCCGTGAGTTTGAGCCCTGCGTTGGGCTCTGTGCTGACAGCTCAGAGCCTGGAGCCTGCTTCAGATTCTGTGTCTCCCTCTCTGACCCTCCCCCGTTCATGCTCTGTCTCTCTCTGTCTCAAAAATAAATAAAACATTTTTAAAAAATTAAAAAAAAAAAAAATCTCTAGAAAAGAAAACTTGGACTTCTGACACTTAAAATGGCAGATTTTTTTTTTACTCTGTAACTCAGAGCAGAAAATTTTAACTGTGCCTTAAAATAAATGACCTGAATTACTAGTTTGCAAGATAATAAACTAATGAATGCAAATTGAAAGAAAACCATACTAAGTAAACTTTAGTAGTAATTTTAAAAATATCAGATAATAAGAAAACCCCAAATATATGTAAATTAAACCACACACTTTCTAAGTCATCATTGGGTGAAAGAATAAGTCACAAGAAAAATATTTTTAATTGACTAATAATGAAAATACAACTTACCAGAATTTATGGGGATACATCCAACACAGGACACTTAGAGGAAAACTTAAAGCTTTAGAATACCTAAAATAGAAAAAGAAGAAAAGTCCCAAGTCAATGATATCATCTCCCACTTTAATAAAATATAAGAGAGAACATTAAATTCAAAGCAAGCAGGAAGGTGGAAATAAAATATAAAAGCAGAAATGAATGAAATAAAAAAGAGGAGCACCTGTGTAGCTCAGTTGGTTGAGTGTCCAACTCTTGATTTCAGCTCAGGTCATGATCTCACAGTTCATGGGATGGAGCCCCACATTGGACCCTGCATTGACAGTGAGGAGCCCGTTTGGCATTCTCTCTCTCCCCCTCTCTGCCCCTACCCTGCTTGTGTGTGGGTACATGAGTACACATGCAATCAGTCTCAAAATAAATACATTTCTCTCTCTTTTGAAAAGAGAGAGAAAAGCAGAAGAGAATAACTAATGAAAGCAGAAATTGACGCTTTTTTAAAAAAAATTAACAAAATTTATAAACCTCTAGCTACAAAAAAAATGGAAAACATACATTGTACTGATATCAGTAATAAAAGAAGGGACATCACTATAGTGCCTTCAGAGCATTAAAGAATAAGAGATTATTATAAACACCTTTGACAACCCATGTAAGATGGACAAATTCCTTAAAAGACACAAGATCCATGCATGGGCACCTTGGTGGCTCAGTTGGTTAAGCATCCAATTCTTGACTTCAGCTCAGGTCATGATCCCAGGGTCATGGGATTGAGCCCCATGTTGGGCTCTGCACTGAGAGTGCATCCTTCTTAAGATTCTTTCTCTCCCCCTCTCTCTGCCCCTCCCCTGCTCATGCTGTCTTTCTAAAATTAAAAAAATTAAAAGAAAAAAAAAGACACAAAATCCCATATCTAACCCAACAAGAAATGGTAAGCTTGAGCAGCCCTACATAAATTTTAAAAGTTGTGTTAGTAATTAAAAACTTTCCAGCAAAGGAAACTCCAGGCTCATATGGCTTCATTGGTTAATTCTACCAACAATTAAAGGAAAAAGGAAAAAAACAACAACAACAACATATCAATACTACACAAAATCATTCAGAAAAGTAAAGACACTTCTGAACTCATTTTATGAGGCCAGTAATACCCTGATTTCAGAACCAAAGACATCACAAGGCAAAAGAACTACAGATCACTAACGTTCATAAACATAGATGCAAAAAGACTTAACAAAACATTAACAAATTGAATTCAGTATTACACTAAAGGTATCATATGTCATGACGAAGTGGAGTTTATCTTCAGCATGTACGGTTGGTTTAACATCTGAAAATCAATCAGTATAATTCACAATATTAATAAAGGAGAAAACTATGTGATTTTTTTCAGTGGATACAGAAAAAGCATTTAACAAAGCCTAATAGCCTTTCCTGTGTTAAAAAGAAAACCACAGGCCCCCCAAAAGAGTCACTTATATTAAGGTCCCACATCAGCACCCCAAGACATAATGCCTAGCCTAACTGCAGTTTCAACCCACCTAGGAATGTAATCTTTAACCAGTCAACATAAAATTCACTAGTCAGCACTAGGAAATTTACGGATAGACCACTTCTGTTCCCCCTTAGGAGGGTTACGTTACCTAAAATAATGCATTTTTTCCAGCCTCCTCTCTGCCTTTATAAATCTTTCCTTTTCTTGGGCTCCATGGAGCTCCTTTCCATTTGCTGGATAGGATGTTGCCTTATCATGAATAGTTTGATAAAGCCAATTTGATATTTTAAATTACTCAATTGAATTTTGTTGTTTGACACATGATTAAAACTCTTAGCTAACTAGGAAGGAAACTTTCTCAACCTGATAAAGGGCATCCATGAAAAACCTACAGCTAATAACATATAAAATAAGGAAAGGCTGAAGTTTTCTACCAAAGATTAGGAATGGAGAAAAGACATCCAGTCTCACCATTTTTATTTAACATTGTACTGGACATTCTAATCAGTTTATTAAGATAAGGAAAAAATAGAAAGCATTTCAGCTGGGGGAAAGAAGTACAATTGTCATTATTTGTAGATGATATGATGCTGTAGGCAGAAAACACCAAAGAATCCACAAAAAAAAGCCCCTGAAACTAATAAATTTAGCAAGATATAAGGCCAATGTCCAAAACTCAAGAACAAAATCAAGTGTTCTATGTACTAGTAACAAACTATCAGAAAATGACATTTCAAAAAAAATCCATCCACCAATAGCATCAGAAATAATAAAAGATTTAGAATTAAGAAATGATGTGAAACACATTTATATGGAAAACTATAAGACATTGCAAAGATAAATTATAGAATAATTTTCAACTTAATTTCAATTATCAATAAGCAAAATAAATTGAAATTTTGCCCTGTACTGCTTGAAATCATATTTAGAACCCTGAAGATCAATTTTTTTTTAAAGTACATCCAATGTAGGGCTTGAACTCATGACCTTGAGATTAAAGTCACATGCCCTACTGACGAAGACAGCCAGATGCCCCTCAAACTTCAGTTTTAATGGGGAAATCATGCTGCTTTTTGTAGTCTTCAAGCATATTGCCATATATAATCATTTTCAGTATAAATTTCAGTACTACCTTTTGAGGATATCCTCCAGCTTGCACGGTGAGAGGGCTCCCATTGATTTCACGTCACTCACTTGAGGCAAAGTTTATGCAATGAGATGGTTAAAATTAATCAATAAAATGTTTGTATTTATTGAACCACTGCTATCAATAATAGGAAATCTTTTGAGTCAGTCAACTCCTAAATAAAGTTCCTTCTTAACTGAAATATTATTAATTCTAAGTTTGGAGCAGAGTTTTTATATTCTTTGAAGAGAAAGACTGAAGTCACCAAGAAATGGTTTTCCTTCATTGTCAAGTGAAAAATTAAAGGGCTGAGAGACACTTCAGAAGCCAAGCTGATCATTGGACCCCTCAGTGGCTGTGGTTGGAGCTCAGCCCAGGCCAGTGAGATGGCTGCAGGCACAGTAATCACAGGTCACGGTGCTGGGAGGGGACAGTGGGTGCAGAGAGCCAACTTAGCGGGAGGGCTAAACAGAGCAGTTGACCAGTTATACAGTGCCAAGACAGTTTCTTTAAAAGAAATAAGAGCTAAGGACAGATTCATAGAAGACAAAATAAACAAAACTCAGAAAGTAATTAGTCACAGTAGAAATCTGGCAAAAGACAGCATCAATCTAGATCGTTTCCTAAAATACAGAAATATAAAAGCAGCTATTAGAGAATCATTATGCTGTTATTTGATATGCTTTGATTTTTTTAAAGGAAAAACAAGGCGTGTTGGATTGGTAACTTGAACTTTGACATGGAAATATCCTTCACAGATGGCCTTGGAACAATATCATATTGAAAGATTTAGTGTAAAGTGCTTGGAACAATGCCTGGCACACAGTAGCACTACACAAATATTTATGATCATACTATGGCTTTAGAATTTTGTTGTCTGCAAGCTGGCCTTGAACAAAAATTTTCTGAAATAGGATAGTACACAAAATGCTGTTAGAAAAACAACATTGCCCATTGGATGATTATAACAGCTTGTGACTCAAGCTTCATATCTCCCTGGCAAAAACTTTAAGTGTTTGAAATCTGGCTAAAACACGCTAGAAGCAAGTCTGTGTGCTCCTTTTTGTTTCTTGTAGGTCAGCGCAGCCAGGATTCCATGAAAGAAAAGTGACTGTTCGTCCATGACTACCAGACCCCCGGTTGCCCATCTCTGGAGACGCAAGTCTCTCTGCAGAAGCAGACGGTAACCAGGAGAGGCAGAGTGATGGCAAAATGCTGTATGGTCAGTCCTGTCTTCCCACTCCTTTCCCAGCAGGTCCCGGTGTGACTTCACTGCTTTTCTACTCAGGGAACTGTCTTGGCCACAAAACGTTCAGAATGTACCAAGCCAGAAAGGCTTGTTGTAAGAGAATGTACAGACAGCTTCCATTTTAAAGAAAACAGTACTGGAAGGGATTTTCCCAATTTTTAAAAGTAGTTACTGGGTGGTAAAATTACGTGATTTCTCTTAGGTATCTGATGTTTTGACACATACAACACAGAACATGTATTAGTTTAATTTATTTTTTTAAGTAATCTCTACACCCGCATGGGCTCGAACTCACAACTCTGAGATCAAGAGTCCCATGCTCTACCAACTGAGCCAGCCAGGCACCCTGGGAACATGTATTAGTTTAGCAAAAAAGAAAAAAAAATAGCACAAGTTATTTGGAAACAATGGTTTGATTTTTTAAAGTCTGGAGAGTTTCTGCATATGCACTTACCAGTCTGGTCTTAAATATTTTATTATTTAGCATCAGAAATCATTTTTATCAATATTAACACTGTAATCAGAATGCAAAACATGAAGCCCAGCTATACCTTGAAAGTAATATAAGCAGGCTGGGTCCAGAGACCCAGAGGGGGTCCTGCAAGACTAGCCAAGAAGGTCCTTGGCTTCACATAGATTGGAAATCAAACGTGAGGCAACAGGAGGTGGAAGCAGAGTTTACTGAAAACATAGAGCAGATACAGACTGAGTGTCCAGGAGACTCAGGAAGGAAAGGAGGGAGTCTTGTCTTTGCTTGGTGTCTGGGATTTTCACTGACAACTGTGGTGTGGTACACACATCCCCAGGCATCCAGGAACCGGGCGGAACAAGGATAGGGTCCAGGTGTCTTTCATAAGTCACTTGTTCCCTGAAGCCCAGGGTCTTGGCGTCAAGGTGTTTGGAGTCAGTGGTCTTGGAGAACATTTATGATGAGCCTGCCTGGTCACTCCTTAGATGTTACCTATTGTGCTGGAAGACTCCAAAGAAATCATTAACCCCCGTAAGGAGGACATACGTTAAGGCATGTGTAAGGTGGGGGTGCAGGTCCCAGTAAGAAAAGAAGCAGGAAAAGCAAGGAAAAAGAATGGGTTTTTTTCATGGAGTCCCTTCACCCTCTCTGTCTCAAAAGGACAAGTATAAACATATGATCAGACAAGATCAGAATAGGAGAAAAGGCTTACTTTCAGATACTTGAAACATCTTCCCTTTTTGAAATGGCCTTAAACATCTTGCTCAATTGCGGGGGGGGGTGTGTCGGGGACTGGGGCCTTCTGGTAAGATCTGGGTTTATGGCTTATACAGTTTGGACAACCACCAGTAGCTGAGTAACCACATCGTATCAAGACACAGAACAATCCCATCCCCCTGGAAAATTCCTTCCCACCTCTTGCTGGCAATCCCCATCCTCAGAAGCAACCACTGTTCTAGCAATTAGTTTTTTACCTCTTTTAAGAACTTCATAGAAGTAGACATTCTTCAATGATGAAATTGGCTCTTTGCAAACACAAATCTTAGAGGTTTAAAATTATCATTAATAACATTATCTTTTTAAACGATTGAAGGAAGCCTTCTACTTTTGGAAGTCTACCTAGTTACTATGAGATTAGCCTCATACTTCCACCATCAAATGCTATTATATTTATACAACACAAAAATAAGATATGGGTAGCCTATATCTAATAATCTTAGGGAAAATAATCACTGGGAAGTTTGGGTGTGATTTGTTTCTGTTTCTTTTTAAAGAAACACTTCAAATAAGATCAGTTTAAATAAGCCTTGTTAAAAAACAAAATTCAACCAAGTAAATTTGAAGATCTGATTCCTGAATCAGGCAGCATCCCATCTAGCAAATAGAGGGGGCTCTAAGAAGCTATACAAAAGAGAAGGTATTTATAAGAGGGTAGGGCAAGAGAGTTATTAGCAAAAGGATTGTTTCAAGACATGGCTGCTTCCTAGAGAGAAAAGCAAGTTGTCTTTTCATACAGATTGACTCATCTTTCTTTGGGGGAGTGGAGAGGACCCAGGTGGCAGATTCATTGGCGCTGAATGAAAAATTCTGGACTAACACTATGTTTCTGGCAAAGGTTGAAGTTGCAGTTAGATTATGTATTAAGCCCCAGTTTGGGACTTCAGCCTAAATGACATCATTTTAGGCCTGTGGATTTTTTTTTTTAACAGCCTTACTGAAATTTGGGCATTTTTTTCCTTATAGAAAAAAAAAAGATAAATGAGTACTTCTCGCAGGAGTTGAGGGACTTTCTTATATCCTAAAACCCTCTTTGAAGGTCTTCTTACTCTTTGATCTATGTGTTTAATCAGTAACTATTTACTGAACAATTAACACCAGGGTCTGGGCTAGGAATTAAGGGAAATACATGGGGCAGGGGGAGAGGAGTGCTTAAGTATCATATTTCCTTGTCTAGATGCCATGTCCTAACCCCAGGACAGGTGATTATATACTTTACAGGGTAAAGAGGGATGGTGTAAATACAGTTAAGTTCAGGATTTTAAAATAAGGAGGTTATCCTAAATTAGCCAGGTGGACCAAATGCAATGGCACAGTCCTTAGGAGAGAGAGGGAGCCAGGAAGATTAAGGTAAGCAGGGGAAGATAAGCAAGAGGATGGAGTGATGGGAGGAAGGAGTCACGAGCCAAGGAATTCCGGCAGCATCTCAAAGCTGCAAAGTCCAGGGAATGGGTTCTCTCCTAGAGCCTCAGAAGGAAGGAGCCTTGCCAGCACCTTAATTTTAGCCCAAAGAAACAGATATTGGACTTTTAACTCCAGAATTATAAGATAGTAAGTCTGTATTGTTTTGAGCCATTAACTTGGTGGTAATTTGTTATACTAGCATTAGGAAACAAATACAAATACTATCTTCCTCTTAAGTTTATGAGAAGGATTAATTAATACAAAACATGAGAAGTGGCAAAAACATTGTAAGGAGGTTCAGAATATGAAGGATGGGGAAAGTGGCAATGGAGAAGAGATTACAAGTTTCAGTAAGAATCTCAGGGTAGGTGTCATGGCACCTAATAACATTAGAACAAGGCACTTTGTGTTGGCACACATATGTTTGCTAATACTACCATTACAATCTTTTCATTTCCCAGCCTCTGCTCCTTCCTCACTCATGCTTTCTGTCTCAAAATAAATAAATAAATAAATAATAAAAAAATTTAAAAGCGGGGGGAGGGGGGAGCACCCAGGTGGCACAGTCAGTTAAATCAAGTTAAACTTGATTTTCATTCAGATCATGACCTTACTGTTCATGGGATCAAGCCCTGCACCAGGCTCTGTGCTAACAGCTTGGAGCCTGCTTGGGATTCTCTCTCCCTCTCTCTCTCTCTCTCTCTCTGCTCCTTCCCCACTCACACTCTCTTTCTCAAAATAAATAGATAAATAACTTAAATTCTTTTACCAATCAAGGTTTAAAGAAATATAATACGGCTTTAGTTTGTACATTTTTAAAACCTTTTCATTTGTTTAGTAACCATTTCATCACTTACTGTAATCTGTCCATTCAAATCATCTGCTCGAATTTTTATCACTTAGAACTTTCCCTGGCATACCGTATAGTAGAAAACCAGCAAGTTGTAGAATATTATGTGTACTATGAGTCTAGCTGTAAAAAAAAAAAAAAACACATTTTTAAATTAATTTTATTTTTTAAATTTACATCCAAATTAGTTAGCATATAGTGCAACAATGATTTCAGGAGTAGATTCCTTAATGCTCCTTACCCATTTAGCCCATCCCCCCTCCCACAACCCCTCCAGTAACCCTCTGTTTGTTCTCCATATTTAAGAGTCTCTTATGTTTTGTCCCCCTCCCTGTTTTTATATTATTTTTGTTTCCCCTTCCCTGTTTCATATCTTAAAGTCCTCATATGAGTGAAGCCATATGATACTTGTCTTTCCCTGACTGACTGATTTTGCTTAGCATAATACCCTCTAGTTATGTCCACGTAGTTGCAAATGGCAAGATTTCATTCTTTTTGATTGCCGGGTAATACTCCACTGTATATATATACTACATTTCTTTATCCATTCATCCATTGATGGACATTTGGGCTCTTTCCATACTTTGGGTACTGTTGATAGTGCTGCTATAAACATTGGGGTGCATGTGTCCCTTCGGAACAACATACATGTATCCCTTGGATAAATAACCTAGTAGTAGCAATTGCTGGGTCATAGGGTAGTTCTATTAATTTTTTGAGGAACCTCCATACTGTTTTCCAGAGTGGCTGCACGAGCTTGCATTCCCACCAACAATACAAAAGAGATCCTCTTTCTCCGCATCCTTGCCAACATCTGTTGTTGCCTGAGTTGTTAATGTTAGCCATTCTGACACGTGTGAGGTGGTATCTCATTGTGGTTTTGATTTGTATTTCCCTGATGATGAGTGAGTGATGTTGAGCATTTTTTCATGTGTCGGTTGGCCATCTGGATGTCTTCTTTGGAGAAGTGTCTATTCATGTCTTTTGCCCATTTCTTCACTGGATAATTTGTTTTTTGGGTATTGAGTTTGAGAAGTTCTTTGTAGATTTTGGATACTAACCCTTTATCTGATATGTCGTTTGCAAATATCTTCTCCCATTCCATAGGGTTGCCTTTTAGTTTTGCTGATTGTTTCCTTGGCTGTGCAGAGGCTTTTTATTTTGATGAGGTCCCAGTAGTTCATTTTTCCTTTTGTTTTCCTTGCCTCTGGAGATGTGTTGAGTAAGAAGTTGCTGCGGCCAAGATCAAAGAGGTTTTTGCCTGCTTTCTCCTCGAGGATTTTGATGGCTTCCTGTCTTACGTTTAGGTCTTTCATCCATTTTGAGTTTATTTTTGTGTATGGGGAAGAAAGTGGTCCAGGTTCATTCTTCTGCATATCTCTGTCCAGTTTTCCCAGCACCACTTGCTGCAGAGACTTCCTTTATTCCATTGGATATTCTTTCCTGCTTTGTCAAAGATTAGTTGGCCATACGTTTGTGGGTCCATTTCTGGGTTCTCTATTCTGTTCCATTGATCTGAGTGTCTGTTCTTGTGCCAGTACCATACTGTCTTGATGATTACAGCTTTGTAATACAGCTTGAAGTCCGGGATTGTGATGCCTCCAGCTTTGGTCTTCTTTTTCAAGATTGCTTTGGCTATTCGGGGTCTTTTCTGGTTCCACACAAATTTTAGGATTATTTGTTCTAGCTCTGTGAGGAATGTTGGTGTTATTTTGATACAGATTGCATTGAATATGTAGATTGCTTTGGGTAGTATCGACATTTTAACAATATTTTCTTCCTATCCAGGAGCATGGAATCTTTTCCATTTTTTTGTGTCTTCTTCAATTTCTTTCATAAGCGTTCTATAGTTTCCAGTGTGTAGAGTTTTCACCTCTTTGGTTAGATTTATTCCTAAGTATTTTATGAGTTTTGGTGCAATTGTAAATGGGATCGATTCCTTGATTTCTCTTTCTGTTGTTTCATTGTTGGTGTATAGGAATGCAACTGATTTCTGTGCATCAATTTTATATCCTGTAACTTTGCTGAATTCATGAGTCAGTTCTAGCAGTTTTTTGGTGGAATCTTTTGGGTTTTCCATGTAGAGTATCATGTCATCTACAAAGAGTGAAAGTTTGACCTCCTCCTGGCCAATTTGGATGCCTTTTCTTTGTGTTGTCTGATTGCTGAGGCTAAGACTTCCAATACTATGTTGAATAACAGTGGCGAGAGTGGACATCCCTGTCTTGTTCCTGACCTTATGGGGGAAGCTCTCAGTTTTTCCCCATTGAGGATGATATTAGTGTTGGGTCTTTCGTATATGGCTTTTATGATCTTGAGGTATGATCCTTCTATTCCTTGTACAACAACATTTTTAACCTCATATGTATATGTGTATATATAATATATACTATGTGTGAATATATACTTTGGACATATGTATATGTACACTATCCCCATATGATATTTTAAAAATGCATGCTGACGGAAACCATCAAAACACTAGAGGAGAAAGCAGGAAAAGACCTCTCTGACCTCAGCCGCAGCAATTTCTTACTTGACACATCCCCAAAGGCAAGGGAATTAAAAGCAAAAATGAACTATTGGGACCTCATGAAGATAAAAAGCTTCTGCACAGCAAAGGAAACCATCAACAAAACTAAAAGGCAGCCAACGGAATGGGAAAAGATATTTGCAAATGACATATTGGACAAAGGGCTAGTATCCAAAATCTATAAAGAGCTCATCAAACTCCACACTCAAAAAACAAATAATCCAGTGAAGAAATGGGCAGAAAACATGAATAGACACTTCTCTAAAGAAGACATCCAGATGGCCAACAGGCACATGAAAAGATGCTCAACATCACTCCTTATCAGGGAAATACAAACCAAAACCACACTCAGATATCACCTCACACCAGTCAGAGTGGCCAAAATGAACAAATCAGGAGACTATAGATGCTGGCGAGGATGTGGAGAAACGGGAACCCTCTTGCACTGTTGGTGGGAATGCAAACTGGTGCAGCCACTCTGGAAAACAGTGTGAAGGTTCCTCAAAAAATTAAAAATAGACCTACCCTATGACCCAGCAGTAGCACTGCTAGGAATTTACCCAAGGGATACAGGAGTACTGATGCATAGGGGCACTTGTACCCCAGTGTTTATAGCAACACTCTCAACAATAGCCAAATTGTGGAAAAAGCCTAAATGTCCATCAACTGATGAATGGATAAAGAAATTGTGGTTTATATACACAATGGAGTACTACGTGGCAATGAGAAAGAATGAAATATGGCCCTTTGTAGCAACATGGATGGAACTGGAGAGTGTTATACTAAGTGAAATAAGCCATACAGAGAAAGACAGATACCATATGTTTTCACTCTTATGTGGATCCTAAGAAACTTAACAGAAACCCATCGGGGAAGGAAGGAAAAAAAAAAGAAAACGAAGAGGTTAGAGTGGGAGAGAGAGCCAAAGCATAACAGACTCTTAAAAACTGAGAACAAACTGAGGGTTGATGGGGGGTGGGAGGGAGGGTAGGGTAGGTGATGGGCATTGAAGAGGGCATCCTTTGGGATGAGCACTGGGTGTTGTATGGAAACTAATTTGACAATAAATTTCATATAATAAAAAATAAATAAATAAAATAAAATAAAAAAATAAATTTTAAAAAACGCATGCCGAAATATAAAAGGTTTCCTCTAGGAGATGAGCAGGCAAAAGGTTAAATAGATTTCATTTCCTACATTTAAAGCCATAAGAAAACAAAAGATGAAAATTATTGGACTTGTATATGATGTTCCGTTGTCTATGTTTTAGATAAAGCCTTTTTTTCTTTTAAATGTTTATTTAGAGAGAGAGAGGGCCCAGGTGAGTGGGGGAGGGGCATAGAGAGAGTGAGAGAGAGAATCCCAAGCAGGCTCTGCACTGTCAGCGCAGAGCCCGATGCGAGACTCAATCCCACAAACCATGAGATCATGACCTGAGCTGAGACTGAGTCAGATACTCAACTGACTGAGCCACAGAGGAGGCCCAATAAAGTGTTCAGATAAAGATTTTAGGATCATGGCATCACACTGCCATCACCCTTATGTTAGGTATAAAACAATGTGGTGGAGAGCAGAAAAAGATTATCTAGAGACGCCTTCCAGGGATTTTGTTCGAGGTTGGTGAGAAAAAAAATGACACATAGAAAAAGTGATTAGGGGCACCTGGGTGGCTCAGTCAGTTAAGTGTCTGACTTCAGCTCAGGTCATGATCCTACAGTTGGTGAGTTCGAGCCCCACATCAGGCTCTGTGCTGACAGCTCAGAGCCTGGAGCCTGTGACTCCCTCTCTCTCTCTGCCCCTTCCCTCAACATACTGTCTCTCTCTGTCTCTCAAAAAGTGAATAAATGTTAAAAAATTTAAAAAAAAGAAAAGAAAAATTGACTAGCAATATGAAAGCATATGTTAATAGTTGACTCTAAGTTTGAAACACAAAGTAGTAAGAGCATGTCAAATCTTTGGTGTTCATAGTGGCACCAAAGCAGAGGAATGAATTTTAATGGTAATTATTCCTTCCTCCCTATTGCTGATCTTCCATTACCCGGCTCCTGGACACAACTCTGCTCACTTTCAAATCCAAGCCTCAAGTAACCCTAGGTGACATGTAGCCCAAAGAGCTTTTCTGCACTCTCCCCCTTTGCTCCTCTCTGTACTTATCAGTTTGAGGACCAGTGTGGCCTCTTTGAACTTTATTTTTTTCCAATTATTACCTGTATCATGCAAGGAAAAGTCTAAGAACTGGGTCAGCAAATAATAGTGCTTTCTATTTAGAACATGGAGAGGATAGATGGCTATGTGTTAGCCATTTTGCTTTGTTTCACAGTGATAACATAGTAATAGCCCAATATTTGATAATTATTAGCATACGTGGTGGCAAATATAAGAGTTATTGAGTATAAAGAACAGCACGGCACGGCATTTGTGAAATGAAATTCTGGAAACTCTCCTTTAATTGAGGTTGGATGTTCAGTGGGTGTGGAGGCAATGGGGAAATATGAGGCAAGAGGTCAGAGAAAGCATCCCTAGTCGTGAGAAGAAGGCGGGTGACACCCAAGAGGAGGAGGAGTTATAGACAACAGCACAGTAGTGGCTAGATGGCCTGCCCTTCCTCACAAAGGAACAAAGCAAATCTTGTAGGGGGGTGGGATATGTCCAAACCCACTGGCAACTGGGGTGGTGTCAAGGTCCTTTATGTCGACCACAGGTTTCAGGGTAAAATTTTGTAAAATGGAGGTCAGGAATAAAAACAGCTCCATACGGGCCAGGCTTTCTCCCACACAAATCCGTTTTCCTGAAAATAACAAACACAAGGGATTTGTTTCTTGAATATTATGTTTTGAACTGTCACAAGAAGTATGTCACAAAGAGTATTTGCTGAATGGCTGAACCGATGGAGAGCTGGCAGGAAGGGTCGAGGGACAGATGGATAGAAGGATGGGAACACCTGCTATTCACGTAGTGTCTTAATGGGAACCCTTCATTCAACAAATATCTATTGAGCATTAGGTCTACATCAAACACTTCATTATGTATTCCCATATTATAACTGCACTTTTCACATTTCCAGTTTCCATAAATCTTTGTAGAAACACACCCACTTGTCCAAGTGCATTGGAGGGAGGAGGACTGAGAGAAGGGAACTCATAAACCTGTGTCTCCCTTTCTACCTCTGGCACAAAATTTAGACAAAGTTTTTCTCCTTCATGTGATTTCAGAGGCACATATCTAAATGTGTCCTCTCTTGGAACGCCTGGGGAAGCTCAGTTGGTTAAGCGAACGACTCTTGATTTCAGCTCAGGTCACAATCTCAGAGTTTGTGGGATCGAGCTCTGCATAGGATCCGACCTGACAGCATGGAGACTGCTTGGGATTCTCTCTCTCTGCCCCTTCCTAATTCACACACATGTGTGCTCTCTCTCTCAAGATAAACATTTTTAAAAAATAAAAAAATGTGTCACTTTCTCACTTTAAAATATTAATTTTTTTAAATGTTTATTTATTTTTGAGACAGAGATAGAGCGCGAGTAGGGGAGGGCAGAGAGAGAGGGAGACACAGAATCTGAAACAAGCTCCAGGTTCTGAGCTGTCAGCACAGAGCCCGATGAGGGGCTCGAACCCATGAACCGTGAGATCACGACCTGAGCCGAAGTTGGACGCTTAACCGACTGAGCCACCCAGGTGCCCCTCACTTTAAATTATTAAATGCCTCCCTGATCTGTCTTATGAGATGATGTCAAATGGGTTGAACTGGCCCTCCACATTCTGTTCCCAGTCTGATGAGCCATAACCCTCCTTCCATCCTTCATATCTCTACTCTTGGTTCTAGCCATACCAACTCTTCATCGATCTCCAATATACTGTGAAGTTTCGAGCTGTATCTCCTGCTGTTCCCTTTGGTTAAGGCGCACTTCTCTTATACTTCTTCCAGGACCTATGTCTCATGTCATTTCCTCTTTATAATCTTTGTGATCCCCTTGGGAAGTACAGTCTTGCCCTCTCTGGGTTTCCTCAGAATCTTATTCATTCTTCAGTTAAAGCATGGATCATCACCTTGAATCTCGATTCTCTGTTTATTTCTTTTTCTGCCATGCTAAAATGTGTGTTTCCTTGTAGGGAAAGCTCAGTCTTTGACATCTTGGTATGTATGGCGTAAGACCCAAAGTAGGCATCAAAAGCTGTCAGATAAATAAAGGTGACTCTGTGGCCAGAGATTCAGAACACACACTGTAGATGTAGACACCCAAGATCCGAAATCTCTGATCTTGAGCAGAGGAATATCAGGTGCTTTGGAACTACTGCAGGGTATTGTGCCACTTGTTCAAGGTTTCCTTAATGCCACAGCTAGTTGGCACGTTCCGACTGCCCTGATCTATTGAAATGCCCTGCTCCTAAAGTCCACTCTCTAAAAGTGCCCTTCCTTCTCTTCTTTCCCTTGCTGCCTGTCCCCTGAGAGGCAGCACAAATTGCCTTTCTGCTATCAGAACGTTGCTTATTCCACTTTATGCCTCATAAAGTGATCAGGAAGCAGGCGGCTTCCTCCTCTGGTCTCCTGAGCAGCCTGTGCTTTCCTCTTCCACAACACCAGTCTCACTGGATTACAACGACCTATTTTCTAATCTGTTTCCCTAATTAGGATGTGAGCCCTTTTGGTGCCCATTCTGTGCTTGTGGATACTTGTAACCCTGGAGCCCACTCTGGGGAGTGGGGGATATCACATAGAAAATACTTAACTCAAAGTTGAGGAGTTATATTCCTTTTTCATGGCAGTGAGTAAAGTCTAAATGAGTTTCACCTGCTAAGAGGAGCTCTTGGTAGCTGTGTGATCTATCTAGAGGCTTCTGCCTCTAGATATAGATATAGATATAGGTTCAATGAACCTATATTCACTTTGGAAGAACTGGGTCACCAAGCCAAAATTCTAATAATGGGACTGTATAGTGAGTGGGGGAAAGTGCATGGGCATTGGGAGTTATGCTTCCGGTCATGGACAAAGAACAATTCTATTCATCCCAGACTAGGCACCATGTAAGTTTCTACGGATCACCCAAAAATATCTTGCCCCCTTCAGTACCTATGGAAATTAATTTTTATTACCTGCTGAGAAAACCATGAAGTAGTCACTCTTCTTAAAGTTGCCACTATCATCCAGGAAATGGGCAGGGTCAAATGTCTCTGGGTTGGGAAATTCTTTGTCATCACGTAGCACAGAAGTCAGTGATATTAGTACACTTGTGCCCTGGAATGAACAGATGAAGACAAACTTTATTATAAAGAAGTCGTGGAGCTGGAAGAAATGTTGCATATCACTTAGTTCACTCTTTTGATCTATACGTGAGGAATCCCAGGTCCAAAAAAGGCAATGGCATTTCTAGTCAGACACACCAAGTAATAAACAGGGATGAGATTAAGACCAGTGCTAGTAAGGTTGCTAAAGTAGCCTCCCAATAGGATTTGAAATGCTGAGTGCTTAGTTACTTGGGTACCAGACCTCTGAATCCCCTCTACTGATCACTATCTTTGGACGATGGTGTAGCTCCCACCCTCTGCTCTATTTCGTCACTTTGGTTTTCAAACATCTCACGTGGACTATGGTTTAAAATGGAAGCTTCTGGCATCCAAATTGGCAAGGAAGAAGTCAAACTTTCACTCTTTGAAGATGACATGATTTTCTATATGGAAAACCTAAAAGACTCTACCAAAAAACTGCTAGAACTGATACATAAATTCAGCAAAGTTGTAGGATATAAAATCAATGTACAGAAATCTGTGGCATTTCTATATACCAATAATGAAGCAACAGAAGAGAAATCAAGGAATTGATCTCATTTACAATTGGATCAAAAACCATAAGATACCTAGGAATAAACCTAATCAAAGAGCTAAAATATTTGTATGCTGAAAACTGTAAGATGCTTATGAAACTGAAGAAGACACAAAGAAATGGAAAAACATCCCATGCTCATGGATTGGAAAAACACATATTATGAAAATGTCTATACTGCCCAAGGCATTCTACATGTTCAGTGTAATCTCTATCTAAATAACACCACCATTTTTCACAGAGCTAGAACAAACAATTCTAAAATCTGTATAAAACCAGAAAAGACCCCAAATAGCCAAAGCAATATTGAAAAAGAAAACCAAAGCTGGAGGCATCCCAATTCTGGACTTCAAGCTATGTTACAAAGATGTAATTATCAAGACAGTATGGTACAGACAGAAAAACAGACACATAGATCAATGGAACAGAATAGAAAGCCCAGAAATGGACCCACAAATGTATATGGCCAACTTATTTTCAACAAAGCAGGACAGAATATCCAATGGAAAAAAAGACAGTCTCTTCAACAAATGGTGCTGGGAAAAGTGGAGGGTGACATGCAAAAGAGTGAACCTGGACCACTTTCTTATAACATACACAAAAATAAATTCCAAAGATGAAAAACCTAGATGTAAGACAGGAAATCATCAAAATCCTAGAGAAGAAAACAGGCAGCAACCTCTCTAACCTCAGTCACAGCAACTTCCTACTAGACACGTCTCTGGAGGCAAGGGAAACAAAAGCAAAAATGAACTACTGGAACCTCATCAAGATAAAAGGCTTCTGCACAGTGAAGGAAACAATCAATAAAACTAAAAGGCAACTGATGGAATGGGAGAAGATATTTGCAAATTACTTTTCAGATAAAGGGTTAGTATTCAAAATCTGTAAGAAACAGGCAGAAGACATGAATAGATACTTTTCCAAAGAAGACATCCAGATGGCTAACAGACACATGAAAAGATGTTCAATATCACTCATCATCAGGGAAATACAAATCAAAACCACACTGAGATACCAACTCACACCTGTCAGAGTGGCTAAAATGAACAACTCAGGAAACAACAGATGTTGGTGAGGATGTGGAGAAAGGGGAACCCTCTTGCATTGTTGGTGGGAATACAAACTGGTGCTGCCACTCTGGAAAACAGTAGGGAGTTTCCTCAAAAAGTTTATTTGTTTAAATGTTTATTTATATTTTTGTTTATTTTTGAGTGGGGGAGGGGTAGAGAGAGAGAGGGAAACAGAATCTGAAGCAGGCTCAAGGCTCTGAGTTGTCAGCACAGAGCCCAATGTAGGGCTTGAACCCACAAACCGTGAGACCATGACCTGAGTTGAAGTACAACACTTAACCGACTGAGCCACCCAGGTGCCCCATGGAAGATACCTCCTTAATAAATGACTACCTTAGCATCACCAATAATGATATAAATTGATATTACATGTCTCTAGCCAAAACGTAATTCACTGGGACGTACACAACATCACGTATGTAATGTTCTTCCCCAAAACACAGAACTTGAATCTAGTCTAAAAAAACAAAAACAAAAACAAAAACAAAATCACACAGGGCTTCTGGGTGCTTCAGTCGATTGAGCATCTGACTCTTGGTTTCAGCTCAGGTCATGATCGCAGGGTCATGGGATAGAGCCCTATGTCAGGCTCCGTGCTGAGCATGGAGCCTGCTGAAGATTCTCTCCCTCTGCCCCTTTCCCCTGCTCACATGCTCTCTCTTTTTCTCAAAAAAAAAAAAAAAAAAAAAAAAAACAAAAAACCACACCAAAAACAAAAACAAAAAAATCATACAAAACCAGACTGAGGAATATTTTACATGACAACTATCCTGGACTCTTCAATAGTGTATTGAAATGAAATAAATAAAAGAAAAGGAACTGTTCTTTATAAAAGGGGCGTAAAGGGACCGATAATAAAATTGTATATTTATTCCTTTATTAGATACTAGATGCCCCCTCAAAAAAAGCTATAAAAGATACTTTGGGGGGGGCACCTGGGTGGCTCAGTTGGTTAAGCATCTGACTTCAACCCAGGTCTTGATCTCACAGTTTGAGTTCAAGCCCCGCATTGGGCTCTCTGCCATCAGCATGAAGCCTGCTTGAGATTCTCTATCTCCCTCTGCCCCTCCCACGCTGGCATTCTAACCATCTCTCAAAAATAAACAAACATTAAAAAAAAAAAAAAGATATTTTAGGATAACTGAAAACATCTATAGCTATATTTTAGATAAAGTTATTGTATATATGATAATTCTTTGAGTGTGAATGCTATTACTGCTATGCAGAAGCCCTTGTTCTTAAAAGACACATATGAAATATTTAGGTGTTAAGTGTGATAGATAGATCAATGGATACAGATAAATATGTACTTAAAATATAGATGTATACACATTTTCATATGTATTATTTATATAAACATAAAACATTATATACCATTGTGTGTGTTTAAATGATACTGAGATTTTTTTTATTTTTTAAATTCAAAATTGGAAGGAAGTTCCATCCTCTAAGTTTATCATATTTAAGGTCTATAATTTTGTTTTCAATATTATTGCCTTGTGCATTTTAAGACAAGTAATATGTGGAAGTGTTACTTTAAGATTTAAAAAGCAAGTGTATTTTCAATAAATGGTGCTGGAACAAGTGGGTGTCCCTAACAAAAGGAATGAAGTATAAACTACTTCACGCTATAAGTGAAAATGAATTTTAAATGGATCGCAGACCTAAATACAAAAGCTAAGAGCATAAAACTTGTAGAAGAAAAGATAAGAGCAAATGTTTGGGAACCTGTGTTGGCAAAAAATTTTCCAGATAGGACACAGAAGCACGAGTCAAAAGAGAAATAACTGATAAATTGGATTCATCAAAATTCAAAACTTCTGCTCTTTGAAAGACATTCTTTGGAGGAAAGAAAGAAAGAAAGAAAGAAAGAAAGAAAGAAAGAAAGAAAGAAAGAGGAAGGTAGGAAGGAAGGAAGAAAAGGAAAGAAGAAAAAAGCAAGCAAGCAAGCCCTTTACAGATTGAGAGTGAATATTAGCAACACTTACATGTAATAAAAGACTTGTGTACACAATATATAAAGGATTGCAATAATTAAATAAGACAAATGACCCAATACAAAATAGGAATATAATTTGAGAACTCGACCAAAGAATATAGATGAATAGTCAATCAATACATGAAGAGAAGCCCAACATCATTATCCATCCAGAAAATAGAAATAAAACAAAATGTGACGTCACTACATAACCACTTATAGTACCTAAAATTTAAAAACACCAACAATGTGGCACCTGGGTGGCTCAGTAAGTTAAGAACCCAATTCTTGAGTTTGGCTCAGGTCATGATCTCACAGTCGTGAGTTCAAACACTGCATCAGGCTCCGCACTGACAGCACGGAGTGTGCTTGGGATTCTCTCTCTCTCTCTCTCTCTCTCTGCCCCTCCCTCGCTCATGTTCTCCCTCCCTCCCTCCCTCTCTCTAAAAATAAATAAATAAACATTAAAAAAAAAAAAAAGGACCATCAATGGCAAGTGATGGAAGGTACCTGAAGCAATTGGAACTCTCACACATTGCTAGCAGGAATGTAAAATATCACAGCCACATTTAGAAAATATTTGATGGTTTTTTATAAAGTTAAACAGGTAAGCAAAAGTCCCACTCCTAAGCATTCACCCAAAAGAAATGAAAATTTATATCCACACAAAAACCTGTATGCAAATGTTCACAGCACTTTTATTCAAATAGTCTCAAACTGGAAACAACCCAAATACCCATCAAGTAGTGAATGGATAAACAATTTGTGGTACTCTGTAGGATAGAAAATCATTCATCAAAAAAAAGAACAAATTAATGATAAGTGCAATAACAAAGTGCAATAAATCTCAAATACATTCTGTCACATAAAAAAGATAAAGGCTTATTTATATTGATTACAAGTTATTCTATTTATGTCACATTCTATTACATTGCATTCTTGAAAAGGCAAAACCGTAGAACCAAAAACAGATCAGTGGTTACCAAGAGTTGGAACTGGGGGAAGTGGATTGATTTTAAAAGGAGAATGAGGGAACTTTTTTGAGATGACAGAAATGTTTTACATCTTGGTTGTGGTGGTAGTTACTTGACTTCACATATTGGTCAGAACTCATTAGACTTTACCCTTAAAAATGTGAATTTTCTTTTGTATAACTTATACCTCAAGTTAAAAATAGAGGAATGCACTAAGTCACAAAAAGCACATATGGTGAAAAGTAGGTCTCCCTCCCATGTAAATACTTTCCAAAAACAACTATTCACAACGAGTGATATGTCCTTCCAGGGAATATGCCCTTCCAGAGAGAATATATATATATCAGGCAAATAAATCTACATGTTTATTCGGCCTATCACCTTCTTCTTCTTCTTCTTCTTTTTCTTTTTATCAAATGACAAGCATCCACTACATCTTGATTTTTTTTAATTTTACTTGAATTTGAGAAGCACAGCAGGAATTTTATTAGAAATTCTAGAATCATTGATGAAAATCATCTCAAGATGCAGTGCTTCCATACATGCATTGCTTAGCCTTCTAAACAAGATATGATTTGAAAGTGCATTTAGCCTTACTTAGAGGCAACGATGTCATTGTCATGCTTTAGTACTTGTTTCATAAAAAGAAATAAAAATCTTATTTTTTATTTAATAAAATAATTTGGTACTGGCCCATATCAACACATGTACATCTGCCTTATTCATGCTATAGAATATGAATGTATCATTACACTACTGATGAACATTTAGATAGTTAAGAATATTTTTTTAGGGGCACCTGTGTAGCTCAGTTGGCTAAGCATCTGACTCTTGATTTTGGCTCAGGTCATGACCCAGGGTTGTAGGATCAAGCCCCATGTTGGGCTCAGTGCTGAGCATGGAGCCTGCTTAAGATATTCTCTCTCTCTCTCTCTCTCTCTCTCTCTCTCTCCCTCTCCCTCTCCCTCTCCCTCTCCCTCTCAGAAACAAAAACAGAATGCTTTTATTATAAACAGTGATGCAAGGACACATTTTTTGAACATTCCTCTGTTAGCACTTGTAGTAGATACCAAGAATTATAATTCTTGCGTTATAAGATTCTATATTTTATTTCTGATAGATATTGCCAAAATGTCCTCCAAAAAAGATGTAGTTATCTACAATCCTGCCACTGGTGATTGAAAGTGCTCATTTACACACTCCCTCACCAATACAACATTTTCTCAGCCTTTGACTTCATCAGTCTAATAAGTAAAAATGGTCATAGTTTTAGCTTGTATTTTGTATATGTTACCTGGTTGAATTCTTGCAACATTCTAGTGATGTAAAGGTCAGTGCTATCAACAGCTTACAAATGAGAAAACCAAGGCACATAGGATTAAGAAATTTATTCAAGATTATAGTAAAGGGTAACCGAGCCAGAGTTTATACAGAGGTTATCCTCTTGAATTTATCTCCTGCTGCCTTGCATTTCAAATATCTACTTGAGTTTTCCATTTTTAGGATACGGTTGGCAGAAGAAAGTGCCTGGTTCATTTAGAAAACCCAGAAGAGAAATAGCCCTCTCTGCACAAGTGTCACTTCTTTCACCCTTCTGCCCTAAGCATGCAACTGTGATTCTGACGAGGCATTTTCCTGGCTGGGAAATAACCTGAAAGCCAGATGAAGCCCAAATGGTTTTCTGCAACTCAGAGGAAGTCATCCCTCTCCCAAAGGTTTTTTGTTTGTTTAATATGTAAATCCATGTCTTTTAAAAATTATTTTAGAGAGAGAGAGAAAGCATGGGTGTGCACATGCTAGTGGATGAGAGGGGCAAAGGGAGACAGATTCCTAAGCAGGCTTGACCTCAGCGTGGAGGGGGATGCGGGGCTCAATCCCAAGACCCTAGGATCATGACCTGAGCTGAAATCAAGAGTCGGACGCTCAACCGACTGAGCCACCCAGGTACCCCAAAGTGTTTTTTTTATGTATTTTTTTTAGTAGTCTCTACACCCAATGTGGGGCTTGAACTCACAATCCCAAGATCAAGAGTCGCATGCTCTACCGACTGAGCCAGCCATGCGCCAGCCCTCCAAAGTTGTTTTTATTAACCATTTCAAAGTTATATACAGCATGACTATTTTAGCTTATTTTTCTACATCAGCTCAACAAATATAAACATTTGTTTTCATGAAAGTATAAATACACAATCCTTCATCTGAACCTCCTGAGGCCTAATGTGTTTTCAAATTAAGTACTGTTTGATGATTTTAGAAAGGTATTATGATGTATATGCCATAAATTTTAAAATACTCCCAATAATGTGGTATCATATAATCAAACACATTGATACCTCTTTAGCATGAATATTCACATGCTAAATATTCACATGAATATTCACACAAAGTGCATCAATAAGGAATATATAGATTGATTCACTTCAGTTCAAGATTCTGGCCACTGAAAGAAATTGCACTTCGATTTATTTTTAATTTTCTGAGTTTTTAATATTGCAGAATAAAGGTTTTAACATAAAGTTTCAAGTATTAAAAACAACAACAACAACAACTTAGATCGGTTCTGTCCAACACAGTAGCCTTGAGTGATCCATGATTATTTATATTTAAATTAAAGCTCATTGCAAGTATATAAAATTTAAAGTTCAAGTATTAATTATTAAAACAAATATTGGGGCACCTGGGTGGCTCAGTTGGTTAAGCATCTGACTTCGGCACAGGTCATGATCTCACTACTTGTGAGTTCAAGCCCCGCTTCAGATTCTGTGTCTCCATCTCTCTCTGTCCCTCCCCTGTTTGCTCTCTGTCTCTGTCTCTGTCTCTGTCTCTGTCTCTCTCTCTCAAAAATAAATAAACATTAAAAAATATACATTAAACCAGGTTGAAGAATTCTGTGTATAGAAATTACAAATAAATCCACAAATTATTAGCAATAAGTCAATTTGGAAAGGTTGCTAGATGTAAGGTCATCAAGATAATAAAATCAAGTATATTTCCATATAACAAAAAAAGTAGAAAAGGCATTTTAAAAATTATACAATCTATAGTAACATCAAAAATACCACTCATCTAGGAAAAACCTAATAGATATACAAGCCACTGCACTGAAAATATTGAAAAAATTAAAGAAAGTCCAAATAAATTGGGAGAATATGCCATATCCATGAATTGAAAGATTCAAGATACCAACATGTCAATTCTTTCTAAATTATTTTATTATCACCCTGATAAAAATCACAGCCAAATGCTTTGGATTATTGACAAACTGATACTCAAATTTGTTTGGAAATGTAAACAGCTAAGAGTAGCCAAAACAATATTAAAGAAGCAGAACAAATTTGGAAGACTTACACAGCCAAATACCAAAACCTGCCATAAAAGTATGTAGCCTCAGTAGGGCGCCTGGGTGTCTCGGTCGGTTAAGCGTCCGACTCTTGATTTCGTTCAGGTCATGATTTCATGGTTCGTGAGGTCACAATCTCATGGTTCATGAGTTTAAGCCCTGCATAGGGTTCTGCACTGGCAGCGTGGAGCCTGCTTGGGATTCTCTCTCCTCTCTGCCCCTCCCCCACTCACGCTGTCTCTCTCTCTCTCTCTTAAAATAAATAAATAGGGGCGCCTGGGTGGCTCAGTCAGTTAAACGTCCGACTTAGGATCAGGTCATGATCTCATGGTTTGTGAGTTCGAGCCCCCTATCGGGTTCTGTGCTGACGGCTCAGAGCCTGGATTCTGCTTCTTATTCTGTGTCTCCCTCTCTCTCTGTCCCTTCCATGCTCATGCTCTGTCTTTCTCTGTCTCTCAATAACAAATAAACATTACAAAATTTAAAAAAATAAAATAAATAAACTTTAAAACTGGAAACAACACAAAATCCATCAAGCTGCCACATATATGAGTTTTGCACCTTTCTCATCTTGTATTGGTAGAGGACTGAGCCAATAGTGAGAACAGGGGAACTTCAAGAGCACTAAAGTCAGTGTAGGAGAAATATCTCTTACCTTGGGGATGACATAGTTTCTGAATTTAATGTCACGGGTCACTGCATGTGGCAGGTTGACTGGGATAAGGTCAATGAACCTCTGGATCTCATGCAACACTGCATTCATGTAGGGCATGTGGCTCCTGTCCTGCATGCAGGGGCTCCGGTGTCTGCCAATTACATGGCCAATCTCTTCCTGGATTTTAGCTGATAAAACACAAATAAGACTGATGAAAAAAGTGAAAAATGCATAGACATTTGCATGCCAACTCAGGTTATCTGAACACTTTGAAGGTATTCCAACATCATCACAAACATCGGCTATGTGCCCAGAAGTACATCTGAGAGAGAGTTGCCGTAATATTGACACATATGACTCCAGACAAGCTAGGCTTTGAGATCAATCTGTGCACACCTATGATAAGCATAGGTTAATAGTACATTTTAACTCAAGAAATCACTGTCCTCAAAGAAAGGAAAACAGGGATTAAGTATTTTTTTCATATCAAAATAATGTTTTAAAAATCAAATTCTATAACTGATGTATATGTATGTATGGTTTGTGTGACTGTATGTATGTTGTATGTGTATAGTTATTTGCACCTTACAATGATATCTTCTCTCATCCTCACATTTCCCAAAGGTTTGAGATTTTGAAAGATTTGAAAGATTCTAGCAGTTTCTTCTGAAATTTATGCTTCACGTTTCTAAATATTGACTATTCCTATTTCTCAACTTACTAATTTTTTATTTTTTTCTTTATTCTATTTTTATTTCTTTATTTTTAAGTAGGTTTCATGCCCAGCACAGAGCCCAACGCAGGGCTTGAACTCATGACCATGAGGATCAAGACCTGAGCTGAGATCAAGAGCAGGACGCTTAACTGACTGAGCCACCCAAGTGCCCCCACAACTTACTCATTTTTAGACAATGTCTAATGATGTTCCGGTAAGAGAGCAGGACTTATGTTTCAACCCCCACCCCATACAAAATGCACACATCCACAGACAGATACATACACACACATGCTTCCCCTTGTTCCATTTTCCCCAATAGATTCATATAATTTCTGATTATCTCAATATTCATTGTTTATATTATGACTATAATAAATATTACATAAGTGTGACAACTATGATTATGTTTCATTTTTTGTACATTCTTGGTTTTATTTGTACATTCTTTGCTTATTTCAATTCCTACTTTTTAGATGCTAATTTAGAATTATGGCAACTGCTCAGGTAGATGTTTCAAACTCCTAGTAATAATTTTTCTAATTACTGGTAAACCTCAAATAACTGATCCTTTCTCTTTTCTTCTTGGGTATGTCCTCTCACATCTGCTTTGTCCACCTAGTCCAATTTGAAATGGATATTTTCTAAGCCTGGTGCCCAGTACATTCTCACTTCCATTCTCCTACATGGGACCTCCTGATTCCTGGAGCCTACGACTTCCTCTGACTTGATTTCAGACGTCTGCATAGAGCATACACTCTAGTATATTTTTTTTAATTAAAAAACTTATTTTATTTTATTTTTTTTTATGTTTATTTACTTTTCAGAGAGAGACAGAGATAGAGTGTGAGCAAAGGAGGGTCATAGAGAGAGGGAGACACAGAATCTGAAGCAGGCTCCGGGCTCTGAGCTATCTGCACAGAGCCTGACGCAGGGCTCAAACCCACAAACTGCAAGATCATGACCTGAGCTGAAGTCAGAGGCTTAACTGACTGAGCCACCCAGGCGCCCCTAATTAAAAAAAATTTTTTAAAGCAATCTCTATACCCAAAGTGGGGCTCAAACTTATAACCCTGATATCAAGAGACACATGTTCTACTGACTGAGCCAGTGTATTTCTAAGAAAATAAAATCAGAGGGTAAGTTTTTTGCCAACTTGTAGATCTGAAAATATCCTTTAATACTCAGGATATAGTTGCTCTTGAGAATTCTAATGCCATACAGTACTTGATTTATCTCTGAAAGTTTTTATGAATTTTTCTTTAATCATGGTGTTCTGCAATTCCATGACCCTCTGTCTTAGGAAGGATATTATTATTTCATTCACTTTGCTGGGAATTTGGTGAGAATTTTCTGTCTAGATGGCAGAAGAGGGAGGTCTTTTCTCTGGAGTTGTTCATTCTCTGAGGTCTGTATCTGGCTGCTGAATTTTAGGAAGAGGATAGAGAAAGGAGCTAAGGGTCTCAGAATTCAAGTAGACTATTACTTAGTCTTTCTTTTTCAGCCCTACACTTCACTCTTTCTCTGTCTCTGCCAAGTGTCCCTGAGGGCAAGGTCTCTTAGGTTCAGTTTCTCTAGAGAGTGAGCTCCCTTTTCTGTGGAGGGAAAACAGTTACCTGCTAAGAGAAGTTGTAGCAGGTAGCTAGGCAGGGAGAGCCTCCTGTTTTCTACTCCAGTCTCCCTCTACCTTTCTTGAGATTTGGTTCTTTCAATACTGAGCCTTATGTAGTTGTAGGGGCTTGTTTTCCCAGACTAAATCTTCCTTCTTTGACATTTAGCTTACAACTTCAATCTCCCTCCTGAGACGGTTATCAGCCCTCCATTCACTCTCTATGCTTTAGAAATTTGTTGAAGATTTGATAGCTGTTTTGCTGTGCTTCTCTTCTCCAACTGAAACAGTAGTGCTCATTTATAATTAATTTATCATCATTTCAATGGGATTCTGATTCAGAAAACCATGTGTATAACTGATCTGCTGTGCACAACCAGAATATTCTTGAAGTTTTAAAAACATTTTTTAAGTTGTTCTTAGTTCGCAAAAGATAAAAACTATTGACCCAAAAAGAAATTGTTTTCACAAACACCATTTTTCTGGACTCAGACTTCTAAAATAATAAAATTCCTTTAGAAGTGTGATAAGAAAAGGCTAATATTCCTGATGAACACAGATCAAATTCTCAAAAAAACAAAAACAAAAACAAAACAACAAAAAACCCTAACAAACTGACTTCAACAGCACCCTGGAAGGATCATACACCATGATCAAGCTTGATTTATTACTGGGATGCCTGGGTGGTTCAAAATACTCAAAAAGATAAATATGATACACTGTATTAACAGAATGAAAGATAAAAATGATATAACCATGTCAGTAGATGCAGAAAAAGCATTTGACAAAGTTTAACATCCTTTCATGATTAAAAAAATTCTCAACAAATTACATATAAAAGGAATGAACCTCAATATAATAAAGGCCATACATGACAAGCCAAGGACAACATCATACTCAGTGGTGAAATGCTGAAAGTTTTCTCCTTTAAGATTAGGAACAAGACAAGGATGCCTACACTTGCCACTTTTATTCAACATAGTACTGGATTAGCCTGAGCAATTAAACAAGAAAAATAAATAAAAGGCATCCATACTGAACAGAAAGAAGTTAAATGGTGTCTGTTTGCAGATGACATGATCTTATATATAGAAAATCCTACAGACTTCACCAAAAATTGTTGGAATAAACAAATTCAGTAAAGTAGAAAGATATAACTCAATATATAAAAATCAGTTGTGTTTCTATACACTAACAATGATCTATCTGAAAGAGAAATTAGACAATTCCATTTACAATGGCATCAAAAAGAATAAAATGCGGGAGGAGGGAAGATGGCGGCGTAGGAGGACGCTGGGCTCACCGCGCGTCCTGCTGATCACTTAGATTCCACCTACACCTGCCTAAATAACCCAGAAAACCACCAGAGGATTAGCAGAACGGAGTCGCCGGAGCCAAGCGCAGACGAGAGGCCCACGGAAGAGGGTAGGAAGGGCGGCGAGGCGGTGCGCGCTCCACGGACTGGCGGGAGGGAGCCGGGGCGGAGGGGCGGCTCGCCGGCCAAGCAGAGCCCCCGAGTCTGGCTTGCAAAAAGCGGAGGGGCCTGACGGACTGTGTTCCGACAGCAAGCGCGACTTAGCGGCTGGGAGGTCATAAGTTAACAGCTCTGCGCAGAAAGCGGGAAGGCTGGAGGACACAGGGAAGGAAAGCTGCTGAGCCCCCGGACGACAGAGCTCAGTTTGGTGGGGAACAAAGGCGCTCGCCAGCGCCATCTTCCCCGCCCATCCCCCAGCCAAAATCCCAAAGAGAACCAGTTCCTGCCAGGGAACTTGCTCCCTCCGCGCAAACACCCAACTCTGCGCTTCTGCGGAGCCAAACCTCCGGCAGCGGATCTGACTCCCTGCTGCTGCCACAGGGCCCCTCCTGAAGTGGATCACCTAAGGAGAAGCAAGCTAAGCCTGCCCCTCCTGCCCCTGTGCACCTTGCCTACCCACCCCAGCTAAGACGCCAGATCCCCAGCATCACAAGCCTGGCAGTGTGCAAGTAGCCCAGACAGGCCACCCCACCCCACAGTGAATCCCGCCCCTAGGAGAGGGGAAGAGAAGGCACGCACCAGTCTGACTGTGGCCCCAGCGGTGGGCTGGGGGCAGACATCAGGTCTGACTGCGGCTTCGCCCACCAACTCCAGCTATACACCACAGCACAGGGGAAGTGCCCTGCAGGTCCTCACCACGCCAGGGACTATCCAAAATGACCAAGCGGAAGAATTCCCCTCAGAAGAATCTCCAGGAAATAACAACAGCTAATGAGCTGATCAAAAAGGATTTAAATAATATAACAGAAAGTGAATTTAGAATAATAGTCATAAAATTAATCGCTGGGCTTGAAAACAGTATAGCTGACAGCAGAGAATCTCTTGCTACAGAGATCAAGGGACTAAGGAACAGTCACGAGGAGCTGAAAAACGCTTTAAATGAAATGCATAACAAAATGGAAACCACCACAGCTCGGATTGAAGAGGCAGAAGAGAGAATAGGTGAACTAGAAGATAAAGTTATGGAAAAAGAGGAAGCTGAGAAAAAGAGAGATAAAAAAATCCAGGAGTATGAGGGGAAAATTAGAGAACTAAGTGATACACTAAAAAGAAATAATATACGCATCATTGGTATCCCAGAGGAGGAAGAGAGAGGGAAAGGTGCTGAAGGGGTACTTGAAGAAATAATAGCTGAGAACTTCCCTGAACTGGGGAAGGAAAAAGGCATTGAAATCCAAGAGGCACAGAGAACTCCCTTCAGACGTAACTTGAATCGATCTTCTGCACGACATATCATAGTGAAACTGGCAAAATACAAGGATAAAGAGAAAATTCTGAAAGCAGCAAGGGGTAAACGTGCCCTCACATATAAAGGGAGACCTATAAGACTTGTGACTGATCTCTCTTTTGAAACTTGGCAGGCCAGAAAGAGTTGGCACGAGATTTTCAGTTTGCTAGACAGAAAAAATATGCAGCCGAGAATCCTTTATCCAGCAAGCCTGTCATTTAGAATAGAAGGAGAGATAAAGGTCTTCCCAAACAAACAAAAACTGAAGGAATTTGTCACCACTAAACCAGCCCTACAAGAGATCCTAAGGGGGACCCTGTGAGACAAAGTACCAGAGACGTCACTACAAGCATAAAACATACAGACATCACAATGACTCTAAACCCATATCTTTCTATAATAACACTGAATGTAAATGGATTAAATGTGCCAACCAAAAGACATAGGGTATCAGAATGGATAAAAAAACAAGACCCATCTATTTGCTGTCTACAAGAGACTCATTTTAGACCTGAGGACACCTTTAGATTGAGAGTGAGGGGATGGAGAACTATTTATCATGCTACTGGAAGCCAAAAGAAAGCTGGAGTAGCCATACTTATATCCGACAAACTAGACTTTAAATTAAAGGCTGTAACAAGAGATGAAGAAGGACATTATATAATAGTGACAGGGTCTATCCATCAGGAAGAGCTAACAATTATAAATGTCTATGCGCCGAATACCGGAGCGCCCAAATATATAAAACAATTACTCATAAACACAAGCAACCTTATTGATAAGAATGTGGTAATTGCAGGGGACTTTAACACCCCACTTACAGAAATGGATAGATCATCTAGACACACGGTCAATAAAGAAACAAGGGCCCTGAATGAGACATTGGATCAGATGGACTTGACAGATATATTTAGAACTCTGCATCCCAAAGCAACAGAATATACTTTCTTCTCGAGTGCACATGGAACATTCTCCAAGATAGATCATATACTGGGTCACAAAACAGCCCTTCATAAGTTTACAAGAATTGAAATCATACCATGCATACTTTCAGACCACAATGCTATGAAGCTTGAAATCAACCACAGAAAAAAGTCTGGAAAACCTCCAAAAGCATGGAGGTTAAAGAACACCCTACTAACGAATGAGTGGGTCAACCAGGCAATTCGAGAAGAAATTAAAAAATATATGGAAACAAACGAAAATGAAAATACAACAATCCAAACGCTTTGGGACGCAGCGAAGGCAGTCCTGAGAGGAAAATACATTGCAATCCAGGCCTATCTCAAGAAACAAGAAAAATCCCAAATACAAAATCTAACGGCACACCTAAAGGAAATAGAAGCAGAACAGCAAAGGCAGCCTAAACCCAGCAGAAGAAGAGAAATAATAAAGATCAGAGCAGAAATAAACAATATAGAATATAAAAAAACTGTAGAGCAGATCAACGAAACCAAGAGTTGGTTTTTTGAAAAAATAAACAAAATTGACAAACCTCTAGCCAGGCTTCTCAAAAAGAAACGGGAGATGACCCAAATAGATAAAATCATGAATGAAAATGGAATGATTACAACCAATCCCTCAGAGATACAAACAATTATCAGGGAATACTATGAAAAATTATATGGCAACAAATTGGACAACCTGGAAGAAATGGACAAATTCCTGAACACCCACACTCTTCCAAAACTCAATCAGGAGGAAATAGAAAGCTTGAACAGACCCATAACCAGCGAAGAAATTGAATCGGTTATCAAAAATCTCCCAACAAATAAGAGTCCAGGACCAGATGGCTTCCCAGGGGAGTTCTACCAGACGTTTAAAGCAGAGATAATACCTATCCTTCTCAAGCTATTCCAAGAAATAGAAAGGGAAGGAAAACTTCCAGACTCATTCTATGAAGCCAGTATTACTTTGATTCCTAAACCAGACAGAGACCCAGTAAAAAAAGAGAACTACAGGCCAATATCCCTGATGAATATGGATGCCAAAATTCTCAATAAGATACTAGCAAATCGAATTCAACGGCATATAAAAAGAATTGTTCACCATGATCAAGTGGGATTCATTCCTGGGATGCAGGGCTGGTTCAACATTCGCAAATCAATCAACGTGATACATCACATTAACCAAAAAAAAGAGAAAAACCATATGATCCTGTCAATCGATGCAGAAAAGGCCTTTGACAAAATCCAGCACCCTTTCTTAATAAAAACCCTTGAGAAAGTCGGGATAGAAGGAACATACTTAAAGATCATAAAAGCCATTTATGAAAAGCCTACAGCTAACATCATCCTCAACGGGGAAAAACTGAGAGCTTTTTCCCTGAGATCAGGAACACGACAGGGATGCCCACTCTCACCGCTGTTGTTTAACATAGTGCTGGAAGTTCTAGCATCAGCAATCAGACAACAAAAGGAAATCAAAGGCATCAAAATTGGCAAAGATGAAGTCAAGCTTTCGCTTTTTGCAGATGACATGATATTATACATGGAAAATCCAACAGACTCCACCAAAAGTCTGCTAGAACTGATACATGAATTCAGCAAAGTTGCAGGATACAAAATCAATGTACAGAAATCAGTTGCATTCTTATACACTAACAATGAAGTAACAGAAAGACAAATAAGGAAACTGATCCCATTCACAATTGCACCAAGAAGCATAAAATACCTAGGAATAAATCTAACCAAAGATGTAAAGGATCTGTATGCTGAAAACTATAGAAAGCTTATGAAGGTAATTGAAGAAGATTTAAAGAAATGGAAAGACATTCCCTGCTCATGGATTGGAAGAATAAATATTGTCAAAATGTCAATACTACCCAAAGCTATCTACACATTCAATGCAATCCCAATTAAAATTGCACCAGCATTCTTCTCGAAACTAGAACAAGCAATCCTAAAATTCATATGGAACCACAAAAGGCCCCGAATAGCCAAAGTAATTTTGAAGAAGAAGACCAAAGCAGGAGGCATCACAATCCCGGACTTTAGCCTCTACTACAAAGCTGTCATCATCAAGACAGCATGGTATTGGCACAAAAACAGACACATAGACCAATGGAATAGAATAGAAACCCCAGAACTAGACCCACAAACGTATGGCCAACTCATCTTTGACAAAGCAGGAAAGAACATCCAATGGAAAAAAGACAGTCTCTTTAACAAATGGTGCTGGGAGAACTGGACAGCAACATACAGAAGGTTGAAACTAGACCACTTTCTCACACCATTCACAAAAATAAACTCAAAATGGATCAAGGACCTGAATGTGAGACAGGAAACCATCAAAACCTTAGAGGAGAAAGCAGGAAAAGACCTCTCTGACCTCAGCCGTAGCAATCTCTTACTCGACACATCCCCAAAGGCAAGGGAATTAAAAGCAAAAGTGAATTACTGGGACCTTATGAAGATAAAAAGCTTCTGCACAGCAAAGGAAACAACCAACAAAACTAAAAGGCAACCAATGGAATGGGAAAAGATATTTGCAAATGACATATCGGACAAAGGGCTAGTCTCCAAAATCTATAAAGAGCTCACCAAACTCCACACCCGAAAAGCAAATAACCCAGTGAAGAAATGGGCAGAAAACATGAATAGACACTTCTCTAAAGAAGACATCCGGATGGCCAACAGGCACATGAAAAGATGTTCAGCGTCGCTCCTTATCAGGGAAATACAAATCAAAACCACACTCAGATATCACCTCACGCCAGTCAGAGTGGCCAAAATGAACAAATCAGGAGACTATAGATGCTGGAGAGGATGTGGAGAAACGGGAACCCTCTTGCACTGTTGGTGGGAATGCAAATTGGTGCAGCCGCTCTGGAAAGCAGTGTGGAGGTTCCTCAGAAAATTAAAAATAGACCTACCCTATGACCCAGCAATAGCACTGCTGGGAATTTATCCAAGGGACACAGGAGTGCTGATGCATAGGGGCACTTGTACCCCAATGTTCATAGCAGCACTCTCAACAATAGCCAAATTATGGAAAGAGCCTAAATGTCCATCAACTGATGAATGGATAAAGAAATTGTGGTTTATATACACAATGGAATACTACGTGGCAATGAGAAAAAATGAAATATGGCCTTTTGTAGCAACGTGGATGGAACTGGAGAGTGTGATGCTAAGTGAAATAAGCCATACAGAGAAAGACAGATACCATATGGTTTCACTCTTATGTGGATCCTGAGAAACTTGACAGGAACCCATGGGGGAGGGGAAGGAAAAAAAAAAAAAAAGAGGTTAGAGTGGGAGAGAGCCAAAGCATAAGAGACTGTTGAGAACTGAGAGCAAACTGAGGGTTGATGGGGGGTGGGAGGGAGGAGAGGGTGGGTGATGGGTATTGAGGAGGGCACCTTTTGGGATGAGCACTGGGTGTTGTATGGAAACCAATTTGACAATAAATTTCATATATAAATAAAAAAAATAAATAAAAAAAACAAAAAGAATAAAATGCTTAGTAACAAATTTAACCAAAGAGGTGAAAGATATATACACTGAAAACTATAGAACATTGATTAAAAAATTGAAGAGGACACAATTAAATGGAAAGATATCCTGTGGTCATGGATTAGAAGAATTAATATTGTTAAAGTGCCTATATTAACTAAAGTAATCTACTCCAGTGTAATCCTTACCAAAATTCCAATGACATTTTTCACAAAAACAGAAAAAGAAATCCTAAAGTTCATACTAAACCACAGAAGACCCTGAATAGACAAAGCAGTCTTGAGAAAAAAGAACAGAGCTGGAGGTACCGTGCTTTCTGATTTCAAGCCCTATTACAAAGCTACAGTAATCAAAACGGGAGAATACAGGGGCACCTGGCTGGCTCAGTCAGTAGAGCATGAGACTCTTGATCTCGGGATTGTGAGTTTGGGCCCCACATAGGGCTTAAAGTTTACTCAAAAACAACAACAACAACAAAGGAAACAATCAATAAAATGAAAAGGTAACCTATGGAATAGAAGAAAACATTTGCAAAGCATGTATCTGATGAGGGATTAATATTCAAAATACATAAGGAACTCATACTGCTCAATAGCAAAAAATTAACAACCTAAAATAAAAAAGACCTGAATACACATTTTTCCAAAGAAGACATACAAATGGCCTGTGGGTATATGAAAAGGTACTGAATATCAGGGACGTGTTGATCAAAACCACAGTGAAATATCACTTTACATCTGTTAGTATGGCTATTATCAAAAAGACAGGAGATAAAAAATATTAGTAAGAATGCAGAAAAAAAGAGAACCCTGTAAACTGATGACAGGAATGTAAATTGGTACGGCAATTATAGAAAACAGTAGAGAGGTTGCTGAAAAAATTAAAACCTGAACTAACATTGATCCAACAATTCTACTTCTGGGCATATATCCACAGAAAAGGAAATCAGTATCTCAAGAGATCTCTGCACTCTCATGTTCATTGCAGCATTATTCACAATAGCCAAGATATGGAAAAACCTAAGTGTTCATTGATAGATGAATAAAGAAAAGGATGGGGCGCCTGGGTGGCGCAGTCGGTTAGGCGTCCGACTTCAGCCAGGTCACGATCTCGCGGTCCGTGAGTTCGAGCCCCGCGTCGGGCTCTGGGCTGATGGCTCAGAGCCTGGAGCCTGTTTCCAATTCTGTGTCTCCCTCTCTCTCTGCCCCTCGCCCGTTCATGCTCTGTCTCTCTCTGTCCCAAAAATAAATAAACATTGAAAAAAAAATTTTTTTTTTTAAAAAGAAAAGGATAACAACAGAATATTATTTAGCCAATAAAGAATAAAATCTGGCATTTGCAACAACATGGATGAAACTAAAGGATACTACACTAAGTAAATATGCCAGACACAAAAAGACAAATACTGCATGATCTCACATATATGTGGAATCTAAAAAAGTCAAATTCATAGAAGCAGCAAGTAGAATGGTGGCTGCCAGAGGCTGGGGGTGGGGGAAATGGAGAGATATTGGTCAAAGGGTTCAAACTTTTAAAATGAATAAATTTGGGTGTCTAATGTACAACATGGTGACTGTGATTAATACTGTATTGTACACTTGAAATTTGCTAAGAGAGTAGATATTAAGAGTTGTCACCATACCCTCCTCCTCCAAAAGGTAACTATGTGAGGTGGTAAATATGTTAATCAGCTTGATTGTGGTAATCATTTCACAATGTACATGTATATGAAATCATCACATTATATACTATAAGTATATACAATTTTTACTTGTTAATTATACCTCAATAAGGTGGAAAAATATAGTTGTTTAAAAAGGAAAAAAATGGGGTGCCTGGGTGTCTCAGTCGGTTAAGTGTCTAACTCTTGATCTCAGCTCAGGTCTTGATCTCAGGGTTGTGAGTTCAAGCCCCGCATTGGGCTCTGCTTTGGGCATGGAGCCTACTTAAAAACAAACAAAGTTAAAAAAAAATTAAAAGGGAAAAACAATCCTTTAAACCACATTGTGTCTAAATAGCATGTATCTTTTATAAATCTAACCTTTTAAAATACTTCCCAGACTGGAAATTTTCTCAGGCCATCTTACTAAGTTTCTGCTATACTTCAACAAACAGTTCCCATCTTCCCTACCTTACCATTAGAAAACTGCATATTCAGAATATTTCCCTTCCCTTCCCTTCTTTCTTTTCTTTTTTTTCTTTCTTTCCTTTCTTTCTTTTCTTTTCTTTTCTTTCTTTCTTTCTTTCTTTCTTTCTTTCTTTCTTTCTTTCTTT